>NC_064931.1:76008721-76619298 GCF_023897955.1 Schistocerca gregaria
AGAATTTAGAAATTCTGTTTCATTTATTGATTTTCCTCTTGAGCATTATTTCTCATTATGTAGTGAGGTCATGTTAAGTACTCCACCAGTACGTCATCTCATATATTCTAGAATGTAAACGTAGTTGCACTAGAGATATCGCAGAAAACAAGTTTGATAAATGAGATGCTTACACCAATTGATATCTAATTATTAGACAACAAGGTCTTGAGGTTTATTCTTTCTTTTATGATCAATGAGAATTATAGTGCCACTGTGTTCACATTACGACATTCGTCTGAATATATGATTAAGTCTAAAACCATTATTGTTGAAATTAACTGTTACATCTGAGAAAATATCATCAAGTGTATTTTTTTTCTTATCATTTCAACTACAAAGTGTGAGTTCAGCATTAGGACTTATATGTAAGTTTTCAGGAAATTATGCTGCATCTACAATTGTATCCACTTCTACAAATTTCAGCACACAAAGATATACTAGAATAAATGATGAGAATGTGGGATTGAATTTGCAAGATACAGTTTTCAGATGTACTCAGGTTTGGGCTGAACAGTACAACAGATTCATTAGTAGAGGGAATACTGGATGTAATCACTGTGAAATAATTAGTGATTAACAAAAAAATAATTTGATGGTAAAAGTAAAAAAAACATATTGCATGTATGCCTATAACAAATTAATGAGCAATGAATGATATGCAGTGGCAGTACTATAATTTGTTCTGAAACAAATTTAACAGGAAATATACTAGAAGTAAAACTCTTGATAACAAGAAGTGTAAAATGTCACTGAAATAACAAAAAACATTTGTTACTTTTGATTTCATTGGTCAGAAACCATAGAAAATGGTTGCTTATTTCAAGGAAAATTACTCTTGTTACATGACAAAATATTGTTTAAAGCTGACTTTTATTAAGCTTTCACAGTAAGGAGAGGAAAAAACCGAAACACCAAAATCATTGAAATGTCTATATAATGAAGGGACCAGAAGGTTACTAAATAGTTGTTTCAAAGTCCGCAAAATGACAAACAGAAATCAATGACTTCCAATCTGCAAATAATGTCAAGAAACAGGTGAATATGAGAGCTAAACTCTGTGCTTGCATGAGAACAAATATGCTACTTGGAGGGCAGGCAGCTGATGTCAAAACACCTTTTTTATTGTTACCTGGATCTTCACTTGAAAACCTCTATCACTCAGCAAATCAGCATCCAGCTATATCATATATGCTTCGTATCACTGACTTCTCCTTTTTGACATGCTGGTGGGTCCTGAAAATTTGACAAGAGAATGCTTCTCTTCATATACTCAATGAGAGAATTTTCTTCTTTCGTAAGCTACATATATCAACTTTTTGCACTCAGGAAAGAACTTCAAACAATTCTGTGTCTGCTTGACAAGTGTATTCGCAATGATCAGAGCCACAATTCATACAGCCCTAAAAACTCCAACCTTTTTTGTCCACGACTTTTTCATGCATTATCACAGCCATCTTCTTCCATGGAGGCTGGTGTAACTCTGAGGTGGAGATCCACTGTGCAGAAAAAACATTAAGAACTAGAATTGTGGCCAAATGCAAGCTGCTGCCAGTGCCACCCCATCCAATAACAACACCGTCACCATTGCCATTCAATCAATGTGCACTTACAGAGAAACCCCACACTCAATACACATGTCCTGCTTCACAATTTACATTTAACAAATTCTCTGCCATAGTTATGTGATCATCATTCATTGGCCCTAAATACCCTGTGCAACATGAATTTAACAAAGTGGTATGTTACACTATAGGCATTAGAGGAAATACAAAGACTACCTCTATTCATGGCCACAAAGTACACTACAATTTAACCAGGTTGGCAGTGGTATCATTTCTAAGTATGACAGTAAACGGTGACAGTACAATTATTTCTTTGTATTATATAAGAGTAAGGTGAATCATTGCTGACAAAACACTGAAATGCAGTTAAGCAGGACATACCATACATATTACTAGAGACCAGATTATATGCGTCATAAAAACTTTAAAATATGCATGCAAATATGAATCAAAAATGCATGAAAAGTGTCAAAATATGCAAGATCAAATAATAAAAAAAACATGGTAGTTACTGCATGCATTATATCTCAAAGTCAAACCTACGCATATCATTTATGAGGAAGAGCAATGGCCATGCGAAAAATTGGTACATTTAGAATGCTGATATCATTTTCTGAGTACTTTCTGGTAGAGGTTAGGAAGAAGGCCTTTCTGGGGGTTATTTTCTACAAATTTGCAAAATAGAGACACGTGCTGTGTTTCAAGAATTGTTCCTTCTTTGCTATTGTTGTCTGTAAGGAGCAGAAGCGATGCAAGTGACTTGCACCGAAACAATCGATATGTACAGGACCAACTTTGAGATATATCGCACACAGGGAGCCACGCTCAAAAATTCCACAATATTTTGCTAAAAAACAACAGACAATCATGACCTTTTCTGAACAGCATTAACTTTTAGTTAATACTATTTGACCAAAGCATCATTTACAATTTGTTTTACAATAAATGCAAAGCACATTAAATGTCTGAAGATGGCCTTGTAAGCTGAAAACTGGTTAACACAATAAAAGTAATATTGTAGAACAAAAGCAAACTCGTGCTCTTAATTTATTATAATGTTGTTCTACCAAGAACTGATGGAAGATTCTGTTAACATTTATTTCACATTTTTCTACTATTGTAAACATAAACGACCAAGTACTGTTCCAAATGCTGGGTAGTGTCTTCGATCACCCAAAACATTTTTGTAAGTTCTATATCAACTGAGGTAACTGGGTAGTATTTAAATTTGGGTGCTATGTTGCCACTTATTGTTTCTGGTAAAACTTCACTTGTCCCATCACTAAAACTATCAATTTGGCACAAGGGTTTGCAGCCTGTTTACAATGTTTACAAACTTTTCTTTAAGTTTTCTTTGGAATACCTCCAGCAATGAAGAGTTCACTAGAATAATCTTATTAATTAACTGAATAGATTCATTCAACACCAAACCTTGAGTTTCAAGCTTGTTAATACTCATAGGTATTTGGGAAAAATGAGTGCTAATTACAACAATGTCTTTTTTAATACCGGAATCATTAAAAGCTTCCTTGCACTGGCAAACTTCCAAAGCCTCTGCACTATTGAAGTTGTTTCCTATCCCTCTAATTGCCTTGACATATTCATTGTAAAACAATACAACTTCAACCCATGTACTCCAATGAGTTTGGGAGGTAAAGGCACATTTGGTAGCTTTGCCTTGTAGGTCTTGATGCCAGCAGGAGCCTTTATTTGTGGATGAAATCAGTTTCTTTACATTCACATACATGGAATATACTTCTTCAGCAAGGCAATTTACTCCGTGAGCAAAGCACGTCACATGAATCAAATTGGGATAAAATACTCGGAGGGCTTTTCCTGCTTTGATCATATAAACATCTGGAATAAACACAAACACCCTTTCATATGCAGATAATACTGGAAATATTTTTCTAATAACCTCATTCCCAAATCTGGCAATTGTAGAATGGATTTACTTTTAAAGTTCTTTGCAGGCCGCTACATAGGAAGAAGAAGGCTCTTCTTTTAAAGCACCAACAATTAAATTTGCAATGTAACAACCACAAGTGTTTGTAGTTTCGTCAACTGAAATGCAGATATTGATGTTCTTGAGTTCATTACATATTTCTTCCAGAACATTATGTAAATTGTAAATATGTATTGTAAGTATTGTATTGACTCATCTGGTACATTTTGATTTACATAATATTTGTGCAGGAAGCCTTTGAGGATAGGGTTTGTAAGTTTGTGAAGAGGAATATTGCTTGCAGTGAATGCTTCACATAGATCCATGTTAAACTGACTTTTTTGGTTACCTTGGTTCCCTGCTACTGCAACTTGCTGTTGTCAGAAGTTGTTGTGGTCCTTTCTTCTGCATTCCTGTGACATGAAGACTTTTCTTGACATGCTGGTCTATTTGAAACTTCTTTTTTTTTTGTACAAAGCTTTTTCTCGCAAACTCCACAATATAAAACAATTCTGTCATATGTAAATGTTCCAGGATGGTCAATTATCCACAAAATGACATTTCTTTCTTCGGGCAGCATGGCGCACAACACATTACATACTATACATCGTAAACACATTTGACTGTGTACAAGTAAATAGAAAGCTGAACTGTAACAACGGACTTTCGACTAAAAGCTTGCTTATGAATATAATAGAGGGAAACATTCCACATGGGAAAAATATATCTAAAAACAAGATGATGTGACTTACCAAACGAAAGCACTGGCAGCTTGATAGATACACAAACAAACACAAACATACACACAAAATTCGTGTGTGTGTGTGTGTGTGTGTGTGTGTGTGTGTGTGTGTGTGTGTGTGTGTGTGTGTGTGTGTGTGTAGGGATCCGGGACTGGAATGACTCCTTACCCTCTCCCTTAAAACCCACATCCTTTCGTCTTTCCCTCTCCTTCCCTCTTTCCTGATGAAGCAACCGTTGATTGCGAAAGCTTGAATTTTTTGTGTATGTATGTGTTTGTTTGTGTATCTATCAACCTGCCAGCACTTTCGTTTTGTAAGTCACATCATCTTTGTTTTCAGATATAAAAGCTCGCTTAGTTTAATTTGAATGTTGCTTACACATACGGTATTACAGCAGAGGGAATTAACCAGGGCCGCAGGCATAGGAGGATTGATTCTGTCTGCCTGTTTCTGTTCCTCTTCTGTAATGATTTTCTTAGGCAGTGGCCTCTTTGTTAGCGACTGCATGCAGTTCTAGATCACAGTCAATCTGACGGTGAGACATCAAAACTAGATGGAGCTAGAGATCCCCCATCTAAATTTTTAAAATATTGTAAACATAGAGCAAAAATATGCATCATCACTAGTTTTTAGTTGAAATATGCAATAACCACTGACAAGGGGCCAAATACACAAGTGCACATACAACATGCAAATGCATGCAATCCGGTCTCTACTAATTACTCAAACAGTTAAGACATAGCCCATATTTGTGGGGAATCAAAATGTGTCATGCCACTGTAACTCTGGACAACCTGCTGTGATATGCTCAGGAAATGCGGAAAAGATTAATGCAAAAGTTATCTTTGACATATCAGATTGTCATTGTCGTCGTTGTCATCATCATCATCCATTTAACAGCCACTGCTACCTAAAGACCACCTCTGGACTTTTCCAAGCATTAAGGCCCTCTATGTGTGTGTTACTGCCAGAAATTTCGAATGTCATCTATCCCACTTTCATATGGTCATCACCTTTAACTTTTCTTAGATCCTGTGTGCAAGCAAAGCACTTCTTTGGTCTGCCAGCCATCCATTCAGCAGTCTTGTCCTACATACCTCTCATTTTTTCATTAGAGTCATTACATCATCTTCCACTCCGGTTTCCCTCTGTGCCATTTGTTCCCTCTGCCTCTACTAATAAATCCAAACATATATTTTCCTATTGCTCATTGAGAATCTCTCAGTTTTTTAATAGTTTTTCATGTCTGAATCTACATCTCACAGCCTTTAAGTCAAAACTGATAACACACACTGATAGTAAACTTTCCTTTACAGACACATTGGTAACAGTTTTAAAAACCACTTAGTTTCCCAAACACACTGTAGGCCAGTTTTACTTTTCTGGTTATTTCTTTTGCTGGCCATACAGTTACTGTATTCAACTATAAAAACTCCCTCATTAACATGTGGACTGCCATGCAGCCACTGGCAGCCACAATAGGTGGCTCTGCTGCATCACCGCATACTTCATGGCAGTCAGTGTGTAAATTTTTCTTTTCATTGTGTTAATTTTATTGGAAATTATTTTCACTGCTATTTCTAAACATTCTCTGTTAGTTTTACACTTAAATGCACTTGAGGCAGCTAGTACAGTGTCATCAGTTGGGCCAAGGTAGTTCAGATGTAGTTGATTCAACCAAATTCCTCTTCCTTTTTCCTAGTTTAGGGATCTAAAAACTTCCTCTATAGCTGATGAGAAGAGTTTTAATGAAACTGAAATTCCTGACAGGACTTCTCTTTAATTGTGTATTTTCCACTATCATGATACAGTCTAACGGAAAATGTGTCATTGACATATATATCTCTATACCTGAGATATAAAGGGGTACAAGGCTAATTTCCTGTCCCCATCAGTAATACACACATACATCTTCATTTGAGGAAGAAGGGTGGTGGTCCCACACCAGTCCATTGCCAATTTAGGCCAAATTAAAAGGACACATGTCCATTTAAGGCTCTCTAAATCAGCAGTGGTCTACAACAGGATGGTCATCCTTCTTGCACAAGTGAAGCAGTGTGTAGGTATCACAAATAAGGTCTTAAGGTAAAACTGCAAAAACTGGACTTGCCACCTTTACCTGTTGGGTATAGGTAGTCTTCTGAACACTAACATAGATTGAATCAATGTCTTGTTTATGAAGTATTCTCAGTATAGATTTTGTTAAAACTGTGCCAAAAGCTTTCTCCAAATCGATAAATCCCAGACAAAGTGGTAATCTATGTTTGTTGTTTCATTCTATAACGGTGTTTATGACATGAGAATGTTCCAGCATTAACTCTGCTTCAAATGTGTACAGAGCCTTTGCCCAATTAAAACTGTTTATATATATGTCGGTGTAATTCTAGTGACTATCTTTTATGGTATGGAAGTTTTGGCTTGATAGATCTTTAATTCTTTTTATGTCTTATGGATCTTTCCTGTGAAATAGAACAATTACGTCCTTAATGAAATTTTCACTCTGCAACAGTTTGTTGGAACTCAAACCTTGCAAGGCAAAGGAGCCAGGTTCAAGCTCCAATCTGGTGCACAGTGTCAATCTGTCAGGAAGTTTCAGAACAATTATATCATTGATCCATTTTTTGGAAATTGTCTTAACTCTGAAAACATTCCATATACAGAGGGCCCATTTACCTTGGGCACCCTAAATAACTGTTTGTCCAGATGCAAATTGCAAAATGTTTCAAGCAAATGCTCTTCAGCCATCAGGGGCACATCAACCAGGATGATAGCCTTCGTTATAGCTTTGCTTTTTGTTTTTTACAAAGATATGAACAGCGGTGTGGCTTTTTTAAATGGCACCCTTTATTTTTAATTTGGTAATTCATTTCCTCTCCTGAAGACCTATTCAAAAATGTATCACAGTGTACTATTCACTGAAACACAATGTTATTAATTACATAACACAACATTGACACAGACGCTCTCAGTGCTTAATGCAGGTACCCAGGGTAATGGAAAACATCCACGTGCTGATGTTGACAGAGGACAAATGCAAACATAAGTAGAATGCACACCCATCATTCTGTCAACCATCGTCAGTTGAAGAGTTGTGCAAGTAGAATGTACACCAACGAAGAGAAGGTAGAAATGCTACTCATCTATGGGGAATGTAAGTTAGCAGAACAGTAATTGCAATACTGTTTTCTTATGTGCGGGTACATTTAGTACAGTAGTTTAGTCCTTTTAAATGCTGTTGTGCAGAGTAGGCATACAGTAAAGGCTCTCCTTCCTACAAACAGAATTGACAAAAAGTTTATTTTATTGTCGTTGTTGTTGTTGTTGGTGAAGGTAGGCAAAATGCCACACAGGCAGCGGAACTGTACAGAGAGCGATATCCTGACAAGAACCCACCTTCTCAATGGATGTTTTCTCGCCTTTTTGCGACCCTTTAAGGAATGGGAAGTTTCAACCCACGACAACACAATCATCGTAGCACTTGCACAGACAAAGCTGTCAAAGTTACTGTTCTCACTTTCGTTGCTATGAATCCAAATGTGAGCATACGACAGCTTGAACACGAGATTGGCATTCCTGAAACCAGTGTACATTGTATTCTTACAAGTCACCAGTTCCATCCTTACCATGTACAACTACATCACGAGTTGCATGGGAGTTATTTCCAGAATTGTCAGTGGGCACAGCAGCAAATCATTGCTAGCCCAAACTTCTTCTCCAATGTTCTATTTACCAAAGCATATTCTTTCTCAAACAAAAGACAGGCAAATACAAGGAACATGCATTATTGGTCCAGTCACAACCCACACGGGCTTAGACAGGTGTAACATCAGCATCAATGGAGAGTTAACGTCTGCTGTGGGATGCTTGGTACTACAATTACTGGCCCTTATTTCATTAATGGTAGTCTAAATGACACGGCGTATGTCAACTTCCTCAGATGAATTCTTCCTCCTCTTCTGGATGAAGTGCCGCTAAGAACCAGAATGCTTATGGGGTATCAACACAATGGATGTTCAGAACATAATGTCTCGCGTGCAAGTCATGTTCTGAACTGAAGCTATCCTGCTAAATGGATTGGTCAAGGAGGAACAGTTACTTGGCCCGCTAGGTCTCCTGATTTATATCCTCTGCACTTTTTTCTTTGGGGGTGCATTAAAGACGTTGTCTATTGTGATATTCCAACAACTCTAGAGGACATGCAGGAACGTATTGTGACTGCTTGTAATTCTCTTCAGCAGGCAACACTGGATGCAGTAAATAATTCTTTCATTCAACGAGTGCACCAGTGTATCAGTGTCCACGGTCACCTCTTTCAGCACCTTTGAATGTTCTACTCCTGGGCAATGGTACAGGAGAGTCAAAGTTAATTTTGTGTTATGTTTTGACTTGGTTTTCATTTGTTTTCTGACAACTCCAGCAATTGGGCAAGTTTGTGATCCCGGGCTCAAAGTCAATGTTGTGTTATGTAATTAATAATGTTGTATTTCAGTGACTGGTACACTACGATACATTTGTGAATGGGTCTTTATGAGAGCAAATGAATTACTGAATAAAAAATACACTGTGCCATTTTAAAAAGTCATACTGCTGTTCATATCTTTGTAAAAAAACAAAACTACAATGAAGGCAATCATGCTGACTGATGTCCCCCTGATGGCTAAAGAACATTTGCTTGAAACATTTTGTAATTTGCATCTGGACAAAGTTATTTAGGATGGTCAAGATAACTGGGACACAATGTATACTAAAAGTGCACTGTTGTTACATACAATGACATTGTGCATAATTATACTGCTGAATTGTTGCAGGAGTGGGCACATAGAGAATTCACTGAAGTCAGTAATAATGATGTTACAGAGGAAAGGTATCCTCCTCACAGCTAGAGGAACACACCCTTCATGTGTTGCATTATATCAATATTATGAAAAGGAAAGTCACTACCCACCATATTATATTATGTATTTCAGCGACATTGTATGTTCACTCATCAATAAATTCTGCAGAATTAAGATACACACTCTCTCTGCATATCACTATGTGATCAGCCATGTAATACCATTTAACAACTAGGGGCCACTCCCCAGTGTCCAGAACATCATAGTAACCCTGCATTGTTTGTCAGGTATACTCCTTAAGTACTGCATTGTAAAAAGCTGACACACTCTTGCGAATGGAATCTATGTAAACCCTGCAAAAATGACAAATTCTTATAGCGGTCAGTGTGCCTCCATGGATTTACTCCATTACTACTTGAGCCTCCGTATGTATTATCTGTGGGTAGGAGGTCAATGTTTATAGTGGATCTGTTAGAAATCCTGCAGTCAGAGACACAGTGGTGATGTCCATGATTAAAATGGTTACAGAATATCAGAAGGAACAGGGAACAGTCCAATAGTTCTTAACACCTCAACTTTAGGACTGTGACGTGATGAATATTTTCCTCTGTCATAAATCTTGACTTACAATTACTTTATTTAAAAAACACTCACTATAATTGAATTTAGCTGATGATAGACTCAATAAAACTGTGTAAAAACTGCATGTGATCATTTAATTTCTAAATCAGATTTTTGCCAGTAAATCATCATCTGTCCATTTCAAAGCAACTTTCTACTTTGAAGAATCAAACCATTTCTGGAGCCTACAAATGTTGTAGGATGTTTTACAAAACTGTCTGTCTGCTACAACTTTAAAGAGATTGCAGCTACTCACTTACCAGGAGGCTGTGCCACATCTGTATCTGAGCCCACTCTCCAGTAGGGAGTGCACACCAGCACTACATACCAACACTACACTACTAGCCTGCTATCTAAGCACCCCTACACCTATCTGAGCAGTGCAGTGCCTAAGTTCCCAAGCTGATACAATGCAATACATTGCAGCACTATGCAATGTCCTGAAGCACTTTCAGTTGTTTGTTACACGCAAAGCACAAGATATTAGAGAGAAAATGGCACTAAACATGGATTCACCAAATTGAAATCCAACCATTTCTGAACTGGTTCAATGAGGTGCAAGCCACTTAGAACCACTAAGGAAGTATATGACACTTAGGAATGCTATTGACTATCCCCCTTCCCCCAACCAACTGTGGGAAAGTGAATTACATTTACATAAATAATTTAGGAGTAAAGGAGATCACTCATCAAATAGCATTAGCACTAAGTCATCAACAGACTCTTTTGTGTGTGCCAGCTGATGACTCAAAGCATCTGCTATTCATTGAGCGGTCTTGTTTACTACTAAATTGTGTACGTTCTGACAATTTTCCTCACTATATGAATTACATTTACATAATTTTTAAGTCTACAGATAATCTTTTATAGAAATACAAAAACTATAAACAATAATGAGGGCAGACAGCCATTCTCATGCGGTCAATTGATATGTGGTGCACAGACGTTTAATTAGATTCTCTCTCTCTCTCTCTCTCTCTCTCTCTCTCTCTCTCTCTCTCTCTCTCTCTCTCTCTCTCTCTCTCAGTACTTTGTAGCTAACAATACTACAGCTTCAGGATATTAAACAAAACCAACCATGGTGACATCTTCATCCTTGTCAGTCATTCAAATGTTATTACAAACCTTTAAAATAAACTACCACCCACATTCTACATACTGAAACTAAAAGAGTACAGAATGAAGAGATGCTGTTTCCACACTATGATGATATGATAACAAACATCTATAAAAGAAATGTTTTAATGTACATATAAACTTACAATGTTACACACAATTTCATTACATGCATCAGTCACAATGATGTTATCTGAAAGATACAGTAAAAACTAACACACAAAGTAAAAGCTAATCAAGCCACAATCCATAAAAATTCTAAAATGACTGATATATAAGGAAAACACAGATTATTATACCTAGTATGCTACAGAGCTATCAGTTGAAAACATCAAGAAACTAGTTTTGGAACACACACCTTCAGTTACATTTGTAGAATGAAATGTCACAAGGCAGAGAAAATGTACAATATAATGAACGTTTTTAGTCATACTTACAGCAAATGAATGCTGACTACCAATCACTGATGAGCTGTATTATAAAAAAAAGTCACACAGCATAGAACAATCCTCTATTAGTAAAAAATTAAAGTATCTTCAGAATTTTACAAGCAAATATATTTCATAAACTTTAGGCTCGCACTTCAGATTCTTACAAGCAAATATATTTCATAAACTTTAGGCTCGCACTTCAGAATCTTACAAGCAAATATATTTCAATAACCTTAGGCTTGCACAGAGAACTATTTACACGGCAAATTCATATTGCAACCCATAAGTTGTCAAACAATGTTTAGAACATAATAAAAAAGAAATGGACACACTTTAGAAATTTTTCATTATTGTTACAGCAAGTAGTATGAATTCTGGATTAAATTAACACAAATTGAAATTATTCTGCAAATCACAAAAAAGTACAATATGAATCTTGGAAAAGCAATTAATGCATGTCCAGTGGCAGTTACAATGATAGCAGTACATCAGTCGCAAATACACACAGAAACCAATTTCCATCTCCCCCTTTTCTGTAAAACAAATATCCACTAAATGGGAGAAGTATCACAAAATACCAATGACATAAAATCCTGCTGTCAAAACAAACACAGCAGAAATTTTCTGGTAGTTACTACTTATCAATGTCTCTAATATGAATAACACTTCTGTGATATTCACAGGCCATACCAAAAAAACATTACAGAGAAAAATAAATGAAAAAGTAATGAAATATACTGATCATGGTGAGACAAAATTTAGAATTTAATTATTACACTGACATATCACTGTATCATAGAATACATTCGTTCTTTTCTTTACTTTATTTTTATTTAAGATTGCAGAGAATGTGAACTATAGAGTGTGGGCAACTTCACCCATTAGTTGTCTCATTTTTACCATGCTGTCAGAAACTAATCTCATGGATGTCTGCATTAATTATCTATATGATCATTTTATTTTACTCTGGTGTTAAATTGACGAAACAACACTTAAATCTGAAACACTGATGGATGTCCACTCATTACGAATATTTGTTTCGAAGATGTACAATCTCATCATTTAGTACTGCAGGAACCATGACTGTTTGATGGAGTTCAGAATGAAATATGTTCATCCCATTAATTCACAAAACTGTGCTCATAGACTATTTTATATGGATAAACAGGAACCAAATACCACAGGTTCTAAGGTGTTATTGAGACAACATACAAGTTGTACTTTCATACAAGGATTTATTATTATTATTATTATTATTATTATTATTATTATTATTATTATTATATTATTATTATTATTATTATTATTATTATTATTTATAATGTGTGATATACACTCTCACAGAAAAGAGCACAGGAAAATTAGGGTTTAGTGTCATATCAACTCTCACAGGGCCAAACTGGGCAATGTGATGGCATTCTATACTTTAGGTAATGTGACTAGTGTAAGTATAAGGATTGGATTTTCAGGGAGAATATGAAAATAATACATAAATTCACTTTTTACTATGAGCACAAGCTATAGTACCAACACATTTCACATATCATGTGGGGATACTGTCAACAGAGTAGTAAAATAGTTTCAGCTCCATCTATCACTACTGCATTAGTTCCTGACAGCTGGTGTTAGTGGTGAGTGGTGAGTGTCTTAATTCCCACCCCCCCCACCCACCCAAATCCCCTCCTCTCCTCCTTGCCTCTAGCAGAATGTATGTAGGAAACTCTCATCTTTTCACCTCTTATTGTCACACCATGCATTGCAAACCACACTTTGATTTAATCATCAGAAATTGAGGTGTTATGTCAGTCCTTTTTAGTTCAGTTTTCCATACTAACCTTAAATACTCATTGTACAACACATACCTAATGTAACATCTGGGTAATAAGAAGCAATGGATTTCTTGAGATGTACAGCTGAATTCTATAGATTACTCTAAGTTAATGCAAAATGTAACATTTCAGGCAATATTTTTTCTACATTTTCTAGTTGTACGAAAAAAAGTTCATGAATATTTTGAACATTATATTCCATTGGCTTTTAAAGTGAACTCTGATACAAATTTGTGGATTCCTTTGTATGTATGAAACACACTCTTGATGAAGCACAAGAAAGTATAAAATTAGATGTAAATTCCTGAGATACAAACAAATGCTGTGCACACATAGAATAAACATATTACAATAAACACATCACTTAATAATATATGTAAATTTGTTTAAAGATCAAACTAAGACTTTTTAAGATTAGTGAGAAAAGGAGTGACAATGTCCATTGGCAGTGGAAATATAATAGTAGAATTCTTCTCAGCTGAAATGGTATTCAGGGTCTGGAGATAACGGAGCTGTAACAAAGACCATAATTATTAATGTAAACAAAAAGGTAATAAACTATCAGAAAAACAAACAAATTAAATTTTTAAAAATGTTCTACAAATTGTAGGTGAAACACTGCTCCCTATAATTTCAGTTTTGTAAATACTGTGATCTGTATGTACACTGCAGCTTCATATGTAAATAGACATTTTTAGGCTATATGATTTACTGCAGCTCTGCTTAGGCACTGCTGCACAAACTCAGCAGCAGCTCTAAGTAAGTAGGAGCAAAATAAAAGGAAGATCATGAAATGGTGTGGTTTTTATGTTTATATTCTTCATTTATTATGAATTCCATGAATCAATATTGTGATAAGCTATAAGGATGGGGAACACATCAGTTTTACAGCTATAAAGACACAACAAATATAATTAAGAAATGTAATGTACAAAAATGTAGCACAAATTGGTGAATAAGCTTAAATTATGAAGACTGAAGCAAAATTAATAAGGTGTAACTATTCTCGCAGACATGTTTTGCTTCTTTTCACTTTGAGGCATCATCAGTGGGACCTATAATGATACAGTTATGATACATTTTTGTTTTGATATGTATTATTCATAGGAATTACTTAGAGTACTTTGTGTTTTTAGTTGGCATCAGTGTTTTTGCTCTTATATGTTCATATGCTGGAATTCACACTGGTGCTCTGTTTATGACATGTTAACATGTTTACAGGGCTCAGACATTTTTCTTCCCACTTTTCATGTTGTTTGCCCTTGTTTTTGTGATGCACTATCAGTCTTCCGTCACTAATACAGACATTTGATTGAAAATTATGACTTCCAGATGTAACTACATTGAGTTCACTTTGGGTATCATGCTGTTTGGTTTGTTTATGTACATGTTGCCAACCTAACAAAGTATTTTCTGAAAACTAACGTGTATTCATTTTGTCATGTTCATATCTGTGTGTGTGTTGGTTGGTTGGTTGGTTGGTTGATGGAAGGAGACCAGACAGCGAGGTCATCGGTCTCATTGAATTAGGGAAGGACGGGGAAGGAAGACGGCCGTGCCCTTTGAAAGGAACCATCCCGGCATTTGCCTGGAGCGATTTAGGGAAATCACGGAAAACCTAAATCAGGATGTCCGGACGTGGGATTGAACTGTCGTCCTCCCGAATACGAGTCCAGTGTCTAACCACTGCGCCACCTCGCTCGGTTTTGTGTGCGTGTGCGTGTGCGTGTGCGTGTGTGTGTGTGTGTGTGTGTGTGTGTGTGTGTGTGTGTGTGTGTGTGTGTGTGTGTGTGTGTTTGTGTGTTCAGCTGATTTCGGATTTCTTTTAAATGTTATGAGGAGAGGTTCATCGACAAATGATTGGAAAGTGGATCGGGTGGTAGTATTGCAGTCCTCTGTTGCACTGTTACTCTGTTATTTTATGTATTAGTCTAAACAATGAGTTGTTTGGCATATGTACTTGATCATTTAACTGGGTTTTCTTTTCTACTTTGGTTTTCTGTGTATGGTAATTTTCTTGCATGGTTAGAAGCTGTTTTTTTTTATTGTTGATTCTAATTATTTTCATGCCTTCTTCTCTATTGGTTGGTTTGTGGTTGTTTTCTCTTAGGTGTTCTGCAAATGTTGGGTGATTTGTCGCGTACTTCCAGGCTCTCATGTATCCTTTGCATCCAACAGCAAATATTCTGCGTGTTGGTCCCATTTATCTACCATCAGAAGTTTTTCTCTGTAGTTGATATATACCTACTTTCTGGTGTATGTATCTGTTTCTTGTCAGTTTTGGGGTGTAGTTTTGGATAGAATTGTCTGTTGTGTATGCTATGTTTATTCCCTGTCTTTTGAAAATGTTGGTGATGTGAATGTTATTGGGTGCCATCTTGTGTTTTCTCTTATATTTTCCTGATTATTCTGCATAGTTGTTTTGGTGCCGAGTATTTGTGATTGTGTTTGGTTACGCTGTGATGTTGTCAATAGTTTTGTGCTTTCTGCTTTTATTTTTCTTTTAATTTCGTTGTTTAGCCTTGTGACTGTTAATATTGTACCTATTGTTTTGGGCTATGTACATTATTACGTCCAGTTCCTTTTGGCAATTTTCTTTGTTGAGTGGGACTGTGTTGAATCTATGGAGCGTGTGTTGAAGTGCTACTTGCTTTTGTGAGTGTGGGTGGTTTTAGGATTACAGGATGATAAGGTCAGTTGCTGTGATTTTACGGTAAATTTCAAACATATGGTTATTGTTTTGCTCTTTGAAGGGTATATAAAGAGAGTTAATTTGGTTATTCTGATCTGTTTCAATTGTGAATTTTATATTTTTATGTATGTTGTGATGTCAGTATGCAATTTTTCAATTTTTGTTTTTTGGTTCATCTATTAAGGATAGGATGTCATTCATATGCCTGAACCATGTTGCATTCTTTTGCTACATTTTTGTCAAAATGATATGTTCAGTGTGGTTTACAAAAATATTTGTTAAGGCTCCTGACACAGGGGATCTCATTGGTAATCCATCTTCTTGCAAAAAAATTCATTATTGAACTGGAACTACTTTTGTTCTGTTATGAACTTTTGGAGAAGAAACAAATTAAGATTACACAGAAAAACTAATTATAGAAGATTACACAGAAAATCTAATTATAGAAGAAAAACCATATTGACAAGGGAAGATATGTGAGGAAACAGCAGTATCAACACTGGATTAATTAGAGAACTAATTAAAAAAAGAAAACCATAATATAATAACCAATATGAAAACACAACACAAAAACAACTCAAACATAGGATTTATAACACTCAAAAAACTTAGGAAAAAATGTCAAAATCAAAATATCATAATTTCAAAAGCAGACAAGGGAACACAGTAGTACTTATACCCAAAGAAAAATACACTGTAAAAACATTAGAATTCATCTCAGAAAATAACATTACAAAATTAAAATCGGACCCAACAAACATATTCCAGTCATAAGTAAAAAAATGTACACGTCACACAGATAAAAGAAAGCCGACAAAGTGTAATCCCACTGCAACTGTCCTCCGAAGCCAACCAAAGGTCCACAAACTGATTCTTCCTTTAAGACTGATTCAGGATTTCAGAAAATTTCCCATGTACAAGGATAGATGTTACAATTACTGTTTGAAAACTTCAGTGTACAAGAAGACAGAATTATTAAAAACTCTACACAGCTAATACAACAAATAAAAGATATAAAAATCCCAGACACAGCAATACTCCTCTCATTTGATACAGAAAGCATGTATTCTAACATACCAGTATGAGAAACAATAGAAATCATAGATAAGAACCTGAAAACACATAGTCAGCTCCCTGATAAACAGATTTAAGAAATACTCACATTAATAAAGTTCATAAAAGAACAAAATTACTTCCAATTCAATAATGAAATCAATAATGAATTAATGGGTTGACAGTGGGATCCTCAGTGTCAGAAGCCTTAGCAAATACTCTTATAAACCACATCGAACGAAAGAATACAACATACTATATTGGTTCAGGTATATGGATGACATCCTCTGCTTCATAGAGGAACCACAAATAGAAACTGATAAGTTACACACTGGCATCAACAAGGTACATAAAAATATAAAATTCACAATCGACACAGAACAGAATAACGAAATTAACTCTCTTTATATAACCATCAAAGAGCAAAACAATAAGCATATGTTTGAAATTTACCATAAAACCACAGCAACTGACATCATCATCCCCCAATCCTCTAACCACCCAAACTCACAAAAGAAAAGCAGCACTTCAACACATGCTCCACAGATTCAACACAGTCTTGCACAACAAAGAAAACTACCAAAAGGAACTGGACATAATAATGTACATAGCCTGAAACAATGGGTACAATAGTAACACAGTCACAAGGCTAAACAACAAAATTAAAAGAAAAATAAAAGCAGAAAGCACAAAACTATTGACAACATCACAACATAACCAAACTCAATCACAAATACCCAGCACCAAAACAACTATGCAGAATAATCAGGAAAATATAAGAGAAAACACAAGATGGCACACAACAACATACAAATCACCAACATTTTCAAAAGACAGGAAATAAACATAGCATACACAACAGATATTTCTATATAAAAATACACCCCAAAACTGACAAGGAACAGAAACATATTCCAGAAATGTGTCAATTACAGTGTAAAACTTGAGATAGCAGGAACATAGAACCAACAGGCAGAACATTTGATGTCGGATCAAAGAACAAAGAACACAGAACACATGAGAGCCTGGAAGTATGTGACAAATCACTGCACATTTGCAGAGCACCTAAGAGAACACAATAACAAAGCAACCACTAGAGAAGAAGACATGAAAATAATTACAACCAACAATAAAAAAAACAGCTTCTAACTATGCAAGAAAATTACCACACACAGAAAACCAAAGTAGGAAAGAAAATCCAGATAAAATAATAGATTAACACTGCAACAAAGGACTACAATAATACCATCCAACACATTTTCCAGTCATTTGTCGATGAACCTCTCCACAAAAGATTTAAAACAAAACCCAGATCAACTGAACACTCTCTCTCTCTCTCTCTCTCTCTCTCTCTCTCTCTCACACACACACACACACACAACACACACACAACACACACACACACACACACACACACACACACACACACACACACACACACACATGGGGAAAAATATATTAAAAACAAAGATTCCAAGACTTACCAAGCAGGAAAGTGCCGGCAGACAGGCACAATAAAGTGTTTGTGTTATTTAATTGTGCCTGTCTACCGGCACTTTCCCGCTTGGTAAGTCATGGAATCTTTGTTTTTAATATATTCTTCCCATGTGGAATATATATATATATATATATATATATATATATATATATATATATATATATATATATATATATATGTGTGTGTATGTGTGTGTGTGTGCGTGTGTGTGTGGGCGCGCGCGCGTGCGCGGGAGTGTATACATGTCCTTTTTTCTCCCCAAGTTAAGTCTTTCCGCTCCTGGGATTGGAATGACTCTTTACCCTCTCCCTTAAAACCCACATCCTTTCATCTTTCCCTCTCCTTCCCTCTTTCCTGATGAAGCAGCCGTTGGTTGTTAAAGCTTGAATTTTGTGTGTATGTTAGTGTTTGTTTGTGTGTCTATCGACCTGCCACCGCTTTCATTGGGTAAGTCACATCATCTTCGTTTATATTAGTTTTCAGGATATACTTTGTTAGGTTGGCAACATTCACATAAACTGAACATGATGAGACCCAAAGTGAACTCAAAGTAGTTACGTCTGGAGGAAGTCATAGTTTTCTATTGAATGTTTGTATTAATGACAGAAGATTGCTAGTGCATCACAACAACAAGGGCAAACAACATGAAAAGTGGGAAGAAAAATGTTTGAAATATAACATTCCATGAACAGAGCACCAGTGTGAACTGCAGTATATGGACATATGAAAGGAAACACAGATGCCAACTAAAAATGCAAAGAACTGTAAGTAATTCCTTATTTACATAAAAAGCGAGAAGTGAACTATTTTATAATCTATGAATAATACGTATCAAAACAGAAATGGATCATAACTGTATCATTACAGGTCCCATTGATGATGCCTTAAAGTGAAAAAAGATGAAACGCATCTGGGAGAATAAAATACAGTACAGCAAGAGAAGGTGTTTTTTTTTATTTACAAAACAAATATTAATAAGAAGTAGTCCAAATAACAGCACATAATCACTTAAAATAAATTTAAGTACAGAAATAAATATTGGTACACTGCCCATCTTAAACAAGTACAGAGAATTTTGGCTAACACATTAAAAACAAAGTTTCAAATTACAATAGAAAATGTCCAAAAAATCAATAATAAGGTACTTTTCACATTTGTATTTAAATGTAGACAAGACATTTATGTGGACTTTGACAGCTGATGGAAGGATGCTGAAAATTTTTGTGACAGAATAATGAACACCTTTTTTGTACAAAACTTGTATGGTTTAGACCTCTGTGTCAGTCATTTTTATACCTTGTATTGTGATCATGGTAAGCACTGTAAGTGTGGAGAATGGTTGATAGAGACAAAAATCATTAAAGAAAATAAGAATTCAGATGTGGTGGTTAATATTTGGAGCTTACAGAACACGTTTCTGCAAGAACATTTTGGACATCTGTCACTCAGGATTATAATTACTCTCTTTCTTGCAAAAAAGATTTTTTTGGGCTAAAGTTTGATTAATCCATAAAATTATACCACATTACATGGTAAGAGTAAAGATACCCAAAATAAGCAGCTTTGGTAGTAAACATATCTCCAAGAGGGGTCATAATAACATGCAGAGCATAAACTGCCAAACTGAGTCTTTTAGGAATATCTAGAATATCCACAGACCACTTTAACTTGCCATCAATTAATGTGCAGACACTTAGAAGATTCATAATGTAAAATATTTTGGTTATAACAGTTCAAATGGACTACTACATTTTCTTGCCAAGACACACACAATTGCTAGTATTGAGTTTTTTCAATATTTGGCATTAATTCATTAGCCGTGAAAGAGTGCAAGATGTTTGTAAGTATAGCACTACATTTACTTTCTACTTTACTGACTGAGCAACTTCAAGAAGAATAGCAGTATCAGAAGCAAAAAGAGTAAATTTTCTCTCAGTATTTGAACAAACTAGCGAATCACTGAAAAATATCAGAATCAATAAAGGACACTCCATACTGATGTCTGATGAAATAGGATACCCATCAAGTCTTTCTATTGTGTGGACATCATTTAATCAACCTAGTGATGCTAACTGATGCTAACATAAAAATCACCATTCGTCAAGGGAATGCTGTGCTCTACACAGAGTTAATGAACACAAGAAAGATACAGAAGCAACCATCACTGACATATGGAACCTTTGCTGAATGGCACCTTTGATGAAGTTGATGAGATGACATATTCCTGGTACTTGACACATATAACTGCACTTAAGAAACAAACTGCAGGACGTAATGTAGAATGTAACATGATTCATTTACAAACATTAGGCAGAGCTACCAATTTTATCCCCATCTAATACATTCATGACATCATCAGAATCACAAAAATTTGTGCAGCTGTATTAATGGTCCACAGTACTGGCTCAATACCATACAGTCCTCCTTGACTGAGCTTCCTGAAAAGAATTTCAGAACAAACACACCATTCTAAAACAGGCAACAGATCATCTGGCAGGTAAGAGCACATGTATTGTAAGTCAAAAATTTCACTGAGAGTGAGAAATATTTTGAAGCTGCTGAAGATATGCCTGGATAATCCCTTACATGGCATCTACTGACAGTGTTGTTATTTCAGTTAACTGTTGTCAGACTGTATCTGAAGTACATGAATGGGAAGGAAAGGGAAAGGGTAGGTGGGAAACCAGTTACTTCC
Organism: Schistocerca gregaria; assembly: GCF_023897955.1. Classification (NCBI taxonomy): domain Eukaryota; kingdom Metazoa; phylum Arthropoda; class Insecta; order Orthoptera; family Acrididae; genus Schistocerca; species Schistocerca gregaria. The sequence continues at coordinate 76,029,784 of NC_064931.1, forward strand.
AGCTGCACAGATCACTGTGGAAATGCAATGGCGAAAGTAGAAAATGTGTGCCAGACTGGGACTCGAACCCAGATTTATTGCTTCTCATGAGCAGTTGCCTTAACTACTTCGGCCATCTGGACACAGTCCCTGACTGATCCAAATTTCCAGCTTATTGTACAATGCAATGTCGTGTCCCTTGTCCATTAACCCCCTACTGGCAACTTATTGTTTCCCTTAGGACTTCGGACAGTATTAGTGCTCTTGCACTGAAGCAAATGTCATGGAGCCATCATGAAATCACAGAAAAATGTGAATATGTGTGTGTGTGTGTGGGGGGGGGGGGGGGGGGGGGGTGGCAAACCTTCACACCCCCCACACCCCCAAACACACCCTCTTCTGTGATAGAGTGATGGTTCCATGACATTTGCTTCAGAGCGGGAGCACTACTATTGTCTGAACTCTTACAGGAAGCAATAATTTTCAGTAAGAGATTAACAGATGTAAGCTAAGTTGGAAATTTGGATCTATTAGGGACTGTGTCCAGATGGCCTAAGTGGTTAAGCCAACCACTCATGAGAAGCACTAAATCTGGGTTTGAGTGCTGGTCTGTATAGTTTACAGAAACTGCACCAAATGATTCTGATCACACATTAACTGTTTAATTATCGCATTGAGAAATTTATGGCAAGCTGTGGGTCATGATTTGTTGCACATATAGAATTGTATTCATGCTTTAGCTGTGCGAGCCAGTAGTGAGAAAGGTTACCCACTCCACGAATGACAGATGCTCGTGACACCTGGATCCAGAGTGTGGAAAAGCTCTGACAGTGCAATATAATAAATTTACTTGAGATAGTAAAGCTGATGTCCACAAATCAGCAGGTATTTAAAAAGCATCACTTGTGTACAACTGTTTAATTTTCTCGCACAATATGCTGTGAACCACGCACGAATGGCAACAGGCAGATTCTGTATTTCCAAATATCATTTGACACAGTGCCTCACTGCAGACTATTAATGAAGGTTCCCAGCATGAATAGGTTCTCAGGTAGTGGAGTGGCTTGAAGACTTCTTAAATAATAGAACCCAGTACAACCCATTGATGATGCTGTAGTGTAGAGGAAGATGTTGCCTTTGAGTGCCTGTAGGAGGACAGAGGACGACTTGGCTAGAATTTCTATTTGGTCTGATTAATGGTAGCTTTCTCTAAATGTTCACAAATGTAATTTAAAGCAGATGGACTGGAAAAACAATCATGTCATTTTCAAATGCAGTACTAGTGGTGTGCTGTTTGACACAGCCACATAAATTAAATATCGGAGCATAGCATTGCAAAGCGACATGAAATTGATCAAGCACATGTGGTCAGTTATAGGGAATGCAAATGGTTGCCTTCAGTCAATTGGGAAAAGTACAGGAAACTGCAGGTCACCAAGAAAGGAGGTTGGTTATAGAAGGCTTGTGTAACACACTCTTGAGTGCTGTCCAAGTGTTTGGAATCCCCACCGAGTCCTATTAAGGAAGACATCAAAACAATTCTGAGGCATCCTGCTACATTTCTCTTCATTAGGCTCAGTCAACACACGAGTATTGTTGAAATGTTCCGTGAACCTAAATGAGAATACCTGAAGGGGAAACCACATTCTTTTTGTGAAACACTACTGAGAAAGTTTAGAAAAGTAGCATTTGTGAAAGACTGCAAAACAGTCTTACTGCCACCAACACACAGTTCACGTAATGACTGCAAAGACAAGATAAGAGAAATTAGGGCCCGTGCAGAGGCATGAAGGCAATCTTTTTCCCTCACTTCATTTACAAATGGAATAAGAAAGGGGATGATTAGTGGTAGTACTAGGCACCTTCTACCATGCACCGTATGGTGGCTTATGGAGTATGCATGCAGATGTAGCTGTAGATGTACTTTGCCACTGAGTGACATTGGATCAGAGAAACTCCCATACTGCAACTGGATCCAAATGCATAACATCCTGAAATAACATTTAATGTTTGGCATATTAAAACAAACAATTTAACAATGCTGACACTTTACAATTGCAATGTCATTTATTAAAAATTAACCTGTAAAAGATAACAAATCAGCTAGATCACTATTACAAATATAGGCAGAGATGGCTGAGCCATCACAGAAGTGTGACATGGTACAAGCAGGTGGAAACAATACATTTTAGTCAAATACTAGTCTCGAATGAGTTATCCATCAACGCTGGTGATATGAACATGACGCACTCGTGATCAAATGGACTAGTTAGTTTCCTGTATGGAAAAGTGATATAAATTATAATTTTACTTTGGGAACTGTTAATTTTATCTTAAAAGAGTTGGACATAAAGACAGTGAAGTCATGTTTAATATCTGTGGTGCTAGAGATAGTATTCTCAGATCACACGATCATTATAGTGATTTATAAATTCTGACAGGCTCTCACATAGGATTGACTGTGTTAAATAGACAGGCATAAATGATTCCTTGTTTCCTTTGGGCAAATAAAGAAGGCAGCAACCAATATTTTCTTAAAGTGGAGACTTGAAGCATTATTGTAGTGACAGTAGCAGCAATTCCAAAAGCCACACACAATTTCAGTGTTAAAAATAGCATTGTTTGGAGTCACAATCTACAGAAAAGAATATTTATGGGGAAAACGAGACAGCTTTAGAAGATATGAGGTGAGCAGGCTTCTTCTCAAACAATCAGCAAAACACCAAGTGCAGACTGATAAGATTTACTCCTGCAGTTTATCTAACTCAGCTCTCTCTATGCAATTTCACATAAGGGGCAACTTACAGTATCAGCATATTTAGATGCAGCAATGTATCACAGCAGGAAGATTCCCTATTTCTATCTTTTTCAACAGATGAGACAATTATCATGGAAACACTACATCATTCATAAGTGCTTAGTACTAGAGGAAACCTAAAAACAATACCACCAACCTGTAAGGCAGCTGGACTTTCAGACATAACATCAGAAGCTTCTTTCAGAGCACGTGAAGCCTTCATTTCTCCTTCTGCAGCTATTACTTTAGCACGAGCCTCTCGTGCAGCCTCTGCTTCAGCTGCCATAGCTCTCTGCAATTGAACTGGTAGTCGTACATCTTTTCTGTAAGTATTAAAAACAAATAAATGAATAAGAAATAAAAACATATGATCTGTTATTCTGTAACTCATCCCTGTATAGAAATATAAGTTAGTGGCTGAGAGTGAAAACACAGATTGAGAGAATTCTATCACTTCATTTTTATCATTTTTCTTCTATTTTTGAAAAAAAAATTGAACCTTTTCACTACATGTTGAATGATTTGCCTGGAAAACTTAGGAGTGTTTCACATGACAGGAAAGGTTTTATTGAAACTGCAAAACTGGAATCATATCGAAATATGTTCATTCAACGTTTTGGACTTATTTATCCTGCACTAATTAATGGTTACAATATTGCACAAAGCAGGTAATTAATCCTAACAAAGTGTTATTTTAACTGCACTCCACAGTACACGATAACACAGACATTAACTCTAGACATAGAAAAGATTCACCATTATGATTATAATTGGATACAAACAGGGAGTACAAATCATTTGATTGTTGTGCTTAATTCAGCTTCCTGATTATTCTAGCACTTACAAGTTGGCTTTAATACACATGAGACTGCAAAATGTGTCACGTCGCAAACATATAATCTACAGAAATTTTCTTGACCAAAGGAATGCATTGATGAATTTTGTTATGAAATTCACATCAAATGTATACAGCAATGCACATGCATCTGCATGTGCAAAAGAAGTATTTATAGTGAATATTAATATTAATTATTAATTACTAATGGGTGAAGTAGCATTAACTCTGTCCTTCTGTCATTTGAACAAGGAGAGAGCAGTATTTTGAGCAGAATTTAAGCAAAAACCTCCATATCTATCTGTAAGGTTACTTGCTAATTTGATCTCAACTGTTTCCTTACTAACACTATCCCAATAGCTGGAAGTGCCTGCCATAATCTCAATGTTGTTACAGTGCATATGAGGACAGGTGCCAATGCATTGCCCCCCCCCCCCCTTTTTGTGTGTGTGTGTGTGTGTGTGTGTGTGTGTGTGTGTGTTTTGTTGTTGTTGTTGTTCACACTCAGTAATACTCTAATCTGCCATAATCCTGATGGCCTAACCAATTTATGACAGCCACTTTACACAAACCGTGATCATCCTATACTGGTACTAAAGGGTCCTAATCTTAGATGATGGTTGGAAAACACATTTAACATCTTGTTTCCTTATAGTACAACAAATCATGTTGGAAATGATACCTATGCAAGGATAAAAGGCTGTAGACTTTGGTGTCCCCTTATTATTTCCAACACTCACTCACCCAATTGAAGGTTGATGGATGACACAATGCATTGCTGATTTGTCTTTCACTCTAAGAATCCTGGTGACGACTTCAAAGTGGGACAACTCAGCTAACAAACTTTTGGGGTCTCAGATGTTGTGGGCCCTATAAATGAAGGTACAAAAGTAATCCTCCATGCTGCACCGGATTGTGACGAACTATCAGCCTGGAGACACTGGTCACCTGGCTACAAATCCATACGTTGCTTGAACATTATGTGCTGGAAGAAACTCAGGTTTCACATAAGATACACTGTTTCTAAACAAGTGACTTTATTGCACAGTTACAGTCACTTCCTGAAAGAGATGCACCCACAGAAAGAATGTTTATTGTGATATAACAGTCTGCTTAAGATGAAAATCAAACAAGTAATCCTGTCAGTGTTTGTAATGAAATAATTTTTGAAATATCGATAAAACACATTCCAGATTTTGTTGAATCCACATCTCCTGCAGTGCTACCTGACAATCTGGCTATCACTGTTTCTATCATTTATCAGCTGAATTAAACTTTTACTGCCCATAGCTTGTCTAGTAACACGCCACTTAATCCTGTTTAAGACATTTCAGATGTTAAACTTTACAGCCACATAAAGAGGCACATAATTAGTGTAATGGTCTGCAGAAATGTAATGAATCAACTTTCAGGCTACGAATACCCTTTCCTTGCTGGTTTACCGAGCAAGGTGGTGCTGTGGTTAGCACATTGGAGTTACATTTGGGAGGGCAATGGTTCAAACCAGGATTTGGCCATCCTGATTTAGGTTTTTGCAATTTCCCTAAAGCACTTCAGGCAAATGCTGGGATGGTTCCTTTGAAAGGGCATGGCCAACTTCCTTCCTCATCCTTTCCTAACGTGATGGGGCCAATGACCTTGCTGTCTGGTCCCCTTCCCCAAATTGTCCAGGCAACCAACCAATCCTTGCTGGTTTCACTAAAATACAAGATTCTGGAACCTGAATTCTTACTTAACATTATTTATTACAAATTCTGACAGTAGTGGAGCAGATGTCATAAGAGATGATTTGCAGTAGTCTCCACATATACTATGGGGTTGGGTTGTTTGGGGAAGGGGACCAGGCAGCGAGGTCATCGGTCTCATTGGATTCGGCAGAGAAGGGGAAGGAAGTCGGCCATGCCCTTTCAAAGGAACCATCCCGGCATTTGCCTGGAGTGATTTAGGGAAATCACAGAAAACCTGAATCAGGATGGCCGGATGCGGGATTGAACCATCGTCCTCCCGAATGCAAGTCCAGTGTCTACCCACTGTGCCACCTCGCTCGGTCCACATATACTATGAACTGATCAAGATTTCTATACCAACATATGACCAACTTTTTCATAACTTGAATACACAGTATTAATGTTCCACAACAATATTTACTTAATAGTTCATTATGAACTGGCTTTCATCTTCTTTGGCCATCATCAAATAACTTAATACTAAACAGATAATCCACACAAATTCAATAAAAAATCATAGCTATACAAAGATTGTTGTACAAAGACACGTGACATTTTATGACTATATTGACATAGTCATTAAATCTTTGTACAGCTATGAATTCTTGCTGAAGTTGTGCGGACTCTGTTTAGTATTAAGTTATCCCATGGTGGCCTAAGAAATTGAAATCTGGTTTGTAATGAACTATTAAATAATTATTACTGTGGAACATTAAAATTGTGTATTCATGTTGATAATATGTCTATGTTCCTCCAAGAACTGTTGGAATGTTCCATAAATATCATTACAAACATTTATAATAGTAAAAATTCATAAAAACAGAATTTGTTGAAGATATTTAAAGTGCCGTAACTTACATCTCAACACGTTCCACTTTCACACCCCATGGATCTGTAGCCTCATCGAGAGCTGACTGCATTGTATGGGCAATTGCTTCTCGTTCAGACAGTATCTCAGATAGGTTTCTTGTGCCCAGAACATTACGCAATGTTGTTGCAGCAAGCAGGCGAGTAGAATGGCTGTAAATGAAAGCAGTTTAGGTTGAAGTATTTTCTTGGGCTAGTAGTTAGCTTGTTTTTCTAAGCCCATATGCTAATGACAATGAGAGCATGTCCATACAGCAATAAAAAATTTCCAGTATTCCCTCTTATTTATGATAACACAATTAAAATGTTTTGTTTCATTTTTGATAAGAAATATTGTTATTTCCAACTTAGCTGCAATCACTGAATTTCAAGTTGTGCCCATCTGCTGTCTGCATATGTTCAAAACAAAACAATTTTTGCTTCTTATTTATACCATTAACACCACTTTTTCAATTTCAGTAGAATGTCCTCCCCCTCTTCCCATCATTACAGACTTATCTATTTGACATTCAGTCACTTGTCTTCTATTCAATCTAAATTCATTGGGAGCTCACTGTTTCCCATGTGATGGTGTTAAGTTCATAGTGGACATGAAGCAGCACAGTGCATCCCATTCATGAGCATCATGACCATCAACAGAATGAAGTACTGAAACCTACACTGTAAAATTATGAAAAAAAAGCAACAACCAGCTATATAAAAGCAGTCTTGATCAATAGGCAAGCATACAAAACATGTGTGAACAACAGTGTTTTGGTTTTTGACACTGAGTTCTTAATGGATGAAGGCAGGCTGCAGTGAAGCCCTACACTACATGGCTACTGGTTGTATTTCCTGATGCTACCTGTTTTTACAGTTCACCAATGATTTCCCATTTCTGTATTGCTTTATAACAACTTAGAATTTCTTAATTTTTACTCTATTTTTTACTTTCTGAGGGATCAATTTCCCACTGTGAAACAAGTGTCACTTCTGAGGCCCATTTTGCACTATAAAAGAACTTTGTCACATTTCTTTTACAAAATACATTTTATAATATGTTTAACAGCATTATATCCTTAATAAAATTAAGAGCAAGGTCTTAGATGTTATAATATATGGGTCTGAGTACTATATCAAGGTATCAAAAATTAATACAAGACATCATATCAAAAACTGGATGAAGACGACGGTGTACCACCTCCAGTAAAACCACACTTAGTAAAGGCAGTATGGTCTTGAAACCAACTGTGATGTTGATGACAGCTTACTTTTGTTTTAATAACACTATAGTACAATAAACACTTCACAGAAAGTGCAAACTGTCAGCTATTGTAAATCTGGCAAAGTAAAAGTGCAGAATTAAACATCTGAGGATAAATGCTGCTAACATTTTAGGAAGTGGTGTGGCAGAAAAATGCTAGCTGTCATGAGAACTTCTGAAAAACAATTACAGAAATCAAAACATATTTAAAAACAAAAACGCAAAGTTTAACCTTCATAGACATCATGTCCATCCATCCATATGTCAATTGCTTATCTTCAGCCATTCAACTTTTTGCATTTCATTGGGGATTCTCCATCATTGCTCATAGACAGAAACAAGTGCACCTAGTGTGGGATTTAATTTGGTAAAACCTATACCACAAATGCTTCTTTCAGTGGCTCTAAATTATTTTTACAGGAGATTGAGTCTGGAATTCACCTTCTGAAAAAAGGGTCTCTTTTCTGTTTCTATCCAGTCATGTATCAGCACAGTGTGTTATCAGTCACCCTCACTATATTTCTGTGGAAATGGTAGGTGGTTTTAAATTTTATATTACGACTAAAAACTAGTACATCTGTCAGTTTGTCATCTGTCTGTCTACTTTATCATAATTATTCCAACATAATTATTTAGACTCGAGTAAATAATTTGGGACAGATTTCAGAAGCTGGTATGTTGTTTTACATTTTTTTAGGGCAAGACGACATGTATTCTGCAAAGTAATGAGAAATAGTGAAATTCTTTTTCTTTTTGCTCAATAAGAATTTTAGTGGAGATTATTTCTGATATTAATAGTATTTGTTATTATGGAACCCACATAAATTTGTTTTTCTTGAGGAAAGCATTGAACACAAACATTACTACCTGCTCCACCCAGATGAGATCAGATGTGAAAGTCCTCAAGAAATAGCTTCATCACAATTGAGAAGGTAGAATGCTTGTAATTGTAATTGTAATCACTTTTTTTTTGCTCTACAGACAAGAGTATTCTGTATACTTATAGTCAGTGGAGAGAGGACATATTATTAAAAACTAACTCCATGTGTCCAAAGACGTTTAGGTGTTCAGTCCCAAATTGTTTCATAATTATTTGTTGAAAGGAATAAGCACAGAATGAATGAAGAATTCTTTGGGGTTTACAGGTCCTAAATTTCAGACATACAGTCCATGGACACTGCGAAAATGCTAGAAAGTCAGCAGTAATGTACCTGATAGTTGTTCTCAAGTTCACCATCCTTCCATATCAGTAACTCTGATTATGTTACAGAGTTTCAGAGATGATGGAGAAGGATAAATGTGTCAGTTTGAGGCAAGGGATCCTGTTCCAGAAATGACCAAGTTGAGAGATATATGTAGTAGTAGTAGTAGTAGTAGTAGTAGTAGTAGTAGTAGTTTTATTCATCCGTAGATCTCTTTTTACAAGGATATAGGACATGTCAAAGTATTTACAAGCTTAGATCAATTTACAATAAGCTAATTCGTATACACATATATTTACAGACATTTAGTTAGAGACAATCATTAGATTTTACTCCTGGTATACAATAATTTATTTACAAATAACTCATTAAATAATGTAATGCAACACTATTCACTCATATTTCACTATCAGTCACTGCACACACTATACACACATTGTTTCATAACACTTCACTCACTACACACACACACACACACACACACACACACACACACACACACACAGGTGATCCTTGGGCCATTTTCTGTACTGCAAGTTCCCATTTGCTATCCTGAAAAACTGAGTCAGCATCCCTTCATAATGAGTGAGATGTTGAGCTCAGAAAGAGGAAGAGGTGTTAGTATTGTGCTATGCATAGCTTGAGGGGAGAGTGTCTCTAGAAAGGAAAAAAGAAGAAAAATAATAAAGTGAAGGTGTTATGTGGAATATTGGATGTTTTATAATCATAATTATTATTATTATTTGTTTGTATAACATTTTTTTATCAAACCCCTACTCTGCTTTATCTAAGTAATCCTTCAATGTATAAAATGTATTGCATAACAGGTACTTTTTAGCTGCCTTCTTAAATAAGTGTATTTTTGAAATTTCTTTAATCTCTTTTGGTAATTTATTATACAGTTTTATTCCTTGGTAGAAAATGCTGTTTTGAGTTTTATGTTTATTTTTTCTTGGTAGAAAAAAATATTCTGATACTTCTAACAGTAAACTGATGCTGTGAAAAACATGTCTTCTATTGCAAGCTCTTTGGTTTCCATATTTTTGGAGACAGTAGTAAGGACCAAAACAAGAAAAAAAGTCCAGTACATATGGGTGCTAAAACGCATACCTTGAGAGCTATGAGCTCTTTTTCATCTTTGCTACTATGAAACACATCTCTTCTACTGAACAAGTGGCCACAGCTCTTCAGGTATGCATTTAAGACCCCCATGTTTGCTAGACTTTTTTCTTGTTTTGCTCCATACTATCACCTCTGTAAGTTGGCTGCCATGCAACCATAGCAACACTGTCACAGGTATTAGAACCATTTTCAATTATAAGTTTCAACTTGATCGTTTCCGAACCAGAATCCCTGACCCCAAATCGATAAATTTACTCTTCTCCATTATCCCTGAAATATTTCCAATAGCATTATGGAATCAACCTGTACAGTGATACTTGCAGTGTATAAGAACAGTTGAGAAGTAATTAATGTACAATTTGGAAAAATAATGGCCATATCTATGCTCCTCAGAAATAGAACACAGAGATACTGTAGAACCGTCACAAAAATTTAAGCTTTTCTGTTTGGTAAGCAGTTTTTTATTCCTTTTTCATTCTCAGCAGTGTCACATGAATATCACACTCACCTCTCATATGTCCAAAGTTAATTTCTCATTGTTCATACCATATCTCATATGAGCAGGGATCATTCTACTGTATCTGCAGAAACCCAAGTAAGTTGATCTAGGTTAAGTAGTTAAAAAACTTGTTATATAAGGTATATTGTCTAAAATCTTGCATTACACTTTCAGAAGACAACTGTGTCAGTAGTCCAATAGTGCATTTATGTAATCATTTTCCAGAAATACAATTGTAAACATTTAGTTCCGGCTGTTAGAAAGATGTTTGCAGTCAGGGAGCAGTTAAAGTTGTCAATTATTATGGCAGAAGTAGGTTACCAATTAACTTAATAATTTGCACTTGCATCTCATGTCTTGCAGCTGATAAAAGAATTGATCTGATTTCCTGGTGGTTAATAGCTGTGTGAACATGAAAAATAGTTTCTCCGATATTATCGCTAGGCATTACTTACAGTGTTTTTATATTTCACCTACACTATTCAAACTATTAAACCTAAGACATATATAACAACTATGTTGTGTGTAACCAGTAATGTAATATCGAAGATTTACCAGAGTATCTTGTATAATTCTTTGACTCAGGGTGCTATCTCATGCATTTTTGTTCTCACGTATTTTGATGTTCTCAAAATAATACATTCACAGATTTTATAAATTCTATAAAAAACAAACATACTGTACATTATACTACATTTAACAATGCACACACTCTAGCTAATGTTCACACTAATACCATGTCACCTCTGTTATTACTTTAATCAATGATCTGGATGTACTGTCCTCTTGAAGTACTTTCATGTGCCACTAACATGGATTGAATGTACAGCCGACCTTGGTTTGTGATACATAAGAAAAAATTTTCCCTGTTCAGCACCAAATATGATCATTACTACATAACAGATGTCCCAGGTTATATGTAATGTTTTACAGGAAGTGGTCACTATTCAGTCTCAGTTTGTTGCAATGTACTTTTCAGTAAAAACTGACAAAGAAAAGAAATCAATCACTGGAAATAAATTTTAGAATTGTACTAATGTTTCTTCACATAGGAGCAGTCCTTGAGATATACTAGAATTTATCTTGATAACAGACTTTACACATACATCCTATAAATTTAACAGTTGGAAAACGTCATAGACTTTTCTCAGAAAAATCTACTTTTTGCTGAACTACTGTCAAATGTTTATCATATTTTAATGCCACTCCAATCAACAACATTTTTATGTGAACTTTGATTTATTAAGTTAAAAGGTTTAAAAATCATGCTTGTACTCTTAAAACACACAGTGCATGAATATTAAACATCAAAAGTTCTACACTTTCTAGTTTCATGCAGAAATATCTTGAGAGCATTCATAATTAAAAATCACTATAGCCAAATGTGTCTCCAGACTGAAGACCACAACAACAACACCAACAACAAAAACAAGAAGTTAAATTCAGCACAGAACTCTCTTTCCATAGGTTTTAGGCACTCACCTGTAATTGTTAACTGAGACGATGGCATTCAAAGGATCATTTACTCTATAATAGACGACAGCATCCACTGTGACAGTCACTGAATCCCTGGTGAGTGCCTGAACCCACATTTTTGAGAATATTACAAGATATACTACATGAGCATATAACATGCAAAGCAAGCAAACATAACCTGAACATTTATATTTACATGTAAATATCCGACAGCTGTGTGATGATTTTTTGTGGCAGTGAAGGTTAAACTAGTAACTTAATTTTATAATTATCTATCGAGACAGATGATCTTAACAGCAAAAATTTTTCATAGTTTTCGCTCATGCACACATATGTACACATGGTATAAAAATTCTTTTGAACAAACATTTAAGCTATTTTTCATAACAGATCATCAGTTAAATATCTGAAATGTAATTGTAGTTATTATGAAGAAAATGAATCCATGACTTGCATCTGGATTGGTTTGAATCTATAGTACCAGTTCAATTTAATTTTGTTAAATGTAATTTCAACTTAAGGTGCTAATCCGTCCTTTCATCCTTTTACACACACTAACACAACTAAGTTCAGCAGGCCATTTAATAGTTTCTGTAAATATAAAAGAGGGTAGAAGTATGGGTGCATAAAAATACTTCCATTAATTGTTACCTACAGTTTAAGAATAGGTGTGATCTACATTCCATAGAACAACACTAAAACAAACTAGATTCCAAATTATATGTTGTATATTCCCTACACTCATTGTAGTAAATGATAGAAAATATATTATGCTCTGTCATACACTTCTACCTTACTTGTATGACAGCTGCTTCATAGAATTAGTTCAGAAAAATGTGTTTTCATAGAACAAAAGCACCTTCTTTGTTCATTTGCAATAGTGGCAAGAGCGATGATACTACAATTTATTCCATGAACTGATGAATTCACAGAACTTAGGCACTTCTGTAATAAAGATGCCACACAATTAATTAATGTCTTCTAATTTGGTAAGAATTTCTGATAACAATCGATGTTACATTCTTCCCCTAAAATTTCTGTTGGGAATAAAAGATTCAGAAATCTCTAGTGCAGTCATAAATTCTAATCTAAAATTGAAGCTATAATTTCTCCATATCTTTTTTTTTTTAGTATCTCTATATGAACCCCCTTCATCTGATGCAATATTAAAAATTTGCGCACGAAAATACTCATCTCCCACAGCCCTATCTGTATATATTCTTAAACAACTTAAAAGGTGTGCACACATGCATGAGCACCATGAGGAATGTGTCATGAAAGCCTCATCACAAACCAAAATACTGTATCATTTACCAGTGCTGACAAGAATTTAAATACCAACTGAAAAGTATGCATGCCAAAATGCTGATGATTCCCAGGCTTAGGCTGTGATGCAAACAAATCAGTGACTACAGGCTTCAAACTACAGAAGGAACATAGTGTCATAGTAGAAGTGACACCTGGTGTGATCTTTAGATCAATCTGATTGTAAATACAAAATTATGCAACCAAAAATAAACTAAAGAAGCTTAAAAAGCATTAATGTAGCTATTAAAAATGAGTTGATCAAATATATAATAATTCACAGTAAATGTGTTCCAAGATGCTTTCCTAAGGATACCTGTAATCTTCAACATTGTTGGTGGCCATTGTTGGACTGCTGACACGGTAGAATACAACAGCATCTACATTGACTGTGACTGAGTCACGTGACAGCACCTGAAATCCATTTCTATAATAGCATCTTCTGGAAGGGGGAAAAACCACCCACAACAAACAGAGAAAAGTGAAAAAAAAGGGGGCGGATAGAGAGAGAGAGAGAGAGAGAGAGAGAGAGAGAGAGAGAGAGAGAGAGAGAGAGAGAGCACGAGGAGGGGGGAGGAAGGGGGAGGGAATGAGGTATGGGTAAGACATGAAAAGGATGGGAGAGAGATGCTTTAAACTACTCTGTCTCATACTGAACATTCCTTTCCCTCTTCAGTTTTTGAAATCAAGTGAAGAATGTGTTCATACATTACTGCAACAATCTGTTGTACATGCCTGACACTAATTGTGAGTAACTTCCTACAATGCAATCAATCTTGTCTATAGCATATACAATATAAACATGAAACTGAATAATTTAAAAAGGAAAGGTGAAATTGGTAGCCATTTCCTTTTATCTTACAATGAACTTCATTTTTCATTTGAAGATTCATGGTAAATTTCAATTTCTATGCAAGATGGATGCCAAAAACTGCCCTTCTTATTCAGGAGAATTATGCATATGTGAGCAGTTAATTTTCATGAGATGAAGATACATCATTAGTGTCCATAAAACGCAGTTTGCTACTATGTATTACATATGTATATCCCCTCCTCCATACACTGTATTTAAAAAGAATATTTCATTCTCATGTTGTTTTCTCTTACATTCTCTGTTCCTGAACCTTCCTGTTCCTCATTTCCAAGCTGTAGCAAAAAGAACTTGGCTGATATTTTTATATTATTGTGTAATTAGCTTTTGTGTAAATGTACCTCCAGGAATGGTAGCATTAGCTCTGCAGTACAGTTCTGATTAAACATAATGCTTAACATATGTGTACCTCTCATTTCATAATTTAATCTAATCACACAATTAACTAAGGTCAATTCAGAACTGAATTACTCCAAAAGTAGCACATACAACAGCAAAAATTCACAACAAAAAATTTAAAAAAGTTGGAGAAATAGGCAAAAGACAATGCTTAAGTATGACAACTTTTGATGTGAATAAAACAATATCTAATATACCATTAACAGGGCCTGAAATCTAAAAAAATGTTGCAGCTACTAATGATATTCGGTATGGCTGCGGAAATTGATATTTCTGCAGTACAGCACTGACCAAACCTACAATGAGAAGAAAAAGTATTTGTATAGGTTTCAGTTTCAGCAGCAGAAGTTCTTTTAATGGTATAGAAAGCACAATTATCTTTAAAAAAAAATCTGTTTACAGTAAACAGTCTTCCTATTTTTTCAGTATTATTTCAAATATTGCAACGATAAAAGACCATCTACATCTATGTCTACATCTACATCGATACTCTGCAAATCAAATTTAAGTGCCTGGCAGAGGGTTCATGGAACCACCTTAACAATTCTCTATTATTCCAACCTCGTATAGCACGCAGAAAGAATGAACACCTATATCTTTCCGTACGACCATCCTATACACAACTAACAGCTACAGCCACAGCCTCAAAGCAACTGGAAGAATGTATATACTGATCACTCATATAGTAAGATGTTCACATCTTGAAGACAAAAAATGTTATTGTAACCCTCATGAAAAAGATATGGTTTTGATTTACACTGACATAATTTTCATCAATGACAAATTCAACACAAATATTTAACATGTGAAAACATATACAAAAATTAACAGCAATTAATTACTCATTCTATTATTCACATAATCTTTATGAAAAAAGATACAGTAGCCAGTATGAAATGTCCAATCATTGGGAGAAAGCCAATGAATTGCAGATTTTCCTGACCTCTCATTTCAGGGATGTACTGTATTGGGACCTGCAGAGTGGGAGTTGGGGGAAGGGGGCAGGAGGAGGAACGCTCAGGGGTATCTGGGGGTTAACATCTAACTGAGGCCATTTAAGACAGAACACTAGCACAGTTGGACAAGGATGAGTGAAGAAAGCTCTGTGGCTAAATAAGGAACTACAATTCGAATACACTTCAAGTGATTCACAGATAAATATGAACATCTGAACGATAATGGTCAGATAGGGATGCAAGTCCTGCTGCTCCAAAATAACATGAGTAATTGTGCCTGTTGATTATTGTAATGCTGCTGATCAAATAAATGGAATCCATGGATTACACCTTGCCCTGCAGTAGGAGCAAGGGGTGATGCATGATTGTCTGTCTCATGAAGATATTAAAAATCAAAATAATTTACTTTTATCTTGTCACTCACATGTGCACAGAAGTATTTTACTTGTATATTTGAATTATGTTCCATAGGTTTACTGAATTTCTAGAGGTTAAATTTCTGCATTTTGCTCCAATGCATAGGACTTTCAAACTATTTTGAGTTATTTACAGATGTGTTTTCAATCGACGTACGTGCTGCAAGAACTAACATGAAACATAATACTGTTCACAGCAATTTTTTGGAATTTTATGTTGAAGATCCTTCCCACCTGCTGAGAACAGAAGATCTCATTCCTGGGACTCAAGCTATGAAGCCTTAATTCAGCTTGCTTTTTTTAGATGTTACATATTTTAGTGTGACCCTTTTTTAAGTTTGTTTAGCATCTGCACAGGTGTGACAATGCTGGTACTCTTGCTTTTAGTGCAGTTACTTCACAGGCCAACGATGTCTCGATAACAACTGGGTAACAGAACCCTGACAGAGAAAAAAAACTAGCCACGTGATCTAGTCTATGGGAAGCAGAATGTCCAAATACATGCAGAGATTTGCATAGCAATAATCTCAGTCAGTGGCTGGCATGGACAGTTAACAACTAAGCACACAACAGTAGCACTCGGCATGAAACACAAGCAGAGGTCCGCAGTAGTTGGGTGCAGAGTGAACGTTGCCTGCTTCACTTACTGACACTGCCAGTAAACACTTCGGTCAGTAGGACTCTCCCTATTATATGATATGTGGGCCCTCTGTGGCAAGTTCCTAGACTACTACACTGCTCCATCCATCCCATCTCATCTGCCTCCATCGCGATTTCTTCTGGCGAGGATACTAAATCCCTCCCTCACCTGAAAAGGCGACGGCCAAAAATGGCCATTCCTAGGCCACATCCTCCAGTGCAGAACCTGGGAGGGTGCCAGAGAACTTGACAGCAGACTGACCACCAGAGGAAGAAATGTCAACGCTTCGGGCCCCACCAGGAGGGCGGAATGACTCAGAGGTTGCAGCAATGTTGGGCCCACCAGTGTCAGCGGGGACATGTCCCCCTCCAAGATGACAAGTGAGAGGAGGCAGAAGGGGATGGATACAGGTCGAAATTTATGGACTCCACCTCAGCAGGTGGAGGTGCAAGTCTCACTGGGTAGTGAGGCTGCAGGCAATTGGGGGATAGTGGAGGGAGTGCAGGGGGCAAAACGGAAAGGTTCACTACTGCAAGCAGGAGCCCACTCCTAAAACTACGTCACGATCGATCCAGGCTCTCAGCCGACCAGAAGGCCGCAGTTGCGGTTCCCCAACAGGGCACAGGTGCAACTGATTTCCATGAATAATCAGCTGCTCCCCATCAGCATCCACCACAAACTGCCAACCTTTGTGGCCCACCATGACAACCAGCTGCCACCCCTGAGCTGATGCTTGCTTACAGATGACAATTCACCATGTCACCAGACCACAATCTTTCTTAATTGGTTTTAAGAATATTCTGGACAATGCAAGCGAATAATTTGACCAGATCACCCGACACGAATCTCCTTCAACATCTATGGGTCACGAACTGGCAACACTTTCACAATTACAGACAGCTATAGAGGCTACATGGACACAATATTTCTGAAGGAGACTTCCGATGACTTATTGCATAAATTCCACATCAGTTACTACACAATGCCAAGCAAAAGGAGGTCCGACACAATATTAGGAGGTATCTCATGACTTCTGTCACCTCAGTGCCTTACTAGTTGATGGATGCATAGCAGATTTGAAATGTTATTTTTGCATGTTATGACTTGTGGTGCAGCAGAATGAGAGGTACATTGTTTTTATTATAAGTTTTGTCATATTTTTTAAAAAATCTATTAATGTCTTAGTTATTACTGTACCTTCTTTTACTTCTATTGGAGGCTCTGAAGATGGCTACCATACAGCCAAAACTGGTAATTCTATTTAAAAAGCAGTGCAATCAGACAATTATGTAAAAATTATGCATATCACAATTGCTCTCCAAATGGTCACTTTATTCCAATTTCAGTTCATAAATAAAAATGCTGACATATGGACAACACCAGCTCTAGACTGAATTTCTTACTGTTCCACATTTTGTAAAACAAAAGGTCACATTTGCCCTGCTTTCATGAACACAACATCATACCACATCACAAACTGAAGGTCTACAAGAGGAATAAATTTCTTTACATAAAAGCCCACTGTTCCCATGTTTCAGTGAAAGGAATCAGTAACATTTCATTGATACCACTTATATCTGCTGCTTATAAATAATTTTTTTTTTGGTGTTAACTAACTTCTTACAGAATGTTTTATTTTTTGAAATAACATGTTTTCCTCAATTAGTGTTTTAGTTTAAATTTTCTCCCAGAAACATAATTCACATATTTTTTCCAAACATTCACATTAATACCACGGGCAAACAGATGTTGTTATTGGTATGTTAACACCAATGACAGTGCAGTAGGGAAACAGAAAACTTAACTTATTCAAGAAACTATTGGCCCCAAAATAATACACTCACTGAGATGTCCTTGAAAACAAGAGCTCACTTTGCTGGACCACTTTAAAACTTTAGCAATTAATTGTGTTTTGTAACAAATATCTGGTTGGAAATGCCGCAATTTTACAAATACACTGCACTCACAGAACAATATGTGATGTACTGCCACTGTCACTGTCACTGCCACTGCCACCAGCCACCTACCTCCCCACCCTTCACCCTCCCTTACAAAAGCCAAGGTTCCAGTCAGTGACTGTCCTTCCAAGCCTGAGAAATAATTGAGAAAAATTATTTATAAAGTTTTGAAATACGTAAATTACAGAGCAGGTCTAGAACAAAACTACCAAACAACCTGGATTGCTCTTTAAAGCAGGTGTTTCATGATGCGGGCACTGTCATCGTGACAAAGTTAAATGATACATTCTCGATTGTCATAAATCCTTGGGTGTTCTAGGTGGTGACATATACTTTCAGTAAGTGTAAAAATGGTAATACATAGTCCGTGTAAGTGTCAATTGCAAACTCCTGAACTTCAGAAGATGAAGTCCGATGTATTGTATCTGATAACTGAACTGATCAGGATACACCTGCAATGAAACAGCGTGCAAAGGTTTTGCTTGCAGCAACTGAGAAGTAAAAAGTACTAATTGAACTGAAGCAAATATGGTTTAGTGTGAACTATGAAACAAATGTTGTATAGCCATACAGAAAGGTAGCTCATTTAAAGTATTTAAAAATGTAGTTTCTCAGGAACAAACCACCAGAGACTGAGCTGGTTTTACAACAACACTCATCCAACATCCCTGAAAAATACTGAAAATTTTGTTGATAGAAATCACTTATGCTCTGAATAACTAGGGAAATGGGACCATATCAGCACCAAATCGAAATACAGAGTATCAGGCTTCATCGTAACTACAGACATACACTGTGTTATGCTACTTACTTTGCTCACATTAGCTTTCCTTATAAATACTATTATTTGTTAGCTCTATATTTAACATACCTCTTGTGGAGGAACATCAAATGAAACAGTCCGTAGATCTACTTTGCAGTACGTATCTATGCATGGTAAGACAAAAAAAATTCCCGGACCACGGGCTCCCCCCTTACGAAGTCTCCCTAAGCGGAAGATAACAGCGCGTTCGTACTCCTGGACCACCTAAAAATTTAAGAGCATTCATAACGCTTTGTTATCTAAATGAAAATAATCTGTCAACCTTAGTTTAAAACTAAGGTTGACAGTAAACTTTAGTTCCATGAACAATTTGTAAAATAATTAAAAGACAGCGGTGACTTCTTACTTCATTTAAGAAATTAAATATAAAAGAACAGTTTATACAACCACTTTACTTAGAAAATTCTACGAGAGTAGCACAACTGGAAAACTATAGATAATTAATGCACCATCAACACTATTGATATCACTGGAAGATTATGAAAGTGGGTTGTTACAGAAGAGTCACCAAAATTTGATTTAGATGTTTTTGTTGCCATCGTCATTGTTGTCATCGTCGTCTTCAGTCCAAAGACTGGTTTGATGCAGCTCTCTGTAGTGCTCTGTTCTGTGAAATCCTCTTCATCTGCAAATAGCTACTGCAACATACATCCTTTTGAACAAGCTTACTGTATCCATCTTTTGGTTTCCCTCTACAGTTTTTATCACACATACTTCCCTCCCATATTACATTGGTGATCCCTTGGTGTGTTAAGATATACCCTACAATAGATCCCTTCTTTTAGTCAAATTGTGTCACAATTTTTTTTCTCATCAATTATATTCAGTAGCTCCTCATTGGCTACACTATTTACAATCTAATCTTCAGCATTCATCTGTAACACCACATGTCAAAAGCTTCTATTCTCTCCTTGTGTAAATTGTTTATTGTCCATGTTTCACTTCCATACAAGACTACACTCCAGACAAATACCTTCAGAAAAATACTTCCTAACACTTAGATCTATAATAGATGTTAACAAATTTCTATTCTTCAGAAATAGATTTCTTGTCACTGCCAGTCTACATTTTACATCCTCTCTGCTTCAGCCAACGTCAGTTATTTTACTACTCAAATTGCAAAACCCATCTACTACTTTCAGTGTCACATTTCCTAACCCAATTCTCCCAGTATCATCTGATTTAATTTGACTACATTCCATTACCCTTTTTACTTTTGTTGGTATTCATCTCATACCCTCCCGTAGAGACACTGTCCATTCCATTCAACTACCCTTCCAACTCCACTGCCATCGCTGCCAGAATTAAAATGTAATTACAATGAAATCCAGACCTTTAGCTGCTTATAGGCATTGATAAATATCAACAGGAACAGTTGAAAATGTGTGCGCTGACCGGGACTCAAACCCAGGATCTCCTGCTTACATGGCAGATGCTCTATCCACCTGAGGCACTGAGGACACAGAGGATAGTGCGACTGCAGGGACTTATCTCTGGCATGCTCCTCGTGAGACCCACATTCCCAACTTACTGTCACACACTACATTTGTAGTGCCCCTGCCCACTACACTCATTACTCATGGCAGAAAGAACAGATACCATCTTCATATATAATTACAATGTTATCAGAAAGCCCCAAAGTTTTCATTTCTTCTCTGTAAACTTTAATTCCTTTTCCAAATTTTTCTTTTGCTTGCTCACTGTAGCAATTGAACAGCATCGGGGATAGGCTACAATCCCCTCTCACTCCCTTCTCAACCACTGCTAACCTTTCATGCCTATTGCCCTTTGTGACTGCCATCTGGTTTCTGTATAAGTTTTATATAAGCATTTGCTCACTGTATTTTACCCCTGATACCTTCAAATTTTCAAAGGGTGTATTCCAGTCGACATTGTTAAAAACTTTCCCAAATCTAAAAAAGCTAGAAATGGAGGTTTGCCTTTCCTTTAAGAGAACTCAAAGGGTCAAGCACTGTCTCACATGTTCCTATATTTCTTTGGAACCCAAACTAACCTTCCCCAAGAATGGCTTCTACTATTTTTCCATTCTTCTGTAAATAATTGTAGTTAGTATTTTGCAACCATGACTTACTAAACTGATATTTTGGTAATATTCACACCTGCAGCACCTGCTTTCTTTGGAATTAGAATTATTTCATTCTTCTTGAATGTCTGAGGGTATCACATGTCTGCGGGTATCACGCACTTCTCATACATCTTGAATACCAGGCGGAATAGTTTGTTATGGCTGTTTCTCCAAAGGGTATCAGTAGTTATGACTCTGTCAAATTCTTCTTGCAGTGTCATATCTCCTATCGCATCTTCATATATGCCTTCTTCTCATTCTATAAAATGCCTTTAAGTACTTTTCTCTTGTACAACCCTTCTATAAACTCTTTCCACCTTTCAGCTTCTTAGCTCAGAACTGATTTCCCACTTGAGCTCTTGATATTCATAGAGTTGCTTTTCTTTCCTTCAAATGTCTCATTAATTTCCCTGTAGAGTATGTATCTTTCCCCTAATTATATATGCTTCTATATCTTTACATCTTTCCTTTACTCATTCCTGCTTAGTCATTTTGCATTTCTAGTCAGTCTCATGTTTTTAAATGTTTCTATTCCCCTTTTCTTGTTTCATTTGCTGCATTTTTGTATTTTATCCTTTCATCAGTTAAATTCAGTAACTACTGTGCTGTTCAGTGATACAATTCCATGTTTTTTAATTACTTAATCCTCCCCTGCCTCCACTATTTCATCTCTCAAAGTTACCCATTCATCTTCTACTGCATTCCTTTCCTTGTTTCAGTCAATAATTGCCTAATGCTCCCTCTGAAACTCTAAACCACCTCTCATTCTTTTAACTTATCCAGGTCCCATCTCCTTACTTTCCTTCCTACTAGCAGTTTCTTCTGTTCTAATCTACAGCTTGTAACCAATAAATTATGGTAAGAGTCCACATCTGCCCCTGTAAATGCCTTACAGTTCAAAATCTGGGTCAAAACTCTCTGGCTTAATATTATACACTGAGGTGACAAAAGTCATGGGATAGTGATATGCACATTCACAGATGGCAGTATATTGTCAACACAAGGTATAAAAGGTCAGGGCATTGATGGAGCTTTTCAGGTACTTCATGTGAAAAAGTGTTCGACATGATTATGGCCGCACGAAGGGAATAAACAGACTTTGAACACAGAATGGTAGGTGGAGCTAAACACACGGGATATTCCACTTTGGATATCATTAGGGAATTCAATATTCTGTAATCTACAGTGTACTGAAAATACCAAATTTCAGTCACTACTTTTCACCATAGACAACACAGTGGATGATGGCCTTCACTTAACGACCGAGAGCAGCGGTGTTTGCATAGGGTTGTCAGTCCAACGCATAGCCAACACTGCATGAAACAACCACAGAAATAAATGTGGGATATAGGACAAACATATCAGTTACGAGTGTGCTGCGAAATGTGGCATTAATGGATTATGGCAGCAGACAACCAAAGTGAGTGCCTTTGCTAAAATCATGATGTGGCCAAGACCGCCCCTCTCCTGGGCTTGTAACCTTATTGGTTGGACCCTAGATGACTGTAAAACTGTCAGATGAGTCCAGTTTCAGTTGGTAAGAACTGATGGTAGATTACAAATGTAGCACAGACCCCATGTACCCAATTTGTCATCAAGACACTGTGCAAACTGGTGGTGGCTCCATAATGGTGTGGGCTGGGTTTACATGGAATGGACTGGGTCCACTGGTTCAGCTGAACAAGTCATTGACTAGAAATGGGTTTTGTTCAGTTATATGGAGACCATTTGCAGCCATTCACGGACTTAATGTTCTCAAACAACAATGTGCCACATCACCGGGCCACAATTATTTTCAATTGGTTTGAAAAGCATTCTGGACAATTTGAACAAATGGTTTAGCCATGCAGATCATTTGACATGAATTACATTGAACATTTATGGGAAATAATTGAGAGATCAGTTCGTGCACAAAATCCTGCACTGGCAACGCTTTCGCAATTGTGGATGCCTACAGAGGCAGCACGACTCAATATTTCTGCAGGGGAATTCCAATTACTTGTTGAGTACATGCCGTGTTGAGTTGCTGCACTATTCTAGGAAAAAGGAGGCCCAACACGATATTAGGAGGTATCCCATGACTTTTGTCACTTCAGTGTATAGTCAATGTGCAATATTTCAGTGTCTCCAGGTCTCTTCCAGATATTAAGCCTTCTTTCACGATTCTTAAACCAAGTGTTAGTGATAACTGAATTATGCCGAGTACAAAATTTTACCAGGTGGCTTCCTCTTCAATTCCTTTCTCCCACTTTATACTCTTCTAGTATTTTTCCTTCTCTTTCTTTTCTTACTATCAAATTCCAGTCTCCCACCACAAATTTTCATCTCTCTAAACTACCTGCACAGTCTCTTTCATCTTATCGTACACTTTTTTCAAACTCTATCATCTGCAGAGCTAGTGGACATAAAAACTTGAGATTGCTGTGGTGGTTGTTGGCTTTGTGTTTATCTTGGCTATGATAATACATTTACCATGCTGTTAATAGTAGCTTACACACATTCCTATTTTCTCATTCATTATTAGACCTACTCCTAGATTTGATTTTGTGTCTATAGCCCTGTACTTACCTGACCAAAAGTCTTGTTCATCCTGCCCAAT
The DNA here is from genome assembly GCF_023897955.1 of Schistocerca gregaria. Lineage (NCBI taxonomy): Eukaryota > Metazoa > Arthropoda > Insecta > Orthoptera > Acrididae > Schistocerca > Schistocerca gregaria. The sequence continues at coordinate 76,053,584 of NC_064931.1, forward strand.
TAAAAGATTGGACATTCCACACAGTAATCAATAGAATGCCAGTTTTGTTTTTCCTGATGACAACACCCTCCTCAGTAGTCCCCACCCAGATATCTGAATAGGGTCTATTTTACCTATAGAATATTTTATCAGAGAGGGTGTTGTCATAATTTAAGCATACAGTAGAGCTGCACGCCCTCAGAAAAAATAATGGCTGTTTGATTTAGCACAAACACATAAAAGAAATAGCAAAACACTTTGAATAGAGAGCCTGGGTACTACTGACAGAACGTACATATTCTGCATCGGGTTTGCACTGCTTTTCTTGCTGGATATTTCCTTCATAAGTGAAAAAAATAATCTAGGACTTTGATGCTAAGGAACTATAGTGTTACTCGAATTCAGCTATTGGATTGTTGAATAGTACTGTGTTACTTACTCTGATGAGATAGATCAACATAAGTTTGGACTAACACAAAAAGTTGAAAACACACAAGAAAGGGGTGTTTGCAGTTTTGTTGATTTTGTGTGAGTGTGCAATAAAAGATAGGAAGGAGGTTAGGGTTTTTCATCTCATCAGTATCGAGGCATTAGAGACAGAGCCCAAGCTCTGAATGATTCAAAATTAGAGAAAGAAATCAGATGTGGCATTTCAAAGGACCCATTCTGGCCACTTGCCTGAAGCAGTTTAGGGAAATCGCGGGAAACCTAAATCTGGATGGTTACTTGTGAATTTGATGTATTATATAATGTGGGATACTAGATGCTGGAAATCTCTCTGTGGTCCGTCACGGACAAAATTTGAGGTAGAAGTTCTATGTATGCTTCAATATTGTTCCAGAATAAGATTTTCACTCTGCAACGGAGTGTGCACTGATATGAAACTTCCTGGCAGATTGAAACTGTGTTCTAGACCGAGATTTGAACTCGGGACCTTTGCCTTTCACAGGCAAGTGCTCTACCATCTGAGCTACCCAAGCATGACTCACGCCCCGTCCTCAAAGCTTTACTTCTGCCAGTATCTTGTCTCCTACCTTCCAAACTTCACAGAAGCTCTTCTGGTTCGCAGAAGTTTGGAAGGTAGGAGACTAGGTACTGGCAGAAGTAAAGCTGTGAGGACGGGGAATGGGTTGTGCTTGGGCAGCTCAGATGGTAGAGCATTTGCCCACAAAAGGCAAAGGTCCCGATTTCAAGTCTCAGTGCGGCACACAGTTTTAGTCTGCCAGAAGTTTCATATCACCGCACACTCTGATGCAGAGTGAAAATCTGATTCTGAAAACATCCCCCAGGCTGTGGCTAAGCCACGTCTCTGCAATATCCTTTCTTCTAGGGGTGCTAGTTCGCAGAAGAGCTTCTGTGAAGTTTGGAAGGTAGGAGACGAGATACTGGCAGAAGTAAAGCTGTGAGGATGGGGTGCGAGTCGTGTTTGGGTAGCTCAGATGGTAGAGAACTTGCCCGCGAAAGGCAAAGGTCCCAAGTTCGAGTATCGGTCTGGCACACAGTTTTAATCTGCCAGGAAGTTTCAATATTGTTACTGTCACAAGACCACTGTTTTCCAGATTTCCTATCTGATCATTTCAAATACTCTACAGCTTTAGATAACTTCTGCTACTTCATTAATAATAAGCTGTGGTATCATATAATGACAAAAAACTAAGAAAGAGTGAACTAATTTAATCAGTATCCATATAGCCCACAGTAGAAACATCACATGTCTTTTTGAAAATACACCTCTAAGGAAAGAAATGATACCATAAGAATTATATAAAGCAATGTCAGTTAATGAAACATTAAAAATATAGCTATAAAATTAATAATGGAATTAACTTTCTTAATGAAAATACTTGCCTCCTTCTGACATTTAACACATTCACCAGTCAAATTTTTTATGACAAATGATTTATATGTCAACTGTGAATGTAGACTTTCCTAGCATATGCTACTGACAAAACCTCTTGGTAGACACTGTTAAAATAATGCAACATTTCACAGACTGTCTTACTTACCATCTTCTTCACCAGAAGATTATAAGTATGACACTCTACAAAGTATCACAGTATTTTGACACTGCCACCCAGCTCAAAGCACAAGAGCTTTTCATTGATATGTCAACAGTTCATGATTTTCATTTTATTATCTACATTTTAAATGTCTTACTTTTACAGAGCAGATGATACACCTTTTATATTGATGAAAGTTTGTTTTACAGTAATTTGTAAGTGGTCTCTTACCTCCTAAATAGATGCAAGAAACCTACTAAAACCGAGATCTGGGATCATTAGCATTCTGAACCTCTTGCTGCTTTCTCTTCCTATTCCTCATCATGTGCAACTTTTCTCACCTTGGTTGACATTGCTGGCACACTTTTAAATCCGAAATGTTGTCAGTGTTGTGTTTGACCAGATGCTTTTCCCAGTCCCAGTCTTAAGTGAGTCTATATTACTCAGCAGAGAAGATGTGGTAAAGATGCATCACCTTTACATATATTATGTAAGCAATTGTCTATAGCATGTCCAGAAACCATTTTATCCCTAATTATTTCTGCATTGTTGAACATACCTTCCTCTGAAATATGTCAGCAACCATGATGCATAATCTTCTTTTTCTCACCACTGCTGCAATTTACAGTCTGTGTCAATGTAAAAATTTTGAGCGTTTACTGCTGGTGGCAGTATTCAGAAACCACAATGTTTTTATGAATGTTACACTTGTCATCTTCCGGTGAACGGTGCCCAATGGAAGACAAATTTCTCATCCAGTGACAGTTTTAATCTGCCACATGGGCAACCACCCATTCCAGGGCACATTCTATAGCAAGTCACAAGAGGTTTGTATATTTTGTGCCATCTGAATTCTCCTCCTTGATAGCAGCGATTTCAATACACATATGAGCATGTATTCAACAATGCTCAATTTTCTTTGGTGTTAAGGAATAGCTTATCACCTCTTCAATCTTCCACCAGCCCTTCCACCAAGTCCAGTAGGTTACAAGAACTAATCTAGTCATAGGCCAATAAAAAGACATTTGCAGCTAAAATTTATTTGTTCTTGTCAGCCCACAGCATCCAATCTACCCTATACTTTAATCCCCTTTTTCCCTGCTCTTAAGAGAGCATCTGCACCCATTTGTCATTCTGCAATTAGGTAACTTTCTCCTATTGCATCTGCCATGTCCCTTAGCACTCCAGCAATACTTGTCCCAAAGTATCACGACCCACTGCAGTGATGTTATTAATTTTTCTGCTCTTTTGTCATGCGACTAATAACCCTCTCAACTTTTACTTTCAACATCCATCACATTCTAAATCTTAACATTTTTTATTATTCACGCCCTTTCTTCAGTGCATTTTGTTTTCATTGACTTGACTTACTTTAATTCTTTTATTTATTGATCTGTTTGGTTATTTTCCTGAAATTTCTCACTTTTCACACGATACACAGTCGCATATGGCTGCTAAGCTACCTGAGTGCGGTTGTGCATTGGTAAAGCATTATGTTAACTATTCTGGGATTAGAGCACGCATCTGACAGTTTTTAATATTAAAACTACTTAGCCGCTCTTCAAGCAACAAATGGAAAATTAGTTCTCACTACATTTACCTAAACAAAAAAAATCACTTAAAATATTTATTTTTTGATAAGAGAATTAAATACAATTCATTAGATTTTTAACTGAAAAACAATTTTTTAATGGTGACCAATACTCACTGACTGTGGTAAGTATTTTATATGCACATAATGTACTATCTGCTATAACCCAGTACATAATACTTGGCTAGATGCCGCAGCACCAGGCTGCCGGTGCACTACATTTTGAATAAACACCTGTGGTGGGCCACATGACTTGCATACATGGAACAGCAATCACTTGTTGTCTACCGGAGCCCTCCTCTTTATAAGCCTGGTGCAGGAGGCACTTGCTCTCATATTGTGTTGATACTTACTGTCAGCAACTGCTTATATCAGCACCTGGATTGTTTCTATGTTTGTATCTACATTTTTAATTGTTGTCTGCCTGTAAGTAGAAGAAGAATTAACTATGGTTGATTGCGGTCATGCTGTTGATAGTGTCTTACAGTGTGATAGAATTGGTGACAAGTGTGGTGTTCACTTCCAAGTGCTCAGTCTATTTGGTGGTTCCTTCATTACTTCTATCCGTGGAGGCAGTGATCCAATCTCTACTTGAGCAGCAGCAGGACATATAGCATCTGTGTGTTGTTCCCAACCACCTCCTACAGACATGAACATGGATGTTAATTCTGTCTCCAGTGCTTATGAATCATAACAAGCTGTTTATCAAAGTGCTCAGACTACAAGTGGACATGGGTGGTTTACTGAACTCATTAACCTACACTCCTGGAAATGGAAAAAAGAACACATTGACACCGGTGTATCAGACCCACCATACTTGCTCCGGACACTGCGAGAGGGCTGTACAAGCAATGATCACATGCACGGCACAGCGGACACACTAGGAACCGCGGTGTTGGCCGTCGAATGGCGCTAGCTGCGCAGCATTTGTGCACCGCAGCCGTCAGTGTCAGCCAGTTTGCCGTGGCATACGGAGCTCCATCGCAGACTTTAACACTGGTAGCATGCCGCGACAGCGTGGACGTGAACCGTATGTGCAGTTGACGGACTTTGAGCGAGGGCGTATAGTGGGCACGCGGGAGGCCGGGTGGACGTACCGCCGAATTGCTCAACACGTGGGGTGTGAGGTCTCCACAGTACATCGATGTTGTCGCCAGTGGTCGGCGGAAGGTGCACGTGCCCGTCGACCTGGGACCGGACCGCAGCCACGCACGGATCCATGCCAAGACCATAGGATCCTACGCAGTGCCGTAGGGGACCGCACCGCCACTTCCCAGCAAATTAGGGACACTGTTGCTCCTGGGGTATCGGCGAGGACCATTCGCAACCGTCTCCATGAATCTGGGCTACGGTCCCGCACACCGTTAGGCCGTCTTCCGCTCACGCCCCAACATCATGCAGCCCGCCTCCAGTGGTGTCGCGACAGGCGTGAATGGAGGGACGAATGGATCTGTCTCTCATTGAGCATGTTCGGGACTGGATGAAGCGTCGTCTCATGCGGTCTGCACGTCCAGCACGAACGCTGGTCCAACTGAGGCGCCAGGTGGAAATCGCATGGCAAGCCGTTCCACAGGACTACATCCAGCATCTCTACGATCGTCTCCATGGGAGAATAGCAGCCTGCATTGCTGCGAAAGGTGGATATACACTGTACTAGTGCCGACATTGTGCATGCTCTGTTGCCTGTGTCTATGTGCCTGTGGTTCTGTCAGTGTGATCATGTGATGTATCTGACCCCAGGAATGTGTCAATAAAGTTTCCCCTTCCTGGGACAATGAATTCACGGTGTTCTTATTTCAATTTCCAGGAGTGTATATGGATTTGGGTCTCCGATGTTGTCTCCAGTTACTGAACATTTGGTGAGTTACAACAACAGTATATTCCAATTTTGGGGCAAGTTATGGCTCCAACTATGAATAAATCTATGGTTTGTTTCTTAACTTATTTGGTAGTGAATGATGCTGGTACTTCAAATTTGTTCAGTCTGGATGTTTTCAATGCTTTTGGTTTTCCATTTTGGATGTGGTGCACCTTGTTTCCAGCCGCCACTTTTACCAGCAGTTAGATACTTTGTCTTCTGAGTTCTCGCCTTTTTTTCTCAGATGGATTAGGTTGTGCCACTAATTTTGTGGCACATGTTACCCTGAAACCTAGGACATGGCCGTTTTTTCTGTGCGTGCCATATTCCAGTGGCTTTGTGTGATCAAGTGAAATGGAACTAGACAGGCTGATGTTGTTGGGGGTCATACAGCCTATTACATTGAGAGAATGGTTTACCTCCCTCGTGATTGTTAAAAAACTGACTGGTCATCTTTGCATCTGTAGCATCTTTAAAGTTTCAGTTAACGCTCAATCTATCATTGACACCTGTCCTTTGCCTCGTCCAGACAAGTTACTGGCTGAACTCACCAGGGACCAGTTTTTCTCCAAAACTGATTAATCTGAAGCCTATTTACAGGTACCATTGGATGAGGATTCTAAATGGCTCCTTGTGATTGACATGCCCTTCAGGTTGTACCAGTACTGTTGCCTCCTGTTTGGTGTGGCAAGCAGCCTGGTAATTTTCCATGTTTTTTTATGACGGCCATTCCAGAGTGCATCAGCTACCTCAATCACATTGTTGTGATGGATGTATTGCGGAGAGCATTTACGTGACTTACTCACCTTGTTCACAGTCTTACATACTGCGTTGTTGAAATCCAACTTGGCCTAGTTTCGGCAAATCCATTGTGTATTTCAGGTTTGAAGTTTCTCGGGATGGTTTAAGCCTTTACATTGTCATGTTACCATGGTCTTAGCTCTGCCTCATTCTATCAATGTCACAGAACTCCAAACATTTTTAGGTGACATTGCTTACTACCACAAATTCATTCTGGGTGCAGGTGTGTTCGCCCATCCCCTCCACAAGTTACTCCACAAGAATGTTCCTTTTCAGTGAATGCTGACCTGCCAGTAGCCTCACACTTTTTAAATATAAATTACATTCTGCTCATTGTCTGGTCACCACCTGGTTTTGGCTTCGAATACCTCTCAGTATGGACTTGGGACCATTCTCGCACATCAACATGAGGATGGTTCTGAACGTCCAACAGCTTACACATCAGAAACGCTCAACTCCACTCAGCAGCACTACACCCAAGTTGAAAAGGAAGTGTCTGCTTCATCTAAACACTCAAAAAGTTTCATGTGTTCTTGTACAAGTCTAAGTTCCACCTCATTACTGATCCCAAGCCCTTGGTTTTGTTGTTTAATCCATCTGTTTCGTTGCCCAACAAAGCAGCACATCACCTTCAGTGTTGGCCCTTGTCTATGTCTTGCTAAAACTATGAAATACTCTTGTGGCCTACCACACAACATGCCAATGTCAATTTACTGTCCCAGCTTCTGATAAAACCAAATCCTACTTTTGATCAGGATTAACTACTTTGTTTTCATATAGATATTAAGGAGCAACATACAGTGGAAGTATTCCCCATTAGGGGCACCCAAATTGCAGCTGCTGTCGCTGCCAAACCAGTTTTGCATCAAGTTGTTCACCTCGTTCAGCAAAGTTGGCTGGACAGGACTCTGGGCAGGCCTTCTGATCCTCTGCTTAATTATTTTGACCTTAGTCACAGGCTTTCAGTATTAGATTGTGTTGGTTTCTTAGCTATTGATGGTCTGTTGCCCAGGATTGTGATCCTGGTCACCCTATTGCGAGATGTGCTTCAGCACCCACATCAGGGACGTGGGGGGTGGGTCTCGCGTACCAAGTTATTGGCCTGTCAGCACGTGTTTTGGCTACACATCAATGGTGACATACATCTTGTCGCAGCCTGCTCTCAGTGTACTATCCAACAGGTGGTGCCGTGGGCGATGCTCTTCAGTGGCCCGCACTGCAGCATCTGTGGGAATGTGTCCATGCTGATTTCGTGGGATCCTTTCTAAATTCTTCCTGAATGTTGGTTGTCAATGTTTCTCTAAATTTCCATATGTCATCTAGTGTCCTTTGACATCAGCTGCAATGATTATTCAGGGACTGACCAAAATTTTTTTCTACTGAAAGTTTGTCTTATATACTTGTGATGGATAACTGTCCACAGTTTGTCTCGGGCCTTCCATAATCTTTGCGTCCATCAAGGTATTGGACACATAACTGCTCTTCCTTTTCACCCCCAATGTAATGGTGAGGCAGAACATCTAATCCACACATTCAAGGTTCAAATGAAAAATTACGTTGCAGACTCCTCCATGGACAATGCCTTGACACTCTTCTAGAGTTCCTACAGGTTTACACCAATGGGGGATCTGGGTCCAGCTGAGATGTCAATGGTTGCCAGCCGCACACTCTCCAGCATATGCTCATTCTGCTCCACCAGTGTCAGCTTGCTCCTTGTCACGGTTCACTACAGGCTCCATGGTCTGGGCTCATGGGCGCAGCCAACGACCAAAGTGGACCACAGCTGCTGTGGTCACCGTCTCTGTATGGTGCGCATCAGTGATAGGCTGGTGGCACACCAGCAGGACCAGTTGTGTCCTCATGCCATGGCAAGAGCTAAGGGTCCAATGCCGTCACCTCCACCTCCTCCCTCATCACTTTCCCTGACCCACAGGGCGTCCATGGTGCATGGGTGGACATACATTCCTTGTGGATATCACTGTGATGTGCCTCTCCTATGGGATCCAGTGCTCATGGCCCCTGCTGCCACACCTTCACACAATGCTATGCTCCTACAGGTGATTTTGCCACTGGCTGGGCCAATGCCTTTGGGCCCTTCAACACCAGCAACCCTGGTGCCCCCAACTGAGCGACCAGTGCCTGCATCGTCAGCACAGTTCCACCATGTCAAGGAACCCACAAGATGCTACCAGCACAATTGTCACTGGTCCTTCACAGGGGAGCAGTCACTGCGTGTGTTCACAGCCATGCCACTTCCACCCTTATTCACTAGTTCTAGCCCAGAATCTTCTGCTACCACAACCATCATCACCTGATGCATCTGCTGCAGAGGCCACGGATGTTTCAACAGTCACGCTACGGCCTGCATCAGAGGAACACCTTTTCCCCAAGGGGGCAGAAGTGGTATGACCCCGCATGTGATACTTTACTATGTGTTGTAGGACCAGGCTGCTGGCGTGCTACACTTCGAATATTCTGCCAATGGCATATGTGTGGGCCTGACACCAGAGGCTGCCCGAGTCATATTACTTGTGCACAAGGCATGGCATCCTCCGCACTAACGGAGCCTTCCTTTGTACAAGCACAGTGCAGCAGGCTCTTGCTCTTTTATTTTGTTCGTACTTACTGTCTGTAACTGCTTGTATCAGTGCCTGGACTGTTTATATATTTGTGCCTATGTTCTCCACGGTTGTTAACCTGTATGTAAAGGAATAATAAACTTTGGTTCATTGTGGCCGTGCTGTTGTTTGTGTTTTACAGTACGATACACTATCTATTATACTTCAGCCGAACTTAACATTCCTTTTATACGCTTACCTTGTAGCTCATGAAAATTGCAACTGGAAAGGTGAGAATGAGAAGCAGAATTGAGAATGCTGTGGCTAACACTTCAATGCAACCCACAGGCTCTGGATCTGCAACAAATCATACATGTACAATTTTTAAAAAGAAGACTAAAAACAAAATTCTGAGTGTACATTTCAGGAATCTCTCTTCTCTCAATCTTTAAACCAAAATTATAAAAATTCAAGCACAAATAATGCACAGTAATCACACCCATTAGCTTTTTGGCATAAAACTTCCACCAAAATAGAAAACTTAATAATGATTAGCAGCTTCAAGAGACACAAGAAAGTACACAAACATCCTTCCCAAAATTGTTTCTTCAACTATAATAATGGTTTGTGCCTTTTCGTTTTCACTGCTGTCAGTATCTAATATAAATGTCAGTGTTTAGGAAGTCTTTTCTGAAGGTATTTGTTTGGACTGCAGCTGTGTATGGAAGTGAAACATGGATGATATACAGTTCGGACAGGAAGAGGATAGAACTTCTTAAAATGCAGTGTTACTGAAGGATTCTGAAGATTAGGTTGGTAGACTGGATAACTAACTAACTAACTAACTAACTAACTAACTAACTAACTAACTATGATGTAAATAAAATAGAAAGAAACTTCCACATGGGAAAAATATATTAAAAACAAAGATTCCAAGACTTACCAAGCGGGAAAGTGCCGGCAGACAGGCACATGAACAAAACACACAAACACACACACAGAATTACTAGCTTTCGCAACCGATGGTTGCTTCTTCAGGAAGGAGAGGGAAAGACGAAAGGATGTGGGTTTTAAGGGAGAGGGTAAGGAGTCATTCCAATCCCGGGAGCGGAAAGACTTCCCTTAGGGGAAAAAAAGGACAGGTGTACACACACACACACACACACACACACACACACACACACACACACACACACACACACACATATCCGTAAGGAGTCATTCCAATCCCGGGAGCGGAAAGACTTCCCTTAGGGGAAAAAAAGGACAGGTGTACACTCGCGCGCGCACACACACACACACACACACACACACACACACACACACACACACACATATCCATCCGCACATACACAGACACAAGCAGACATATTTCTGCTTGTGTGTGTGTGTGTGTGTGTGTGTGTGTGTGTGCAAGTGTACACCTGTCCTTTTTTTCCTAAGGGAAGTCTTTCCGCTCCCGGGATTGGAATGACTCCTTACCCTCTCCCTTAAAACCCACATCCTTTCGTCTTTCCCTCTCCTTCCTGAAGAAGCAACCATCGGTTGCGAAAGCTAGTAATTCTGTGTGTGTGTTTTTGTGTTTTGTTCATGTGCCTGTCTGCCGGCACTTTCCCGCTTGGTAAGTCTTGGAATCTTTGTTTTTAATATAACTAACTAACTAACTAACTAACAACAACAGAACTCCTTTGGCAACCTGTAACTGCACACAAAGTTGTTTACACAGTTAATTAACTTCTCAAATAATATGTAGCTTTCAATCTACGGTGCAAGCATAAAAAGGTCACAGTCTATGTTATCATACATTCAGTGAAGTCTGTGACTAAGATTTCCACCTAGCTGAACTATGAGGCGGCTTTTCAGTTCTAATAACACTGCTGCAGAGCTCAGGTTTTACCCACTATGCTTACCCACTGAGTGCAGATTGTACAGTTTCTTGTCACACTGAGACTGTGAAGATAAGAATTAGTTAACAGTAGCTCACACTGAAAGCTGTGGGCAATCATCTTGTCCACACCTCATCTGTGAACGAAACAGGAACAAGCCTTAATTTACACTGAGGCGATAAAAGTTATTGGATATCCCCCGATATCATGTAGGACCTCCTTTTGCCTGGCGTAGTGCAGCAACTTGACGTGGCATGAACTCAACAAGTCCCTTGCAGAAATATTGAGCCACGCTGCCTGTATAGCTGTCTATAATCGTGAAAGTGTTGCTAGCACAGGATGTTGTGCACAAACTGACCTCTTGATAATGTTCCATAATTGTTCGATGGGGTCCTTGTCTGGCAATCTGGGTGACTAAATCATTCATTCAAACTGGCCAAATGTTCTTCAAACCAATTGCAAGCAACTGCAGCACACTGACATGATTTATTGTCATAAATAAAACTTGCAACGTTGATTGGGGACATGAAGTTCACGAACCGCTGCAAATAATCCCCAAGTAAACAAACATGACCATTTCCAGTCAATGATCAGCTCAGTTGGACCAGAGGACCCAGTTCATTCCATGTAAACAGAGTCCACACATTTATGGAGCTACCACGAGCTTGGAAAATGCCGTGTTACAACTAGGATCCATGGCTTTGTGTGATCTGCACTGCATTTGAACCCTACCATTAGCTCTTGCCAACAGAAATTGGGACTCATGATCAGGCCAATGTTTTTCACTAGTCTAGGGTCCAACTGATATGGTCTCAAGCCCAGGAGAGATGTTGCAGCCCATGTTGCACTTTTAGCAAAGATACTCACGTTGGTCATCTGCTGCCACACTGTTCTAATGGATACATTCGTTACAAGTACCACATTGATTTCTGAGGTTATTTCACAAAGAGTTGCTTGTCTGTTAGCACTGAAAACTCTACACAAACACTGCTGTTATCAGTTGTTAAGTGAAGGCTGTTGGCCACTGCATTTTTTGTGGTGAGAGGTAATGCCTGCAATTTGGTATTATCAGCACACTTTTGACACTGTGCATCTCAGACTACTGAATTCCCTTATGATTTCCAAAATGGAATGTCCCATGCATCTAGCTCCAAATACCATTCTGTTAATTCCCTCTGAGCAATCATAATCATGTCAGAAATGTTTTCACAGAAATCACGTAAGTACAAATGACAGTGTGGCAATGGACTGCCCTTTTATACCTTGTGCATGCAAAACTACCACCATCTGTATACGTGCATATCACTATCCTATGACATTTTGTCACCTCAATGTATTATGTAATAAGAGGTACTATACGAGGGGCATTTCACAGTGCTTTTCCATTCACAGATGTTGATACAGAAGTTCAGTTTATTTTGTAATATCTTCACCATATACCATTAGTCAAGTATGTTCTGCACATGATTTAATACAACTTATGCTGTAGTATGTTTCCCAACAGGAGATGTGGGGAAACAGATGGCTGCTCCGCTGAAGAAGAGCAATGTTTGGTGATCCGTTTTTTCTGGTCGGAAGGTGTATCAAGGACTGAAATTCATGGAAGACTTTCAGTACAGTACGGGAACAGTGTTTTGCCACAGTGGAGTGTCTACGAATGGCTTGAAAAATTCTGAAATGGCCGCACAAGTGTTATGCATGATGAAGGAGCTGGATGACTGTTTACCACCACAAATGAAGAAACCATTGAGCATTCATGTGAAATAATTATCTTAGACAGACTATTAACTATTGACAAAGTGGCACATCGTCTGCAAATTACTCACGGTTCTGCCTATGAAATCATCCACAACAGACTTGGGTTTCATAAAGTTTGTGCATGATGGGTCCCAAAACAACTCAGACAGTTGTATAAACAAAAGCACTTGGACATCTGCAAAAAGCATTTGGATCACTATAGTGACAAAGGGGACAACTTCTTAGACAGGATCATTACTGGTGACAAAACATGGATCCATCATTATGAGCTGGAGAGTAAATGGCAGAGTATGGAATGGAAACATCCAAATTCACCATGCAAGAAAAAGTTCGAGACCCAACCATCTGCAGGAAAACTGATGCTTCAGATTTTTGGGACACACAAGGTCCAGTATTGGAACATTATGTGGAACGGGGCACAACAGTAAACAGTTTATGTTACAGTGAGATGCTTACTGCCAGGCTAAAGCCTGCAATTCAAAGCAAATGCTGAGGATTGCTGTCAAAAGGTGTTGTGTTGTTGCACAACAGTGCCCGTCCACATACTGCTGCCCACACTGCCAAAACGCTCCAGAAACTCAAATTGGAAGTACTGGATCATCCTCCATATAGTCCCGATCTTGCCCCTTCTGACCATCACTTGTTTGGTCCACTCAAATAGGCATTAAGGGGCCATCAATTTGCCTCGGATGAAGCAGTGAAAGAAGTGGTGCAACCCTGGCTTGCAGCTCAACCGAGAACATTCTTTTATGAGGGCATCAGGAAGCTTGTACAACAATGGACCAAGTGTGCTAAAATGCAAGGAGACTATGTCGAAAGACGATCTTCTTGTAAGTTTCCTATTTGATTACAATAAAATTTTATAACTACTTTGCACATAATAATTTACTTCCCCTGTAGATATAGACTTCTGTAGATGTTTCTCATCTCAACCACAGTATTTCATGTACTTAAATAATATGGGTCATCTAACAAGTATATAAAATTTTACTTTTGGCATATTCATAAAACAGAATGGAATGGAAACAGCTGACACAGCTCAACTATAAAAATAGTAAATATTCAGCATTAGTTCAGAATCAGCTGATTTGTTGTTGTTGTAATGGTGGTGGTGGTGGTGGAGGAGGAGGAGGAGGAGGAGGAGGAGGAGGAGGAGGAGGATCCAATATTTTATTAATATTGTTAAGTTCCACTCATTTTTATTCAGACAAGAAAATTGTCTGTATACAAACTTCAGCTGTCATGTGCTACAACAACAGCAACAGGGAAGCCCTAAATGAAGGAGCCTGGAGCAATAATCAAAGGCAATTCCTCTGATATATCAGATGACTCCTCCAATACTACAGCAGTGGAAGCTGGTCTGCACCAACACAAAGTAGCATTGATAAAAACTCAGCTGACCTCCAACAGAGCAGCCATTAGTTTCAGCCACGAGCCACTTTTCTCAGAAAGTGGACAACTGCACTGACTCAGTTGGTATCTGCACACAGAACAATAGTAGGCTTCATGTTGCTTTTGAGTGACACTGTTCTACAGAAATGTTTCATTGTCCTTTAGGGCTAGTATCAACTACTCTACCTACAGATGGATGCAGCACAATGTTACAGAAAATATTTTTATGTCATGGACATTTTTTTCTTGTGTGTGTTTACACAAAGTTAGGAATTCCCTTCCAATTACAGTGTCCTATTTTTCACATCATAGTATGTGATATTCATGAAAGCAAGTGATGGAATGATGAAAACACAAAATAGTTTGCAGACTGTCCTGTTTGGTCTGTGTGAGCAGCACACATGTTTGAGCAGAATGGAAAAAATGTGTGTGGGTTTCCTGTGATATTTTATTTATGGCTTACATTCAGGTATAACTTTATAAATCCCATCGAAGTTTTGTACATCTCCACACATTTCTTTTCTCTGCTATAATAGCAAAAATTGCACAAAATTTTGTATACAGGACACCTCATTCAGTATTACGACAGGAAGAGGAAGAATGTTATTCTTCTCAACTAATTAAGGAAACTTGATCACTATGGGATAAGAGGAACATCTATGAATATCACTAAATCATACCTGCAAAATAGGAAACAAGCAGCAGAAATGCAATTTGAACAAAAGAAATATTTATCACAATTTCTTCAAATAAGCCATGGTGTACAATAACGCAGCATATTAGTAGCCATGTTGTTTCTGAGATATATACATGACTTATGACTTAACTATGAAAGGGAAATGATTCTTTTTGCAGATGTCACCACTAGCATGACCATTGGCACTAATTTACTTGATATCATAACAAAAAGGAAATTCCTAGTTGAGTCTATCCCTCAGTGTCTAGGAACCAATAGGCTAATTCTCAGTGAAGAGGAAACTGAAACAACAATTTTTGTAACAACATCAGAAGAAGAATAAAGGAATCCACAACTATAAGAACTGGATATGAATGTAGTTCAAAAGACAAAGTTCTTAGGTCTCACTGTAGACACTGCTGTTGAAAGACCACACTGCTTCCTTTAACCAGCAAAGTAAATTCAGCTATATTGATTCTCAGAAACATATACTAGTGTTTGCATGGGAACATAAAAACAAGTTCAATAAAAATGAAGATATTCGTACCATGCTATCAGAAACAGTACAAAGTTAAGAGTTTCACAAAACGACACAGCTGAGCTAGAAAGCAGCACTGCTTGTATGGCAATAAAACTATAGAGCTGTTTAGCATTTTTATTTTAAACATTAGCTTGAAAGAGACATTTAAGCAAACAATAAAAATATGGCTTACAGAAAGACCTTTTCATTCAATCAATGAATACATAATAATTGCAAGAAAAATGAAAATAATCATACAGTTTAATGGAATTATAATGTGTAGTAAATTCAAGATGTGTTCATATTTATGGTAGACTAGAAATAAAATGTGTGTAGGTAGACTGTACAGTAGGTACAAAATGTGTAATTATGTATGATGCTATGCATTTAAAAGTGATAAACCTTGATAATCAAGTAATGCATGTGATCATTAATGTTAACACCAACACTAATCCTGTTTGTACATTCAAATCTGCCAAATAGATAAATAACCATGTTACTGACAGGCAACGTGCATTTCTTAATTGCTTAAGTTCCTGAAATAGTGTTTAGCACTAGCATCTATTTCAATATGAGTAAAAGTGGTACACGACTCAAAAATATGATTTACTAGATATTGTAACCTGAAGAGTTTATGGTAGAAAAGAAGTTGTTCGTTCACAGAAAGAGCATGCCAGTGAAATGTCCAACACTTCAATTTCATGATGTATGCTTTTGAACAATGAAATGCATGTGAAACAGAGCAGTGTTATGTCAAATCTGCAGTCACCTTCATGAAGTTGGTGTCTAAGAACATAGGTGTTTGTCTCATTAACAATACAGCATCCTAGTGCACCAAGACAATCTAAGACAAGGAATAACCAGCTTGGTAGCTAACTGATTTAAATCTTGTGGCAGCAGGGAGTGTAAGGGCATAGGTAGCTAAACTGCTTTTAGTACATTTTTAGATATAAAGAATGGATACATTTTTTTATCAAAAATTTCGAACAGACAATGATTTTACAATCTTGACACCTAATGCTAATATAAAGTAATAAGGCACATACGGCTCAACTCTTTGGATCTACAACACACCAACAGTGGCAGCATTCAACCATGCACATGTGTGACACACAATGACTTTTATTATATTCTGTTTGATTGTCTTATCATAAAAGGAAGCCATGAGTTAAGGGACAATTTTCTACCAGCAAGCACTTGGAATGCACATCATCTTGTTCACAGTGCTGGAAGGATGTGCAGCATTGGTGATCCATTTGCTCCACTCGTTGCCACTCACTATTTATCACTTTTGTCCATCCATTTTGCCACTGACATACAAGTTGAAACTTCATTGTAGATTACAACTATACACCGTGTAAGGACCTGAACCTGGAACCTCACCTTTCACAGGCCACACTCTTACAGATGAGATGAAGAAGCACGACTCGTGACTCACTCTCTCAATTTCTCCTCACTACCCAATATCATTTCTTACAGGACAGTTAACCCCAGAAGGTATTCATGAGAACTGTGAACTTTGAGAGGAAAGACACAGCTATTGGCAGAAGTGAAGCTGGGAGGGTAGGTTGTCTGCCAGGGTAACTAGCTGGTAAGAAAATTGATTGCCGAAGACAAGGTTCCGGGTCTGATTCCCGGTCAAGTATACACTTCTGATCTGCCGAGAAGGGCAAAACAGTGCATTTTCCATTACACATTGAAAGACTCATTCAGGAGACTTATAACTTATTGTCTCAACAATGCTGTAGCAAACCACTACAGGAATGATCATATTGTTACAATGCATTGGTTAAAACCTTGCTTGGTTACGCCATCATTACAATCAGTGCACCCACGTCACGGTCCTCAGCAGAATAATGATTCCTTTTCTCAACAGACTGAGAAGGCTGACCTACAGATCACAGACGTTCCCAAGTGGTGATACTGCAGTGTATGCATGGTGCCAGATGCGGATTTACATATAGGCCCACTAGGCACGGGCCTAGCTTTAGAGGGCGGCATTTTTGGTACAGCATTAATTCAACATTTTACGTTTCAAAGTAAGTGCTCTTACAATGACAAAAATTATTTATACTGTCAAATAATTTGGTAGTTTAAGCAAGCCATAAGAACGAAAATCGACAATACAAGCTTTGAAATATTATAAGTTTACTTGGTGACTAAATGTAACTTCAAATTCTCAATTTCTGTCTGGAATCGTGTTTATGAAATGGTTCAATAGTATTTTACAGTATGCTATCAGAACAACAGTCGGCAATACTAGCTCTGTAACGTTGTTATTCCGAGCTGTCAGCTTCTTTCTTCTGTTCATTCAGAATAAAGTAGGGCCTCCAATGAAATTCTACATGGTCGTTCTTGTCTTTATTTTATTTCATAGCACAGTTCGGTCAAGTAATCCAAGCTAGTCAGTTAGTTATCACCGTCCTTGTTTAAAGTGAAAAATTTCGTGCTCGTGTGGTACGATTTTAAACAGGTTACTTTTCATTTAAAAACTTATTTTCCTTTGTGCTGGTTGACACTTTCGTATGTGTCTTTAAAATTAACAAGAGTGACAAAACCAAATGTGCTAAATTACGAGCGGGATTTCGGAATTTAGCGACGGAAGAGAGAGCGAGAAGCTAATGTCTACAATTGGCAACGTAGACAAATTTTTCACAAACAAATATTGCTAATTCGACTTCGATAGGTCTAGCACTACATCTGTAGTAAAAGTAAATTATGATTTAAACATTATACAGTTATGATTTAAAGCATATTTTTTTGAGCCCTATGGGCACAAAAATTTTAAATACGCTTCTCTATGGTGTATTGCACTTAGAATTCGTTAGATACGACGGGCTACTCGAAGGTCGAACCATAACCTGTGCATCCCTGGGTGGTGCTTACATGCAGAGTGTGGGACATGTAACAACTGCACATCTGTAGATTGACTAAGTTGATGGTGTGGTGAGGAATTCATAATTCAGATGTGAGGATCTCGATGCAATGTGAAATTGTTCCTAGACAGCTGCTGTACAGAAATGAGATCATATGAGTTCTTGAGCTGTATGTTGGTGCCTCTGGAGATTCCTTTCGTCTTATAGATGGAAACCCTATATATCTGATGGTGAATGACAGTTTCACCACTGCTGCAGGTTGGGGATTTTCTCTGCCCAGGGACTGGGTGTTTGTGTTGTCCTCAGGATTTCATCGTCGTCACCACCACCACCACCACCACCACCACCACCATTCGTGACAGTGGCTAGATTGGACTGTGTACAAATTGGGACTTTGTACGGGTGCTCATGCCGCGCAGTTGAGCGCCTCACAAATCACTCATCAAATGGTTCAAATGGCTCTGAGCACTATGGGACTTAACATCTGAGGTCATGAGTCCCCTAGAACTTAGAACTACTTAAACCTAACCAACCTAAGGACATCACACACATCCATGCCCGAGGCAGGACTCGAACCTACGACCGTAGCGGTCGCGCGGCTTCAGACTGAAGCGCATAAAACTTCTCGTCCACAACGGTCGGCAAAATCAATCATCATCATCATCATCATTAATGCTGCTACCAGTATGATCTTAATTCCTACCATTCACTTCCGTGATTCGTTTGGAAGAGTTATTTTACACTGACCAGTGCTTCTTACGAGTTATGATTGACCTGGAGATTGCACCCCATGAATAGCAAAGCATCTATCTAAAAATGATCATTCCTCTGAATCCATTCCACCTTCAATATGCTCAGTAACTACAGTCTCCTACTAATGATGTTTTGAATTACCGTTAAAAGATTAATTTTTCATAATGTGTTCTCCCCTACTTGTTCTGTGTTCTGAGTGCAGTACACAGAAATATAACTTTTCCTGTTAATATCAGCAAACAGATGTTCAAGCAAGAGAAGCATTATAGTTTTTAGAGGGATCCCAGATGCAGACTACACGTGTACACTGTGATCTGTGTGAATCCCCGAACCACACTACATTCGTTTGAAAGCCCTATGAGCACTGCTTTGTCATGCGTGAAATGTGGAGCGGACGTTTCAGGAGCAACACAACAGCAGGAAATAGACATTCCAGCTGTGCAGGAGCCTAAAAACAAGTTTTCAGGTGATCTGGTTTGAAGATAGCTGCTGTGTTAAAGTGCCACATGTAACAGATTTTCGGATGTATCGACAGATTCTGAAAAGGCGGTCGTTACAGAATGGTCATCAAATGGTGCTCTTTCCTTTTTACAGTAAATAGGCAATTATCTGTGAATGTTACGGTACTATTATGACTGCAATCACAAGTTCAGCCCTATGGTGTACCAAAAAATACAAACGAATGACCCAGGAACGGGACGCCAACTTAACAAATAAATCAGGTATCATAACAGGAGTATGCGAACTTAAATGGATATTGCAGTTAGAAATAAGGACGCAGCCAGAAAGTCTGTATAGCGGTGCGTGCTGCAAACTGCAAGGACTAGCCTTGAATATATTATGACCTTTCCCTTTGCTGACGTGCAAGCGAATGAGACACGCCCCTGCTCGGAAAAAACAGGCTTATAATGTTAGAATGGTACTATCTATTTCCTCCAGCAGCACAAGAAAGAAACTGATTCAAAAATACTTTAACCTATATATAGGTACACCATATGCGTTTGAAAGCCCTGTGAGCACTGATTTGCCAGGCGTGAAATGTGGAGCAGACGTTTCAGTAGCAACGCAACAGCAGGAAAGAGACACCTTCACCTATACAGGGCCCTAAAAACGCGCACACGGTGTTCAGATCAACCCTAAAGCATAAAACTGTCCAAATGTGCACTTAAATCTTCTACCGCGGTTTCGATACTGAAACGAGCTTGTGGAAGCACGACAACGCGTTGAAAGGACCCAGTGGAATAAACAGTGGTGACAAAAGTCATGGGATAGCGACATGTACATATCCACATGGTGGTAGCATCGCACACACAAGTTATAAAAGGGCAGTGCATTATCGGAGCTGTCATTTGTACTCAGGAGATTCACGTGAAATGGCGTCTGACGTGATTATGGCCTCATGACGGGAATTAACTGTCTTTGAACGCGGAATGATAGTTTGGAGCTAGACGCATGGGACATTCCATTTCAGAAATCGTTATGGAATTTAATATTCCGATATTCACAGAGTCACACGTGTGCTGAGAATACCGAATTTCAGGCATTACTTCTCACCACGTACAACGCAGTGGCCGACGGTCTTCACTTAACGACCAAGAGCAGCGGTGGTTGCGTAGAGTTGTCAGTGCTATCAGGCAAGCAACACTGTGTGAAACAACCAACGTATCCATTAGGGCAGTGCGGCGAAATTAAGCGTTAATGGGCTATGGCACCAGACTGACGCGAGTGTCTTTGCAAACAGCACATCGTCTGCAGCATCTCTCCTGGGCTTGTCACCTTATCGGTTAGACTTGGAACCTAGACTACTGGAAAACCGTGACCTGGTCACACGAGTTCCAATTTCAGTTGGTACGGGCTGATGGTAGAATTCGCGTGAGGCGTAGGTTCACGAAGCCACGGACCCAAGTTGTCGACAAGACACTGTGCAAGCTGGCGGTGGTTCCATAGTGATGTGGGCTGCGTTTGCATGAAATGGATTGGTTCATCTGGTCCAGCTGAACCAGAACCGCAAATGATTATGTTCGGTTACTTGGAGACAATTTGCAGCCATTCATGCACTCTGTGTCCCAAACAACGAAAGAATTTTTATGAATGATAATGTGTCGTGTCACTGGGCCATAATTGTTCGCAATTTGCTTGGAGGGCATTCTGGACAATGTGAGAGAATTGTCTGGACACCCAGATCACCTGACATGAATGCCGTCTAACGTTTAATCGAGAGGTCAGTTCGTACACAACATCCAGTACCAGCAACACTTTCGCAATTACAGACGGCTGTTGACGGAGCGATATTTCTGTAGAGGACTTCTGACGATTTGTTGAGTCCATGCCACGTCGAGTTGCTGCTCTATGCTGGGCAAAAGGATGTCCGACACGATATTTGGATATATTCCATGACTTTTGTCAGCACACCGCATATCAAAAGTGTGGCAATGTTTAAAAAACAAAATATTTGAAAACAAGATGTGGCGTGCCTCCGGCATAGAAGGAGGCAGGGAATAAAGTGTTGTCAGTGTAGGAGCAGTAGCACCAGAATAACTCTGTCAGGACAGCTCAGTGGCTCAGACTAGTCACTGGATGTCACCTGGGTAACAGATCTATCAGAGACATTTCAAGCCTTCCAGAGCTGCCCAAGTCGACTATTGGCGATGTGGTTGTGAGTTGGAAACTTGAAGAACAACCATAGCTAAACCAAGACCAGTAGACCCTATGTACTGGCGGACATTGCGAAGGCTGGTTGTAAAAAGTCACAAGAAACCAGCACAACGAATCACTCACGAGTTCCAAAGCGCTATAGCAGTCCAGCTAGCACAGTGACTGTGCACAGAAATTTAAAAATAATGGGGCACAGTGGTCGAGCAGCTTTTCATAAGCCACACATTCCTGAAGTCAGTGCTAAGTGACACTTCAGTTGGCAATCTGATGGAAGGGTTCAGGTTTGACAAATGATTAGAGAATGTTACCTGTCATGTGTAGTATGGAAATGAAGGTGTTACGGGTACAGGGTCCCTTGCTGCGGCGAAGAAAATGTTAAAAGTGGATAGATATGAACATATTTTACAGCACTGTGTGCTCCGTATGGTAGAGGAACAGTTTGGAGAAGAAGATTTATTGGTATCAGCAAATCCACCCTGTAATCTGTAAGACAATGCTTTGTGAACGACAACTTTCCTGAAATGGACTGGCGCGCCCTGGGTCCCTACTTGACCTCAATGGAACACCTTTTGAATGAATCAAAGTTGACTTCGTTCCAGACCCAAACGTCCAACATTACTACCTTCTCTGGTCTCGGCTCTTGAGGAACGATAGGGTGGCATTCATCCCCAGCAGAGTTCAAGCCGTCATAAAGACGAACGACGGACGCACTCCAGTTTATGGCCACTAATATATGTCTAGATACCTCTGATTCGATTGTGTACCCGACACTTTAATGGCCAGTACCTCGAAGGAGTGTGGCTCTGTGGCCAACTGACAGATGTGTATGGTTCAATCCGAAGATGTCCTAGGATTGTTTTCGATCACAATGATTTTATTACATGTGAAAAGTGCTACGTTACTGCGTGGTTGAGAGCCTCTGTCAAACTGCAGGTACCACAGGTAAAAAATGCAAATATTGTAGTTGTTAGGCCTAAAACTGGAAAACAACGACGAACTTTGTATCATATTTTACACAAATAAATCTAAACCCCCAGAAGATGACACATAGGTGCCAAAACATGTATGGGTATATAGAAAAAGAAACATGCTGACACAAAGAAACGTATCAAATAAACTCTCTCAAACAGTGGATTTTGAATTTGATGAGGTTAATGGAACTGAAATGAGCAAGGTAATCCTCACATTAAAGAACGCACACTCAGATGGATGGGATGGTATGTCAAGTGCTGTAGTTAAAAATGCATAGGAGAAATAGTTAAACCACTAACCTACCTCACAAACTGTAGTATTAGGGAAAACATTCATCCTAGTAGTCGATAAACAAGCATTGTTAAACCAGTGCATAAGAAGGGAGGTGCAAAAGAGGCTTCAAAATTTCTTAACAGAAAAACAGCATGGTTTTAGGGAAGATCGCTGAACAACAACTGCAGTGACTGAATTTTTCCGTAAGGTAAACAACCTCCTAGAAGGAATGAAGACAATGGGCATATTCTTAGGTCTTTCAAAAGCCTTTGACTGGGTCAGCCAAGGGTTGCTCATTAAGAAATTGAAGGTATACAACATCAAAGACTCATCTTTGCAGTTACAATCCATAAACTTAACAACTCGCAATAAGTGTACTAAAATTTCATGCAAAATAGATAATAAATTCATAGATTTCCCGTCTTATAGAGATACAGATGCTGCAGGGGTCAATCCTTGGTCCCTTTCTCTTCTTAAATTATGTCAATGACATGACTCAACCCTTCAAAAATGGTTCAAATGGCTCTGAGCACTATGCGACTTAACTTCTGAGGTCATCAGTCGCCTAGAACTTAGAACTAATTAAACCTAACTAACCTAAGGACATCACACACATCCATGTCCGAGGCAGGATTCGAACCTGCGACCGTAGCGGTCGCTCGGCTCCAGACTGTAGCGCTAGAACCGCACGGCCACTCCGGACGCCTCAACCCTTTAAATCACATATTGTAAGCTATGCTGATTACACCTTCCGCTTACTTTACAAGAAAGATTTTGAGGCATTGCAGCCAGTTGCAACTGGGGGTGTATCAGAAGCAACCACATATTTTCTACGCCAGTGCCTAAACGCTAACATCAGTAAGTCCTGGCTACTAACATTTAAAAAACTGGTTCTCATGAGGTTGAAATAAACTATATATGTGGAATTATGTCAGTATAAACAGGTATGTTTCTTCGTGTCCACCTGGACAAAAGTCTTTGTTGGGTAAATCACATTTATTCTGTATGCAAGAAAATCAGCAGTAGGTTGCATTGATAAGCCAACTGGCAAAAGTAGTTCCAAGTCATACCTTAAAAACAGTAAACTATCGCACAGTTTATCCATTTCTTAATTACGGTATTGAACTTTGGGGATGTGCAGCCGACTCGCACCTGGATAGAATAGTAGTACTTTAGAAGAGCGTAGTTAGGTTAATGCATGAATTTCCATCATGAAACCTTCGTCCAACATAGATATTTAGCTATATTCCTTATATTTTTATAAACTTTTGTGAATAGTAAAAAGGAAGCAAATAAATTCAGTGATATACATAATTACATTAGAAGTAATAGAAGTAATGCTAACTATTTCAGGCAACAAACACAGTGAAAAATAACTGGCAATAGTTCTTATATTAATGGGAAGATGTGGGTCAACAAGCTGCCATATAATTTAAACACTTGTGAAGCAAAGCTACTTCACATGTTCTAAGTTGCATGTCTCCTGTTTCAACATGTAATACACTCCTGGAAATTGAAATAAGAACACCGTGAATTCATTGTCCCAGGAAGGGGAAACTTTATTGACACATTCCTGGGGTCAGATACATCACATGATCACACTGACAGAACCACAGGCAAATAGACACAGGCAACAGAGCATGCACAATGTCGGCACTAGTACACTGTATATCCACCTTTCGCAGCAATGCAGGCTGCTATTCTCCCATGGAGACGATCGTAGAGATGCTGGATGTAGTCCTGTGGAACGGCTTGCCATGCCATTTCCACCTGGTGCCTCAGTTGGACCAGCGTTCGTGCTGGACGTGCAGACCGAGTGAGACGACGCTTCATCCAGTCCCAAACATGCTCAATGGGGGACAGATCCGGAGATCTGCTGGCCTTCTAGAGCACGTTGGGTGGCACGGGATACATGCGGACGTGCATTGTCCTGTTGGAACAGCAAGTTCCCTTGCCGGTCTAGGAATGGTAGAACGATGGCTTCGATGACGGTTTGGATGTAGCGTGCACTATTCAGTGTCCCCTCGACGATCACCAGAGGTGTACGGCCAGTGTAGGAGATCGCTCCCCACACCATGATGCCGGGTGTTGGCCCTGTGTGCCTCGGTCGTATGCAGTCCTGATTGTGGCGCTCACCTGCACGGCGCCAAACACGCATACAACCATCATTGGCACCAAGGCAGAAGCGACTCTCATCGCTGAAGACGACACGTCTCCATTCGTCCCTCCATTCACGCCTGTCGCGACACCACTGGAGGCGGGCTGCACGATGTTGGGGCGTGAGCGGAAGACGGCCTAACGGTGTGCGGGACCGTAGCCCAGCTTCATGGAGACGGTTGCGAATGGTCCTCGCCGATACCCCAGGAGCAACAGTGTCCCTAATTTGCTGGGAAGTGGCGGTGCGGTCTCCTACGGCACTGCGTAGGATCCTACGGTCTTGGCGTGCATCCGTGCGTCGCTGCGGTCTGGTCCCAGGTCGACGGGCGCGTGCACGTTCCGCCGACCACTGGCGACAACATCGATGTACTGTGGAGACCTCACGCCCCACGTGTTGAGCAATTCGGCGGTACGTCCACCCGGCCTCCCGCAAGCCCACTATACGCCCTCGCTCGAAGTCCGTCAACTGCACATACGGTTCACGTCCACGCTGTCGCGGCATGCTACCAGTGTTAAAGACTGCGATAGAGTTCCGTATGCCACGGCAAACTGGCTGACAATGACGGCGGCGGTGCACAAATGCTGCGCAGCTAGCACCATTCGACGGCCAACACCGCGGTTCCTGGTGTGTCCGCTGTGCCGTGCGTGTGATCATTGCTTGTACAGCCCTCTCGCAGTTCCCGGAGCAAGTATGGTGGGTCTTACACACCGGTGTCAATGTGTTCTTTTTTCCATTTCCAGGAGTGTATATATAAGTCGAATACAAATTATTAATGTTCCACAATAATTATTTTGGAACATTAATAACTGTATTCAAGTTATTAATATGTGATATATTTAGACAATTAAGGTGAATAATGTTCTACTACGGTATATAAGTGTTATTTATGTTAATTCACTATATAATACACGTATAAGGTATGCAAAAGTCACGGAATTGATGGCTATATACAAAAAATGTAAATAAATACAAATAAATAAAAACTGTGTTTTGCTTAATGCGGAATTTTGTACTTTCCCTTGTTACATGTTCTATGTAATTTACATTTATTAAACATGTGTTTCAGTTTATAATTTACAAGTTCTTTAACTTGTTCCACATCGACACGGCGGTCGGATGGTCCCGATGGGCAACTTGTGACCTTAAGAGGGAGTGTACATCCCTGCGCCTCACATACATACATACAAGGATCTACGGAATATATATATATATATATATATATATATATATATATATATATATATATATATATATATATATATATATATATATATATATATATATATATATATATATATTCTAGAGACTAATTAAGAGCAACGGCAGCCACGGTAACAGAACAGGAGCCAAATGGCATAAATCATATTCCATTTTTTGTAAAAATGTCATAAAAGATATCACGATCAACAACACAATATTTTAGAGTTTTGAAAGAGAAATGAAATCCAATAATGGTGCTTTGGCTTCAGAATGAACACAGAACCGTGCTTCGACACAGTGAAATACAAAATAAAAACAACGCGAATTTCGTTCTCTTCTTACGGTCTTAATTCAAACTGGTTACAGGACAGTAGTTTTCAAGTAAAGAAGAGCTTTCGCAATCCATATTGCACGATGGACAGCCCCCGGAGCGCGGAAAGATACTCAATGAGATGGTGCTGTAACAAGTTAAATTTCAGTTAATTCTAAAAATTCAGTAAAATTCTCCCTTGGCTACTGTTATCTCGAAGTATCTCGCACAAAATCTGAGAATAGCGGCATATCGACTTGCTCCAAGTGTTCCTTGACCTTTTCTTGGTGAATCCCCGAGTAGAATCAGTTACCGATGATTCAAGCAAAGCATTTAACTTTTTTTTCTTCAAGACGACCTGTGTTCCTACACATCGTAACTGGTGGCCGTTTCCGTGCATCAACCTTAGCTCTCTTTTCAATCGTCGACTGATCAAAATCTACCTGTCGTCTCGAAAATACTAATCTTCAAAGTATTAAGACGTGCTATGTTCTCAAATTTTCTCTCACCTATGAACCTCCGATTATCTCCAGCAGAATCTTGTAGTCAACTACATTGTAGATACAAAACCTCTAATTTTGGTAAGTAGGGTTTCTCAGCTCGTGTGTTGGAAAGCGTACTTTTTCCCAACAACTCATCACTTCTCCCACACAGCTAGTTGGGTACTTTGAAGTGCAGATAATTTATGGATTCACAAATTGTAAACGTTCATTTGACAAATGGCAGTTAACTTCCATTTATTTCTATGAGTAATAACCAAGTGAACATAATACATCCTATAAAGCAACTGAGGACGTAGGCATTGTACGTGCTACGATTTCTACCTTCCCTCCAAAGTGGGACCCCGTTGGGTTGTAAAAATAAGAGACGCACAGCTTATCCTGCCCCGTGTCTTCCTGTCTTAGTTACATTGACCCGCACGTCACTCGACCAGTGTGATATGAGAAATGAGAACAGATTCAGGTGTGGAAAATGAAGCAAGCAATCGGCCTACATTTAAGCATTTCTTTTTTTTCTTGATTTTTTTATATTTTTGAAGCTCTGGGACAGTGTTTTCTCTTATCCTATTGAGCCCAAATATGATAGCTGAATTTTTTACATGAAGTAGAACCAACTTGGAGGATAGACCAAGGGACACTGACAAAATTTTAAAAAGTACCATATACAAGCTAACCTTAAGGTGCGTAGCTTCTGAGACGTAATATTCAAGGCACCCTCTAGTAACTGTAACCCTTTGCCAATATGAGGGGCTTTAACATTCTAACTTGGCTTTCATAGTAGTTTGAGATCACTTTTAATGCAATTCTCTATCTAGATCCATACTCTACGAACCAATAAGAGAAGCACGGCAGAGGATACTTCCTAATGTAATATACACATGGTGATTCCAGGATGAATGACGGAGATAGGTAGATGTATCAATTTGTGGTGAGCGACCCAGTGCGGAAAAAACCACGTCGAAAATTACAAGCGAAAATCTTTCCGACACCTCTGATAGTGGACCTCTTCTACTTCTCGCTCTTTGCTTTCCATATTTTGGAAGCAGAGTGTGTGGACCTAAAAATGAATAAAAGATATTTCCCAGTAATCACTGGCCCTAAAATTCACATTTTAAAAGTTAAGTGCACTTGTTCAGTAAAAGAGATGTGTTTCACAGTTGTAAAGATGAACAAGTGCTCAAAGCTCTTAAGGTATGCTTTTAGAACCCCTGTTTACTAGGTAACTTTTCTTAGTCCACAGTACATGCTCCCAGTATATGGAAAACGAAGAGATTGTAGAAGAAGGGGTCCACTGTCAGAGGTATTGGAACAATTTTCGCTTATAACTTTCGACTCGGTCGTTCCGAACCAGGGAATCTGACCTTGAAAATATAAATTTACCGTTCTCCATCATCCCTGAAAGTTTGTGAAATCATCACGGAATCGCCCTGTATATTAGGATTTCTCCCCATTCCGTTTATTAGGGAGCGTGGAGTGAATGACTGCTTAAATGCATCGGTGCACGCTGCAGTTTCTCTCCTTTTGTGGTGCGTACGTGTGGCGCTGTTTCTAATAGTAGCAGCAGCAGCAGCAGCAATAGTAGTTTTATTCATCCGTAGATCTCTTTTTACAAGGATTAGGACATGTCAAAGTATTTACAAATTTAGATCAATTTAAAATAAGCTAATTCGTATACACATATATTTACAGACTTCTTCTTAGAGACAATCATAAGATTTAATCCTGGTATACAATACTTTTTTTACAAATAACTTATTTAATAATGTAATGCCACACTGTTCACTCACATCTCACTATCAGACACTGCACACACTATACACACATTGTTTCATAACACTTCACTAACACACACACACACACACACACACACACACACACACACACACACACACACACACACACTGGTGATCTCTGGGCCATTTTCTGTACCGCAAATTCCCATTTGCTATCCTGAAAAATTGAGTCAGCATAATGAGTGAGATGTTGAACTCAGAAAGAGGAAGAGGTGTTAGTACTGTGGTATGCACAGCTTGGGGGTAAGTACTTCTAAAAAGGAAAAAAAAAAAAAAAGAGTGGAGGTGTTATGTGGAATTTTCGGATATTTTATAATCATTTTCATTATTACTTATTTGTATAACATTTTTTTTATCAAACACCTACTCTGTTTTGGCTAAGTACTCCTTCAATGTATAAAACTTATTGCATAACAGGTACTTTTTAGCTGCCTTTTTAAATAGGTGTATTTTTGCAATTTCTTTAATCTCTTTCGGTAATTTATTGTACAGTTTTATCCCTTGGTATAAAATGCTGTTTTGAGTTTTACGTTTATTTTTTTCTTGGTAAATGTAAGTTGGGCCTGTCTCTTGTTGCATGGTCATGGACAGAGCTATTTGTGCAGTAATTACGAATGTTATTTTCGATGAGTCCAACTGACTGGTAAATGTATTCACATGGAGCAGTTAAAATGCGCAGTGTTTTGAACAGATCTTTACAATGAGCTCGACTAGTATTTTTGGTTATTGTTCTCATGGCTCTTTTCTGGAGTTTGAAAATTGTGTTCATATCTTGTGCATTTGTGCATTTGCTCCGCCTCAATGTTATGCCAGTATTACAATATCATATTTCTTTGTCAAAGGTGATATGTCAAATATTTATGTCAAAGGAATTTGATAGTGCAATAGGGAACTATATCAAATTTCGCCCTTCGTCAAAGAAATATGATCAGATCTAGGAGCTCGCCGTAGATTCGGTCATAAAAGTCGTTCGTCTTCTGTTCACTGCAATGTTAAATGTAACCGCTTGGAGGGCTAGCATCGCTACAGCTATTTGACATGTGTAATGTGTTTGTAAAAATGGTTGTAAACTTCTTCAAATCCACAATTACAGCTACAGCCATCCACCTCTGTTTTTGGAAACGGCTTGGCAGCTTTTCAGCAAGCCAGAATAGAGGATAACTCCAAAATATTTTTTTTTCTTAACTCTCCGTTTTAGCTTCTCTATTTTGAACTCCGCTTGCCACAAGTTAAAAATTGCTTCATATGTTTCGTACTTTTTGTTAATTTTGTAATTAAATAAATTATTCGAAAATAAGAATAGTGCTTAATATCCATATAGTGTACTAAACATTTATTTATTTTCGGACATTCCTCCTACAGCGCTTTATACATTACTACACATGTTTCTGGAATTATTTAGGTTAAAGTGTACGGTGGTATTCGAGTGCTGTGGGTCTATAGTAAGCGCGACTAGCTCTCTTCTGTAGCAAGAAATGGCAGTGTTATTGTGAACCTGTCTTCTGCACATATAGCATTACTCAAGAGAGTATTCTGCTTTGTAATATGAGGAGCCACTTTACTGAGCTAATGCTGAAATGCATCAACTTGCATTCGTAAGTCATTTATATAAGACATCCATTTTCAGCTCTAGTAACAAATTCTGCTGAATGCTTCACCCAAAGTATATTTCCTTTTTTTGCCGCCGCTTCTCTTACAAATGCATACACAATGCAATTGTGGTACAAGCGACCGCAGCGTATAATATGGTGGTGGTGGTGCCCGCCATCTTGAGTTTTGACGAAAAATATGATGAGAGTGTAAAACCCCTTTTTAGCGCCACGTCAAAGATCTTTGTCTATTTGATCACATTTCTTTGTCAAATAATTATGATAGCGCAATACCGTCCTGAGCAAACTGACTGAAATGGCTGTGTCCGTTTGTCGCCACGAATAGCGCACCGAAGGAACGCTTGGCGGAGGCGCCGAAGTGGCGCCTGCTGTTTTCGTTAATTTGAAGTCATTCGATGTGCATAAAAATTGTTTTGTGTAGATGAAGCGAAGCTGCATCCATCTCTATGTTTAGTTTCTCAGTGAAACTTTTACTATTCGCGTAAAAAATTAAGAAACATTGTTTTCGGAGTCGCGCGTGTTCTCCGCTATGCAGTCTTCCTCATTCGATTTTGACGAAACTATTTGACTTAAAGACATTGATTCTTCGACATATTATAGTCTGACATCACAGACTGATAGTGAGCTGGTTTTATTTACGTTACTGCCGTTAGTTAATGTAATATTTCCCAAATAAGTAAACTACGACGTATATTTTGAGAAGTATGCAGTGAAGAATGGAGTCGCTGGCCAGCTCACGTTTGATGGTTTGAGGAAAGAGGTTGCTGCTTTCAAAATATAGCTAACATATGGAAACTGTTTTTAACGGCGGTAGGAGAGCGATACTTCTTTCCAGTCCGAGAAAAAATGATATATTTTGACGTTTGGCTGGCGACGTGCTATGAAAATTTTTGGCTCGTGTTTCTCTTTCGTATGTGGTTTGTGAGGTCAGTTACAATCACATTTCATATTAATATTGCATTAAGAGTTATTATCATTTCAAAACTAGAATTAGACAATAGCAGAGTCAGTGGCAAACTACCTGTATACTGTATACATAATTTTTTCTAGCC
Source organism: Schistocerca gregaria (assembly GCF_023897955.1). Classification (NCBI taxonomy): domain Eukaryota; kingdom Metazoa; phylum Arthropoda; class Insecta; order Orthoptera; family Acrididae; genus Schistocerca; species Schistocerca gregaria. Next base: position 76,084,755 of record NC_064931.1, read on the forward strand.
TACATTAAAAGTTTCATTCACGAAACAGTCAATAATTATTTTCGATCACTTATTTTCGAATAAATGGCGTTTGTTCCAGCGAGCAATGAATGAGAAATGGGATTTTTTACTGACATAACTAAAGTATTCTGCGTTCTGGATGTTTTATGCTTACATATCCGGGATTTCTTGACGCAATCATTATGTGTGAGGTAAAGCGCCATTTTGAATTTTTTGTAACTTATTACCCAATTACTTATGTTATCTTTCAAGAAATGTCACTATATTTTTTTTCTTTTCCTGGCGAACACCCTTGAATATGCGTAGTTACAATGTTCTGCTGCTGAAATAGTGATTTTTCTGTGTTACATATTGCAGAAATAGAAACCCTAATTTGAGAAGGTACAACAACACGGACAAAAACCATATAATATTTACTGCAATACAAGTCTGCCCAAGCAGCAGCAGCAGCGGCAGCGGCAGCAGCAGAGGATACCGAAAAATTTAACACTATTCCTACTGCAATTGCGCTAAATATGTACAGTCAAAATTAGCTTAATTTTCTGTCCTCAATCAATGGGTTGCCTGACAAACGTGCAAATCCACTAATCACTTGGTACGTGCTCATAGAAATTCCGTAAATCAGCTGGGATATACTGCCATATGTCAAGTAAGGCTTTCTTCTTATCGTTTTTTTTTTTTTCTGAGAGAATCTTATCACACAAGATAGGGAAAACTGTAACGTTAACGTCAGCCAGCCATTTCTATATGAATTGGGCCTTAGGTGATGCAGTACATTCCTTGATGACTCACTCAGTACTGGTTCTCGAAACTTTGTTAGCATGTATCTGACGCCCACCTTATATAGTAGTGGAATTCAGTATAAAGACATGGATATTTGTAGTAAATTTGCATTGTCGGTTGTAATAGTTACGCACAGAGTAAATACATTAGTACGAGATCTAGTAACTGACAATTGCAGCCACACAGTATCGCATTTGATGCTAGCAATACATTATATAACAAGACATCAACGATTCAGGAAGCAGAAGGTGGAGCTCAGCATAAAGGCAGTCGGCTCTGTGTGGCATTAGTGTGTGCGTATGTGCCTTTACTGCAAAAAAGGAAACAGGCACCATTAGCGACAGTGCGTGGTGTGTACATAAACAACGACGTGACAATGCCACGCGGAAAACAGTTGTCATGAGATGAAAAAGCAAACATAGGGGCGTGCAAGGAAATGGGACTATCTAATCGCCAAATCGCCAAGAAGTTGAATCGTTGAAGTACAGTGATTCATAATTTCATTAGATTCGGCGCCCGATATGGACAGAACAAAAAATATAGGAAAAGTAGAAATTTATCTGAGGCATCGAAACGGTTACTTTTGCGCAAAACTAACCGTTATGCTTCTCAACTTGTTCCTGTTTTACAGTCTCCAGTATCTGCCAGACGTGTGCGACAAATTCCGTCAAATGAAAACATCTTGCATTCAAGAAACAACTTCAGAAAATTGCTTTAACACCCAAACATAAACAGGCCACACTGTAGTTTGCTGAAAAATATATATCTTGGACTTGAGAATGGGATAACGTGATGAGAAAATTTTATTTTAAATGGTCCGGATGGATTTCAATATGACTAGCATGATCTGAGAACAGAGCAGTTGGTAAGAATGAGCAGAAATTTAGGTGGTGAAACTGTTATGATTTGAGCAGCATTCTGCACTAAAGGTAAATCACGCATTGCTTGGCTAAAGTGAACTCTAATATGTACATTGAGACGTTAGGGACATAATGGATTATAAAATACCGTATGAGGGCATAGGCGATGAAAGTATAATCCTTCAACACGATAATGCATCTGCGCTCGATTTTGCACAACAAAAAAGTGGTCTGAAGATAAAGATATCGATGTCTTGCCCGGGGCCGCACGTAACCTAGATTTGAACCCCATGGAAAACCACTGGGGAATACTTGAAAGGCGTGTTTATCACAATGGAAGGCAATTTGAGGCCGTAAGTGAGCTGAAAAGAGCGATACGAGAAGAGTGGTCGACGATGTCACTGAAAAAACTACAAGCCTTAACAAAATATATGACGGATAGAATTTTTGAGGTAATTAGGAACAACGGAGGTCGAACAAAGTACAAACAATGCAATGACACAACAGGACAGTGAGTGCCTCTATACCAGTTTCTATTCAGGAAATGCAAACGCCTTATTTCGTTACGCGTGTTATGAAAGAAAATATGTAATTCTGTCATGATTTTTTACGTCTTATATGTATCTACTACTTTCATGATTAATTCGATACATATCTGCCTCAGACATTGAATATTACTGTCGTAGGAACGTTGCGTTTATACTGATTTCCACTACTGAAGCGTCTACCAGCTGAAGTTTTTCAGTATTTCCGTGACGCTCTTCTGTTAGTCAACCAAAGCCGCGACCTTTCATGCTGCCTTTCTTTCTATATTTCTATGTGTTCAATATCCCCCGTTATCTCTATTTGGTATGAGTTCTACTAACTATAGTAATATTCTAGGATGAGTCAGACGAGTCTTTTGTAAGCTGTTTCTTTTGTAGACTGACTGCATTTTCCCAGTACCCTGCCAATGAATCGAAGTCTGCCACCTGCTTTACCTACGATTGAGCTAATGAGATTACACCATTTCATATCCCCACGAATTGCTAAACACTTTGTAATCTTATCGAGATCTGACTGGATATTTGTGCACCTTTCTTTTAGCTAGCACACTGTAAACAACTGCATCATCTGCAGAAAGTCTCAGCTTACAATTAACATTGTCTGTTACGTCATTAATATATAACACGAACAGGAAGAGTGCAAATACACTCGCACCCACGAAGTGGTTCTTCTTTCTGCGCAAGATAAAGGGAAGATCAAATAGTTTCCATTCGAAGGCCGTACAGTCCAGAATCGATACGCCAACCAGGCAAAATCGCCACGAACATTGAGGCAATTACTCACCGACACTCGTGGTTGAAGAGACCAACCAGGCAAAATCGCCACGAACATTGAGGCAATTACTCACCGACACTCGTGGTTGAAGAGACCCATTTGGTAGAACACCGTGTTCTGCTGAGTGAAGAAGTCCGTAGCTGCCTGCCCCACAACCTGGTACGAAAGGAATCGTCGACTCTTAGAGGCCTTTTTTAAGGGACCAAAGGTGTGATAATCGCAAGGGGGTACCTCCCACTTTAATTGGTGCGTTACGGCATTTGTGATATGGGGACATGCGTTATGAGGCAATAGCACGGAACTTGGTGCACCAAACCACAACGGTGGTTTCCGACAGTCTCTTACACATTCTTCATTCTCCGATGGATGTCTACCGGTGTTTGTCCTTCGGCAACCAAGAAAAGAATAGTAGCATGCTGGTCTTCTTTGGGAGCATATGGCATTTACCGCGTGCACGTCGGAAAGACAACAATGCTACATAAATCCCTTGCATACATCTCGGTACTTATATACCACCGGAGTCGCGATACCTTGCATAAATACGCTGCAGCAACGTCCTCTAACTGAAACTTTTTGATCGCCCCCTTATAATATGCTGCCAAGAAATCCCCAATACAGACACAAAAAGCCTTTGATGCCCCATATGATATTACTTCCATAAATTAACATTGGTGTGGTTCTGCGTCAGATGTCTTTCCTGAGTCAAGAAATACTGCATGTATATGATTACCTTGATCCATGGTTTTCAGGGTATCATGTGAGTAGAGGGTGACTGGTTTATCATGACCCATGTTTGCGTAGTCAAAATTAGATGAATATAATGAACTTTGCAGTCTGCAATAATTAATCATCTCAATACTCCACAACAAGCTGTGCCCAATTGAAACACGGAAACAAGTTTAGAACGTTCGTAAAATAATTGCAAAGACACACACGTCCTCTGACACAGCAGGGAAACAAATGGCATATGGAGCTCCGGAAGATCACCGAGGACCATCACCAAGAAGTAATGAGTTAATATGGAGCACAACGAAAATTACAGGATCAAAGGAAACACAAATATACGTAGATACTATCGTCCAAATCTGAGGGCGCAGCAACTCCGATATTCATTTCGCGGTGCGAGTTGGGAAAAACACTGAGGTGACGAAAGTCCTGGTTCAAAAGTGGTTCAAATGGCTCTGAGCAATATGGGACTTAACATCTATGGTCATCAGTCCCTTAGAACTTAGAACTACTTAAACCTAACTAACCTAAGGACAAAACACAACACCCAGCCATCACGAGGCAGAGAAAATACCTGACTCCGCCGGGAATCGAACCCGGGAACCCGGGCGCGGGAAGCGAGAACGCTACCGCACGACCACGAGATGCGGGCAAAGTCATGGGACAGCGATGTGCACAAACACAGATGTCGGCAGTATCGCCTACACAAGGTATAAAAAGACAGTGTATTGCCGGCCGTAGTGCCCGAGCGGTTCTAGGCGACCGCTACGGGCAGACCTCATGAAGCCATAGACCCAAGATGTCAACAAGGCACTGTGCAAGCTGGTGGGCTGTGTTTACATGGAATGAACTGGGTCTTCTGGTCCAACTGAACCAATCACTGACAGGGAATGTTTATGTTCGGCTACTTGGATACCTTTTGTAGCCATTCAACGACAGAATTTTTGTGGATGACAATGAGCCATGCCGCCGCGCCACAAATGTTCGCGATTGGTTTGAAGGACATTCTGGACAGTTCGAGCGAATGATTTGGCCACCAAGATCGCCCTACATGAATCACATCAGACATTTATGATACGGAGCGACGTGGCGCAGTGGTTAGCACACTGGACTCGCATTCGGGAGGACGACGGTTCAAACCCGCGTTCGGCCGTCCTGATTTAGTTTTTCTGTGATTTTCCTAAATCGCTCCAGGCATATGCCGGGATGGTTCCTTTGAAAGGGCACGTCCGATTTCCTTCCCCATCCTCCCGTAGTCCGATAGAACCGATGACCTCGCACTTTGGTCCCCTTCCCCCAGATCAACGAACCCAACCAATATTTATGAGAGATAATCGAGAGGTCAGTTCGTGGACAAAATTCTGCACCGGCAACACTTTTGCAAGTATGGACTGCTGTAGGGGCAACATAGATCACTATTTCTGCAGGGGACTTACAAAGACTAGTAGAGTCCATGCCACATCGAGCAAAATGAGGACCGGTACGATATTAGGAGGTATGGCGTGATTTTCGTCACCTCAGTGTATAACGGCTAGCAGCCGCTATATTATGACCTTTGAGTCGTTCTCCGGCAATCAGTAACCGCTGTACAGACGAAACAGTAGTCGCTGCTTATGGTGATAACCTGCTGTTAGTTGTGCCCGGAAATCGCATGGAACGGAGATCCAGCTGCGCAAAGTTCTCACGAATAACAAATACTTACCTACGTAGTTGTTCTCGTTTTATAAAATAAAAATGGTATTTCGCAGCCGCCAAAATCAAAGACTACCCTCTAAAAGACAAGAATGCATCACCAAGACAGTGAATGCTGGCAACGACGCCCAGTAGGGAGTACATCAGCGGTCAGTTATAGATATCATGTGTCGGGAATTATGTTCAGCCCTGTCAACGACAAAGTCATTAGAGACGGAGCACTAGCTCGATCTGGGGAAGAAAATTGATTGTGTCCCTTTCACAGCAAATACTGACATTAACCGGAAGAATCCTAAGAAAACAGCTGGTACCGGCGCTCACCAAAGCCCCCTACGACAACTTTTGGAGTATGGTTCGTCGATCAAGGACTTGCCTTGACGTAAAACTTCGTACATAAACATATTGTGAAGTAAACAACCGCCTCAGTGTCATTCTCCCTACACACGTGTAAGAACATATGGCGACATGAACTACAGCGAGTCTGCTGAGGTATAACCACCACAGTGGATTGCTTTTGGGTAACATAATGTTGTCCGCCCGATAGCTGAGTGCTCAGCGTGACGGATTGCAGTCCTACGAGCCCGGGTTCGATTCCCGGCTGGTTGGGGGATTTTCTTCGCGCAAGTCGCACAATGTGGCGTCGAATGTAATAAGACCAGCACCAAGTCGGCCAGACCTGCCCCGCAAGGGGCCTCCCGGCCAATGGCGCCAAAAGCTCATTTCCATAACATAGTGTTCACTATGTTAAGTAAATTAATTTTAATTCTGTAATTTTTCCTTATATTTTAGCACTGAATATGGCCCTTCATTGCCGAAATGTAATTTGCAAGAACAATAAAAGCTAATGGGACTGTGACCGACTGCTGTGTGCCCCTAGTTCCTTATGGTCTATGGTCGCTGTGCACGACAGTTCCTGATGGAATCGAAGTCGGTTTAGGTACGCTACGAGCCGTATGGTGAGACGTAGAGAACACAATCAGAAAACGAATTTTATTGAAAGACTGCAGCTGTGGAAGCGTAGGCATATAAATTGCAACCTAGTCAATGGTAATGTCTGACCATCGTCTCTCTTGTTTGATACACTCTTCTTTTGATTTGTGTATGTGCATACGTAACATTGTACACTGTGTTCCTCGAATCAAAGATTAACACAATGGATTAGTGACAATTATCCAGATAAAGATGTACCAATACTGTTCCTTCTCTGAAGTCCCGCCCTTCACACAAACTAGCTAAAAACTGCCACGAATCTATATAGCCACTAAAAACTTCGCGATAATAGATGACCATCACAATGCATGTTCGTCCAGATCCATTTGTTCCTAACAGCAGAGGGAGGGAGGGAGAGAGAGAAAGGGAGGGAGTGAGAGAGAAACCTTGACTAATTTTTAGTTTCTCTTTCTGGATAAAAGGAGGAACGATTTCATAAAGTAGGCAATAGTGAGCTGAGGTCCAGAAGGAAAGCAATCGGAAACTATTTCTCTAACCTCACGCTTAACGTAATGGTTTCGAATGTGTAATTTCTTGATCAGTCCTTCTAATTAATGAAGATACAAGTTCAGAACGTGCTAGTCATCTAACGCCTGTCATTTCTGATGTTTTCTTGGACGTTTTATGACATCGACGAACATTTGTTCAGGGTTATTTTTTATTTATTTTAGTAGACGTCGTGCGTGTTCTTCCTTGTGCTTTAAAGTTGAGAAATGATGTATTGTTGTTGCTGTTGTTGTTGTGGTCTTCAGTCCTGAGACTGGTTTGATGCAGCTCTCCATGCTAATCTATCCTGTGTAAGCTCCTTCATCTCCCAGTACCTACTGCAACCTACATCCTTCTGAATCTGCTTAGTGTATTCATCTCTTGGTCTCCCTCTACGATTTTTACCCTCCACGCTGTCCTCCAATGCTAAATTTGTGATCCCTTGATGCCTCAGGACATGTCCTACCAACCGATCCCTTCTTCTAGTCAAGTTGTGCCACAAGCTTCTCTTCTCGCCAATCCGATTCAATACCTCCCCATTAGTTACGTGATCTACCCACCTAATCTTCAACATTCTTCTGTAGCACCACATTTCGAATACTTCTATTCTCTTCTTGTCCAAACTATTTATCATCCACGTCTCACTTCCATACATGGCTACACTCCATACAAATACTTTCAGAAATGACTTCCTGACATTTAAATCTATACTCGATGTTAACAAATTTCTCTTCTTCAGAAACGCTTTCCTTGCCATTGCCAGTCTACATTTTATATCCCCTCTACTTCGGCCATCATCAGTTATTTTGCTCCCCAAATAGCAAAACTCCGTTACTACTTTAAGTGTCTCATTTCCTAATCTAATTCCCTCAGCATCACCCGACTTGATTCGACTACATTCCATTATCCTCGCTTTACTTTTGTTGATGTTCATCTTATATCCTCCTTTCAAGACACTGTCCATTCCGTTCAACTGCTCTTTAAAGTCCTTTGTTGTCTCTGACAGAATTACAATGTCATCGGCGAACCTCAAAGTTTGTAATTCTTCTCTTTGGATTTTAATACCTACGCCAAATTTTTCTTTTGTTTCCTTTACTGCATGCTCAATATACAGATTGAATAACATGTAAATGATGTATTATGTAAACGAATATCGTGTGTTATTTCTCCTGACGGTCAACGCCAAGACGGCACCGTATCGTTTTCGCACGGCATCGAGGGATTTTGTATTTTGATTGTGAAATGAAATGAGAATGGTAGTTCACTGCTACTAGCATTGTATAACTTATCTTCGATTTAACTGAACAGACAGAACTTGCAGAGAAATAATTTATTAATACTGTGTGCGACCAAAAATAAAAATATTTTTACTAGCACATTAAAACACTAACGGTTTGTTGGGTCGAAAAATTTGAGAAACTTACAACAATATGAAAACCGATCTCTGTAGATTGTTGGGAAATTATTTCTCTTAGCATGTGACAACGCACGCAGTTCAGGTTGTTCAACGAAAATAAAACATTACTTGGCACGTAGTATACTCACAACACGAGCAGTTGCACTCCAAGCCTAAGGCTTTTGTTGTTCTGTCCTCATTCTTCATGACGGCGTATTACAGCGCGGCGCCGAGTAAGTGGTTTCTATTTCTGTCCAATAACCACGAGAGAAATCCTAAGCAGGAGGTCTCACGGTGCACCATCACCATTAGTCATTGCATTACTTTCGACACTTCAGGTGCAGGGCAGGTACCTTACACTTGGATTCGCACGGAGAACTGAAATTTTTACATTATTTAGATTTATTGCGAAATGTTATGCCCACGATGATAACTTTTAATTCTTACTTACGCCATCTCCCACACATTTGTTTCATGACGCTCTACAGAAGCAGCACACCTATTTAGTCAAGTTTCTCTGGTAAATCACGGTTTTATAAACACAATGTTCACAGAAGAGTCAGTTTCTCTGAGGCCCGCGTATATTTTCAAGGACCCTACCGCGATGGAACAAAAGTAGCGCCATTCGAGCAAGGCAGCGAAGGAAGCACGTCCACGTTCCGAGCCAGACTGGGACAGCCGTGTGGGGATCCCATCCTCGCGCCTCCAGAGGTAACAAACAGCCCGAGATATACACATTAAAATTGGCAGCTGCGGCTTGTAAATATCCGCTTATGAAATAAACGGAACGCGCCATTGTGCCTTCTCACATTCTTTTGAACCTCAGCTACAGCAGAAAGCTGCTGTTCAATAAATCAGTGTCACGAGTACCGAGTATTGCCTCGCTTGTCTGGAAAAATGATAGTCTACTACGTTTATCGGATAAAAATATCGTGACTACCTGCTTAAATTTATAGCATAATGTTGTATTACAATATTCTGGACAATTAAAAACTGTGCCACACTGGATTCGAACTTGGATTTTCTCCTTGTCGATAGCAGTCCTAACATAAGCTCTGTGCCACACTTTCCCAATTTATCATTCAAAACGTTCATTCATAAGGTGTTTTTTTTTTTGTGAAATCTCAGGTAAGGCAGATGCCAGACAGATTCATCGCAGGAAGTGTAGTCCACCCACAAACAAGGTATTTTACAAAATCTTCTTTGCCGGCCGGAGCAGCCGTGCGGTTCTAGGCGCTACAGTCTGGAGCCGAGCGACCGCTGCCGTCGCAGGTTCGAATCCTGCCTCGGGCATGGATGTGTGTGATGTCCTTAGGTTAGTTAGGTTTAATTAGTTCTAAGTTCTAGGGGACTGATGACCTCAGATGTTAAGTCCCATAGTGCTCAGAGCCATTTGAACCAAAATCTTCTTTCGACCGATACCTGCAATTAGAGAGGACTCTAAGAAGAGCAGCGCGTTTCGTTAAAAGTACTTTTAGTATAAAGCAAAGCTTCACGGGTGTGCTCAGTCACCTCCAATGGGAGACGCTGCAAAGGACGCGTTCTCCATCAAGGTTTACGGTTAAAATTCCTAGAGCGTACGTTTCTATAACAACCAGTATATTGCTTCCTGTACGTATGTCTCACGACATTAGAGCTCACACCACGGAGGCGTACCAGCAGTCGTTGTTCCTGCGAACCATCGGCGACTGGAAGAGGAAAGTGCGGAAGTGAGATTGTGCACCGAGTACCCTCCGCCACACAGCGGTTATGGAATATAGTTGTAGATGTCGCTGTCTTTTTCGATTTTAGGGTACTGTACCTCTATCGGTAAAAACGGAGCCTTTACAGGGTCGCTTTGCTGCCCGTCTGTTAAGATCCCTGTTTCTCGGGAAATGGTAAAGGTTATCAAGTTGAAATTTACTCGTATGTCAAATGCTAAGGTCTGCGGTCCCTTAGCGGTATAAAAAGTATAAGCTTGTAAGTCAATGGAATCAAACGATACGGCCATTATGTCACATATTTTGACAGTCTCAAACTCACTCATCAAAACTTACAGATAAACTATCTATATATATAATTAGGTTCATACAGAACCCACAGAACGCGAGTCCTACTCGCATTTGTCCGGTTTTTCGAAAATACAGGGAATGGCAAGGCGTAACGATCGAGTCGCAATATTAACTTGACCACCGACAACGTTATGACTACCGACCTACTATCATATAAACCCGTCCAGGCGATAGCAGCGTCACCTGGCGAGGAATGACTGCTACTCAAGGCGCGGTGCGCGTAGAATCAGCGAGCGTGTAGTCCGCGTGTACAATGGCGAAGGCGCGCGATCTATCTGAGTTTGACCGAGGGCAGATTGTCATGGCGCGGAGGCTCACGAGCATTTCCAACACGACTTGTTGGGTGTTCGAGGAGTTGCTGTGGTGAGTGACTTCAACATGTGGCGAAACCAACGTGAAACTACGTCCAGACGACGTGAGGTTGAGCGGCCACCCCTCATTACAGAAGTCAGGCGTCGTAGGCTGGGCAGACTGGTGAAACAGCACAGGCGGCGAACTGTGACGGAACCAACATCAGACTTTCATGCTGAGCAGAGTGCGAGGAAGTCTGTGCACAGTGCACAGAATACTCCTAACGATGGACTTCCACAGTCGACGAAACCTGCACGAGCCCATGTTAACACCACGGCATCGGCAACTACGACTGAAATGGGCACGCGACCATCGCCACCGAACGTTGGTGCAGTGGCAAAGCGATGCACGGTCTCATGAATCACGATACCTTCATCATGTGGACGGGAATGCGCGAATCCGTCGTCTTCCAGGGGGACAACTCCTTGATATGTGTACTGCGGGTCGGAGGCAAGATGCCGGCAGCTCCATTATGCTCTGGGCATCTGTGACTCCAATTGAGATCGTGCGAGGCACCACGACGGCCAACGAGTATGGTACGCTGGTTGCGGACCACGTACACCCCTTCAAGCCGGTCATGTTTCCCAACGGCAGCGACATTTTTCAGCAAAATAACGCGCCATGTCACAAGGCCAGGAGTGTGATGGAGTAGTTCGAGGAACACAGTGGTGAGTTGCAATTGATGTGCTGCTCCGCCAACACGCCGCACTGTAGACTTCAGAACACAAATGCAAATTAACTTTCTTCTAGAGTTCAATGGTTCAAATGGCTCTGAGCACTATGCGACTTAACTTCTGAGGTCATCAGTCGCCTAGAACTTAGAACTAATTAAACCTAACTAACCTAAGGACATCAAGCACATCCATGCCCGAGGCAGGATTCGAACCTGAGACTGTAGCGGACGCTCAGCTCCAGACTGTAGCGTCTAGAACCGCACGGCCACTCTTCTAGAGTTGACCAACTTCCAAACTTTCTACAACGTACCTATAAATGTTTCCCGTGAACCAAGCAATCCCATGTCTGAAGTGTCCTTTGCGCGTCGACTCAGTCAACACTGATATAAACCCTACACCCTCGAGCATATTTTTGTCTACGAGTCTACAACTTACATATCCGTGTTTACATTCAGTTGTTAGTCTTTGCATTAGGCCATGAAACTGTCAAAAACTAAGTGGATAATGGGGTAGTTTTGTTTTGATGATAATGCCATAATTTTTGGGTTTCCATGAGACACACACGAAGTTACTTCTGTCACAGTTTGCACTCCATCCAAGATAGTGTACTGCGTTCTTTCCTCAACGGAACGTTGAATTCTCTCAACTTAAACCACACCACAGGATCTGATGTTATCAATTTAAACTTCAGTTTAAAATTAACTGATTCAGCCACTTTTCTGTGCTAGAGTCAAACTAGGAAGAATGGCTTGGATTCACATTGACCATGAACATTCGAAAATTCGATGTGGCATTTTATCTTCCTTTGCTTTTCTGTTGCCCGATTGTCCTGACAGTAAGTATTGCCTAAAAATATGAACAAAATTTTAAACAGTTCTTGAAAATATCTTGTGTTAAGCGTCAGCCAAGTAGTTGTCGAAGGTGTAAGTTAATGCTAAGTTAAAGTGCACAGGGACTTTGGAATTCACCGTCTTCCCTTAGGGCGACTTATGAACATGAATACGGTTTCTAAGGTACTCAAACAGCGAGGTTATTAGACCCGGTATCCTCATAATCGAGCCAACACCAGAGTTTTGCAAGTAATATTAGGACTTAGTCGGCTCAAGAGCTGTGACATTGTCACGTAAAAACACTTACGAAGAATAGCGAAATTAGATTACCAGTAATAGAAGACGTAGGAAATACCCAGGTGAAAGAAGAGCAGAGGAAGGAAATGGAAGAATAAACCAAGACAACATCCTCGCTCCTCTCCCAGCGCAATCACCCTCTCCACCAGCCCGACGGAAACTGTGGCGAAATATATGTAATCATCGTCCCCAATAGCATCGGTACTTGGGAAGAATACCATAAAAAAGGAGTCATTACGTGTATTATCGGGGAAATGAGAATTTACGAGAATATCTGTATTTCAGGTATAGGAAGGTAATATTTCGCGTATATGTCTGGGCAGAGGTGGAACCGGATTTGGAGATATCTAGAAAAAAACGTGAGGCAAGAGGCGTCCCCTCACCATATCTACCTCTTCGGTAGACTACTAAAATAAAGGCTTTAAATCATGTGGAATACTCATTTTTCCGTGGGAAGGCTCAGACTCAGGCAGCAACTATATTTGCTAACGACTGATAGCATTTGCTGTATGCCATTGGCCGAGTGCATCTGGACATTTCTCAGTGGGTGTTGCATACAGAAAAGATCGCTCCGCAGCTGCATTGCGGGAGGTTCTCTTCGCGTAGGGCAGCGCGGGAGAGCGGTCAGGCGCTGCAGTCATGGACTGTGCGGCTGGTCCCGACGGAGGTTCGAGTTCTCCCTCGGGCATGGGTGTGTGTGTTTGTCCTTAGGATGATTTAGGTTAAGTAGTGTGTAAGCTTAGGGACTGATGACCTTAGCAGTTAAGTTCCATAAGATTTAACACACATTTGAACATTTTTTTTTCCTTCGCGTAGGATGTTGCCGTGCTTGAGGTAAGTTCCACCAACATGGGTGAAACGTAAGACAACAGCTTCCCTTCGAGAAGGACGAAGCGGTATTTCCACTTTTTGGTGGATGCTTTTAGCGGTCGCAGTCTGTTGAGTTGGACGTCGATCGCCAATTCTTCTTCCCATTTTTCTAAGACACGGCGCCTGAGATGCGCCCGTAAAGAGAGTTTCTGGGATTTGTATTGGAAACAGTTTCATTTTGTGATGCTCGACTTTCAGGAATATGCTTGCACCTTCTTGGGATTAGGAGGACTGACGAGAACATTTAACAGAATTTAATAGCGCTTGATTGTATCGTATACCATTTCATCCAAGGTTTTTTTTTCTTTTTCTTTTTTGCGCTGTGAGGCAGTGGGTGACTTATTGACTCGACTGGCTGTTACAAATGGATATTGTCGACTATAGATATTTACGAGCTGTCATCTCGGTTTTGTAATTTTTGTTCGAAAGTGAGCTAGAGTCCAAATCCTTAACCGTTGTCAACAACTGTATTACTGGTCTTTAGTGAGAGGTTGTACGAGAAAGTTCAAAGAAGGGCAGTGCGTTTTGTATTATCGCGAAATAGGGGAGCGAGTGTCGCTGAAATGATACAGGTTTTGGAGTGGATGTCATTAAGGCAAAGGCATTTTTCGTTGTGGCGGAATCTTCTCACGAAATTTCAATCACTAACTTTCTCCTCCGAATGCGAAAATATTATGTTGACGCCGGCCTATGTAGGGAGAAACGATCAACAGAATAAAATAAAGGAAATCAGAGCTCGCACAGAAAGATATAGGTAACCGTTTTCTCCGCGCGCTGTACGTGATTGGAATAATAGAGAATTATTGTGAATGTGGTTCGATGAACCCTCTACCAGGCACTTAAATGTGATTTGCAGAGGATCCATGTAGTTGTACGAGGGTCGCTCAATAAGTAACGCCCCACATTTTTTTTTTTTTTTAAATGCCATTAATATACATAGACAAACGTCCTTGTTGGTGCTTCACATTTGATGTTTGTTCTGTGCGCCGTCGAAGTTTCTAACAGCTCTGGCAAATAGCAGAGCCGTAGTACAGCGTCAAAATGGCGCCTACACAAGGCTCACGTTACAAGCAGCGTGCTGTTATTGAAATCTTTTGTGCAGAAAAATAGAAACCGTAGTGCACATCCATAAACGTTTGTGTGCAGTGTATGGCGTTGCTGCAATTGCTAAGAGCACAGTTGGCCGATGGGTAAAGAAAGTTACAGCCTCAGGAAATGCAGAAACAGAGCTCCATGATCAGCCATGCTCGGGAAGTAGTGTCACAGCCACTACTCCAGACCAGCTGAATCGTGCGGATGCCATTATTCGGCCGACCGGCACATCACAATTCGACAACTAGCTCTACAGTTGTCGGTCAGCATTGGCAAATCGTCTGCAGTGATCGAGACTCTCAGATAATCAAAGAGGTGCTCACGATGGGTTCCACGAATGCTCACAGCGGACCACAAGTTTCAAGGAGAGGCTATTTCATCTTAATTGTTGGAGCTTAAAGATTCTCTACAGAGAACACACTTTGAAGATGATGAGAGTGTCAGTCATGAAGTGAAAACATGGCAACGCCTACAGGACAAGAGGTTTTACCAGCAGGGAATACATGCTCTTCCACAACGTTGGTGTACGTCCATAGAACGTGATGAAGACTACGTAGAAAAATAGGACATGGACCAGACATATTGATGTATATTGTCACCAAATTCTGACTCTTAACAATAAATATGTTCTGAGAAAAAAAATTGGGGCATTACTTATTGAACGACCCTCGTAGATCCTCCATTACTACCAGGCAAACGAGGTAAAGCAATTAACATGTTTTCACATTAGCCCCATCCCATATATTCTATTGACTGAGAGATTGTGATACGAATCAGGTACATTCCAGTCTCTTATGACTTAGTTGATAACTTAAACTGGTTTTGTGTGTCTATCTTCTCATAGCCAAGTGTGCCTTAACATTTGCTTTCTGCAGTTGTACGCCTGGATTTAAACGGATTATAATCTCAAGCCCGAAATGTCATACATTATACTGCAGTTGCTGTTTTTTCGAGGCTGCTTTATATTGTTATTATATCACAGGGCGCGTCTCTACCATCTGCAGCCATTCTAACGGCGTTTCTCAATATCCGAGAAACCACGTATAAACTACAAGCATTAAAATTAAATGAATTGATAAAATTACTACATGCGTTGATGAAAAATAAAGTAGTCGAGTGTAGGTTAAACGAGGATATTACGGAATAAGTGGAAATATCTTCTGAATGGATGTAAACAAAGACAGCTGCCCAGTTCCTGCTAGCTACTGCTGTTACCACTGGCCCGATAAATTCGACCACAGCTGCATTTCATCCGACACGCCGAGACTTTAAAACAATCGACTGAGGTGTTAAGGGAACGTATGTTGCTAACTCCGGCGGTTTGCTTAACGAGAATGCCGCCGAAGTGATCAACACGGTAGAATGGAGGAACTCCAAACAACCTACAGAAATGTGCCACACATTTCGGGAAGCAGGTTTCTCCGCACGTTACTGTTGAATTTAAGGGCGACAACGACGTCGCTGGAGATTGAGTACTTCTGCATTGTTCTGATGCGATGTCCATGAAATACAGCGTGTCGTCTTTTAATATTTTTTGTGGAATCTAAAATTTAAAAACCTCTCACACACCGGCCTGATTTAGCTTCACTGATCAGGATAGTAAAAACATGCATATGTTAAGGGAATTTTCATTCACAAAGCAGGCTTATCACATTCACACAGTTCAATACTGTTCTATCCTGATTAAATTGAGCTTAACTTAAATTCCATAAGGCAATGAAGCAATCTGGAAGTCTCGGTGCGACGAAAATTGTCAGTCGATCTCCTGGAAACATTTGTAATAATTATTAACTTTCGGTGATCACATGGGGAAGACCGGAGATCTGGTGGTAAGACCGTGTTAGCCTATTTATTTGAAGCAACTGGATATCTTGAGCATACAAAACGGCAGGTTCGTCCAGTGTAAATCAGACGTTCCCCACTGATGCCATGCAACACAGCGTAGTAAGCAGACTGTCAATAATAATCAGTTAAATAATACGCGAACACACTTACTTTAGTTTAGTTCATGTATTAAATTCCTTCTCATACAGAATCTAACCAAGATGACGACTAGCTCAACAATACATACATATACATCCTCCTCCTTTCACGACTAATCGGCAAGAATTCCTTCATTCTTTTCATAAGAGAAAACATAGATAGCAGAGAAGCTATTCTATGGAGTAAATGGACGCTCCAAGGAATAATTGGGCTTGAAACTACTTTGCATTGATAATCGGTAAGATCAGAAGAGATATTTCGAGATATGTACTGAGTTATATCATTTATAAAATTTCTGAAAATATCGCGGAGAGATCGGTGCAAGAGACATTACAGTCTGTCAAGGAATCATTTCAGTTGTTCCAGAATAAAGACCCAGGAGCTATCGATGACAAGTCATGCAGCGAACGTATTACGTAGGTCCACATAGGAACAGAGAAATTTTAAGTACCGATTCCTTACCAGTGTACAGTATTAATATGACATTACAGTGATGTAACTTCTTTGTGATTTTTCATATCCATAATGGTTTTATTACAAAAATGGTTTAGTTATTAAAATTTAAACTACGCAATTACCTTACTAACTGTTTATTCTATAAGTAAATCTAAGTATTACCGATTGCTGCGAGAGCTTGGACAAAGCCTAATGAATTCCCTGATCGCGGGTGTTATTTAGTGTTGTTGCTCCGATTCTATAACTTGGATTGTTCCAAGATAATAATTTTTAGAAAAAGACAGCGGCTGGTAAAAATACCCGCCCTTGTTCGAAGTTCAACAACTGGGTAGCGCTGCTCCGCGGTCAGCCTGTTCAGTTGGTGCCGCCGGTTGTCTTCTGTCTGCTGAACAGGGAAATTTTTAAGAGGGGGCAGAGTTAGTAACGGTCATCTCCTTCGCAATAGCAATGTCTGCTGAATTCGTAGAGATTCGACAATCTGTTCATTCGCTAAGTTGCTGTGGTACGCACCAGCGTTTTTCGTAACAAAGAATAATCGCTCAGTGCCAAACGTCATATCCTCCTCAAACCGCATTTTTTTTCAGTAATCACTAATTTAGGTAATAAAGATTCCGCTGCGCAACTGCATACCACTGACAATCCTGTCCTTTGTAACGGAAGATAATTGAAGCCGACATCTGCAAACAGACTAACCACATGCTAGGTGAATACGTTTATCGGCCCTTCTTCTGCTGGTTCTCGTTCCACACTTCACTTTCCACATTTAATTTCATGTTCTCCGACAACTGTCTCACGACTTCATGGCTGGGTTTTCCCAGAACGCTTCAAATGCGTGTTATCCCTACGTAAATATCTCTCGTGACCTGAATTTAAGGTTGACTTGTTCATATTTATCATAATGAATCATTTTCATTCATCTTTTCATGAGTTACTGTAAAGTAGAATAGATTGTGTAAAACTCTGGGCGTTACCAGTTAAAACTGAAATTGGGAAACCTCGTCATTTCTTTTGTTGATTACAAAAAAAGGGCTCTGAGCACTATGGGACTCAACTGCTGTGGTCATCAGTCCCCTAGAACTTAGAACTACTTAAACCTAACTAACCTAAGGACATCACACACATCCATGCCCGAGGCAGGATTCGAACCTGCGTCCGTAGCAGTCGCAAGGTTCCGGACTGCGCGCCTAGAACCGCGAGACCACCGCGGCCGGCTGTTGATTACATTCGTAATTCAGTTACAGAGTTTTTAATTAATGAAACTTTAAAATCGTTGAGCGCGAACCTTCTATGTTCTTAGACACACCAACAGTTTTAAACACACTTTATTCTTAATTTATAATTACTTAGCAGGAGTGATGCTATCTAAATGGTTTATATCACAGGGATAATATACAGCAGAGATGAAGAGCCGCTAATTCCATTACCACTTAGCTAAGACAGCAATACTCATTTTATACAGTAAATCACGTCCTTGTGCTAAAAACACTTTTCTTCACGCACGTTGCTTCAAAAATTTATCTGTGGATGTTACTAGACTACAGTGTTGCTATATAAATTGCACCAAACCACTTCGATCTCTCCCGAGGAACACTGGTCTATGCAAAAAGAATGTTTACTAGCTTAGTCCTACAGCAGACGGTAAGTCCTTGCCTTATTCCGAACCGGGAACTGGTCCACTGAGGCAGTTATACGGAGATATAGTTTAAAGTATGTCAGGAAGTAGATCTAACTAATGACTGAATCTCAGACTTTTGCATTTGTCGCATAGCACACAAGTTTTGTTTATGAAACTTTACGTCTTACTTGGGTACACGTCTAACAAATGATGTTGAAGAAGTAACAAGCTCTTATTCAAATACAAAAATCTTGGGCAATAAATAAAATGATGTTGAAGAAGTAACAAGCTCTTATTCAAATACAAAAATCTTGGGCAATAAATATGGATTTAAAGTAACATTGGTATATAAAACATATTCCTCCATTAATGGGGAACTCCTCCCACGAACAATGGACGTTGCCAAAGTCGGATGGCTTGCATGCCTCTACACAACAGATAGTAGTATCGTCGGTGCAACCACAACGGAGGGGTATCTATGGGGAGGCTAGACTAACCCGTGTACCCGAAAAGGAGCAACAACCATTTCAGTAGTTGCAAGGTAACAGTTTGCTTGATTGATTTGTCCTTGTAACATTAGTCAACATGGTCTCGCTATGCTTCTACTGCGAATGGCTGAAATCTAGGGAAAACTACAGTCGTATTTTTCCCGAGGGTATGCAGGTCTACTATATGGTTAAATGATAACATCCTTTTGGGTAAGATATTCTGCAGATCAGGAGAAACAAAATTGGCGTTATACGGGTCGCAGCATGGAGATCCTTTAATCAGGCACGAAAGGTAAAATTTAAAAAGGGAAATGAACAAGTCAAAGTTGGATATAGTGGGGATACGTGAGGCTCAGTTGCAGGAGAAACAGAACTTCCAGTCAAGCAAGTACGGGGTTATAAATGCAAAATCAGGTAGGGGTTGCTACAGGAGTAGGTCTAATAATGATAAAGTAAGAATGCGGGTGAGCTACTTTGAATAGCATAATGAACGCATTGCCGTAGCCAAGACTGACTCAAAGCCAAAACTCACCACAGCAATACAAGTTTAAATGCCAAATAGTTTCGCAGATGGAGTTAAGAGACTGAAAGAATGTGTGAATAGCTAAAGGAGATTATTCAGGTAGCTAAGGGAGACGAAAATTTAACTGTGATGAGTAAGTGGAATTCGATAGTAGGAAGAGAAGGAAAAATAATAGGTGAATAAGGACTGGGGGAAAGGAATGAAAGAGGAAGCTGCTTGGTAAAATTTTGCAAAGAGCATAATTTAATCCTCGCTTAAACTTGGTTTAAGAATTGTGAAAGAAAGTTGTATAGGTGGGAGAGACCTGTAATGTTCCAGACTGATTGTGTAATGGTAAGACATAGATTTCAGAACCAGATTTTAAACTGCAAGACAGTTACAGGGGCATATGTGGACTCTGACCATACTTTATTGGTTACGGAATGTAGATTAAAGCAGAATAAATTGACAAAAGGTTGAAAATTAAGGATCTGGTACCTGCATAAGTTGAAAGTTTCAGAGGGAAAATTAGGCAACTACTGACTGGGACAAGGTAAAGGAATACAGCAGAAGACGAATGGGTAGCTTTGAGAGATGAAATAATGAAGGCAGAAGAGGATGAACTAGGTAAAAAGATAAGTCGTAGTAGAAATCACTGAACAAAGGAGATACTGAATTTAACAGACGAAAAGAGAAATTATGCAAATGCAGCAAACGGGGCGGACAAAAGGGAATGCAGACGTCTAAGAAAATGAAACTGACAGGAAATCCAGAATGGCTAATCATAAATTGCTGCAGGACAAATGCAACACTGTAGAGACATGTATGTCTAGTGGAAAGATAGATACTGCCTACAGCAAATTAGAGAGATCTTTAGAGTTACGATAAGCAGCTTTATGAATATGAGGTCCGATGGCAAATCAGTACTAAGCAAGAAAGAGAAATTTGGGATGTGGAAGGACTATATAGAGGGTCTATGTAGGCGAAACAAACTTGAGGACTATATTAAAGAAGAGGAAGTAGGTGAAGATGGGATGGATGATATGGTACTGTGAGAATAATTTGTCGGAGCACTGAAAGACGTAAGTGGACACAAGGCTCATGGAGTAGACAACATCCCTCCCAACTGACTTCCTTGGGAGAACCAGCCATTATGAGACTATTCCACCTGATACAGAAGAAGGAAAAAACCTGTAACAGCTTACCTCTCGGAAGATCATTTTTGTCCCAGAGAAATGTATGAACATGTGACGCAATTCTGACCCTATGTGTTATTTTAGACGATAGGTTGAAGAAATACGGTTGAAGAGAGACAGACCTAAGTTTGTAACATATGTAGGTTCAAAGAACGATTTTGACAATGTTGACTACAACACACTCTTTGACATTTTGAAGGTAGATGGGATAAAACACAGGGAGCGAAAGGTTATTTATAACTTGTAAAGAAACCAGTTTGCAGTTCTAAAAGTCTAACGACATGAAAGGGTATCTGTAATTGAAAAGAGAATGAGACAGATTTGTAGCTTATTTCCGGTGTTATTCAATCTGTACGTTGCGCAAGCAGTAAAGGAAACCAAGACGAAATTTGGAAAAAAGAAACAAAACCTTTGAGATTTGTCAATGATACTGTAATTCTTTTAGAGATGGCAAATTACGTGAAAGAGCAGATGAACGATATTGGTAGTGTCTTGAAACGAGAATTTAAGATGAACATCAACGAAAGTAAAGCAAAGGTAATTGAATGTAGTCGCATTAAATCAGACGATGCTGAGGGATTTGATTAGGAAATAAGACAAGAAAAGTAGTAGATGAGTTGTTCTATTTGGATAGCAAAATGACTGATGATGGAAGAAGTAGACAGGATATAAAATGCCGATCAGTAGTAGCAGGGGAAGTACGGTATTTCTGAAAAAGAGGAATTTGTTAACATCTATTATACGTGTAGTTAAGGGTTAGTAAGTCTTTTCTGAAGGTATTTGTCTTAAGTGTAGCATTTTACAGAAGTGGAAGGTGGACGATAAGCAGTTCACAGAAGGAGAGAACAGAAGTTTTGGAAATGCGGCGTTAAAAAAGAATGCTGTACATTAGACGAGTAGACCGAATAACTAATGAGGTGCGGAATCGAACTGGGGGAAAAAGAAATTCATGTCACAACTTGACTGAAAGATGTGATTGGTTGATAGGACACATCGTGAGGCATCATTAAGAGATGAAGAATAGGTTAGCGTGGAGAGCTGCATCTAACCAGTCTTCAGACTGAAGACCAGAACAATTACAATATTAAACTTTAAACCGGTAACATTCAGGACAGAAATAAAGGGTAGAAGGTTCGTGTAGTCATCTATCCAGTTTTCATACAGGGTGTTTCAAAAAATGACCGGTATATTTGAAACGGCAATAAAAACTAAACGAGCAGCGATAGAAATACACCGTTTGTTGCAATATGCTTGGGACAACAGTACATTTTCAGGCGGACAAACTTTCGAAATTACAGTAGTTACAATTTTCAACAACAGATGGCGCTGCAAGTGATGTGAAAGATATAGAAGACAACGCAGTCTGTGGGTGGGCCATTCTGTACGTCGTCTTTCTGCTGTAAGCGTGTGCTGTTCACAACGTGCAAGTGTGCTGTGGACAACATGGTTTATTCCTTAGAACAGAGGATTTTTCTGGTGTTGGAATTCCACCGCCTAGAACACAGTGTTGCTGCAACAAGACGAAGTTTTCAACGGAGGTTTAATGTAACCAAAGGACCGAAAAGCGATAAAATAAAGGATATGTTTGAAAAATTTCAACGGACTGGGAACGTGACGGATGAACGTGCTGGAAAGGTAGGGCGACCGCGTACGGCAACCACAGAGGGCGACACGCAGCTAGTGCAGCAGGTGATCCAATAGCGGCCTCGGGTTTCCGTTCGCCGTGTTGCAGCTGCGGTCCAAATGACGCCAACGTCCACGTATCGTCTCATGCGCCAGAGTTTACACCTCTATCCATACAAAATTCAAACGCGGCAACCCCTCAGCGCCGCTACCATTGCTGCACGAGAGGCATTCGCTAACGATATAGTGCACAGGATTGAACACGGCGATATACATGTGGGCAGCATTTGGTTTACTGACGAAGCTTATTTTTACCTGGACGGCTTCGTCAATAAACACAACTGGCGCATATGGGGAACCGAAAAGCCCCATGTTGCGCTATCTGGACATTCTTCATGAATTTGTGGCGGTACAGACTGCCTTAGACAACACTGCGAACACCTCGTGGTTTATGCAAGATGGTGCCCGGCCACATCGCACGACCGACGTCTTTAATTTCCTGAATGAATATTTCGATGATCGTGTGATTGCTTTGGGTTATCCGAAACATACAGGAGGCGGCGTGGATTGGCCTCCCTATTCGCCAGACATGAACCCCTGTGACTTCTTTCTGTGGGGACACTTGAAAGACCAGGTGTACCGCCAGAATCCAGAAACAATTGAATAGCTGAAGTAGTACATCTCATCTGCATGTGAAGCCATTCCGCCAGACACGTTGTCAAAGGTTTCGGGTAATTCCATTCAGAAACTACGCCATGTTATTGCTACGCATGGTGGATATGTGGAAAATATCGTACTATAGAGTTTCCCAGACCGCAGCGCCATCTGTTGTTGACAATTGTAACTACTGTAATTTTGAAAGTTTGTCTGCCTGAAAATGTACTGTTGTCCCAAGCATATTGCAACAAACGGTGTATTTCTATCGCTGCTCGTTTAGTTTGTATTGCCGTTTCAAATACCCCGGTCATTTCTGAAACACCCTGTAAATTCACGGTGGGCTGGTTTTCGTCTGTTATCCCTCTAAGATATTGAATTCTTTGAATTGTTCGTCTGTGGATTGATACAGTGTCTTCGCACTGCTGCACTAGCTGCAAACGAAAGCTCCCCGACTTTCATCCCTCGTCGAAAGTAACGAAGGTCTCCTACTTTGCCTCATCAGTACCTGGTCAAAGAAAGGCAGTTGCAGCACACAATGATCACTATTGTCCCCCACAGTTCTCCTGACAATTCCCTCAGTGCTCCTAGTGTTATCATCCTGTTACTTTGAACAGTCGGCAGCTTCCCTGAGCCGATCGATGCGAACTGTTTCAGTATGTCAGTTTTTCAATGTACCGTCGAATGCACCTTCGTGATGTGCTGCTTGCTTACACGTTTCCATTTTCATGTTCAGTCTACTTTGTTGATATCCGTAAGAAGTATTATTATTCAGTATTACCAAAAATTAATAGCGTTCATATACTTATTCAATTAACGTGAAAAAGTTGCTGCAAATGGTATTCGCGGCTATTTTCTACAAACACACTGCAGAGCAACTGAATTGGCGGAAAGTAGAAGCAAGACGAAATTTTCACTAATGTTTTCTAACAGAACGCACAGCGTCCAGAATTTGCATGCAGAGAGTTTCAGGTTAGATTGCGATATTCATTTGGTTCAAATGGCTCTGAGCACTATGGGACTTAACATCTGAGGTCATCAGTCCCCTAGAACGTAGAACTACTTAAACCTAACTAACCTAAGGACATCACAGACATCCATGCCCGAGGCAGGATTCGAACCTGCGACCGTAGCGGTCGCGCGGTTCCAGACTGTAGCGCCTAAAACCGTTCGGCCACCCCGGCCGATGATATTCATTTGGCTTGGTAGTTGGGTGCGTGACGATTCCCTTCAACATGTCTGCACTACGTCATATAATTCTGTAGAATTCTCCGCTCCTTTGTCACACGGCAATCGTTTTTTTTTTTTTTTCCGGCACTTGAAGTTCAGAACTGGAACATCAATCACCCAAAAATTCTCGACAAAATCGACTTTCGAGTTTCCCGACCATCTCCATTATCGTAAAGCATGGTTGTTTTTCCGACAAGCAAAGTGGCCCTTTGATAAGTTACAAGCGTGACTTGAGGGGTGGGGGCTGGGTTCGTTTACTGGCGAAATCAAATTTTTGTACAAAGGTATAAGTTCTACGAGCATTTTCATGAAGTTTCAAATACATAAAGATGGAAAAAATTAATTTGTAATCTTTTTTATTTAAACAGGCTCGATTAACAATCTTTTGTAAGGGATCGGTAATTAAGAATTTAACTGGATTTTCGTGTACATTATACAGGGTGAGCCACTAACTAGTTTGGTACTTATTTTCTGATAGCGGCTACCGAGACGAATCCAATGATGTGTAACAGTAAGATCTTTGAAGGTCAAAAAGGTGTCATGAAAGTCCATTTACAGAAGGTGCTTGAAGTGATGACCATTAGTATCAATGCAGTGCTGCAATCTTCTTACCATGGATTACGTGGTATTCCTTTTCACATCGGCACTTACCGAATCACATGCTCTGACAATTCTCTCTCGCATATCTTCAGGTGTAGTTGGAACGTCTTTATAAACAATGCCTTTTACGAATCCCCAGAAGAAAAAATCCAGAGACGTCAACTTGATGGAAACGAAGAGATAATGCACAGCTGGCAACGATGTCTCATTTTAACAATCCTGTTGTGTCAAACAGTAAACTAGTGGATGCAACTACGGTATCAACTCTGCTGAGTAACCTTCATACATACGATTGACGGCAGATACTCTGCCAGTTGTACATCAACGAGCGCGTACCCGTAACTCCCTCTCGGCTCACTGCCATAGTGAAGTTTAAAGCGCCTTTGCCTCTTTTTCCAGTACACTTTTATACTTGCCTCGCGACAAAAGCAAGACAGAAATGCAGGGAAAAAATAAGTCTAGTATTTCTGCAAAGAAAACAAATTCGTAACTTCTCGGATCATCAAATACGGCAAGGAGCTGGAAGAACTCAGCCAGTCTAATCTAAATCGTCACGGTACAATATAAAAAGATATGTGCACTACTGTAGATTATCGTTTAGGAATATGTTCCAAAGATGTACAGGGCAGAAGAAACAGTTCCCCGAAGGAAGGAGAAAAGCCTGCCGTTAGATATATTTAATGAGGCCGAGGTAATTAATTTATAAGTTCCTGGATATGGTGGGTCACGTGGATCAACACTGCTCGTCAATGATAGCGTTCTCTGCGAAAACGATTTCCAGGAAGGCATTCGCTACGCAAACAACTGTTTTTCTTTGACTGATCTCTTACGTGACAAGCGATAAACAGTGGCTAACCCACTAAGTAGTCTTCCTTCTCTTTACAGGTCTGTCTCACCAAAATTTCTTACTCGTACTGACATTTCCATTTTCTCAAAGAACCAGTTTTATTGTTGGGCTATGCGTGTACTGACAGGTTTCAGATAGATTACATAATAATAAGACAGAGATTTACGAACCAGGTTTAAATTGTAAGACATTTCCAGGGGCAGATGTGCACTCTGACCACAATCTATGACCTGTAGAATAAAACTGAAGAAACTGCAAAAAGGGGCGAATTTAAGGAGATGGGACCTGGATATACTGACTAAACCAGAGGTTGTACAGAGTTTCAGGGAGAGCATAAGGGAACAATTGACAGGGATGGGGGAAAGAAATACAGTAGAAGAAGAATGGGTAGCTCTGAGGGATGAAGTAGTGAAGGCAGCAGAGGATCAAGTAGGTAAAAAGACGAGGGCTAGTAGAAATCCTTGGGTAACAAAAGAAATATTGAATTTAATTGATGAAAGGAGAAAATATAAAATTGCAGTAAATGAAGCAGGCAAAAAGGAATACAAACGTCTCAAAAATGAGATCGACAGGAAGTGCAAAATGGCTAAACAGGGATGGCTAGAGGACAAATGTAAGGATTAAAGGCTTATCTCACTAGGGGTAAGATAGATACTGCCTACAGGAAAATTAAAGAGACCTTTGGAGAAAAGAGAACCACTTGCATGAATACCAAGAGCTCAGATGGAAACCCAGTTCTAAGCAATGAAGGGAAAGCAGAAAGGTGAAAGGAATATACAGAGGGTCTATACAAGGGCGATGTACTTGAGGACAATATTATGGAAATGGATGAGGATGAAGATGAAGATGAAGATGAAGATGAAATGGGAGATACGATACTGCGTAAAGAGTTTGACAGACCACTGAAAGACCTGAGTCGAAACAAGGCCCCCGGAGTAGACAACATTCCATTGGAACTACTGACGGCCTTGGGAGAGACAGTGCTGACAAAACTCTACCATCTGGTGAGCAAGATGTATGAAACAGGCGAAATACCCTCAGACGTAAAGAAGAATTAATAATTCCAATCCCAAAGAAAGCAGGTGTTGACAGATGTGAAAATTACCGAATTATCAGTTTAATAAGTCACAGCTGCAAAATACTAACGCGAATTCTTCACAGACGAATGGAAAAACTAGTAGAATCCGACCTCGGGGAAGATCAGTTTGGATTCCGTAGAAATGTTGGAACACGTGAGGCAATACTGACCCTACGACTTATCTTAGAAACTAGATTAAGGAAGGACAAACCTACGTTTCTAGCATTTATAGACTTAGAGAAAGCTTTTGACAATGTTGACTGGAATACTCTCTTACAAATCCTGAAGATGTCAGGAGTAAAAGACAGGGAGCGAAAGGCTATTTACAATTTGTACAGAAACCAGATGGCAGTTATAAGAGTCAAGGGACATGAAAGGGAAGCAGTGGTTGGGAAGGGAGTGAGGCAGGGTTGAAATCTCTCCTCGAGGTTATTCAATCTGTATATTGAGCAAGCAGTGAAGGAAACAAAAGAAAAATTCGGAGCAGGTATTAAAATACATGGAGAAGAATTAAAAACTTTGAGGTTCGCCGATGACATTGTAATTCTGTCAGAGACAGCAAAGGACTTGGAAGAGCAGTTGAACGGCATGGATAGTGTATTGAAAGGCGGATATAAGATGAACATCAACAAAATCAAAACGAGGATAATGGAATGTAGTCGAATTAAGTCAGGTGACGCAGAGGGAATTAGATTAGGAAATGAGACACTTAAAGTAGTAAAGGAGTTTTGCTATTTGGGGAGCAAAGTAACTGATGATGGTCGAAGTAGAGAGGATATAAAATGTAGACTGGCAATGGCAAGGAAAGCGTTTCTGAAGAAGAGAAATTTGTTAATATCGAGTATAAATTTAAATGTCAGGAAGTCATTTCTGAAAGTATTTGTATGGAGTGTAACCATGTATGGAAGTGAAACATGGACGATAAATAGTTTGGACAAGAAGAGTATAGAAGCTTTCGAAATGTGGTGCTACAGAAGAATGCTGAAGATTAGATGGGTAGATCACATAACTAATGAGGAAGTATTGAATAGGATTGGGGAGAAGAGAAGTTTGTGGCACAACTTGACCAGAAGAAGGGATCGGTTGGTAGGACATGTTCTGAGGCATCAAGGGATCACCAATTTAGTATTGGAGGGCAGCGTGGAGGGTAAAAATCGTAGAGGGAGACCAAGAGATGAATACACTAAGCAGATTCAGAATGATGTAGGTTGCAGTAGGTACTGGGAGATGTAGCTTGCACAGGATAGAGTAGCATGGAGAGCTGCATCAAACCAGTCTCAGGACTGAAGACCACAACAACAGCAATGCGTGTAAAAGCGGTGAATGACAAATTGTTGGTAAATAGACGTTACGTCACAGAAACCTTAAATCAGGATGGCCGCGCGCGGATTTCAATAGTGCTCCTCCAGAATACGAGTTCAGTTTCTCCGACAAATGCATTCTACGGCTAACTTAGCAGTTTTAAGTTTTCTACGGTCGCCTACAGCCATCATAGGTGTTAACTTATTACGATGCCTGTGAATTATATTCCACCACAATCGCCACTGAACTCTTAACTACCAGTGAGACATACTATATCCACACCTAATATCCCCACAACTGAGATACAAAATCAATTAATGGGGTGAAACATGACGCTAATTAGTAAAGCTAGCTGCAACCACGAAACGAGATAAATGTTCTGGAGATCCATTTCCGCAGAGAAATACAAGATTAGATGATTAGACAAGAGAGCGCAATTCAAGCATAATTACACACTGGCTTTGTTAGAGTATGTTATTAGGCATGGGACGATACGAAAATGAAAGATTTATTTATTTTTCTACATATTTTTTGTAATCTCATCAAAAGAAATTACATTCTGAAACAAATTTGGCCCTGGCTTTTTGAAGGAACCATCCGCGTAAAATAATTTTGGGACAGATAAAAAAATGTCTGTTAACGGTTATTTGATCAATGATATCACCGTCGTGCAAATATTTTGAAATGAAGGTTGTGTCACACTGATCAGCAGCGTAGCCCGAGTTTTAGGAGGGTTGGAAAGTAGCGATTTTGAGGTGAGTTGGAGAAGCCAACGAACGTTATATGGCTATTTTTTCATATGTTGCGCATTTCGCTTTATATTTCCATCCCTGCTAAAACCCCCATATTCTCTCATTGTCTGGTATTTTCAAGTTTTTAGTACCAACGTTAGAAGGCGTTAATAGTAAGAATGCCCCTGTCCAAATATCCCCATTCTCAAAGGTGCCGCTACGTTGGTATAATACTGTACGTATGATTGTATGGCGTGATAGTGGCCATAGTGGTTAGTTAGTGCTGAAGAATAGTTGTCTGTTGATAGCGTCAGTCGCTCTCCTCGCGGCTTCCGGAATAAATATACCGGAACCTTCACCCATTAGAAATGAAATACATTAGCATTTATTCGTAGGGGCTATTCATTACATCCAGCAATGTACTGGAACAAATTTGCTCAACACATAGTGCTGCACTCTTCTGAAACACTAAATGACGTATAATTGGCTAATGAATTGGCAAGGATGTTGCTGCCCTAACAATCAGTACTCCATTAAAATAAAAGAGAAATCTGAGAACGAATTAAGTCTTCTGAGGCAGTAAAGGAGTCTTGACAAGGTTCAGGTATGAGAACAACAAATCTATAACACAAGAAAAATCGAAATAATTTCTATAAAACAACGAACGCGATCTGGCGAAAAAATAATTATGTTGGCCCATAGACACGATAGCGTGTTAGAGTACACGCCCACTAAACAAGAGAAAGTGAGTTTGGGAAGGACCAAAGTTCTCAGAAAACTTTATACAGGGACAGCACTGCCGCTAGCCTACATTAAATAGAAGACATCCCAGCCACGAATACCACCAGCACCACCAAATAAAGCAGTAAATAAACGTCATGCCTCCAAGCCTAGTGCAGAGACGTGGGCTTGATGCCAGTTTGTGGGTTTGTGTGTCGAATTCGCGGCTTAGTTTATCAAACAGCTTCTCATTTGGCCCCACGAAGCACAGTGGGCCCCCTCCTGCAGACCTTTCCGCAAGAATAAAACTTGAGATAGCTCCCGAAAATCTAACCCGGCACTTCCGCTTCAATTCCTAGAAGTACTAGACCACTACTGTCTTTAAACTCTACGTTTTTACCGGAGACGCAGTTCGTAAGGTTCTGACAGTAGAGACTTGGATATGAGAAGTGCCGGCCGGTGTGGGCGAGCGGTTCTAGGCGCTACAGTCTGGAACCGCGCGACCGTTACGGTCGCAGGTTCGAATCCTGCCTCGGGCATGGATGTGTGTGATGTCCTTAGGTTAGTTAGGATTAGGTATTTCTAAGTTCTAGGGGACTGATGACCTCAGATGTTAAGTCCCATAGTGCTCAGACCCATTTGATATGAGAAGCGCCGTCGTCTGTGATCAATGGCATTTACATAAGCTGTCTGAAGTGAC
This sequence comes from Schistocerca gregaria, assembly GCF_023897955.1. Classification (NCBI taxonomy): domain Eukaryota; kingdom Metazoa; phylum Arthropoda; class Insecta; order Orthoptera; family Acrididae; genus Schistocerca; species Schistocerca gregaria. The sequence goes on from NC_064931.1 coordinate 76,114,898, forward strand.
TGTAATTAATCACACGGAACGTCTCAATTCGTGGATTCCCACTTAAAAGTTACGTAGTGCACCCTCCCCGCCCCCCCCCCCCTTTGTATTTTTCGTAGCGTATGTATGATATATGTACATTATAGGCATCAAAATAGTCCGATACTTGTCCATATTCTAATATATGCTTTCTGATTTTATCTTGTAGTTTCAATTTTTACAACGAAAAGCGTGTTAAATATGGCAACTGCGCTAAATACATCGCGAACTTGGACAGCAGGCTACATTACAAGTTTATCTTTAACTAAGGCCTCTATTTCTCATTCACATTCGTTAGCCTCGCCAACTCACACCCAAATTATCACATTCCAACACAACTTAGACCTCTGACTTTGCCACAGATGTCTACCACCACAATCAATTTTCCGGGGAGGACCACTGTCACACTCTAGCCGGTTCTCTCACTATTGCGCACAACTTCAGTTATTTCCACTGTTTCCCTGTAGTCTTACAATGTAGCTTCGCTCCGTGAAAGATACAGACGGCGGCATATCTTAAAATGTTGCCGTACCTACTTATTACGCAACAGGCATTTGACCGCAGATGAAATTTTAGTACGTTCGGGTAAGAAATAGGAGGCTAGATACCACAGGTAGAAAACATATTACAACTGTGCAGGATCAGAACGGAAGCATACGTCTGTAACGCATTCGAGAACGTTCGGCATGGCAGCACTGTAACTCGTTGCGGTGGACAGAAGGCACGAGAGAATGGCAGATTTGCGCAGAAGCGAACGCCGAGGCCAGATAAAGCGTTTGAGAGCAGATAAGCCGCTGCAGTAGTCACCTCTTGACGGCTTGTAGCCGGACGCTCGGTCGACGATCACCTCCCGCATGTCGACTTGGCTCTCCATTCGCAGCGGCGTACAGTCGGTGGCTAGCACCGCTTCCTCCTGGCACGCCGCCAGTCAGGTGACGGCTCGAGTACACACAGCGCCGGGAACCGGCAGGCGCGCGTCGCTCACTAACGGGCCCCGCGCACTGCCGCCGATATCTGTCGTTCCACGATGCACGTCTATCGTTCTTGCAATTCCCGTTGGGCGGGCTCGTCTCGTGCGTAGCGCTGTGTGTCACTGGGGACTCCGTTAAACACGTTGACTCCCACTGGGCCTCAGGGGGGCGAACCTTCGGCTGTAACCGCCGGCGATCTCGTGAAAGTCAATCTGATAAGGTAGCGGGAAGTACAAACTGTTTCAATAACCGCTGACGTTCAAACCCGCGTCCGGCCATTCTGATATAGGTTTTCCGTGATTTCCCTAAATCGCTCCAGGCAAATGCCGGGATGGTTCCTTTGAAAGGGCACGGCCGAGTTCCTTCCCTGTCCTCTAATCCGATGAGACCGATAACCTCGCTGCTTGGTCTCCTCCTCCAAACAACCCAACCCAACCGTATTCCGATTACAGGATACGCCAACGCTTTAGAGAAGTTGTCCTTCCCCAGTTTCGAGCGTTTGACTAGACGGTTAACACTTCTACAATGAAATTAACACCCTTAGCTGCTTACAGGCGTTGATATACGTCAACGGGGCAGATGAAAATGTGTGCCCCGACCGGGACTCGAACCCGGGATCTCCTGCTTTCGTACATGTCCGAAAGAACAGATACCATCTTCGCATATATATGGTTAACACTACCGCTACCCCAAGAGCACTACCCGACCCGTCCGCCTTCCTCACAGCTACTCTGACAGCTTAACTCCTACGATTTCTTTTCTTTTTTGTTATTCATATTAGAGCCTTCGATACCGCCCGTCACCTATGACCAACGATGTCACCATACCCTACATTCCGAAAAACTGACGCAAAAAATAATTGTCAATGTTCTGTTCTCTTTTCGTTTGCGCGCACACAACGCCACGCGAAGTCATGATTACGTCACTGGCCAAAGCCTACCTCCTGTATCCTCCCAATGAAAGCGGGAAGCGAGTCGTCTATGGGGTCAGTTCCTCAGCAATTGTTGTGGTCTTCAGCCCGAAGACTGCAGCTCTCCATGCTACTCTTATCCTGTGCGAGCCTATTCGTCTCCAATTAACATCTGAGGTCATCAGTCCCCTAGAACTTATAACTACTTTAACCTAATTAACCTAAGGACATCACACACATCAATGCCCGAGGCAGGAATCGAACCTGCGACCGTAGCGGTCGCGCGGTTCCCGACTGAAGCGCCTAGAACCGCTCGGCCACAACGGCCGGCAATTTTCTTGTATCCCAAATTTTATTCAGTACCCACTTCCCTCATTAGTTACGTGATCTATCCATCTAATCTTCAACATTCTTCTGTAGCACCACGTTTCGAAAGCTTCTATTCTCTTTTTCTCTAAGATGTTTATCGTCCAGGTTTCACTTTCATACGTGGCTACTCTCCACACAAATATTTTAAGAAGAGAATTCCTAATTCCTAAACCTATATTAGATGTTAAGAAATGTCTCTGCCACAGAAACGCTTTTCTTGTCATTCCCAGTCTACATTTTGTATCCTCTCCACTTCGGCCATCAGCTGTTATTTTGCTGCCCTAATACCAAAACTCATCTACTACTTTAAGTGTCTTGTTTCCTAATCTAATTCCCTTAGCAGCACCTGGTTTAATTCGACTACATTCCATTATTTGTGTTTTGTTTTTGTTGGTATTCATCTTACATCCTCCATTCAAGACACTGTCCATTCCGTTAAACTGCTCTTCCTAGTCCTCTACTATCTGCGACAGAAGTACAACGTCATCGGTAAACGGCAAAAATATTTCTTCCTGAATTTTAATGACTACTCCAAATTTTTCTTTGGTTTCCTGTACTGCTTGTTCATTGTACAGATTGAATAACATCGGGGATAGGCTACAACCCTGTCTCACTCCCTTCTCAACAACTGCTTCCCTTTCATGCCCCTCGACTCATAACTGTATTCTAGTTCCTGTACAAGCCGTAAATAGCCTTTCGCTCCCTGTATTTTACCCCTGCTACCTTCAGAACTTCAAAGAGTACTCCAGTCTATAAATGCTATAGTTTACGGTCAGTATTGCCTTGTGTGATCCTACATTTGCCCGGAATGCAAGCTGATCTTCCCTGAGGTCGCCTTCTACCAATTTTTCTATTCTTCTATAAAGAATTCGTGTTGGTATTTTGCAACCATGACAAATTAAACAGATAGCTCGATAATTTTCACATCTGTCAGCTACTACTTTCTTTGGAATTACAATTAATATGTAAAATTTGTAAAAAATGCAAGGATGTAGAAGCGAGTATCACTAAGGGAAAGATAGATACTGCCTACAGGAAAATTAAAGAGACCTTTGGAGATAAGAGAACCACTTGCATGAACATCAAGAGCTCAGATGGAAACCCAGTTCTAAGCAAAGAGGGGAAAGCAGAAAGGTGGAAGGAGTATATAGAGGGTCTACACAAGGGCGATGTACTTGAGAACAATATTATGGATATGGAAGAGGATGTAGATGAAGATGAAATGGGAGATACGACACTGCGTAAAGAGTTTGACAGAGCACTGAAAGACCTGAGTCGAAACAAGGCCCTCGGAGTAGACAACATTCCATTAGAACTACTGACGGCCTTGGGAAAGCCAGTCCTGACAAAACTCTACCATCTGTTGAGCAAGATGTATGAGACAGGCGAAATACCCTCAGACGTAAAGAAGAATATAATAATTCCAATCCCAAAGAAAGCAGGTGTTCACAGATGTGAAAATTACCGAATTATCAGTTTAATAAGTCACAGCTGCAAAATACTAACGCGAATTCTTCACAGAAGAATGGAAAAACTAGTAGAATCCGACCTCGGGGAAGATCAGTTTGGATTCCGTAGAAATGTTGGAACACGTGAGACAATACTGACCTCACGACTTATCTTAGAAGCTAGATTAAGGAAGGGCAAACCTACGTTTCTAGCATTTGTAGACTTAGAGAAAGCTTTTGACAATGTTGACTGGAATACTCTCTTTCAAATTCTGAAGGTGGCAGGGGTAAAATACAGGGAGCGAAAGGCTATTTACAATTTGTACAGAAACCAAATGGCAGTTATAAGAGTCAAGGGACATGAAAGGGAAGCAGTGGTTGGGAAGGGAGTGAGGCAGGGTTGTAATCTCTCCCCGACATTATTCAATCTGTATATTGAGCAAGCAGTGAAGGAAACAAAAGAAAAATTCGGAGTAGGTATTAAAATCCATGGAGAAGAATTAAAAACTTTGAGGTTCGCCGATGACATTGTAATTCTGTCAGAGACACTAAAGTACTTGGAAGAGCAGTTGAACGGAATGGATAGTGTCTTGAAAGGAGGATATAAGCTGAACATCAACAAAAGCAAAACGAGGATATAAGCTGAACATCAACAAAAGCAAAACGAGGATAATGGTATGTAGTCAAATTAAGTCGGGTGATGCTGAGGGAATTAGATTAGGAAGTGAGACACTTAAAGTAGTAAAGGAGTTTTGCTATTTGGGGAGCAAAATAACTGATGATGGTCGAAGTAGAGAGGATATAAAATGTAGACTGGCAATGGCAAGGAAAGCATTTCTGAAGAAGTGAAAAATGTTAACATCGAGTATAGATTTAAATGTCAGGAAGTCATTTCTGAAAGTATTTGTATGGAGTGTAGCCATGTATGGAAGTGAAACGTGGACGATAAATAGTTTGGAGAAGAAGAGAATAGAAGCTTTTGAAATGTGGTGCTACAGAAGAATGCTGAAGATTAGATGGGTAGATCACATAACTAATGAGGAAGTACTGAATAGGACTGGGGAGAAGAGAAGTTTGTGGCACAACTTGACTAGAAGAAGGGATCGGTTGGTAGGACATGTGTTGAGGCATCAAGGGATCACCAATTTAGTATTGGAGGGCAGCGTGGAGGGTAAAAATCGTACAGGAAGACCAAGAGATGAATACACTAAGCAGATTGAGAAGGATGTAGGTTGCGGTAGGTACTGCGAGATGAAGAAGCTTGGACGGGATAGAGTAGCATGGAGAGCTGGATCAAACCAGTCTCAGGACTGCAGACCACAACAACAACAACATGTAAAATTTGTGAACTGTCCCAATACGCTGAATACGTGAGCTACATCATATGACATTCTTCTAACTTGTCTTCCACTTACAGCCGATACCCTTAATATTCCATAAGCGATTCAAGAAATCGAAACAAGGATTCCGACAAACTGTAGTATGCAAATAGGTGAATGTATGACCAATGCTCAAAGCTTTATTTTATCTAGAAGTATTCGTGAGCACCTGGAAGGAGAAGCATATTGATGCAACACTTGTTACAGCCCACAGCGAAACTTTTGCAAAAAGAGGGCTATGAACGTGCTAAATATGAAAGTCACGACCGAATGCGAAGTGCAGTTTCGTTTTTTTGTCACAAAGATAAGGCTTTGTAGATACCCTGAACGGTTCATGAAATATCCGGAGTACCTATATTCCAAGTTTAGAAGTTTTAGATAAGGCAGAACTTTCATCAACTCGAAGATTGGTTTGTAAATCACATGTTTTACTACGCGTAATGCTATAGGAGATAGTATACCCTTGCCCCCGCCAGACCTTTGAACTGAGTTACCCAGGCAGTTATAGGGAGACCTACGGTTTATCGTGGACTACGACACAACTTGTCCCTGAAATTAACAACGCACTAACAAAAGTGAAAGAATCCGTACGGGACAGGAAAATATCCATATAATGACCAAGGATTGAATCCTCAACCTCTGGATCGGTAATACGACACCTACTCAGCCATCATGCCCTGAGTAAAATAACCTCTTAAGAATTCCTCAGTTTTTGAGGTGCAGTTTTATTGTCGTCACTCTAGAGCAAGCATTACAAAAATTAGTATTCTCAGTGTTCTCCCTCTTAACAAACGCATTGTGGCGTGGTATGCAATCTTTCCAAAGTACTTGTAATTATGATTTAGTTTTCTTACACGTTAAATGCTTATATCTGGTAATAAAACCAAATACGTTGAGGTGATAAGTCATGGAATACCCCCTAACATCGTGTAAGACCTCCTTTTGCCTGGAATAGTGTAGCAGCTGGACGTGGCATGGACACAACAAGTCGTTCGAAGTCCCCTGCAGAAATATTGAGCCATGCTGGCGCTATAACCAACCATAATTGCGCAAGTGTCAACGGTGCAGAATTTTGCGCACGAACTGACCTCTCGATTATATCCCATAAATGTTCGATATGATTCATGTCGGGTGATCTGGGTGGCTAAATCATTCGCTCGAATAGTCAAGAATATTCTACCGACCTATTGCGAACAACAGTTGTTCGATGACATGGCGCCTTGTCATCCATAAAAATTCCATCGTTTGGGATCGTGACGTCCATAAATGGATGTAAACGGTCTCAAAGTAACCGAACATCCAGAGAACCCAGTCCATTCCATGTAAACACGACCCACACTAGTATGGAGTCACCACCAGCTTGCAGAATGTCTTGTTGACACCTGGGTCCTTGGCTTCGTGGTGTCTGCACCACACTCCAGACCTACCATCCGCTCTTACCAGCTGAGATCGGGACACATCTACATCTACATGGATACTCTGCAAATCACATTTAAGTGCCTGCCAGAGAGTTCATCGAAACACCTTCACAATTCTCTGTTATTCCAATCTCGTATAGCCCGTGGAAAGAACGAACACCTACATCTTTCCATGCGAGTTGTCAGTCATGTTTTTGTCATAGCCTATGAAGCTGGAAACTAAATTGGTTCGTGAGCGAATAAAAACTACTGCAAAGCATTATTAATTGTTTTGTCTTTCTTTGGTGAGCATTGTAGTCTTACAGAAGGTCCCATCGGATTAGGGAGGACGGGGAAGGAGGTCGATCGTGACATGTCAAAGGAATCATCCTTATACAAGGAAGTGGGATGGAACAGAAAAAGCATAGCCTGAGATACAACTCAACAGAATGAGAAGAGGGCGCAAAATACAAATCAGAATGGTCAGCTCCCAGTACAACAATACGACTCGGGTTCCATACGCACGACGTGTGTCATAAATAGCATATGGTAAACGTAGAATCACTTCATTTTCTCAATAATAAAAGAAACTGTATTAAACGTTATATTGCAAGCAACTGTCATACGCTGAATAACCCTTATATTTTGCAGAGAACTGAACAAGAGATAAATAACAAAACGTCTGTTCAGTCAACAACTATTTCAGCTCATGGTGTTTACCAGATGACCTTTAATAAATATCTTACAGATGCGTAGCACCAAACATTCAAGATGTTTGCGTCAACAATGCGTTACATCAATGTTCCACACAGATACGAGGAAATGACGTTCCAATCAAAGCTGTTCCGAACAGCTATGAGCTAAACCTGAATGAGCACTAAGAGTGAAAATGAAAGATGCTAGTCTCATTTACACCCACTTTCTGTTTGTCCTTTGACGCATCTAAACGTTTGGTAGCAAATGCAGTCTTGTGGACAACTTATTCTCTGACTTACGTGCACTTGCTTTTATTTACTCTACCAAAAATATGGATGCACTTCAGAAATATTCCTCTGAACTTCCTGTAGCTGAAGACATATGTAGCTCAGGAAAGTTTTCGTGGAGATATTTCAATGGTTGCATTCGTATCTCTATCTGGTAAGTCTATAAGATGGTATATTATATGCTGTTCATGTGCCTGATTCTGGACTTCTGTCAGCGTTATTTACCACAATCGATAAAACAAAGAACACAAAGATGCATTAAAACAAATTTAAATTACTGATTTACGTTAGGTAATAACAGTATCTGCAATGTTATGACACCCTTTCGTTCCAAAGAGTCTCATCGTAGAAAAACTAATAATAATAAATGAATAAAAACCACAAAATAAACGCCGTTTCAAATGTAACTGAAAGCAAAGGGAAGCACTGTATCTACACTGAGGCTGACGCTACAGTTACTTAGTGTAAGGTTCTCCAATATGCGAGAGGAGTCTATTAAGAAATAGGTCGCATTCAGTGCCATCATTACTATTTCTCCCATTCAGTGTCTAAAAAACAAGAAGAAACTTGGTACCGCTGGTTGCTGCCACCTACCAGTAATTACATTTTTCTCATGCAAGGATCTTTTCTATTCTTTTGCGTTGTTTCCGAAATACATTCTCGGTAAGAAAAACGGTGATGTAGGAACATGTAAAACTGAATTACAAAAGGTAATACTATAGTGAGAAATGAGATGCGCAAGTATTGAATCAAACTGATCTATGATAACTTCAAATAGTAATATGTACAGTGGGTATGTCCTCACTGTTTTCGGATAAAGTACTAGTGTAAGCATAGCATAAGCTAATTCCCAAATACCATTTTATTACTATACAATATAAGGTAATATTACTAATACATTTTTTTCCAGCTGTATCATTAGTGCCATAGAAGATCGAACAGAAGTCCTGTCTCAAGTGCACACTGAGCACATACTGAGGCAAAACAGTAGCTTCTACATCCAAATAAAACATGAGTTTAAATCGGACGGGATGGATTTTATTTCCATATTATTAGAACTGCGATCTTTATTTTGGTGTTCTCGTCTATCTAATAAGAAACTGATTCTACAACCAATCTTACCCAGTGAATGATCTCCACCAAAGTCAACATATACACACACACAAAAAGTTTTGCATCACCCCGGTTCCCAGAACTCCTGAAGATAGACCCTGACTGTGGATATTGTATCACAGACACAGTCCCTTTTACTGTTCAGAGATGTCACGAAACCCGTTCAAATATGTAAACAACCATGCATGAGCAGCGCCTATTAGACAGAGAGGGTCCGACAGTTCCACCAGTCGTTCCACCAGGAAGGAGGTACACAGCTCGTCTTGTCTTTAGTTCAACCATGCCTAGACTGTAAATACCGCGGTTCGATCGCGTCCGCATTGTTACTTTGTGGCAGGAAGGGCTCTAAACAAGGGAAGTGTCCAGGTGTCCCTCAGTGAACCAAAGCGATATTGTTCGGACATCGAGGAGATACAGAGAGACAGTAACTGTCGATGACGTGCCTCGCTCAGGCCGCCCAAGGGCTACTACTGCAGTGGACTGCTACCTACGGATTTTGGCTCGGAGGAACCCTGACAGCAACGCCACCCTGTTGAATAATGCTTTTCGTGCAGCCACAGGACATCGTGTTACGACTCAAAATGTGCGCAGTATGCTGCATGATGTGCAACTTCACTCCCGACGTCCATGGCGAGGTCCATCTTTGCAACCACGACACCATGCAGCGCAGTACAGATGGGCCCAACAACATGCCGAATGGACCGCTCCGGATTGGCATCATGTTCTCTTCACCGATAAGTGTCCCATATGCCTTCAACCAGACAATCGTCGGAGACGTGTTTGGAGGCAACCCGGTCAGGCTGAACGCCATAGACACACTTTCTAGGGAGTGCTACAAGGTGGAGGTTCCCTGCTGTTTTGGGGCCGACGTACGCCGCTGATAGTCATGGAAGGAGCCCTAACGGTTGTACGATAGTGAATACCATCCTCCGACCGATAGTGCAACCACAACGACAGCGTATTGGCGAGGAATTCGTCTTCATGGACGACAATTCGCGCCCCCATCGTGCACATCTTGTGAATGATTTTCTTCAGGATAACGACAAAGCTCGACTAGAGTAGACAGCATGTTCTCCAGACATGAACCCTATCGAACGTGCCTGGGATTGATTGAAAAGGGCTGTTTATGAACGACGTGACCCACCAACCACTCTGAGGGAACTACGCCGAATCGCTGTTGAGGAGTGGGACAATTTGGACCAACAGTGGCTTGATGAACTTGTGAACAGTATGCCATAACGAATACAGGCATGCATCAATGCAAGAGAACGTGCTATTGGGTATTAAAGGTACCGGTGTGTAGAGCAATTTGGACTAGCACCTCTGAATGTCTCGCTGTATGGTGGTACAACATGCAATGTGTGGTTTTCATGAGGAATAAAAAGGGCGGAAATGATGTTTATGTTGATATCTATTCCAATTTTCTGTACAGGTTACGAAACTCTCGGAACCGAGGTGACGCAAAACTTTTTTTGAGGTGTGTAGAATTCATATACGTTTTAACCAAAATGCATATTGAAACCTACAATTTATTCTGTTTGAACCTGCGTTCCAGGAGAGTGGTTCAAATCCGTGGTTTTTCCTATATGGTCAAGGCAAATCCCGAGATGGTTCCTTTGAACCGACACACACCATTTCCTTCCTCATCCTTATCGAACCCAAGGTTCTAACCCATTGTTAATAATCTCGTCATCGCCTACACTTCTGTCCTCCTTTCGTTCTCTTCCAGCTTTTTCCAACCGAGTTCTCTTACGGATGACAAGAGTGTGTAGTAGCAACTAATTTTCTAACTGCGGGAATTTAAACTGAATTCTGGCGAAGCTTTTCACATGAAGAGTATCGGAAACTCCGTATAACCTTATCAAAAAAAATACAATGTCGCCTGTGAATGATGTGTTAGCACATCGAAGTCATCTGATATGCCATGTATTCAAAAAGGTGAAAAAGCGTTCGGTATCTGCGGTGAGAGTCAGGTGGCACTCACCTTATCTCCTACAGTATCTGCAAAAGCACGCTAAAGCTTTTTATTGGAAGAATAGTCGAGTGAATCACATTCCTGGTTGCATACAATCTGAGGCAAAGCTTCATTTGTCAGTTGTCAGTTCTGACATTCAAGTAAAGTGGTTTTTTTATGATGAAGAACCTAGTACATTCGCCAAAGAAATCGTCCTCTTCCGATCCGCATCAGCAACATTGCACTCACATGGTCTGGAATGATGTTACGGATGTAAACTGTGCCTTAGGTTCAAATGGCTCTGAGCCCTATGGGACTTAACTGCTGAGGTCATCAGTCCACTAGAACTTAAAACTACTTAAACCTAACTAACCTAAGGGCATTACACACATCCATGCCCGAGACAGGATTCGAACCTGCGACCGTAGCAGTCACGCTGTTCCGGACTGAAGAGCCTAGAACCGCACGGCCACCGCGGCCGGCACTTGTTGATGGCCCAGCACAGAAATCTGCAGAAATTTGCGGAAGGGTTGCACTTCCGTCACGCTGCACGATTCTCTTGGTCCCGTTCTAGCAGGACCCTCTTCCGGCCGCAGCGATGTTGCAGATTTGATGTTTTACCGGATTCCTGATATTCACAGTACACTCGTGAAATGGTCGTACGGGAAAATCCCCACTTCATAACTACCTCGGAGATGCTGTTTCCCATCCCTCGTGCGTCGACTGTAACACCATGTTCAGACTCACTCGAATCTTGATAACCTGCCACTGTAACAGCGGCAACCGATCTACCAACTGCGCTAAACACTTGTTGTCTTATACAGTCGTTGCGGACCGCAGCGCCGTATTCTTCTTGTTTACATATCTATATCAGTTTCTTTGGCTCTTCAGTGTTTGTAACCTCTATGCCATGAAATTTCGTAAGAGTAACTTCTCGACACTGAATATTGCTCAAGTAACTGTGCAGCGCACACCTTTGAGGAGTCTCTTCGGTCACGAAAGTCGAACTTGGATGTGCACAGATCAAATAGTATATCACTGAGAACAAGATTTTACAGCGAAAGTATTTTTTTCCGGAATGAATTTTCACTCTGGAGCGGAGTGTGCGCTAATTGGAACTTTTGCATCTAGCGGACAAATGCTCTCCAGAACGAGCTATCGAAGCACAATTGCTGACAAAACATCATTCTCACCCGTTACTAATATGTGAGGTTTCTTTGGCAGTTCAAGACTTTTGTGAGCAATAGCCTGGCACCACTGTTCCCAAGAAATACACTGACAAAAAAATAGCAACACAAAGATAAAGTTGTGCTATATCAAGGAAAGTCGGTAGGCGTCTTCCTACCTCTGAAAGATGACGTCTATTCAAATCTCGGGCCAGTCGCATGAGTGGCGCTAGTAGCGCCACTATGAGTATGCAAATCAGGTTTGCTTTAAATATACGCTGTAACGATCTTGAGCGTTAGTTACCTTTGATATTGGACATGGTGAGTTGATGTTAGTCAAGAATAAGTTGAAAGCGACAAACCAGCCATTATCAACAGCCAACGGAGTTTGAAATAGGTCGTGTAACAGGGCTACGTGAAGCTCGATGTTCCTTCTGCGATACAGCAGGAAGACTTGACAAGAAGGTAGCCACTGTAAATGATTGCTGGCACTTGTAGCCACGAGAATGTACTGTCGCAAGAAGTATGGGATCTGGACGGCCACATAGCAGTGCCAAGAGGAAGGACCATCGTGTCCGGCATATGGCCCTAGCGCATCGTACTGCATCTGCAGCAGCAATTTGAGCAGCGTTTGGCACCACAGTGGCACAACCAACTGTTACAAATCGGTTACTTTAAGGAAAGTTCCGAGCCAGACACATTGTAGTGCACATTTCACTGACCCCAAACCACTGCCATTTGCGACTTCAGTGGAGGACAGAATGGAGGTCTGTTGTTTTTCCTGATGAAAGCTGGTTCTACCACGATGCCAGTGATGGCCGTGCGTTGGTTAGATGGAGGCCAGTTGAGCGCCCACAACCAACCTGTCTGCGTGCTAGACACAGTGGAACTACACCTGGAGTTATGGTCTGGGGTGCGATTTCGTATGACAGCGGCAACACTCTCGTAACAACCCCATGCACCCTGATTGCAGCACTGTACGACAATCGGGTGATTCGACCTTTTATGCTGCCCTTCATCAACAGCGTTCCAGGAGGGTGTTTTCCAATAGGATAACGCTCGCCCAAGTACCGCTGACGTAATTCAACAGAATGTCGACATGTCTCTGCCTTCTCGATCACATATCTGTCACCAATCGAGCACATATTGGACATAATCGGACGACAACTCCAGCGTCATCCACAACCAACATTAACCGTCTGTGTATTGACAGACGACGTCCACAGGCATAGAATTTCCTTCCACAGAATGACAGCTGGCACCTTCACAACGAAATGTAAGTCAATGTTGCTTTCAATATTCTGGTGGTTACCCCGGTTAGTAATGTACCAGCATTTCATATTTGCAGTGGCTTATCTCTCGCATACTTAAAAATGTTACCCAGGCAGTTGTATTACCGAAATTTCATTACTCTACACTAATTAATTTTTGGTGATGCGACTTTCTTCACTCAGTGCATATGAAACCCGCTGTGACTCAGCGAGCAACTGCTGCAGGCGCCAACCACAACGCAGTCACGAGGCTGGGCACGCCAGCCAGATGCGCTGACCTTGCAACGTCGCATCTCGTGCTTCCGTCCTCTAGCGTCACTTTTCGCGTTCTCCCACTCGCTACTATGTGCTCGACAACAGGCAGGCTCGTGTGACTTTGATTTGCGTCTGTCTCGTGGCTAGTTCACTTAAACCTCCTAAATTACTGAGTCTATCCTAAACTGCTCAGAGTGTGCTAAGGATCACGTAAGGTTCCAGCATTTCTGCGAAATTCGCAGCATCGGAATTCGAAAACTTGCTTTTCTCGCATGTTCCGACAAATATAGATTGTAGAAACCGCACAGTAAAAACTGAAGACTATTTTAAAACCCAGCTTGCAGTCGAATATTACGTTGCTATAGTTTAAAAAGTGGAGTGCCTGAGCAGAAAAGCACGAACAGCCAGTCGTAATTGTATGAAATATGTAAGTTTTTTATGAAGGTTTTTCATTACGTAAAACTTACAAGGGGTAGTCAAATGAAACCAAGACAAATGGAAAAAATACGTAAACTGTTTTATTTCAAAAGTAATATTCATAACTGTTTATACATTTATGCCACTGTGAGACAAGCCGGTCACTGCCTTCATGGAAAAACATTTGCGGTTGCAAGAAACCAAGGTTGTACCAAGGACTACACATCTTCGTCCGAATCAAATCGACGGTCGCGAATGCAGCCACATGTTGCCAAGGTTGTTTCGACTACGCTGCAGAGGTTTCCCTGGAAAGCCGTTCCACATCCTCCATGTAGTCACGGTCTCCCAACATGCGATTTCCAGCCATGAAGAAAGACATTCGTGGCCGCTATTTGCTTCGGACGAAGAGGTGCACGCGTGGGTACAATCATGGCAATAGCAAACATTTTTTCATGAAGGCACTGATCGTCTTGTCTCACAGAGGGATAAATGTATTAACAGTTATAGCGATTACAATTACCAACAGTTTACCTAATTTTTTCCATCTGGATCGTTTTCATTTGACTGTCGATTTTATTTTTACGAAGTCGTTTGATAAAGCTTTCTGTTCAATAGTTTCAGAGAAGATTCAGCTGTAATTTGTCTTCATTTAACTAATTCAAACACGGACTTTGTAAGTAGCTAGTTTTCAAGGACCCCGCCCCTATGTCTGCAGTCGCAATACTACACTAGTACAGTGGCGCTCAGTACGCAAGTTTCCAGTTCGAAACTTGGTCGTGACAGAAATTTTCACAACTGAAAATAGTCGACAAATCTAAAAGAGTATGTGGCATAGAGAATCCTTATCAATAGACTGCGGCTGCGTAGTCGCTTAGATCCCAAAAGATTCGACAGTCTTTTGCATTTAGGACTTGTTAGCAATGTCGAAGGTGATCTGTCTGCCGGATGGGCGTCATAAACTCGGCGGTTTCTCAGCTGCTATTTTGTAAATCGGCACAGGACTCCTCCATCTCCTTCCTTTTGTTTAAATAATAACAATGTATAACAACGCAAACAGAAAGATCAAGACTTTTGTGTCAGCTCTGTTTCGAGGTAATTATTGCGGAACGACGAAGTAGGAAATCGTCCACGGCTTGTTCAACGAAACTTCGTTTCGTTTAGAGTCACTTAGGTAAATCTCGGGAAGCTACATTGGCGGGGGAACGGAGGGGAGGGGAATCAGGAAATGAGTTGCAGGATTAGTATCAGCTCAGAATAAGGCAGGCAGATTGTTCAGTGATGCCGCTGTTGAATTTACTACAATAATCTGGAGAACAAATTTCAAAGCAAGTTCTCGCCCTCAGTTCCTCAGTATTTCAGAAAATATTGTGGTGGCTGTTGTGTTAACTTCTACCAGGGTAAGTAACTATGAGCCCTAAAGCGCACTGAAGCCAGTTCTGCAATGGAAAGCGCGTGACTTGCCGAGCAGCCTGTTCCGGGTACTTGAGTGACGTCGCCCGCTATTGTGCAACAGCCACCATACTGACTGCTTCTTTCAGAGCACTATCGAACAACTTTCTATGGCTTCACAGTCCGTGTGCATATGCAGTGAGAGTGAATGTGCGTTCTAATATAACAGTCGTCTTGAAGGAGTTGTTTCAGCATTTGCCTGAAGTTGGAAACCAAGTAAAGCTAGAATTGGTATTGTCAACAAATATCTTCTCCTGCATGCTCTTTGCTTTCCATATTTTTGGAGGCGGTATCATGGACCAAAACAAAGAATATTTTTCTAGTGAAACTGGGCTCTAAGCTGCATACCTTAAGAGCTATAAACACTCGCTCAGTAGAAGAGATGTTTCACAGTAACGATTAAAAAGTTCCCATAAGTCTTAAGGTATGCAGTTTAGGGGTAATGTTTACTAGACTTTTTTGCTTCGAAGATCGTTCCTGTCATACCTCTGAATACGAACCATTCCTCCTGGGACACACTGTAGAATGGAATGCTCACACACTTTCAGTTGTTGGTAAAGCACGAGGTAGACTTCTGTTCAGTGGTAAGATAGTGGGAAAATTTAATCAGTCTATTAAGGAGATTGCTTACAAAACACTAGCGCAACACATCGTAGAATATTGCTCAAGCGTGTGGAATCCATCCCAAAAAGGACTAACAGATGATATTGACCGTACACAAAGAAGGTCAGTACGAATGGTCATACGCTTGTTTGGCCTGTGGAAGGGGATCACGGAAATGTTAAGATAACGCAATACCTCATGTTGCCCGTGCTGTCGTGATCTAAAGCGATACAAAGAGTGGTCGACTGTTGCGCTGGCAAGCATGTTCTACAAATCTTTCACCTAGTGAAAACATCTGGTGGTCTGCTGCCGAGAAACTAGCACGCAAAACACTCGACAGCCACTGGGACAGAGTTATTGTTGATGATGATGATGTTGATGATGTTTGGATTGTGGGGCCGGCCGATGTGGCCGAGCGGTTCTAGGCGCTTCAGTCTGGAACCGCGCGACCGCTATGGTCGCAGGTTCGAATCCTGCCTCGGGCATGGATGTGTGCGATGTCCTTAGGTTAGTTAGGTTTAAGTAGTTCTAAGTTATAGGGGGCTGATGACCTCAGATGTTAAGTCCCATAGTGCTCAGAGCCATTTGAACCATTTTTTGGATTGTGGGGCGCTCAACTGCGCGGTTATCTGCGCCCGTACAAATTCCCAACCTTTGCTCAGTCCAATCTCGCTACTTGAATGAATGATGATGAGATGATGAGGGCAACAGAAACACCCAGTAATCTCGAGGCAGGTGAAAGGACAGAGTTAAAGCAGTATGGAATGATGCACCCGTGTCTGTTATTCGAGCTCAGTTGCACTCGATGACCACTGCGGTCAGAGCCGTCGATGCTGCCACAGGTGGAGGCTACAAGTACTAAATCTCGCACCCTGTGTTACCCCAAATCACCTACAAATTTATTCAAGGGTAATTCCAGTGTTACAAATGTAACACTTGTACCACTGAAAGTTAAGTACATTCATGTTCAGAAAAACAGAACACCTTGAACGACTAGAGATAGGACTTCTGATCCACAGGAGATGTACATTAGTATGTTCTGAAGAAATGATTAGCATTTGAACCATGTCACCCCGCGGGTTCAGTGTCACTATCGATATCGCGGCGCAACACCACCAACCCGTAAAATGTGCCTGCTTTGGTTGTCACTATAAACCGAAGGTAATGAATGAGTGTGACTTGAGCAGACGTGCAGGATGCCTCGCTGACCTATGCGCGAACCGTAACGTAAAATCAGTCAGCCTGAAAGAGGGAGCATTATAGGCATGAGAGAATGTTGATGCATCCATCCGGGAAACTGCTGCTCACAGGGGACGTAGGGTTTCGGCAGAATGGTTCACAGACGGCCGTACAACACGACAAGATGGATAGGTCGCATCACCCAGACCATCGCCCGAGAAGATCGACACCTCATATGATTGGGATTGCAGGACATATCTGCATCCTCCTCGGTTCTGGTGCAACAGTGGAACAGTGTAACACATCGTACGCTATCAGGAGTGACAGTCCGTAGGCGTTTATTACGGCATGGGTTACGAGCACTTCCTCCACTTCGCCTACCTTCGAAGAATGTGCAGAAACATGCTAGACGGCAATGGTGTATGGAACGATGTCACTGGCGATAGGAATGGCATCAGATAGTGTTTTTAGACGAATCCAGGTTCTGTCTGTTTGAAAATGCTGACCGCATTTTGGTTTACCACAGACAGGGTGAGCGGCATCACAGTGACTGCATTCGCGCACGACACACACCTCCAAATCAGGCCTTATGGTGTGGGGTGCTATTGGCTACAACCACTAATCACAGTAGGTGCGTGTCGAGGGCACTGTGACCAGTGTACCCTTCGTGAATAACATCCTGCGACCCGTAGCTATACCCTTTCTGCACAACACCCCAACGACATTTTTCAGCAATACAATGCACGAACACATATTGCTGCACGAACAAGTACCTTATTGGTGTCAGAGGATGTCAGCCTTTTGTCACCAAATGAAAATGTGTGGGATATGGTGAAACAACATGTGCAGCGCTGTGACCCAATGCTAACCACCACAGATGAGCTTCGGAACCTGGTGAATGCAGCATGGATGGCTATACCACAGGACGCCATTCGTGCCTTTACGAGTCGATGCAATTACGGATGGGACAAGTTATGACGGTGTATGGCGGACCCTGTGCCTACTAGGCAACAGGACGTATGTTGAACCGACGTGACTGTAATGCTAATCATTTCTGCAGAACATACCAATGCACATGCCTGTGAGTACGAACGTCCTATCTCTAATTGTTCAAGGTGTTTAGTTTTTTCGGAACATGAGTGTATTAGCATGAAACTAATACCCAAAACTTACTATTTTTTTTAGATAGATTTTAATATCAACGACTTAGTATAGCCAAGTTTTGCTGAAGTAAGCTGTGTTCATTTGCCACTAAAAAATTAAAAAGGTAGTGTTACAGACGTAACTAAGAAAATCAAAGCTAATGCACATGTAATTTAAAATTTTGTAATATCTCTTGAATTACTTAGTACACATAGGAGCATCATTTATGAAACTATATCAAACATTAAATAAATATAGGGTGTTTCACAATTCTTGTTACACACTTCTAGAGACTGTAGAGGGGACTTAGTGGATGAAGTTTTGCATTGGAACGTCATCCAACGACGGTACAGAGCACAGAGTTATAGGCGCCGGTGCGTAAATGTATGTATATACAGGGTGATTCCGTGATGATGTTACAAACTTTCAAGGATGATGGAGACGAATAAATGAATCAATTTGAGTTATGAGTTCCTAGTTTGGAAACGAACGAGTCGAAAGTTACAAGCGAAAATCATTCTGATACCTCTGACAGTGGAATTCATGTACTGGTATTGTTGTTGCATGTAGG
Organism: Schistocerca gregaria; assembly: GCF_023897955.1. Classification (NCBI taxonomy): domain Eukaryota; kingdom Metazoa; phylum Arthropoda; class Insecta; order Orthoptera; family Acrididae; genus Schistocerca; species Schistocerca gregaria. The sequence goes on from NC_064931.1 coordinate 76,133,494, forward strand.
GTATGCAACTTTCAGTGGTGTAAGTATGGATCAAGACAAGAAAAAATGTCTAGAAAACATAGGATCTAAAATGCATACCTCAGGAGCTATGAGCACCTGTTCATCTTCGCTAGTGTGAAACACGTCTCCTCTGTTGAACACGTATTCTTAAAGTACACATTTTAGAGACCATGTTTACTGCACATTGTTTCTTGTTTTGGCCCGTACTACCATCCCTGAAAGTTGCCTACCCTACAATCTTAGCAACAACAGTATTGGTACATGTATTCCACTGTCAGAAGTATCAGAAAGTTTTTCGCTTATAGCTTTTGAATCATTTGTTTCCGGTATAGGGATCCTTACCTAAAATTTATCCCTGTACATCATCCTTGAAAGTTTGTAACATCGTCAAGGAATCACCCTGTACACACAGGCGCCGGCGCCTATATAGCTTTGATGCTCTGTAGCGTCGTTTGTGGAGGAGGAGATTAGTGTTTAACGTCCCGTCGACAACGAGGTCATCAGAGACGGAGCACAAGCTCGGTATCCTGACATTTGCCTTAAGCGATTCAGGGAAATCGCGGAAAATTTAAATCAGGATGGCCGTACGTGGGTCTGAACCGTTGTCCTCACGAATGCGAGTCCATTGTGCTAACTACTGTGGCATCCCCCTCGGTGTAGTAGCGTCGATGAATGTTTCCGGACATGGGTTCCAACGTAAAACTTGATCTACTAAGTCCCCTCTACAGCCTTTAGAAGTGTATAACATGAATTGTGAAATACCCTGTATATGATAGCTAATATGAATTAAGACAACTGAATATTACGGACGTACATTTTAGTACTGCAGACGCAACACACACATATCTAACATATAATGAAGGACTGGAATTATATACCTACCAATGTTAAAATCATCGTGTACTGATTTATTTATGAACAAAAGGAAGAACATGCAGATAAAAGCGAACTAGTTTAGCTTAAAAGGTTTAATTTCAGTTCAGCAAAAGTTAATCTTTCCCGAGAACCTGCGATAGGCTCTTAGTACGATACAAACCACTTCGGAAATGTCACTTTTATTGGTATTAAATTTATTCTCTGCTCTCTTCAAGAATTTAATTAAAAGACTTTTTTCATATTTTTCACTGACAACTGGTCCAGCAAATTTGTTCAAATGTCCGTGCTCTGATTCTAGTTTATCAACAACCCACACAATAAAGGCAGAGAGAACTTGTCACAATAATTGGTTATGAAAGAAATTGAGTTTCTTCCTGAACGCTTTGATCTGCAATAGATTTGAAATGGAAAGTGTGACGTCTTTCTCAGATAATAAATCTATTTTAACTGTATATTTCCCAGTGGTGTGGAGACAGCCGAGTTGATGAGTGTATGGAAGCGATTTGATATAGCTACAAAACTGCTGTAACTGGTCAGCATGGCTTTTTTACTTCCTCTACGGGAATTGGTATTATACATTGAAGAGCGAAAGAAACTGGTTTACCTGCCTAATGTCGTGTAGGGCCATCGCGAACAAGCAGAAATGCCGCAACACAACATGGCATGGACTCGACTAATGTTTTAAGTAGTGCTGGAAGGAACTGACACCAGGCATCCTACAAGGGCTGTCCATAAATCCGTAAGAGTAAAAGGGGATGGAGATCTCTTCTGAACAGCACGTTGCAGGACATCCCAGATATGCTCAGTAATGTTCATGTCTGGGGATGGCTCTGAGCACTATGGGACTTAACAGCTGTGGTCATCAGTCCCCTAGAACTTAGAACTATTTAAACCTAACTAACCTAAGGACATCACACACATCCATGCCCGAGGCAGGATTCGAACCTGCGACCGTAGCGGTCGCGTGGTTCCGGACTGCGCGCCTAGAACCGCGAGACCACCGCGGCCCGCCATGTCTGGGAATTATGGTGGCCAGCGGAAGTATTTAAACTCAGAAGAGTGTCCCTGGAGCCATTCTGTAGCAATTCTGGATGTGTGGGGTGTCGCATTGTCCTGCTGGAATTACCCAAGTCCGTCGGAATGAACAATGGACATGAATGGATGCAGATGATCAGACAGGTTGGTTATGTACGCGTCACAGAGTCGTATCTGGACGTATGAGGGGTCCCGTATTACTCCAACTGCACACACTCCACACGATTCCAGAGCCTACACCATCTTGAACAGTTCCCTGCTGACTTGCAGGGTCCATGGATTCATGAGGTTGTCTCCAGACCCGTACACGTCCATCCGCTCGATGCAATTTGAAACGAGACACGTCCGACCAGGCAACTTGTTTCCAGTCGTCAGCAGTCCAACGTCGGTGTTGACGGGCTCAGGCGAGGTGTAAAGCTTCGTGTAGTGCAGTCATCAAGGGTACACGAGTGCGCCTTCCGCTTCGAAAGCCCATATCTATGATGTTTCGTTGAATGGTTTGCACGCTGAAACTTGCTGATTTAAATCTACAGCAATTTGCGTAAGGGTTGCTCTTCTGTCACGCTGAACGATTCTCTTTAGCCGTAGTTGGTCCCGTTGTTGCAGGATGTTTTTTCTGGTCGCAGCGACGTCGGAGATTTGATGTTTTACCGGATTCCTGATATTCATGGTACATTCGTGAAATGGTCGTACAAAAAATCCCCACTTCATCGCCACCTAGGAGATGCTGTGTCCCATAGTTCGTGCGCCGACTATAAGACCACGTTCAAACTTACTTAAATCTTAATGACCTGCCACTGTAGCAGCAGTAACCGATCTAACAACTGCGCCAGACACTTGTCGTCTTAAATAGGTGTTGCAGACCGCAGCGCCATATTCTGCCTGTTTACGTATCTAAAAGTGGTTCAAATGGCTCTGAGCACTATGGGACTTAACATCTGAGGTCATGAGTCCCCTAGAACGTAGAACTACTTAAACCTAACTAACCTAAGGACATCACACACATCCATGCCCGAGGCAGGATTCGAACCTGCGACCGGAGCAGTCGCGCGGTTCCGGACTGCAGCGCCTAGAACCGCGCGGCCAACGAAATCGGTGTTTACGTATCTCTGTATTTGAATACGTATGCCTATACAAGTTTCTTTGGCGCTTCAGTGTATTGACTTTAACGGTTATAGATTTTGCACGCTGTACAAAAGACAATCAGTTATGAAAAAGTGACTAGTTTTCACGAAATGCCACACTATGCTTCAACATTCCTCCGACAAGCTCCTTTTCCACGAGACTTACAAAAGAATGCCACTTTAACACAAGACCACAGTCTCGTTTGCTTGAAGTTACAATGGGGCTTGTGTACCACTGTTTGAAATGTTGACTATCTCCATCAGAGAATATTTCCGTCACATTTTGATTACGAAATTTAGTTTTGAGGTTCTGAAGTGTTTTCTGACTAAAAGAATGAACAGATAGCTTAACATTCTGTAGATCATCAGAGATAGTGGCACAAAAGGCTGGACCAGTTATTGTGCAAGCCACTGCTGTGCGAACAGTCATTTGTTCCTTACCCCGGTGGGCGCTGTGCACCTCATCCCGATGAGCAATACCGAAATTCTCACTGAAATGAACAAATGCTACATGAAACAATTTCACCAAAGCAAAACAAAAGGAACTTTGCTTATTTCTGGTAAAACGGTTTTAAGTAGGCTGTTTACGTTTTTATGTTGCTAGCGCCACGTAGCGCTCTGTATGAAAATCACTGACTGTGCTGTGTGCAGTCTGTGGCTGGCTGGCATTGTTGGAATATTCGCTTGTGTATTGTTGGGCTGTTCGATGTGAACAGCGCGTAGCGTTGCGCAGTTGGAGGTGAGCCGGCAGCCGTGGTGGATGTGGGGAAAGAGGTGCCAGAGTTTTGAGAGCGGACGATCTGTACGTGTGTCTGTCAGAAAAAGGAAACTTGTAAGACTGGATGTCATATGAACACTATTAAGGTAAATACATCGTTTGTTCTCTGTCAAAATCGTCATTTGCTAACTGTGCCTATCAGTAGTTAGTCCCTTCAGTAGTAAGAATCTTTTATTTAGCTGGCAGTATTGGCGCTCGCTATATTGCAGTAGTTCGAGTAACGAAGATTTTTGTGAGGTAAGTGATTAATGAAAGGTATAGGTTATTGTTAGTCAGGACCATTCTTTTGCAAGGATTATTGCAAGTCAGATTGCGTTGCGCTAAAAATATTGTGTGTCAGTTTACTGATGATCAGAATAAGTAAAAAGAGAAATGTCTGAGTACGTTCAGCTTTGCTCAGCTGTTTGAAAATCAAATAACGTAAGAGGTTTACCAGCACAGTAATTCACAATTTTTTTAGGGGACGTTGCACACTACAGAACCTTCCTGCATCACTTTAACTATTCTTCTTGTCTCGTCATTATTCAACTGATATCAGCTGATGAGTTCATCCGAGCAATGTGGCAATGAGTTGAGAAATTCTTTAAATATCCACCTTTCTGGAATGTGCAGAATAACTTTTTGAAAATTGTTTTGTAATTCCTTGATTCATTAAAGAAAAATCAATGCTTAAGTCTGTAACATCATTGCTGGTATCCGTGATATCTCTTTACCGGCATTTTGTCTGTCAACTATATTACTAAGCGACTATTCCGAAACCCATTACCAGTTGCGGGTTGGCTATCAAACGACTTCCAGGGACAACAAAGTTTGATTTTCAATATTTGGCGTAATTATTGACCGAGTTTCAAAATTTAAAACGCTGTAATAGTCTACTCACTCTTACATTAAAAATGTAACACAATAAAACAAGTATTACAGATAGGTAGAGTACCTGGCGGCGCACAAGTACCCATATTCTATTCATCCAGTATTTGCGAATGAGAGCACTTAGCGATATTCAACGAACATAACGCATAATTTCAAACATTTGTGAAACTTTTCCTCGCTGATACCCTCTCCCCTCCCATAAAATGATGGAAAGAAAAACGTTTATCGCTTACTACATTTTCGCTGTTCGTGCAGTAAAACTTCAGCACGAGATATGACGTTTTCAGTTTAATTCATCTTTTCCACCGTCTCTATTCACAAGGCAGTGTGGCGCTCTGTGAAACTTCACCAGGCACGACGTTATAATTTATATCTCTTTATTACTACCTCTACTCGCAATCCATTTTGCAGCCAGTATCGACATGTATCACTGAATTTACCAGCAAAATTATATCATTGTACATCTACATCTACATCCATACTCCGCAAGCCACCTGACTGTGTGTGGCGGAGGGTACTTTGAGTACCTCTATCGGTTCTCCCTTCCATTCCAGTCTCGTATTGTTCGTAGAAAGAAGGATTGCCGGTATGCTTCTGTGTGGGTTCTAATATCTCTGATTTTATCCTCATGGTCTCTTCGCGAGATATACTTAGGAGGGAGCAATATACTGCTTGACTCTTCGGTGAAGGTATGTTCTCGAAACTTTAACAAAAGCCCGTACCGAGCTACTGAGCGTCTCTCCTGCAGAGTCTTCCACTGGAGTTTATCTATCATCTCCGTAACGCTTTCGCGATTACTAAATAATCCTGTGACGAAGCGCGCTGCTCTCTGTTGGATCTTCTCTATCTCTTCTATCAACCCTATCTGGTATGGATCCCACACTGCTGAGCAGTATTCAAGCAGTGGGCGAACAAGCGTACTGTAACCTACTTCCTTTGTTTTCGGATTGCATTTCCTTAGGATTCTTCCAATGAATCTCGACGATCAACTTTATATGATCATTCCATTTTAAACCACTCCTAATGCGTACTCCCAGATAATTTATGGAATTAACTGCTTCCAGTTGCTGACGTGCTATTTTGTAGCTAAATGATAAGGGATCTATCTTTCTATGTATTCGCAGCACATTACACTTGTCTACATTGAGATTCAATTGCCATTCCTTGCACCATGCGTCAATTCGCTGCAGATCCTCCTGCATTTCAGTACAATTTTCCATTGTTACAACCTCTGTATACACCACAGCATCATCTGCAAAAAGCCTCAGTGAACTTCCGATGTCATCCACCAGGTCATTTATGTATATTGTGAATAGCAACGGTCCTATGACACTCCCCTGAGGCACACCTGAAATCACTCTTACTTCGGAAGACTTCTATCCATTGAGAATGACATGCTGCGTTCTGTTATCTAGGAACTCCTCAATCCAATCACACAATTGATCTGATAGTCCGTATGCTCTTACTTTGTTCATTAAACGACTGTGGGGAACTGTGTCAAACGCCTTCCGGAAGTCAAGAAACACGGCATCTATCTGTGAACCCGTGTCTAAGGCCCCCTGAGTCTCGTGGACGAATAGCGCGAGCTGGGTTTCACACGACCGCCTTTTTCGAAACCCATGCTGATTCCTACAGAGTAGATTTCTAGTCTCCAGAAAAGTCATTATACTCGAACATAATACGTGTTCCAAAATTCTACAACTGATTGAGGTTAGAGATATAGGTCTATAGTTCTGCACATCTGTTCGACGTCCCTTCTTGAAAACGGGGATGACCTGTGCCCTTTTCCAATCCTTTGGAACGCTACGCTCTTCTAGAGACCTACGGTACACCGCTGCAAGAAGGGGGAGCAAGTTCCTTCGCGTACTCTGTGTAAAATCGAACTGGTATCCCATAAGGTCCGGTGGCATTTCCTCTTTTGGGCGATTTTAATTGTTTCTCTCTCTCTCTCTCTCTCTCTCTCTCTCTCTCTCTCTCTCTCTGTCGTCTATTTCGATCTCTACCATTTTGTCATCTGTACGACAATCTAGAGAAGGAACTACAGTGCAGTCTTCCTCCGTGAAACGGCTTTGGAAAAAGACATTTAGTATTTCGGCCTTTAGTCTGTCGTCCTCTGTTTCAGTACCATTTTGGTCACAGAGTGTCTGGACATTTTGTTTTGATCCACCTACCGCTTTGACGTAAGACCAAAATTTCTTAGGATTTTCTGCCAAGTCAGTACATAGAACTTTACTTTCGAATTCATTGAATGCCTCTCGCATAGCCCTCCTCACACTACATTTCGCTTCGCGTAATTTTTGTTTGTCTGCAAGGCTTTGGCTATGTTTATGTTTGCTGTGAAGTTCCCTTTGCTTCCGCAGCAGTTTTCTAACTAGGTTGTTGTACCACGGTGGCTCTTTTCCATCTCCTACGATCTTGCTTGGCACATACTCATCTAACGCATATTGTCGATGGTTATGAGCTTTGTCCACTGATCCTCAACACTATCTGTACTTGAGACAAAACTTTTGTGTTGAGCCGTTAGGTACTCTGTAACCTGCTTTTTGTCACTTTTGCTAAACAGAAAAATCTTCCTACCTTTTTTAATATTTCTATTTACGGCTGAAATCATCGATGCAATAACCGCTTTATGATCGCTGATTTCCTGTTCTGTGTTAACTGTTTCAAATAGTTCGGGTCTGTTTGTCACCAGAAGGTCTAATATGTTATCGCCACGAGCCGGTTCTCTGTTTAGCTGCTCAAGGTAGTTTTCAAATAAAGCACTTTAAAAAATTTCACTGGATTCTTTGTCCCTGCCACCCGTTATGAACGTTTGAGTCTCCCAGTCTATATCCGGCAAATTAACTCGAAATATTTTCCAAATTATCTTTCAGGTGCTCAGCCACAACAGCTGCTGAGCCAGGGGGCCTACAGAGACATCCAATTACCATGTCTGAGCCTGCTTCAACCATGACCTTCACCCAAATTATTTCACATTTCGGATCTCCGACAATTTCCTTCGATACTATTGCACTTCTTATCGCTATAAACACACCTCCCCCTTCACTGTCCAGAATCTCTCTGCGGTATACATTCCAATCTGAGTTTGTACGCAACAGAGTACCTGGCATATGACGTCATGAACATTTGGATGCACGAAAAACTTGCTTTCGCTTAAAATGGAGCATAAATTAACCAGCCTATATTCATCCAGTGTTTCATAATAGAACAGTTAGTGATTTCCAACAAACTTTAAGCGTGATTTCAAACCTTTTATAAACTTTTTCTCGCTTACGCGCTTAACGTCAAATATTTAACACATTAACTTGCGAGCTAACATCCAAAAGATGTTCCGGCTCACATGCGGTTCCACTTCATCGAAATGTCTTGCCTCAAACTCGTCAATGGGTTGAACCGCACGTGTCGCATTACACGCCTTAAATTAAACACTTGCGACCCTTTGATTAAATTGTCTGGCTGATGGCAAGTTTTCGAAATTGTATGAAGTTAATATGACATATAATTACAGTAATAGTAATATCGGGAACCAAATTAACGACCCATAAATTATGTACGCCACACAGTTGCGATTTGGTCAGAATAATGTTTATTCACAAAGCAAACTAATTGCGAAAGTGGTCGTATTTAGAGTTACTGTTACACTCGAGAGCATATCCATTTGACACAGTTCGATCATTCACAATATCATCGAGAAATACCAGTTCACTACTCCACCTCGTTTACTATGCGAAAAGTTTTGAGTTCACACCAGGAGCGCGGCTGAAGTCGTGTCACTTCCTAGCTGCCTAAAGACCAACTGTCCGCTTTTGCGTATCAATCCGAACTGTACCCTCTGGTGTCTCCAGTCGAACTGCACTCTTTGGAGTCTAGACCAGAACTGTCCCTTCTGCCCGTCCCCGGCCGCGATTCCCGCGCGCCGATTATCCTCGCTCACTGACTAGAGCAGTTCCCTTTCCTCAAGCCGTCCATCTGATTGGCTACATCTCATTCTACATTACTTTTACACTTAAACATATTTAAATAATGAAAGCTTCACCACTTTCAAGTTCTAAATAAAGTAACAATAATATCCATTACATAATAAACGTTAAATTCTTTTACATAAAACTAATACAGTTTCCTTCTTCGCTTTGAATGCCACGGCCAGTAGCCTTGCACCAATGTGCTCTCTGATAAATACATAAAGAACAAAAGTAAATATGACGCATTAAACTTTACAACAACTATTCTATTACCTAACGATTTAATTAGGTGTCATGCTGTCATCGTTCGATGTGTTTTGTGTGGAGGAAATGATGATCTGATGCTTAACTGTAAATACTGATAATTTAAATTTACTATATCTTTTAAACAAATGAAGTTACAGAGTTGATACTTACAACGTTTGTCATTTTAAAGATGCGCTGCTATATGAAATGTCAATCGTTAAGATCGACTAAAGCGTTCAGATTTTAGCATTCAGGTCTTTGTTACAAAACTTGTTAATTTCACTTTAACAGTAAATCCTAAACTATTATAGATATGATCAATATTTAAGTTTTATTGTGATCACCATGAAGTTTTATAAAAGATGGGAGATTAAAATTAATGAGGCTTCATTCCCTGCATTACTATAGAATTAAATACACTCCTGGAAATTGAAATAAGAACTCCGTGAATTCATTGTCCCAGGAAGGGGAAACTTTATTGACACATTCCTGGGGTCAGATACATCACATGATCACACTGACAGAACCACAGGCACATAGACACAGGCAACAGAGCATGCACAATGTCGGCACTAGTACAGTGTATATCCACCTTTCGCAGCAATGCAGGCTGCTATTCTCCCATGGAGACGATCGTAGAGATGCTGGATGTAGTCCTGTGGAACGGCTTGCCATGCCATTTCCACCTGGCGCCTCAGTTGGACCAGCGTTCGTGCTGGACGTGCAGACCGCGTGAGACGACGCTTCATCCAGTCCCAAACATGCTCAATGGGGGACAGATCCGGAGATCTTGCTGGCCAGGGTAGTTGACTTACACCTTCTAGAGCACGTTGGGTGGCACGGGATACATGCGGACGTGCATTGTCCTGTTGGAACAGCAAGTTCCCTTGCCGGTCTAGGAATGGTAGAACGATGGCTTCGATGACGGTTTGGATGTACCGTGCACTATTCAGTGTCCCCTCGACGATCACCAGAGGTGTACGGCCAGTGTAGGAGATCGCTCCCCACACCATGATGCCGGGTGTTGGCCCTGTGTGCCTCGGTCGTATGCAGTCCTGATTGTGGCGCTCACCTGCACGGCGCCAAACACGCATACAACCATCATTGGCACCAAGGCAGAAGCGACTCTCATCGCTGAAGACGACACGTCTCCATTCGTCCCTCCATTCACGCCTGTCGCGACACCACTGGAGGCGGGCTGCACGATGTTGGGGCGTGAGCGGAAGACGGCCTAACGGTGTGCGGGACCGTAGCCCAGCTTCATGGAGACGGTTGCGAATGGTCCTCGCCGATACCCCAGGAGCAACAGTGTCCCTAATTTGCTGGGAAGTGGCGGTGCGGTCCCCTACGGCACTGCGTAGGATCCTACGGTCTTGGCGTGCATCCGTGCGTCGCTGCGGTCTGGTCCCAGGTCGACGGGCGCGTGCACGTTCCGCCGACCACTGGCGACAACATCGATGTACTGTGGAGACCTCACGCCCCACGTGTTGAGCAATTCGGCGGTACGTCCACCCGGCCTCCCACATGCCCACTATACGCCGTAGCTCAAAGTCCGTCAACTGCACATACTGTTCACGTCCACGCTGTCGCGGCATGCTACCAGTGTTAAAGACTGCGATGGAGGTCCGTATGCCACGGCAAACTGGCTGACACTGACGGCGGAGGTGCACAAATGCTGCGCAGCTAGCGCCATTCGACGGCCAACACCGCGGTTCCTGGTGTGTCCGCTGTGCCGTGCGTGTGATCATTGCTTGTACAGCCCTCTCGCAGTGTCCGGAGCAAGTATGGTGGGTCTGACACACCGGTGTCAATGTGTTCTTTTTTCCATTTCCAAGAGTGTAGTTTCCATAAATGTTTCCCTTTATGGCCCATCTTAGGTCCGCCATATTTAACACTGCTACATCTCATTGGCCACAAAGGGCTTCTACTGGGTTTCCCTATGACCTAGGTTCTCGCCTGTCTCACTCGCACACTACAGCGCTTAGGCCTCATTCAGCACAACAGACAGTTTCCCCATGTCTTGGAGAAGATGTTTGTTTCACAATTCCTGAAGGCTGACCCTTTCGGCCATATACTTAAATGAGAGCGAAATGCCCGTTAACTCAAACTCTTCTGTAAAGTAATCAGACCTTTGTAGCTATTTTGTATAAGGGAGTTCGAGTCTAGACGTTTGTGGGTGTTTTGTACATGGGAGTTCGATTCTTTATAGAACTGGGGATTTACTAGTAGCTAATAAACGAAAATAATTTTTGACGAAAGAGAAATTCCGACGTCAGCTGCTATCGGGCACTTAAATAAACCCAATGGCGACAAGTGAAAATTTGTGCCGGACAAGGAGTCTGATCTGGATTTCCAGCTTATTGCGAGTGGGCGCCTTAGCTTCGGCTGCCGGCCGCGGTGGTCTAGCGGTTCTAGGCGCTCAGTCCGGAACCGCGCGACTCTACGGTCGCAGGTTCGAATCCTGCCTCGGGCATGGATGTGTGTGATGTCCTTAGGTTAGTTAGGTTTGAGTAGTGCTAAGTTCTAGGGGACTGATGACCACAGATGTTAAGTCCCATAGTGCGCAGAGCCATTTGAACCATTTAGCTTCGGCTATCCGAGCACGCTTCCATTCCAACCGTAATTCCCGTACATCGCACATTACATATATAGTGCCCCCTATCCATTACCCTCATTGCTCGCAACGGCACTTGATTCCAGCAAGAAGTCGAACGAAGCGTCTATTCGCACTGAAGGTATCATTATTTGCTGTCAAGACACATATATTTATACGTGTCGTACCTATTCTTTCAGACATATAAAAAAGAACAGACACCATATATATGAATAATTTTGTTTCGTTATATTCAAAATTATGGATGTAGGGCCAAACATTTCCTCTTAATCTGTTACAGATGTAGCAGTATATGAAATCCCTAAGGCATTTTATTCTTTTGTCTCCGAAATGTTAAAAGCATGTCCAGATGTTATTTTAAATTGTTCGCAGGTGTCTAAATGATTCAATGAAAACAATGAAATAGCAATGACATATTTAGCATCAAAATATGACTTATCAAAGGTCACGAATTTCTCCGACTTTTTTTAGTAAATCATCATTTCTTTTTCAGAAGAAATAAAATTATTTAAATTATGGCGTGTACTGTACAATTCCAGAGATTATGAATTCTCATTTTTGAATTTATGTACAGGAAGACAAAATCTATCATATCTCCAGATTTTTCCATTTTTGGTTTAATTTTTCATCGAGTTCCCCTCATGTTATACTTACTACTGTTGATACTGCTATATAAAGACAAGACCTTCCAATTACGAGAAAGAAAATACTGTGCTGTGCTCTGCTGTGAAATGTGCGGTTCAGCTTTCTTTCTCGCAGTCAGTTTTAGCTACGATAACAGGATATTTAAACTGTCAGACAAACTGTTTCTTCCATGTACAGTCGTGAACAAAACGAGCGAGACTCCTCACCTTTTCGTTATGCTGATCCGCACAGCTTTAAAGTCCGCTACACAGCATAACAGGCCAAGGCGACGAAGTGCTACCAACATACTATGCACAGGCGTGAAATTGAAAAACTATCCGAACTTTGTCAGACTGTTTTCAGTCATGTGTAAGACTATATTAATGCTGATTAGTGTGTTAAACACAACACGTAAATATCAGATATAAATGAAAGAAGAAACGCTAATTAGTATGAACTGTACTAATAAAAATGAATTTCAGCGTATCGAGATAACATAACTGTTTCAGTAAGACAAAGTACCCCAGATCGTTACGAATCAGCAAAGTATTATGCGCATTCGGCCGCGAAACGGTCTGTGTCAGCGTCCACATATCGCTGTCCGTACCAGAGATAAGATTTAGCACTTCCGTTGGGATCTTCCTGACCAACCAATTTCCCGACCTTGCACGCAGTGATTATTCTTCTTGCGCTTGAAACAACAGATTGGTGGACAACAGCTTGGAGATGCAGCGGAACTCAAGACAACGGTTGGCATCAGGTTCAATTATCGGCTGCAGAACTTGTCTTCTACGTTATGAAAAGTGCTTATACGTGAACCGCGATTAAGTGAAAAAATGAAGTAGGCTTTTCACGAAACCAAACCCGACAATAAATGCTTTTTGTAATGAACATATTTTATTAAAACCAAACGGCCTTTCCTTATCGAATACATACCGAGCAGGATAGCGCAGTGGCTATCACGCTGGACTCGCATTCGGGGGAACACGGTTCAATCCCGCTTCTGACCATCCTGATTTAGGTTTTCGATAATTTCCCTAAATCGCTTACGACAAATGCCTGTTGTCCTTCGAAAGGGCACAGTCACTTTCCTTCTCCATCCTTCTTTAATCCGAGCTTGTGCACCGTCTCTAATGACCTCGCTGTCTACAGGACGTTAAACACTAATCGCCTCCTCCTACCTCCTTCCTCGAATACAACTCATATGAAACGCGTTTTATGCTAACGTAGTGCTGTGTCTGTGGAAAAGGAAAATCTCCTCAGCAAGATTCCGTAAACCGCGGTTTTGTGTAACTCAGACTCCTATGTTCTTCCAAGTGATACACAAGGCAACAGATAGCGGCACCCAGATACTACGTTCCTTGACTTCTGAAAGGCATTCGATACGAGTCCGCAGTGTTGCTTAGTGAACGAAATACGAGTTTAGGGAATACCGCACTAGCTTTGAGACGGGACTGAGGACCTCCTTGCAGCTAGAAATTAACACTTCGTTCTTAGTGGGGAGTAATCATCAATGTGAAAGGACATACGAACTTAGACCAAAAGTCCATAACTGTTTACCACATTGGATTATTTAATGACGTGGCAGATAGTGTTGAGAAGTTCTCGAGGCCGTTAATTTATGATGAAACGAGGGGGTACCGAGCGGAGACACCCCTATGTTGTCAGGATGGCGTTGGGGAACCTGTAGAGCATCTTCCGGCCCTAATCAGCAATATCCATTAATTCGTTCTGATCTACAGTTCAGTGGTTTCTCATCAGCCTCGTGCTAATGACACAGTGAAATTACAGCGACTCCTGTTGGCTCGGTTGGCTGGTAAGGCCGCTGCTCGAACAATTAGGCTGAAATCTTGCCGGCTGACGTCTGATAATCTGCAGGCGAAGCCACAGCTACGATTATGCCGCCACACTGTTACATCGTCCTCGATACCGCTCCGGAAGTCGTCGATGGACCGCGGAGACCCATCGGGATGTACCGCGCTGTCGGAAGTCATGTAGTCAGCTGATCCTGGCCCTACTGGGCAGGTAGGCGCCGACAGCCGGAAGTGCCTGTAGCGACGATCGGGAACAGAGGCGCCGGATAGCCATCTCACTCAGTAGTGACGAAAATGTTAGTACGATAAGCACCGCCTCCCCATCACCGGCGTGGTAGGCAGCAGCCAATGCTAGGTTCTACGAGCGGCAGGTCGTTTTAACTCGAATGTTGTCTTCTCGGGAACAGGAAGCAGCGTTTTCACGAGAAGTGCTGGAACGTGTAACACATGGATGTCACTACACCGTAATAATCATTGAATCGGGTGCTTTGGTACGAACGCCAACGATCCCAATGACCAACTGAATTCAGAGCCGCAGAACTGCGGTATTTATGGAGAGGGGCGGGAGGCAATAACGTGAGGCTCCGTTTGTTACTACCGAATGTGGCCCGCTTCTTAACTAGTGATGAGAGGTCCTCCTCCTGCTGTGTCCGCTTACTAATTTGTTACAGACTCTTAACTGCACTGCCAAGTCTCTGAAAGATGTTACTGATGCGAGGTAAAGCTTGTTGCTTCATGTAACAAGAACAACGTGTCTCTCTCTCTCTCTCTCTCTCTCTCTCTCTCTCTCTCTCTCTCTCTCTCTATTGGCATTTTTCGGAATGTGTAACTTGTGCCTGCGGATTGGAGCCGATGCAGCGACGTGTGCCCATGTACGCGACCGGCCTAGTATTGGCTGTTTCATTCTCCTTCATAGCTATGTCACCACCTCTGCCTGTTGTCACCTGTGGCTGTACTAGAGTGTACTTAAGAAAAATTTTAATTTCTCCCCCTTTTCTACTCCGTGGCGTAACAGTACGGAAGACACAACGTCCGAAAATTGAAGCGAAACGCGGAAAGATTTGAAGAGGACTGACGCTTGTGTCAAAGGTGATTAGTGTTTAATGTCCCGTCGACAACGAGGTCAGTAGAGACGCAGCACAAGCTCGGATTAGGGAAAGATAGGAAAGAAAATCGGAAAGTGTCCTTCAAAGGAACCATCCTGGCGTTTGCCTGAAGCGATTTACGGAAATCGCGGAAAACCTATACCGGGATGGCCGGACGCGGGTTTGAACCGTCGTCCACTCCAATGTGAATTCACTGCGTGACCTCGCTCGGTGCTTTTGTCAAGGTATACTACTGCTCGATCGTGCGATTGAAGATAAAACTCATCAAAGCCGTAAGAACCATAAAATATTTGGGAGTTACCGTCCTGAAGTGAAACTGTCACATAAATCTAGTTGCAGGAAAATAACATACCAGCGGAGATTCACAATGAGAATGTAATGTAAAAAGAGGCAGCTTACAAGAGCGTACTTCGGTCGATTACTGGGTGCTGCTCGTCAGTATAGGACAAAGGAGTACTGGCGGTCTTTCTTACCACGCAAATGGAACAGAAAAACGGAATATTACGGTAGCCTAGGCCACGCACGGTAGGGGAGCTCGCAGAATAATCAGATGTGAATTTTTTCAGATTAATCTTAGACCTACACTTTTTATTTTACTCAAGCCGATTCCACTCATATGTGCCATCTTTACATAGTTTAATGCTTTGTCACTTACTACAAAACCTAGCACAAAGCAATCGTTGTTGAATTTGACTTACTTAGTACGGAATTAACTATATGCTTTTCATCAATATACGAAGGGCGGTCAATAAGTATGCAACTCTTTTTTCTGAAAGCAAGTTATGTGTGTGAAATCTTACAGTACTTAGCAGCTAAGGTCATCAGTTCTTAAGCTTACACACTACTTAACCTAAATTATCGTAAGGACAAACACACACACCCAGGCCCGAGGTAGGACTCGAACCACAGCCGAGGCCAGCCGCACAGTGAAAGCAAGTTAGATTTACTCAGGATCACAATACACCATATTATTCCGTACGCCTCCGGCTACAAAACCCTATTCATTAACAATCTCTATACAATACGACAGATTTACGCCACCATACTTGGAGGACCTGTATGCTCGCACAGCACATTTCTACTGGTCGACATCAGAGCCAGCATCTTGCTGCATCAACATTCTCCCCATAATCCGCATACTGCTTGCTTTGGAGTGAGTCCTTCATTCGGCCAAACACTTCTGTTAGGCAGTGAGGAGCCCAGCGGGCATACACCTTTAACTATCCAAAATGGTGCACGAGTGTGTCAGCACTACCAAGAGAGGCGTTCAGTTGTGCAGCGAGGTGTTTGATTATGATCCGTCGATCACCTCGAATGTCCGCACGTTCCAACATTGTATCAGTCACAGCTGCGGGCGGCCTGCCGGCACGGGGGAGAACGGGCGGGTTTGCGTGACCTAATTGCGATGATGACAGACGCCTCGCCCAACGACTCACCGTGCTTCTGTTTACTGCCAGGTCTCCGTAGATATTCTGCAAGCGACTACGAAAATCTGCGTTGCTCTGGTTTTCCGCCAAAAGAGACTCAGTGACAGCTCTTTGCTTGGAAGTGGCCTCCGTTACAGACGCCATTTTGAAGGCCACGTATAGCGCCGCCGTGTATCGGAACTTAAATGAAACTATAGGGGCTGAAGCGGGAATATTCCACAATGCCCCACAACAAATTCAGCATTTTTTCAACCAAAACTGGCCAAGAAAAATATGTGTGGCATTACTTGTTGAACGCCCCTCGTAAGATACCCTAAATGCTCCGTATCTTCTCTTCCCCCAATGGCCAAACTTCGGCATACCCGTTCCTCCTATGTCTTAATGAGAAACGGGAGTTCGGGATCAATATGTACGAAACTCCCTTTCATACTCCATCAGGGCATTCTGTAGACAGTTTCAAGAATTTAAATACGCCTTAAGCAGAAGCGTTGGTTTGGCGGTGTTAACGAAAACAGTGAAAATTTTGAAGTGTCAGAGCAAGGCTTTCAATGAGTTTCCTGCTCAGTAACTCAGTTCTGTATCTTTGCTGCACTTCACTTCATGCAGATTGAAACTGTGTGCAGCACATTCGATTCTCGCGCCAAATATGCACGGTTCATTGCACACAATTTCCCTGTTTTTGAGCAAGCTCTTCCAGATACAGCCTTCTAAATTGACTTCTGAAGTTATCGCCAGTTTCTTTGTCTAAAGGAGCTGGCGACATGTACAGGAAAATAGTTGTGGATTTCAGAAGATTAGTCGAAAAACTGAAGCATAACGCCGAACATGGTATCAGGCCGTGATGTACGCTAGCATAAAATGAAAACTGTACAACCCGAATAAATAGATTCACGTATGTAAAATTTACTCCCGTATTACACAAAATGTAAAGTACACAGGTTGCCCCAAAACAACACAGACCACCTTTAGGGACAGATTCCTTATACCAAAACAAGAAAGTGGAAAATATGTGCTCTGAAATGCATACACATATTCACTTATCCACCTTCGATAGTATGGAATTCACTTCAAGCTCTCTGCTTTTCATATTTTGGGAGTAGTAGTATTGCCAAACAAGAAAAAAATGCCTAGTAAACAAGGGCTGTAAACTGCATACCTTATGAGCTATGAGAATTTTTTCAGTAGATGTGTTTCACACATAGTTCTTAAAGTATGTATTTTAGACCCCATGTTTAATGGACACTTTTTTGGCTTCGTCTATACAACATCCTCCCAAAATATGGAAAGCAAAGTCCTTGCAGTAGAAGAGATTTGTTTCATAGTATCGAAGATGAACATGTATTGAACCGGGTACCCAGCAACGACGGAGAGGCGTCGTCCCTGCCGTAGCCATCAGTGGTACACAACTCAACAACGGGCTCCACTCACCCCACCACCGTCCCACACCGAACCCAGGGTTATGTGCGGTTCGGCCCCCTGTAGACTCACTCAGGAACGTCTCATACGAGACTAGTGTAACCCCGAATGTTTGCGTGGTAGAGTAATTATGGTGTACGCGTATGTGGAGACGATGTTTGCACAGCAATCGCCGACATAATGTAACTGAGGCGGAATAAGGGGAACCAGCCCGCAATCGCCTAGGCAAATGGAAAACTGCCTTAAAAACCATCCACAGGCTGGCCTGCACACCGGACCTCGACACTAGAGTGCTGCAACGCTCAATGTTTGACCGGTCACGGGTCGCCTGTTGACGGGGGACCGAGCCGCTCGTGTCCGGCCCCACACGACTCGGCTCCGCCACGTACTCGCCCATGTCTGTTGTCCGGATTCCGGACACGCGGATAACCGAGCATGACCGGTCACCACTGACATCTCACCCCGCCCCGGCTCGCTGCACTGTACTGTACAAATCCAACGCCTCTCTCTCTCTCTCTCTCTCTCTCTCTCTCTCTCTCTCTCTCTCTCTCTGTCTCTCTCTCTCTCATAACTTGTCACATCTTACGCTTGTTTGCAACAGAAATAAAATTATAGTTATTGTTGATTAGCAGTAAATCACTAATGCGTTCCGGATTTAATTGGCTGTGGCGATTTGTTAGTAACATTACGGCCTTACTAAAGCATCTTTCACTACGTGCGCTTGTTGCCGGGATACAAAAATACGTCTTGCAACTGCTACCAGGCCTGGCAGATCTGTTTCATGTCTGCTCCACTACTTTAAGATGTCATCATCATCATCTCAAGGGTGCATTAAAATGTAGAGATCTACTTCATCTGCTGCAGATGATCTGTTGTTCCTCCATACCTTGAAACGATCTCTCTTTCTGGGTGTTAATGACACAGTACTTGAAGGATCTATGATACTAAATGGATTGTCGGTTCTTTTTCGCTTCTAATTCGTCTGTGGCCTCTTTAAATGGTCTCAGAAATTCGCAAATTTTTCCTGCACGCTCATTATCATATCCTTGTAAGCTGTAAGCGGAGTCCTTTTCCGTCAGCAAAGCAGCAACTTCGTTATACTGAGTGTGTAAGGATTCCAGTATAGCGTACAAGCTATTCCAGCGTGTGCAAACCTCTTGTTTCAACGGTGATTTCGAAGACGAGCAGAGGCCACTTTTCTTAATGCATTTTGGAGTATTTATTGTTGATGCGATGTTCGGAACATGATTTAACAAGAAGTTATCTTCATCGAAAGTATGGCTAAGTGCTGTGTTTATACCATGAGCAGCACAAGGAATCCTTTCGTGATTTTCCAAAGCCTTTATTACATTGGCACTCTGGTCAGAGAAAAACAAAACTGTGTAACATGTCCGGCGAAATTTCCCAATCAGCCATCCTATCTTCAATTTCTTTCATAATATTTACTCCCGTCTTCTTGACGTCCAGTTCTTGCAAGTGTGTTTCTTTAAATGAGTGGTTCCCGACTGGAAACACAATAATGTGGAGCAGTTTATGCACGATACGTACCCAATATATGCACTGTTGTCGTCTACAAGCAACAGAAACTTACTCCATACTTGGCTTTTTAGACCTTCCCGTTTTTTCAATGTGTAAACATTAGTTTCAATCTTACATCTTACTGCACTGGCTTCCTCGCGCTGCATGATTACAGAGAGAGCACAACATAAATGACAAGCCCGTACTGGCTGCAGTCTCACACGGATAATGACACGTGTAATGTGTTTGAAATTACGTACTACGTATTCGGTCACGGCTTCTATGCTCGGTCAGAAGAAATAGTGCGGGCAGCCTA
Organism: Schistocerca gregaria; assembly: GCF_023897955.1. Taxonomy (NCBI): domain Eukaryota; kingdom Metazoa; phylum Arthropoda; class Insecta; order Orthoptera; family Acrididae; genus Schistocerca; species Schistocerca gregaria. The sequence continues at coordinate 76,153,220 of NC_064931.1, forward strand.
TCCAGTTAGGGTGTGCTCGCCCCATCTCGTATTTTGTGCTCGCTTACTCGATCATACAGGACTCAACCCGACACTAATTCGCCGTACGGATTTGTGCAGGGGACCGGTACGCCTTCCTGCTCGGGAAGCAGTGCGTTAGACCGCGCGTCTAGCCGGGAGGGCAGCCCATGTTTACTAGACCCTTTTTTCTTGTTTTGGTGTAAAAACCTGTCCCTAAAGTTTCTGCCTATTTTTTGTGGATACCCTGTATATGATCATAAACTCAGTCCGCCCACGATAGCTGAGAGGTCAGCGCGACAGAATGTCGATCCTAAGGGCCCGGGTTCGATTCCCGGCTGGATCGGAGATTTTCTCCGCTCGGGAACTGGGTGTTGTGTTGTACTAATAATCATCATTTCATCCCCTTCGAAGCGCAAGTCGCCTAAGTGGCGTCAAATCGAAAGATTTGCACCCGGCGAACTGTCTACCCGACGGGAGGCCCTAGTCACACGACATTTATTTATCATAAACACAAAGCAAATAAACACAGTCTTGGCCAAGAATTTCAGTGCTTGTATAGTCTCCCTTAGCTACAATTCAGTCCAGCAATCAAGCGTAGATATAATTAAGAGGTGGCTTGTGCGCATCCGACAGACATTTTGGAGGCAGCGTTGGGTAATGTGAGAACAGTGTGCTCGGACACTGCCCAGAGTTGTAGAAATGGCAACACAGCCGACTGGACGATGTCCTCGACGAATCAGCAGTGCTCACGAATCTCTCCGCAAACACGATATTTATATAGTCCTCATACACTGCCGTTCCCCTGAAGTTTGAAGCTACCCCGAACATTCCGGTAACTGTCGCTCTCCTGGTCACCGCGTACTCGCAAACGACGTTAAGGCAGAATCTGGTCTTATCACTAAGCCCAAACCTTCGACACTCACCCCTCCATTTACATCTTTCATCACAGAATGGAAAGGGGGTTGCATAGTGATGCGGCGTGACCGGAAGCTTGCCAAATGCACTCTGGTTCGTAGTTCACCTTCCAACAAACGCTTCCTGAGGGTTCTACATGACATTCTGGGTGCATGTCAGTCTCTGTTTCTACTGAGTTCGCCGCAAAAATCAGCAATGGTTCCGCATCTAACGTTGTATTTGTGATTACCTATCAAGTGCGTCCTCCTACACCAGCAGCACCAGCATAGAAAAACAATCGATCTGACATGTTCAAGTAATAGTCAGTTTTGCAAAAGAGGCATCTAGCACACGAGCGCTTGTGAAGGAAGATGCGCATGATCGGCTTTCTGGTGCCGCACAGCATCATAGAGAATCATGTCAGAAATACGGTATTTGATGCGGAACCATCGCTGACTTTCCGGCGAACTCAGAAGAAACAGAAATCCACATTGCACCCAGAATAGCAAGCAGAACCCTCAGGAAGCGTTTGTGGAAGGTCAACTATCAACTACGAACCAGAGTGCCTTTTGCCAAGCTTCTGGTCACACCTCATCTGTCTCCAGACACGTCTTCGGACTGTAATCTTACTGACTGGAGTAGAATCCTCTACAGTGGCGAGTCCCCGCTTCCAAGTGAGCCCCGATGACCACCAAAGACAAGTCTGGAAACGCCCCAGACAGCGGTGGAATACCAACCTGAGACGCCCCGGACAGCTGTGGGATACCAACCTGACTGTCGCCCGCCATACGGCTCAACAACCGAGGGTGGTTGTCTGTGGTGGCATTTCTTTTCATAGCACGGCTGCTTTGGATGTCATCTGCGGCACCCTTACAGCACAGTGGTACGTCGATTATGCTATACGCCCCATTTTGTTTTACCCAACTCAGTTGTAAATGAGCCGACTGAGCATATCCTAGACACGTTCGATGGGCGACATGTCTAAAGAACGTTCAGGCCAGGGTAGGAGAGGTATTACAGCCTTACACGAATCCTTATGTATCCCTTCCCACAGGTGGGAATATTCCTGTTGAAATATAATATGCATTGTTGCCTGGACGACGGGCAATAACGTGGTCTGCGAAATCTCCCTGCGACTGTGGTGATTGTTGTTCACATCGTTCTAGAAACCCGGGATGAAAGATCGATGTTGAAGCTAGAAGAGTTCCTAACCATCACACTTGACATTTACCCGTTATACTGCTCAACAATTAAAAGCAAGGCAAGGAAGTGGCTTAAGGTCGCGTCCATACAGGAACACCGCGTCGCGCTGCGGACCAACGCGCAAGGGTAGCGCAGAACAGCACACACCACGTCAGAACTATTTATTTATTTATTAAGTTAAAACCTGCTGCCTGTTATTATACAGCAGGTCGTACATTGTGTGATTTAACATGTTCTTCCATACAAATTCAGTATTATTACAAGTAGATTTCTTTCTTTTGTTGAAAATTTTGCCGGCCGCTGTGGCCGAGCGGTTCTAGGCGCTTCAGTCCGGAACCGCGTGACTGCTACGGTCGCGGGTTCGAATCCTGCCTCGGGCATGGGTGTGTGTGATGTCCTTAGGTTAGTTAGGTTTAAGTAGTTCTAAGTTCTAGGGGACTGATGACCTCAGATGTTAAGTGCCACAGTGCTCAGAGCCATCTGAACCATATTTTTGAATATTTTACAAAACATATATAAATTAAAAAACCAAAAAATATGTAGTAAGTACAAACGCATATAGGCAATTTTGTTTAAACATGTTGCAAACTTACATAATGATAGTAATGAGATACACAATAGGTTGTGGATGTATTTTTAATTTATATTTAAAAGTTTATTTAATGGAAGAAACAAGAAATGGAAATTTCACTGAGCTATGGTGTGACAGTTCTTTCCTTTTTATACCTTCTGCGTGTATGATTACGTCTGTTAAAAATTTGTTGTCTTGACAGTGGTAATACTCAATTTAACATATTGAATAGTTAGGTTATAATGTGTTTCCGAACTTAAGATAACAGTGGAGATTAGGAGTTGATTTAAATGTCATAGTCAGCTGCATCAGGTGGGACGGCTCGGTAAAACTTCTAGCCAGTCACACCTGATGCAGCGAAAGAAGACGAAATGTCACATCTTCAGATAGTGTCACATGCCCTGAAATGTTATAAAAAACAGCTGCACAGAGAGTTTTTTTTTTCAGATTAATTCGACGTAGTGTTGTAGAACCTTCCCTTACTTTTGCTATGATCGTCTCGTCTTCTCTTCCTGTTTATGTGATGTAGCATCCGACTCCGTATCTGTGCTTGTGTCAACGGCAGAACTACGCAGAATTGAGCAGTGTGTACGTACGAGCGCCGCGCTGTTTCAGAGCCTGCGCGCGCGTTAATAAAAATGGAAAACTAGAAACGGCGCGCGCAAACGAACCATTTCCTTTGATACACAGACAGTGTGCGGAACTTGAGCACAGCGGCGCGGTTTGACGTACAAACCGGAAGCGCCGGGCTGCGCCCAACCTCTCCCCTTGATTTTGCAGGCCGTGACGCGGCCGACATGGAAGTGGCTTTAGTGTTTAATGTGACGTCAGCGGAAAGGTCAGAACTAGAAGCTCGGATGGCAAAAGCAATCGGTCCAATTAATTTGAAACGAACCATCCCAGCAGGCCGCGGTGGCCGAGCGGTTCTAGGCGCTTCAGTCCGGAACCGCGGGACCGCTGGTTCGAATCCTGCCTCGGTCATGGATGTGTGTGATGTCTTTAGGTTAGTTAGGTTTAAGTAGTTCTAAGTTCTAGGCAACTGATGACCTCATAAGTTAAGTAGCATAGTGCTCAAAGCCATTTGAACCATTTCTGAACCACCCCAGAATTTAACTTAATCGATTTAGGACAACCACATAAAAAATAAGATTTGATGGCTGGAAGGAGATTTGATACCAGCTCTTTCTATATGCTAGTCCAATGCATTAACTTTGATCGGACAACAAAAATACAGCCTGCCAGTCTGCAGTCACACAGTAGCTTCGAATATTCACGCAGCCGTCACTCAAGGCAGGTTGAAAATGTGTTATTTGAAAGTACATCAGCGACTGAGCTCACGTTCCTATTTCAGTCCGAGGTTTTTGTGGTTTCCGGACGGTGAGCACCGATGCAGACGCCGCTTGATCGTCGACGCAGACTGATCCACAACCGTTGTAGTGCCCCAGAGCGGAACTAACATTGTGGACGAAGCTGTACACCTATAGTTGTGTGCCTTGCCATGTCGTGGTCATGTTGTGTCTGGGAACGATCCTCTTCCATTCACTAGTTCCTCACACACATCACTGTCGTTTCAGAATGCCGAGTACAAGGCGCTATGTCATAACCTGTCGGATTGACTTAGTTGACGCAACGCTGACATTTCATGTAATTGTTCCCAACCGCCAGCCTTATTCTGCGATCTTAATCACTTATTAGTAAAGTGTTCACTACATTTTCGGCATTTGGATTCACTGGGGCCGCACTTTTGGGAGTCGTAGTTTTCACAGACGTTGGTGTATGTCTGACTACATGTGGCACTTCTTGAACTTCTTTGCAATGAACTTGTTGGATGGCCAGTCTGGCCATGAAGATTTCAGTTTCATGCCATATCAGTTACTTATGATGGCTCGGTTTTTGCCACGTAAAAAGTGTGCCCATACTACGTTAACAGGTGTTGGTAAAAAATTTAAATGCGAAATTTCGTAACTTTCTTTAACAAAAACCAAACATTTTTATGATCTTCTTCTGTAGTACATACCTTCGCTAAATTGTGTCTGTCGTTAAAAATCCATTCTAAAATTTCTTATAAAAATTGAACCAAGGAATGAACGTCGTCAATTTCTGGAAACATCCCAGATGTTAGGCAAAGTATGACTTCCAGGTCAGTGTGATGTGACTGAGTCATAAATAGATGCGCAGTGGCAGTTTGGGTTAGCACTGTTCAGCGTTTTATTTTAGCAGACTACTTTATATCCGGAAAGAAAACTATCAGAAAAGAGAAAGGACAACGTTGTGAACGACGGTTTTTGAGAGTAAACTTGGAAGAAATTTAAAAGTCGTAACAAAAGGAAATGTGAAATGTGGCATATTATGAAAGACTGTCAATGTAGTGAAACATTGTCATCTATTTATAAATTTGTTGTTTATAAAAAATTGTGGAAAAAATCGTCTTATAATAGCGCAGCGTTGGCGAACGAAGGAATTTCCTAAAAGGCTGGCTGTGAGGATAACAGAGTCCAAGTATGTTTGCCCAAAAACACTGCACTCTGAGACATTTAGAAAAACACACCAAGCTCAGGTGGAACTTAAATTTCAGAACACACCTGTGGAACTGAATAGAGGCTTGCACCCAAGTACTATGTGACCTTGATCAGTGAAACTTCCTGTATTCGTTTTTGTTATATCTCTATGAAACGTCCATCACACATGTGATGAAAGGCTCTCGGGTTTCCAGCTGGTTGACAGTGCTGATATACCGTAACGTTTCGCCGAATGTCATACTTATCAGGAGATGAAACGTAGCGACTTATTAGCACTGTCACCTGCCTAGAAACTCGACAGGTTTTCATCAGTTGTATAAGCCAGGAAAGCCCATATTAACACAGAAGTCCCTCAACATTTTACACTCAGGCTTCGTTCATTATTCAGAAGCATCTATAACTAACACATATGCGGGAATGTAGAGTTGATAGCAAATTTATCGAGCTCCCGGGGAAAGAAACTTCAGGCTGCATACTACCGCAAGTTGATCGGAATAAGAAATGAATCTAATATCCAGAAACACAGCATACTAAGTAACAACTTCCAAGCAACTAAAAATATTACGTTCCAATTTACCATCCTTTCGATATTAAAGTCATTACAGACGGAGCATAATTAAATTGGATATGGACCTGAAAGGAAAAGGTCGTGGTCTTAGTCAAGAAATTGTCCCGAAATTCGTCTCAAACAATAGACAGAAATCATGGTGGACCTATATCACGACGCTACGATCGCACCGGAATTTGCACTCTCTCTCTCTCCTTAAACACAAATTAATAGCATGTAGGACTCAGTGCGCTCACAACACAGATGAGAGCACGTGGTCGTAAATGTAGGAGCGAAGTGATTCTACAGGGAAAGCTGAAAAGGAAATCCTCCGAATTGTTTTATGTGAAAATTCTTGAAGCTTGTTAAATATAACAAACTTTATTAACATTCTACATCTTTATACTTAATGTGTAATGTGGTCTGGCATTGCCATGCTGAAGGGCATACTTCTGTCTGGACGAACTCTTCGAATTCGAAACTCGATGACAGCACGCTGTTTCTCACGCACTGACGTAGTAACGTTACACCCCGCCATGTTTTACGCTACAATTCGGAGCCCTCTAGCGAAAACGGGCTGCAAATCTGTACACACGAAGAATAAAGATGTAGAATGTTAAAAACGTTTGTTTTATTTACGAATGTTTGAAAGTTTTCATATGAAAAGTTCGGAGGCATTGATTTTGAGCACGCCCTCGTATTTGTGAGTGACGCGACTGCGGTCGCTGGTGTCGGCAGTGTGAAAGATTCAGCCCACGACAGCAGTTGGTGGCAGACCGCTACAAGATGACATTTCTGGCAACTGCCCGTTAGCTGTTAGTGGGCACATGGCTTGGCATACTTCCGTAAACAGGGAACGTTAGTCCCTGAAGAACGGATGCGGCGGAGCGCCTGTCTTTAGAAGGAATGTTCCCCACGTCCGGAAGAACTTGGCAACCGTACCAGAAAATTCCGATCACTGTTTCTAGGGGATATGTTTGGCGGATTAAGATGGTTCAAATGGCTCTGAGCACTATGGGACTTAACATCAGAACCTTAGAAATACTTAAACCTAACTAACCTAAGGACATCACACTCATCCATGCCCGAGGCAGGATTCGAACCTGCGACCGTAGCAATCGCGCGGTTCCAAACTGAAGCACCTAGAACCGCTCGGCCACCGCGGCCGGCTGCGGATTAAGAAAGTGGACTCAAGATGACCTTGTGCTCAGTTGCATTAAACCGAGAGAAAAAGAGGGAGGCGAGGAGAAAAGTCGATTCATACTGTATGTGAACGTCACAGTCAAATGGATGTGTCCACACTAGACGGAACATCAATACGACGTCACTTCGCTTAGCCCTGCTCGGAGTGGTGAACGTGCAGTTATAAAATATATCAGAATTAAAGATCTAGCGACTATATTAGATTGCATTAGCGGCAAAAGCAAAATTCATTACTGGTGTTTTTGAAAAAGACTGAACTGTAAATTTTCCACAAGTTTGAGGAGTGAAAGAATAGGTAAAGGGACACTAACCATTTCAAAATGTCGACATATACTTGCTCGAAGACATGTACACATACAAACACATCAAACAATATTTAGGAGGCAATACGTACAGCCATTTTACCCTATTTAAGCAACGTGATTTATTTTCTTTCCAAGCATTAAATAATGTTAAAAACAACAGCATTTTTCTGCTTCGGTAGAGCACACTGTATAACTGTTTAAAAAAGGTTATTTCATGAAAATCGTTCCATCAATTTATGTTCTTACTCATTTCCAGTGTAGACTTTTTCTTTCACCAGGTATTGTTAAACTTAAATCATTTTTCTTCCATTTCAGATATTTTAGTTCGGTTTTGCAAGAACACTCTTAAGAAAAATATCCAGTTCCTCGTGGAACATTCACAACGTGCCTTTAAAACAAATCTAACAATAATATTATGATTAAGAAGACGGAAAAGCACAAAATCCGCGCCGCTAAAACACGAGTGGGTGGGACGAAAATACGTAACTACCGTTCTCCCCCTACCTATGTCAACGTTTAAACTTTCTTCCCGTAAGTACTTCACGTTCACGTTCCCTTCCTTTGAGTCCCGTCGTTTGTTGACGTTACGCGTGAATGCCGCAGTTTGAGGTGTTTTGACGTTCTGTTCGTTGACGACCAATGTGAATCGACTTGAACACTTTTGCGAGACGATTGTGTCCGGTTGGAGCCTTCATGCACAAAGAGTGCTGTTGGTGTCCAGTGAAGATGGTTGACCAGCCGCTGCTGCTAGCCACGTCAGCTACTACACACTGCTGCTGACGGTGTCGTGGCTCAATACCCGACACCTCCGGAGGTGTCGCATGCCCGCACCTAGCGAAGGGCGGGAGAAACGTGCACAGTCCTGGTCGCTAGGGATGGGCTAAGCCCTCCATTTTGGATTATAGTTATCGCACTCTATATCAGTTTCTATAGTAATGTGTCAAATCACCAACAACTTCACCTTGGCACAATTCACCGCATCTTTAACTCTTGCGCACACAGACGCAGATTCCTTGTCCTAAGAACCAACGGCATCGTAGACATATAGTAAGAAGAACCACGATCTCTATTATACACTTCACAAATCTGAAATGTATGATAAACAATAACTTCTCGGCTGTTGAAAGTCTCCAACTCTGATGCAGTCTCCACTTTCACACCACGATCTAGAGCCACAATAGCCCAACAATTACCATGTGTACTAGCATCAGCATTAGTAAGTGTAAAAGTCAGTACGCACCCACAAAACACTGAAGAAGCATGAAGAATAACTTGCGCACCTACTCCGCTCTTCGTAGTAACAGATGTATTATCATTAGCTTTATACACTACTGGCCATTAAAACTGCTACACCAAGAAGAAATGCAGATGATAAACGGGTATTCATTGGACAAATATATTATACTAGAACTGACGTGTGATTACATTTTCACGCAATTTGGGTGCATAGATCCTGAGAAATCAGTACCCAGAACAACCACCTCTGGCCGGAATAACGGCTTTGAAACGCCTGGGCATTGAATCAAACACAACTTGGATGGCATGTACAGTTACAGCTGCCCATGCAGCTTCAACACGATACCACCACAGTTCATCAAGAGTAGTGACTGGCGTATTGTGACGAGCCAGTTGCTCGGACACCATTGACCAGACTTTTTCAATTGGTGAGACATCTGGAAATGTGCTGGCCAAGACAGCAGTCGAACATTTTCTGTATCCAGAAAGGCCTGTACAGGACCTGCAACATGCGGTCGTGCATTATCCTGCTGAAATGTAGGGTTTCGCAGGGATCGAATGAAGGGTAGAGCTACGGGTCGTAACACATCTGAAATGTAACGTCCACTGTTCAAAGTGCGGTCAACGCGAACAAGAGGTGACCGAGACGTGTAAACAATGCCACCCCATACCATCACGCCGGGTGATACGCCAGTATGGCGATGACGAATACACGCTTCCAATGTGCGTTCACCGCGATGTCGCCAAATACTGATGCGACCATCATGATGCTGTAAACAGAACCTGGATTCATCCGAAAAAAGGACGTTTTGCCAGTCGTGGACCCAGTTTCGTCGTTGAGTACACCATCGCAGGCGCTCTTGTCTGTGATGCAGCGTCAAGGGTAACCGCAGCCATGGTCTCCGAGCTGTAGTCAATGCTGCTGCAAACGTCGTCGAACTGTTCGTGCAGATGGTTGTCTTGCAAACGTTCCCATGTTTACTCAGGGATCGAGACGTGGCTGCACGCTCCGTTACAGCCATGCGGATAAGATGCCTGTCATCTCGACTCCTGGTGATACGAGGCCGTTGGGATCCAGCACGGCGTTCCGTATTACCCTCCTGAACCCACCGATTCCATATTTTGCTAGAAGTCATTGGATCTCGACCAACGCGAGCAGCAATGTCGCAATACGGTAAACCGCAATCGCGATAGGCTAGAATCCGACCTTTATCAAATTCGGACACGTGATGGTACGCATTTCTTCTCCTTACACGAGGCATCACAACAACGTTTCACCATGCGACGCCGGTCAACTGCTGTTTGTGTATGAGAAATCGGTTGGAAACTTTCCTCTTGTCAGCACGTTGTAGGTGTTGCCACCGGCGCCAACCTTGTGAGAATGCTCTGAAAAGCTAATCATTTGCACATCTTCTTCCTGTCGGTTAAATTTCGCATCTGTAGCACGTCATCTTCGTGGTGTAGCAATTTTAATGGCCAGTAGTGTACATTGTAAAGCGCGTACGCCTTCTCCTCCTAAAATAACGTGGCGTAACTAGTCTGTGTCGATAGATATATTTATTTCAGTTTCAATAGTTATCTTACTATATGTCTACAGTGCCGTTGGTTCTTAGGAAAAGGAATCGTCGTAAAGTAAATGAATCAGAGTCTGTGTCCATATGGGTTAAAGTTGCACTGTATTGTGCCAAGGTAAAGTTGTTGGTGATGTGATACATTACTATAGAAACTTTTCTGCAAATGGTATATTTGGTTTTGATTTATCACATTCTTAAATCACATTTTAAAAATTTACAACCTTTATCCCTTTGCATTTATAACTAAAGTTGTAACTGTTTCTGCTGATTTTCATCACCTCAGCTGTTCCACTGCGATTAGTAACATATACTGTGAGTCAAACCTTATACAGGGTATCCCGCTAGGAATGGTTAATACTCAGGGATATGACACGAACCATCATTTGAAGCAAAGAAGTCTAGTAAACATGGCCTCTAAAACTCGTACCTAAAGAACTTTGAGCACCCGTTCATCTTAGCTACTGTAAACATCTCATCTACTGAACAAGTGCTGATAGCTCTTAAGGTATACATTTTAGAGCCCATGTTTACTGGACTTTCTTGGGTAGAATGATCGTCCCTGTTATATTTGTGAATAATGACTACTCCACATCGGACACCCTGTATAAGAATCCACTAACATTGTATGTTACTAAACACAGTGTAATAGTTACGGTGGATGAAAGACAGAGTGCCCCAGGAGGAACGTTCATTACGCAGAAACGCCCATTTGAAGCAAAAAAATTCATAACGACATATGCCTTATACCAAATGGTTTCCGAATACAACACATTTAATGCACATTGGTTTTTTGCGCGCACATTCGTATGTGTTTTACCCACCCAACCTCTTTGACGTTTTATTCTAGCCCACTTCCTCTAGCTGCTTTCAACCCCTTCACTCGTGATGTCTTTCTGCCATTCAACTAGCCCGTCGAGCGAGCTGTTGTCCACGTTGTGTTGTAAGCGAAGAAGTGCAAGCGAGTGAGAGTGTATCAGAGAGAAGCGTCGGTGAACTGTGTACGCAGACGCGCTGGCTAGAGCACCACACATCTACACTAATGAAGATATGGCGTATGTAAGGCTTGTGCAACAATAGTAGTGCTGCTACTGCCAGAGAATACTGTTGGCGCTTTCCGACGCGTCGAATTTATCTACAATAATGAAGATATGGCGTATGTAAGGCTTGTGCAACAATAGTAGTGCTGCTACTGCCAGAGAATACTGTTGGCGCTTTCCGACGCGTCGAATTTCTGATCGTAGACTGTTTACCAGAGTTGTAGGCACACTGCGTGAAACATGTAGTCCCATTTTTCTTTTGAACGTGTAGTTGAACAGCCTGTGCAGGAACGGTAACACATTGTTGAAATGGTGCAGAGTAGGCCTACTGCCGGCACACAGCGACTTTCTGTGGTATCAATGTCCCACGAACACGTGAATGGCGAACATTGCTTGCGGAAAACCTGTAACCATTTCACATACAGCGTATCCACAATCTGCGCACTGGCGACAATGCCGCACGACAAATTATGTCACTGTCTAAATGATAGTCGTCACTTGCTTCCATTTATACTACTCACTGATGAAGTAACATTTAAACGGAATGGAACCAACAACACACGTAAGAATCATCGTTGGTCGTAGCAAAATCTACACGCGATTGTGGAAACCAATTTCCAAGTTCGTTTTTCGATCAGAGTTTGGTGCGGCATGATAGGTAACATGTTGATAGGTCCAGCCATTATAGAAGAGCGAATCAGGGGAAAGAATTATTTGCCTTTTTTAAATTAATTTGTTGAACACCCTGATGTCTTTCCTTTAGCCGCGCGGAATACAATGTACTTCCAGCATGACAGAGGCCCTCCACATATTTTACCAGATGTGTGAGGGAGCATCTCAACGTCATTTGCCCTAATCGTTGGGGGATTGGTTGCGGTAGGACAATTAATTGTCCACTAAGATCCTCAGACTTTATGACATTAGATTTTTGTCCATAGGGTTGGATGAAGTCTGAGATGTACAAATGAAAGGTGAGATGAACTGCTTGGCTACATCATGCACTTTGTTGCCCTCAGTAGGGAATGTGCAGAGGCACTCAGACAAGCAACACATGTTCTCCCAAGAGTGCACAAATGCACTGAAGATGATGGTGGGATATTCGAACATTTATTGTGAACTGCACAACAGCCGTAACCTAACTTGACGATCATGTTTGTAGGTGAATGCGTTAAAAATACGTATTGCTTAATCGATACTTTGTAAAACGCCTGTTGCAATGTTTCCTAATTGTTGTACACCTATATACAGCGTGTTTCTGTAAGAGCATGTAAAAATTTAACCGAACATAGAGGATGCTCCACTGAACAACTTGAGGTAGTGAACCTGGGATCCGACGAGCCAGCTTAAGGAGATAATAGGAATAAAATCAAATTACTATGTACTTTTTATTTACATTATTTACAGTTAACTGCAATTGCCACCACTGACACAATGAACAATTTATACTGTATCTTACAAAATGAGCTGAAACTGACGGCCATCAACCTCAATGCAAGCATGACATCGGCGAATAAGATTCTGACGCACCTATCAAATATACTTATATGGATATGGTGTCTGTTCTTTCGGACTTATATCCATATAAGTATATAGTTCTGGCAATACCGGTCGTGACCTTCTTCTTCTGTGCGGATCCACACATATTCCCTGAACTCTTACGGGACTTGGTAAGAATGTCTTCCACGAGTAATGAGTGTGTTGAGGTGGGACACTACGAATGTAGTGAGAATGTGGATCTCACGGGAGGCGTGCGCGAGATAGTCGCTGCATTCGCACTATCCTCTGTGCCCTCGGTGGCTCAGATGGACAGAGCGTCTGCCATGTAAGCAGGAGATCCTGGGTTCGAGTCCCGTTCGGAGCACACATTTTCAGCTGACCCGTTGATATATATCAACGCACATCAGCGGCTGAAGGTATTAATATAATTCTAATTTAGTTCACCTGGCAAATGTCCCTGGTGTGTTAGTGGCGAAGCAGAGTAGCTGGACTGGGTTTTGCGATTAATGTACTGGATCCGAGGGTGCTTTAGGAAGAGAAGGTGGTGTGGGAAATGGATGAGTTGGTATAGGATGCAAGATGGAGAAAGCAGGCAGACACGGACGGTGAGGTGTAATACATATTTTTCCAGAGTTTCAAGGGATAGGTACAATTTAGAAGAGGTTGAGATCCAGCCAACGTCGGCGTAAGTGAGGATGGGGCAGATGAGGGATTTATAGGTGACGGTACTGGAAGAAGGATGAAGAGCACAGGTGCGGCCTGTTAGTAGTTTTAGTTAGGTACAGGCTTTATGTTGGATGGCAAGGATGTGTGCTTCCTTTACTGTGTTAAATAAAGGGATGCGTTGGCTGTAGATGCAGAGAAGTTGCAGATGGAGAGATGGAAATCTGAACGATAGAAACACCGAGTGGTGCTACCAAGGATAGTGGCTTGGCTTTTCTGGGGATTCTTGAAGTTTCCTTGTATTATACTACTTGCTCAGGAGATTCGAATAGGTGTTCGAGAGAGGCATAGGAGAGTAGGAGGTTGTGGTGATAAGCTAGGTAGGTGATGTCGTCAACATACTACAGGAGGTGGGTGGGGAGTGGTGATTTGGATCTGTCTGCAGTGTACAGGATGTAAAGGAGGGCGAACATGACAGAGCACTGAGGCACATCTGCAATGGGGATGAAATACGGGGGGCAGGTTGTGGTTGATTGTGACATACATAGGATGGTCGTGAAGAAAGAGTGCTATAAGGGAGACATAGTTAACTGGAAGTATATAAGTTTGTAGCTTTAAGAGCAGTCCACAATTCCATACACGATCAAAGGCTTTAGGGACATCAAGGGAGACAAAAATTGGTTGTTTTCCGTTCAGCTGATATGAGATAAGAGGACTAAGTAATTTTTGGGACAAAGGTCGAACTGGGCGTTTGGGATGGGTGCGAATGTTGCAAGGTGCTGATGGGATCGTTGGGTAATGATGATTTCCAGATTTTTATTGAAAAGTGACATGAGGCTGATACGTCGATAGAACGTCTCCACAGATTTGGGTAATGTCCTATGTAGAGGATGGTACTATCTAAGATGAAAAGTGTTTTGTGGCAGACTCTGGATTATTCCTTGAGATAGCGGTAGGTAATCATTCCCTTAGGCTTGATGGAATCCCTACAAAACCCAGCATGGTTTGAAGAGATCTACGCATTCTCCTAAACGAGAAAAGGACCTTTCCTGGACATGTACAATCAGAAATCAGCTAAAATTACACATAATACTGACTGTGCTGGCACTGTCAAATATAAATTACAGCTGCATGTTGTACCGTCATATTAGGCAGCTATCATTGACGCTATTTTGGGCTTCGCTGCCAGCATCTGGGCGCATTTGGAGAGCTACAGAGCGATAATCCAACGAATACATCGGAATGTACTTCCGAGCCTCACCTCTGCCTATCGCACTAAACTTGTGGAGGGTTTACTGGTGATTCTCGGGATATGTCCCATGGAGCTCGTGGTACGCTACAGTGCAGCTTTGTATTGGGTGGGGCATGAAAAATATTACTGACTGTACCAGATCACAGGAACTCGTACTTTTTTTTTTAATAAAAGATACTTAGGAGCCTAGAAGTTAGGCGAATTGCAGTCTGATTGAGAAAACAGAGGCACTGCAAGGCGGATATACAGCATATCCCTAAGCATTGGGAACAGGGTCAGCGTGTACGACACTAATCCTACTCGAACTAGAGGTGCATCTATTAACAGGTCATGGGCCATATCCAAATATCTCCATCGAGTAGGATGTTGGGACACACCAATCTGTGAATGTGGAAAGTTCGGCTGATCATATCGTTTTCAGTTGACCCCATTTCCAGGTGGAGAGAGAACGCAGACGTCAGTTTTTATTTATTTAGGACAGTTTTGGTGGTAAAATTCACTGTCTTCAGGTCTCTAGGTACAGCAAACATATCGTTCAACATACTGTACAAACACATAGTATAACAGTGAAGACATCAAATACAGAGTGTCTCCATATGGTAACTAATATTTATTTATTTGAGAGACCCAAGCAACCTATATTTTAGGTATAGGGGATTGTTGAGAACTGTATTACTATTGTGTACATTATAATCATCATCGCATTAACGGGTCTGTAAGCCCTACAGCAGAAGACAAAAGAAACAGCTACATTACAAACGGAGAAGAATAGCACTCTACAAAATATTATAAAAGAAGATATTACAAGAAGCACAGTATAAAGGTATCAGTCAGTCAAACAGAGGAGATATCTACTGTAGATGGTAGTCCATCGCTGCAGGTCTCCAGCTTCATCTTCTTGTGTGTAACACAACATTTATAGTTAATCTGGTCATAACTGAAACATATGTTTAAAAAACTATTTATATAGTATAGAAATATTACTTATAATATAATAAGTTACATGTGATTACGTATGACACTCCACACATTTCATCCGATTAAGGTAGGTATGTGATTTGAAATGGAATCTCTGTAAGTGTGGTATATTATAACAACGAGATATTACTTCGTCTGTGTAACAAAAGTTATCTGGTAAATGGTTCTACACATACATCAGTCTGGAAAAAGACTCTTATCTGTATAAAAATATCATGCGTGTAATAAATATATCGTGTAATGGTTCAAATGGATCTGAGCACTATGAGACTTAACATCTGAGGTCATCAGTCCCCTAGAACTTAGAACTACTTAAACCAAAACTAACCTAAGAACATCACACACATCCATGCCCGAGGCAGGACTCGAACCTGCGACCGTAGCGGTCTCGCGGTTCCGGACTGAAGCGCCTAGAACCGCATGGCCACACCGGCCGGCTATCGTGTAATATCTCTGTGTGTTTATGTGAATGTCAGAATAATTGTTTACTACAACCAGTATGAGCTACAAATTAAATCATGTTGTATCATGGTGACAAGTGTTTTTCAGCTCTCAACTTTTTTGTTGCGCACAGAGAGTTGCACTTCATTATTAAAGCCATACATGTCATTCTGTCAAATTATGTCTGCATGGTACTGTTTGTAATTTACGTCTCTTCCCAGTGGTCCTATCAGACATTAACACACACATTAGTCACGCTAGCACACGAATCTCTGATTCTGATATCTTAACATCTTTGTTTACACTAGGAATTAAGTTGATGTGCTACAGCTGTATATACCTCGAACGAAAGGTATGGAGAGACACTATGATAAACTTAACATATTACTTGCGAGAAATAATCTTGATTATAGACTGACTCTCATGTATTAAATTACATTACATTCAGCACCACTTTCACAGACACTAATGGTTATGGACCTTTACTAGAACTATAATGGTAGTCTTGCATCGAAAATATAACCACCACACATTGTACAGGTGGGCACATTTCATCGTTCACATAAAGTTGTAAATAATGATTTAGTATGTGTCTTATACTGCTTATAGTAAACAAATACACTGAGGCTCACATCAACCAACAGGTATTATCACATGCTATATTTATTACACACATAGTACCTCTATATCCGATAAGTTTCCATTTGTGGATTGACACACACGTAGAACTATTTTTCTCACTGTTCCAGAAATTCCACTCCAAATCATGTACCTGTGTTACACAAAGTGTGTGGGGCATCATTAGCAATCAGATGTAACCTATTACAAACAGTATTTCTGCCGTATATAAAAAATTATTTAACATGTGTTTCAATTAAACCAAATTAACCATAACTGTTCTGTTATACATTAGAGCAATATAGTCTTCAGTAATACTATATGCCTACAATACAGGCTGTTCGGTTTTCAAAAAATTTAAATTTTGTTACCATACACACAAACAACTATAGAGTTGGTATTTTCCCTATTTTCATACTATGTTTTTGTATAATATTTTGAACACTATCTTTTTAGATCTATTTTACGACTGAAACTGTTCATAAATAATTAGAAAGTAATACACACAGTTGAACGCATCATCATTATTGCACAACATAGTATCTGCTGTTGCAATACGTCAGAAGATGGACGTATGTAAATTAGACTGTGGTCTGCAAACCCCTGTAAATGACCAAAACTTCTAGATTAAAGTTAATATGACTGCACATCGAAGATATAAAAAGGCCAAGGTCATCTTTCAGTCTTTAAGATTAAAAGTACATCCTGAATGTCACAATAACAACAGACCATAAGCACAAAGCAGAACTTTTTCCTCCACAATAGACAATGATATTGCCATGATCTGTAGTGCATTCTGTGTGGTATGATGGTTAGTGTCGCCCAGCTGGTGCGCTGTGGATCATCAGTTCAAATCCAACCACGGCAATTATTTGTTGTTTAGTATTTATTATTTCCGGAAGGTTCTTGAAATATTTAAGGGTTGTAATGTTTGTATATTCTGTAATATTCTATGTCTGTATAAATAGCTGCACGGCATGTCCAGGAGGACTGTTCTACTCTGGTTGTACATTGTTGTCCGTAATAAACGCTTTTCCAGCGCTATGTGTTATACTTCATTGATGACCCTACCTTCAGATGTCGATGTCATTGTGGTTTCGACATAATGATATTTATTTTGTTAATTACTTTGTTTATTAAATTGTAGCCTGTCATACATAAAGTATAGGCTTTATTCTTACTTGAATTATTAATATCGACAGGAATCTTTCTATATATTGGCAACCAATCATACAATATACATCCACATTCAATACAATACTTCTGTCCATCATTGTAAATATTTATGCTATAAATAAAACTACACCTACTACCATATCTATGTCTACCCTCTGATAACATCAGTTTTTGTCTGCCACATTCAACAATGCACTCCATTGCTTCCTGGTTCGTACGAATACCCTGCCGGTACTTCACGAAGCTGAGGGTGTTGTGTCAATGTAGACTAATCCCCTGTTATGAGGGAGCTTCATTGGTAGCAGTTCGGAGCGCAGCTATACGCCGGCTCACGCTACATCGGTTCCAGTTCCTTGGGTGACGAGACACTGCCCACTGTTGCGTTTCCACTCTGGTTGGCTCTGAGATTACGGGACTTAACTTCTGAGGTCATCAGTCCCCTATAACTTAGAACTACTTAACCCTAACTAACCTAAGGACATCACACACATTCATGCTCGAGGCAGGATTCGAACCTGCGACCGTAGCTATCGCACGGTTCCAGACTGTAGCGCCTAGAACCGCTCGGCCACCCCGGCCGGCTCCACTCTGGTGTTACGTCACGTCACGATGCATGTGGTTTTGCCTGTTCGTATTCTGCAACTATTGACTTTACTTGTCTTCACTGTGTTGCTTCTCAATCTTCTGTTGCAACCTCTCACAGTTCAGTAGATTAGTTGATTGAGTGATTGATTGGACTAACTGACTGACTGATTAGGCAACACACTACCCAAACCTTTCTTGAAATAGCTTTGGCAATACTGTCCAGGATCTGCCACGCTGTTTCTCAATGCAGTATCTATTTGACACTAAATCTTCCGTTCTGCTTACCGCTTCAGTTGCTGCTCATTAGTATCAGCAACATTGGCATACAGCAGACATTCCTAGATAGTATGTTCTGGCGTGCCATCTTCACCAGGCACTTTCGGACGTTTGTCTTCGACCAGTTCTATGCCAGTAGCTATCGTAAGGCCCATGACCCATCAAGACGTGTGTTAGGCCTCTTGACGGATTCAAGTGCCCATTCCCAGTCTTGGTTTTATGCTATTATTTGGGTGAGAAATCATTCGTGTATATCGCTGCTTGGGCATCACCCCATTGTTTCTACCAGGGGTGAATTTGCTGCTTGCTTGTGGCTCCTATTCCTACTAATATTAGCACTTCATGATATAGTTCTGTCTTCAGTCAATGCATCACGTTTCTTTCGTATCTGTAGATCGAGTGGCCATATTCCAAGTATTGGTTGGTCGTTTGGGGGAAGAGACCAAACAGCGAGGTTATCGGTCTCATAGGATTAGGGAAGGATGGGGATGGAAGTCGGCCGTGCCCTTTCAAAGGAACCACCCCGGCATTTGCCTGGAGCGATTTAGGGAAATCACGGAAAGCCTAAATCAGGATGGCCGGACGCGGGATTGAACCGTCGTCTTTCCGAATGCGAGTCCAGTGTGCTAACCACTGCGCCACCTCGCTCGGTTATTCCAAGTATTACTTGCAATGCTTCAAATTACACAGTACCAGAACCTCCTGTCAACCACAGAAGTATACTGCGCTGCACTGTGTTAACTGTCCACGCTGGTGTTATGAGTACGAGCCTGTGCACCCTGCATTCGCACAGTATCCCACGATCGCAGTTGGGATATCATTCTGATATATTCCTACTGTTTCCATTAGTAGTTTATAATAGTAATTGGCTTGATTAATAAATTTGTACATCATTATTCTGAATCTGTTGCTCACTTCTTAAATATGTGCACTATAATTTTGTTGCTCCTCCAAGAGGCGGCCTAAGTATCTGGTGAGGGAGTTCCAATTTAGTGATCTGTTGCTTAATTTCATGATCGAGTCTTTTAAAAGGTTCCCTTTTAACAATATGTACATGGTTTTTTCAAGAGCAAAAGAGAGTTTAACTCCTTGACACCACTGACATAACGGTTGGGCTGTAGTACAACCATCTTCCACAAGGATGATCCGGTACTTGGCATATGCCACGACTACTACTACGACCACTGTGTTATCCTGCAGCTTTCCTAATACCGAGCCGAGTATTAGATACCGAAAGATAGGGCCACTTACAGTCCTCTGTTGACAATCTTCCGACATTTCTTTTGCAACGGTTTCTGCTGGAGACAACAGAGTTGCTTCTCTGGTTTGAAAATTATTTTTTAAAACAGCTGCATAATGCTCGTGAGCAGTCTAATTTCGTCACGCGGTCAAAAAGTGCTAGCCACCGTATGTGATAAAAAGCCACGGTGATGTCCACAATTGTGGCAAGAATATCCGTGCGGGGAGTTTTTTCAAGTCTTATTGTCTCATTTACAACGTCTTCTGTTAACTTCCCACTTCTGAATCCACACTATTGGGAGTTCATTTGACGAAGAGGTCTCTTCTCCTGTAGTATACGGTATAACAGCTTCTCCGTCACTTTCCCTGCGGTATCGAGAAGGCAAATTGGTCTGTAGGATTTTGGAGCTGAGGGATCCTTGTCACGTTTTTTCAATATAATCATATTTACTTTCTTCCATAAATCTGCTATTGTTCCCTCCAATAGCACGCGTTACAGAGCATATGAAGGGAATGTAGACCTTCAGCAGGGATGCCATCAGGACGAAGTGATTTCTTTCTTTTCTCACCTCTTCTTCTTCTTCTTCTTCTTCTTCTTCTGAAAATGGTCTCCCTATCCCGTCTCCACAGTGTGCTTCCCTATATTTGTTCCGCATTTCTCTGTTTTCATCAAATTCATCATCCGCAATGTCATCTGGAAAGAGTATCCATCAGAAATTGTGCAGATTGCCGCCTGTTTTCTGTAATGCTGTCGTCTGCTAGTTTGAGAGTTGATACCATTGTAGGACATTTTATCTTTTGACTCACGATTTTATACGGTGTACACCATGCGTAAAAATATAGACTGTTCTGGGCCACGAATCGTTTCCAACTCTCTATTCTTGCCTGCCGCAGGAGGTTCTGAAATTACTGCTTAAGGTTTCTCTATCTGTTCAATCTAGTAGCTGTTTCTCCTTAAGTACGGTCTTTCTGGCAGGTTCTTCTTGCTCTTCTGTTCTCAGTCTTTGAAAACTCTCTTCTCATAGTATTTGTGAACTCCAGCCCGTTTGTCTTCCGGTTGGTATTGCATCTTTCATGTCTTCTTGTATTGCGGTGACGAATTCTTCAGCTTTTGTGTCCACAGCCACTGGATCTGGACAGCGGAAAATACTACTCAGATTGTTCCAGTAGGCTTCCGTTATGTTGTAACGAGTATTTAATATGTTAAATGCATCGTCAACTTAGTGTTCATTTCTACAGGAGTCAGCTGCACATATTATAACTTTGTGGTGACGCCTCCTTCAACTTTCCAGGTTCTGATGTTCCTGACAGCATGTTTGTTAACCATTGTGACGTCTACAGCGGGTGGAAAAAATATGGAAACACCAAAAACAAAATACATTATGACGCCTAACACGGCGTGGGAAAACCGTTGGCATTCAACACAGATTCGGAATGAATAAATACAGGTCCTGCAAAATAGTAGCACGCTCAGCAACGACGATGGAGGCAGATAGCGATCACGCGCCCTTATCTCCAAAGTAATCAGAAAGGCTCAATAATACTGAGATCTGTGGCTAGGGGGGATGCGACACTTCGCCCTCGTGCTCACAAAACCAGTCCTGGACGATACGAACTGTGTGAGTAGGCGCCTTGTCGTCTTCAACACAGCATCGCCATTGGGGACGGACCCGATCAGCCGAAAGGGTCACATAATCCTTGGTAGTCAAGTGACCTGGACAATAACCATGGGGTCCAAAAAATAAAACGATGTGGATGCCCAAATCATCAGCGAACCCCCCGCGGGCGGCCGGTGTGGCCGAGCGGGTCTAGGCGCTTCAGTTCGGAACCGCTCGACCGCTACGGTCGCAGGTTCGAATCCTGCCTCGGGCATGGATGTATGTGATGTCCTTAGGTTAGTTAGGTTTAAATAGTTCTAAGCTCTAGGGGACTGATGACCTCAGAAGTTAAGTCCCATACTGCTCAGAGCCATCTGAACCATTTTTGAACCCCCGCCATGTTTCACTCTTGGGATGTAAACTCGGCCAGAAGTTTAGAGTCTGAAACACTAATCATTCGACCAAATGAAATTTCTCCATTTCTCCATAGTCCACGTGTTATAGCTTGGGCACCACGTTCTATTTCCAGCTCGCCCTTCAGTTTCTTGCTTATGGAGCTGCGTTCGTTCGTTTTGGTGCTGACAGGCTGCGCGAGTGCCACATCCAGCTGTGCAGTGACTTTTACAGCTATTGCCCTCTTATTTTTCGTCACAATCCTCTTCAATGACCGCCCGTCATGATCATTCCATACACACTTCCGTGCACGTTGTAACTGAGCGGATGAAGTTTTCCCGCTTTCCCCGTATGCGGTGGAAACCTTCGATACGGTGCCTCTTGAAACACCAAACACTTGGGCTACCAACAATTTGCCCACGTTCGGATAATCTGAGCCCCGACAGAATGCACTGGCTACGACTGGCACTTCAACATACAGAGGACACTACACAAGATGAAATACAACAGCACAACCTGCACGCTTGGCTACCACCTGCATCTATGTTCAAGCATGCACTGCTCGCTGTTTTTTCGTATTTGTCCAACCCTGGAATATTGGACTGCGCACCTGTCCTCCCTTTACGTGTGAGTGGATTTCCATGTCTGTTTGCCACTTTCATATTTAATTTCATTATGGCTTCCTGCAGCATAATGCCTCTTTCATCCTGCACTGAACGAAACCATAGTGGTGATTTAGTGTTAGTCATCTTTGGCCAAGGTGACTAATGTCTTAAAATCGCTCCATGTACTCATGTATGGCATCACTTAACTGAGACAAAAATCAAACTTCCACTACCAGAACATAAACACAAATCACGTGTTCATTACAGTACAATGCTATCTTATAGCTAAGATGTATATTAAAATGACAATGGCTGTCATCGGTTTTTGACCATGTGTGATAAACAGAGCTGCGACTGGCATTCCCGGGAGTTTTCCGCTTTTTATGTACGGTTCCTGTAAGTATAGAACGTTGAACTTCATTGCCTCGGCTACTTTGCGAATTTCATGCTTGACATCCTGGCTTCTCTTGAAGTTTAGTTGGGCTATTTTTAAACACCTCGAGTCCATCTATAGACGGTATATGTGTAAGCAACAGTGTGGCCACCACTGCTGAAGGTCAAGTGCTATCCTACCATGCGGTATATACACTCCTGGAAATGGAAAAAAGAACACATTGACACGGGTGTGTCAGACCCACCATACTTACTCCGGACACTGCGAGAGGGCTGTACAAGCAATGATCACACGCACGGCACAGCAGACACACCAGGAACCGCGGTGTTGGCCGCCGAATGGCGCTAGCTGCGCAGCATTTGTGCACCGCCGCCGTCAGTGTCAGCCAGTTTGCCGTGGCATACGGACCTCCATCGCAGTCTTTAACACTGGTAGCATGCCGCGACAGCGTGGACGTGAACCGTATGTGCAGTTGACGGACTTTGAGCGAGGGCGTATAGTGGGCATGCGGGAGGCCGGGTGAACGTACCGCCGAATTGCTCAACACGTGGGGCGTGAGGTCTCCACAGTACATCGATGTTGTCGCCAGTGGTCGGCGGAAGGTGCACGTGCCCGTCGACCTGGGACCGGACCGCAGCGACGCACGGATGCACGCCAAGACCGTAGGATCCTACGCAGTGCCGTAGGGGACCGCACCGCCACTTCCCAGCAAATTAGGGACACTGTTGCTCCTGGGGTATCGGCGAGGACCATTCGCAACCGTCTCCATGAAGCTGGGCTACGGTCCCGCACACCGTTAGGCCGTTTTCCGCTCACGCCCGAACATCGTTCAGCCCGCCTCCAGTGGTGTCGCGACAGGCGTGAATGGAGGGACGAATGGAGACGTGTCGTCTTCAGCGATGAGAGTCGCTTCTGTCTTGGTGCCAATGATGGTTGTATGCGTGTTTGGCGCCGTGCAGGTGAGCGCCACAATCAGGACTGCATACGACCGAGGCACACAGGGCCAACACCCGGCATCATGGTGTGGGGAGCGATCTCCTACACTGGCCGTACACCTCTGGTGATCGTCGAGGGGACACTGAATAGTGCACGCTACATCCAAACCGTCATCGAAGCCATCGTTCTACCATTCCTAGACCGGCAAGGGAACTTGCTGTTCCAACAGGACAATGCACGTCCGCATGTATCCCGTGCCACCCAACGTGCTCTAGAAGGTGTAAGTCAACTACCCTGGCCAGCAAGATCTCCGGATCTGTCCCCCATTGAGCATGTTTGGGACTGGATGAAGCGTCGTCTCACGCGGTCTGCACGTCCAGCACGAACGCTGGTCCAACTGAGGCGCCAGGTGGAAATGGCATGGCAAGCCGTTCCACAGGACTACATCCAGCATCTCTACGATCGTCTCCATGGGAGAATAGCAGCCTGCATTGCTGCGAAAGGTGGATATACACTGTACTAGTGCCGACATTGTGCATGCTCTGTTGCCAGTGTCTATGTGCCTGTGGTTCTGTCAGTGTGATCATGTGATGTATCTGACCCCAGGAATGTGTCAATAAAGTTTCCCCTTCCTGGGACAATGAATTCACGGTGTTCTTATTTCAATTTCCAGGAGTGTATAATGAACTGCTTATACAGCTCCTCATATCGCATACTATATTTCTTCTGAGAAATTTTAAGCAGTAAATTCTCCAGAAACTGAGCGTCAATAGGTAGGCTCTTCGATCCCAACTGATCGCCATCTACAGCACCGGGTAGTGGAAACGTTATATTTCTTTCACGTGTTTCATTCTTATTGTAGGCCCTAAGTCTGAGTACTGTTAGCAGATTTGAAGGTTCTTCCAGTCTGGCATACATTGTTGTGGGTTTATGAACGTTTTACTCCAACTTGAAATTGTTCATCGCTGTCTGTCCTGTCTCAATGTTAATGTTATGAACTCTAGATTGTGTTGAGTCATGACCTTAAGGGGCATCGGCATTTCTTCTGTTGAACTTTGTTTCCTTAATGGGTGGCTCTGTTCCTTTACCAGTTCTTGGCTGCAATGTAATTGTGATCTGTGGTATTTTTGGTCTTCACTAGTAGTGCTCGACACCTCATTGTTCTGAATTTTGCTACCTTATTTTCAAACTGCAGCGCACGTTTCCAGATTTTATAAAACGTTTATATATATAGTTATTTTCGTAACTGAAGCCAGGAGTTCAGTTCGTCTCGTCGGATAATACATCCATGATTCCTTCTTGAAAATAACGAAGATGTTAAATATTGTAAAACAGTTATAAGGTTTTATACTTTCATTAACAAATTTTGATGCGGGCAACTTTTGTGGCGTGGCACAACGATTCACAGTGATTAGATGACGTCGTGCGAGACCATAGAAATGGTTTCCATAACCTTTCACGTAAATGCCGAAACTCATTAATTATTAGAGAGTAAAAAAGTCGGAAAAATAGGGCGTGAGCTAGGATTATTTCCAAGCATACTGAAATGCATACCGTGTCCAAGCGCATACCCTGAATTAAAGCTATGGCTCGAACCTTCAAAATCCTGACGAAATCCAGCATGAGTGATTTCGTACAACACACCTTTCCAACTTACGTAGCAGTAGACCCCTTCCTCACAATCTGACCTACGCCAACCAAATTGCATCTTACCTGGAAGACACTTTTACCATCGCAGCATAGATTGCTCGACTGATCTCTGAGTGTATGAACGCACAACATAGGTATCCCATCTCTCGCAACGAACATCCAATACTTGCACAGCACTCAACCAACGAGACTAAACACGCCAGTATCAGATGAAGACATTCTACAAACACTCGCTAAAAAACGAAACACTGTACCCGATCACGTTATAGTTACCTTCCAAACCAATTTAATTCTATTTATTGCCATGAATTTTAGACCTGCTATCCTGAAACTCTGAACCGATCTTACATATTCAGTATTCATGGTGACATACATTGTTTTATATATTATGCACATACTGCTGTGCAAAACGTAAGGACGAAAGTAACTTTCGCATGGTTTTTCACTGCCAAATAAAATAGCTGTATGTAACTTTGACCATAAATAGGAAGAAATACTACAGCATAGTACAGAAGGTAAGTGAAATAAATACACAATGAGTCGAACAGTAATGGCACTTTTATTAAAAGACTATAATTATACTGAAGTCACATCTGCAGCTCGTGGTCTAGTGGCTAGCGTTGCTGCCGCTGGTTTACGGGGTCCCGTATTCGATTTCCGGCCGGTTTGGGGATTTTCTCTGCCCGTAGATTGGGTGTTTGTGTTCTCCTCGTCGTTTCATCATCATTCGTGAAAGTGGCTACGTTAATGTTACAAGTGGAGCACTAGCGAGTATCAATTAACTGTTGATGGGTCCTTTCTTTCGAGAACACTCATCGCACAATAATACTAAGCTAGTATTTATTCACAGTATAATGCATGCAGGATGTAAAAAACTGTGTACCGGGATATAAAATGTTAGAATATTTAGAGGAGATAAAAATATTTTTTTTAGGTGACGAAAGTGACACAGGTGTACCGTTTTGCAGCAAGGGGCCACGAAAGATTTGACAGTAGTGATGTTCAGAGACGGTATTCAAACTTCCGTGGGATGAATATTGTTTTTGAAATGTTGCCGAACTCCTATGGAGTTCTTTTCGTGGGATTGGTGTTCGAGGCAGCGATAGACAGTGCAGAACAGCTGGTTGTCCGTCGTTAAAAAGCTGGTTGTTTTCAGAGTGTTAGACAATCACTGGCACGCTGATTCCAGTTATGCACAAATGTTAACGGACGACATTTTCAGCAACTTCTCTAAAACAATGTTCAACACATGGCGTTTACGAACATCGGTATTGTCAAAGCTTCCATGGACCACCAGTTGAGAAACGATGCACCGGTAACATTTTTGTAAAAAAGAAAAATATGATTTTATCTCCTCTAAACACACTCAAAATTTGTATACGTAGCTTTTCTTACACTTGCATCAAGTCTCGACTTACAAAAAAATAAATAAATAAATAAATAAATAAAAATAAAACAAAAAAAACTTATGGCTGTTTATAATCTGTCGCTTCACTTTTCTCAAAACATTTTTACGAAACATCTAATTTAGTTGACGCCTAGTTATGTGCAACAAATTCTGGTAACTGCTCATATTCTCATATTCTGCATGGTATCTCAGAGGTTGCAATCTAACAGCACATTTATCCACACCCGTAGTTGGAATAGTTATTGTAGTACGCTGCTGATTCTTCGTAGGAATAGATATTCGAATCAAAGTCACCTCTGTGCTGTGCCACACCCTTCCGTAATTTTTACGTCGCCAACTTCCTTCTCCGTTCGTGGGATTGCTTCTCTTTTATTTCCACTATGAGTAACTCCATTGCCTTTCATAGCAAATGGTCATGCCAGTGCGCGAGATTACACTTGAATTTGTCTTGTAATTACAAATCTTAAGGTTGAAGCTCTTCTGGCTGTCTTTTATTACAAATAAATTTATTTTTATAGGGTGTCCGCCTTTAGCAAAACACAATTATTTCTTTTCTGCTATTACCCAGACATGTTTCGCTGAAATTTCAGTATCATCAGCGGGCTTTTATTTTCTTTCTATGACACAACGCAAATGCTCTTTACTCTTTGTACATACATAAATTTGGGTTTTTATTAAATTAATTACAAATCTGAAAAAAAACGATGAAAAAGGTTTATATACCTTGTTGACATATGCTGTAGTTGTCCTGATTTTGTAAGGTTTGCATTACACATGTTTTCCTTTCACTGTTTGTCATGTGTAACCACATAAACTTAATGTACAAAAGTTATTTACTTCTAAATCTTACGACTGTGAATGTTCTAGTTAGGCCTAACATTAATTAATTCGATGTGGAAGATTTTGTGTGTTTTTGTCTGCGTTGGCAGCATTACATTTTCTGGTACCCCCATTATCTTCACTGTGAAAAACTGCACAATATAACTTTTAATGTCACTGTTCACAAACAACGATAACAAGGTAACAGAAAGTGTTCTGATGTGTTCTGAGCGGGAGTTTTGAATCTTTGTGGTGTGTGTCTGCCACTTGTGTGTGTGTGTGTGTGTGTGTGTGTGTGTGTGTGTGTGTGTGTGAAAAAGGGGGGGGGGGTGAGGGAGGTACGGACTGGTGTCACCTGATAGTTCTTCGATAGCAGAAAGTAACTTACATGTCTGTAACACAATCCAACAGACATGAACAACGACTTGAAAATTCTCAAATGCAGCGACAGCACCCCACAAAAACTAATAATTGAGGAAGACTACCAAATACAAAAAGCCATAATCGACAGGAAACAAGTAACAAATGAATACACAGCTCTCTGCAATGGCACTCTGTTCTCTGCTCTGAAAGAACTATCAGAAGATACCAATCCCTCCCCCCCCTGCCCCCCCCCCCCACACACACACATACACACCACGAAACTATATAATAAAACAAAACGCAGATACACCTCACAAAGATTCAAAACTCCCGCTTAGAACACAATCAGCTGTTCCACTGTCCGCTATCTTGTTTTCCTAGTTAATAAACAGTTAGAGTGAATGTCACATAATGCATTTTTTTAACAGTAAAAATTATGGGGAAACCACAAAAGTGTAACACATTGTAAATAGAGGCACTAACAAACACACTCAGAGAATTAATTAATGTTAGACCTAACCACAAGATACTCCGTCGTAAAGTTTTGAACTAAATAACTTTTCTGCATTAAGTTCGATACGGTTGTAGATGACAAACAGTGAAAGGAAAGCAAGTTTTGCATTAAACTTTAAAAACCAGAAAAGCACAGCATGTGGTGAAACTGTATCCCTTTTTTAAAAAATTGTAAATACTCTGTTAAAAACTCAAATTTATATGGTACAAGTAGTGAAGCGCAGTTATCCTGTTTAATAAAAAGAAAATAAAAGCTCGCTGATGATGCTGAAACTACAGGGAAACATGTCTGGTTATTAGAAGAAAAGAAATAATTGTCTTTTAACAAGGCTGATCCACTCACCCAAAAATAATTATCAATGTTTGTACGAGACGCTGTATTTCGTGATGTTCACCCACCACAGAAAATTTCATTAAATAAACAAAATCTGAGTGCTCGAAAGAAAAAATCAAGCAACAACAATGATGAAACAGCGGACAGGACAAAGTGCTACAGCGGTACATATTACTCAACGAAGCAAACCGCAGACCGCCGGCCGATGTGGCCGAGCGGTTCTAAGCGCTTCAGTCTGGAATCACGCGACCGCTACGGTCGCAGGTTCGAATCCTGCCTCGGGCATGAATGTGTGTGATGTCCTTAGGTTAGCTAGGTTTAAGTAGTTCTAAGTTCTAGGGAACTGATGACCTCAGATGTCAAGTTCTGTAGTGCTCAGAGCCATTTGAACCATTTTTGAAGCCGCAGACCGGCCGTAACGGGAACTAGGTACGGCCTCGTATTAGTTTAAAGATGGCCCGGAAAGAAAATGTGACGAAACATGCAAGCACAATGGTACAGCCGAGTAAATCCATAATGTGCATATACGGCCGTAAGGACACCATGCCAAGTGGCGTGGGGTTACCAAAGAAGCAGCTGCAAAAACTACACAAATACCACAGTATATTGTTAGGCAGAAATTTCTGTGATGTTGTGAAGAAAACAAAGGAAGGAACAGCATGAAATGAAGTTGTCGGTATGGAATTCGTCTGTAAGAGGTGTCTCAATAAACGAGTCATCACTTGAGAACGTGACGGCATTGTTTCAGAAAAGATTATACTTTTCCGACAAAAATAGAACATCAGAATTACACGATGTACCTAGTTCACTCGGCGTGATTGATTCTCTGCTGCCTGTTTACCCGTCCTGATAGCCGTGCGTGTTGCTGCCGCTTCCGGGACGGTGGACGGTGTGCCGGCCAGCCTGGATAAGGTTTCCAGGTGTTTAGCAAATGGTTCAAATGGCTCTGAGCACTATGGGACTTAACTACTTTGGTCATCAGTCCCCTAGAACTTAGAACTACTTAAACCTAACTAACCTAAGGACATCACACAACACCCAGTCATCACGAGGCAGAGAAAATCCCTGACCCCGCCGAGAATCGAACCCGGAGGTGTTTAGCCACATCCCACTAGTTGAATACCGGGTTGGCACCCAAGCCCCGCCTCATTTACTCGATTCACAAACATTCAGAAAAACTTTTGTTCAATTTCACAAGCATAACAATCCACGTAGACAGTTGGGGTACACATACTCCATTCCGGAGGTAACCAGTTGGCGAAAGGAAGGCCATCCGGTCACGCCTTAAACTAACCGTTTCAAATCCGTTAATAAACATTCCGATTCTGCGCCGATGCGGGATAAAGGTACAAGAAAAAGAAAAAAAGGATGTTGAGACAGCCTGTTTGCTTGCTAGTCTTCTTCAGCTATAGCGAGCAGCCTGCACTGAACCCAGGGAGCCTGTCTGGGATTCCAGGCACTAAATACGGCTCGCAGCACTGGGTAAGTCGTTGATATATCATGCATAAAATGGGCTCAGCAACGCGCGTATATGCCCGAAAGCACCCCACTTGTCTGAAGTATAGTGGTCAATGGCTTATTCGGACGAAATGTCGATTCGTGTACTTGCGCTGTGTATAAATGTTGTCATAGCGCGAGGAGTATTGTCAAACTTAAGTGATAGTTGTGCCTTGTGGTGCTTAGTTTATGGAAGCGTATCGCGTGAATAGTGGAATGTACAGTGTTACTATCTCCCCTCCCTGATCTCGAGCGTTTAACCCTTTTAGCGCCAGTAGTTGCTTCTTGCAACGACCATCCTGTTAATTTTGTTTTGGAGTATCAGTGCATGAAACCACCGTTGCTGTTGCAAGACAGAGATATCTAGTGGTACACTGAGGTACTTCTGTGAATACAGTCCACTGTAGCAGTCACTTACAGCGTTCAAAGCAACAGTCGTAAATTGAGGTAAGTGACTGTAAGAGATGGTGATAAGACCCTTTTTTATAGTAGACATATTGAGGAAAGTAAGGGTATCTATGTTATCGTAACATAACTTTGAGTTTGTACTATTTCTTTTATGAGTGGTTTCGAAATGAAACCACTGGGGCCGTATGTAGTTTTGATACAAAAATTATTAATTTTTAGGTCCCTGTTTGCTCGTTATTACGACGTTTTAGGCATTAAATGTTCACAGAATTTTCCAAATGTGTGATAGTGTCTAAGAAAAAGGCGAACTTGCTTTCAAATATATCATACGAAGTGATGGGTGGTTGACAATTGTAGGCCCCAGTAGTCCCAAAGTGAAACAACAACTTTTAAACAAATGATGGTTTACTTTTTGACAATTTCTCCTTGTAGTTTAATTTTGTGAAAAAATTTAAATTGTATTTGTTTTCGTATTGCTGGGGTTAGAACGTAGAAGAGAGGCAGGTACCTCGCGTGGAGGCTCCGAAGAAAGAGCCGAGGTCGTCGGCGTGCGCGCCGCCCCCCAGTATCCTGCTGAAGCTGGGCCTGTTGCTCTGCCGGGGCTCCGCCGGCGCCGCCATCGGCTCCATGCTAATTGCTGTCTGCATTTGTCTGCGCGCGCCCTCGCGCCCTCGCTTGTGCAGAGGCGCCGAGATGGAAGGGCACTGGCCCGTGCCACAATGCGTTAGCTGCGCGCACACGCCACACGTTTGTCTCCCGACTTACCATCGACCCTTTCGAGTTCGACCGGCCAGTGTGACGTCGGATGTAGAGGCTAGCGACACGGTAACCAACAACGCTATTCCTGGCGACAGACGAGTGAAACATTTTAGCAGGGCGTAAGACGCCGAAAGCTACCTCCAGCATCTAAACTCCGCAAGTGCTCAGAGCGAAGTATCCTCGCTCCAGTTTCCTATTTTGTTTATGCATTGGAGGCAGACCATCACCACGACTCTGGTTTCTGTTTCGAACCTCGTATTGATTTTCGTCTGTCGCTCCTACACTTTCGAACTTCTGCTAAAGCCCACTCCTTTTCCCATCCGCTTACACCTTTAGCCTTCGCCAGGAAGTCAGTCCAGGTGTCATATTTTTCAATACTTTCCTTCGTCCTCTCCTAAATTACTTTTAAAAAACTAAATACTTCGATCTGACATTTCACTTATCTCGTGAAGATTCAAATTCTGCCTGCAATGTTTCCTTTGCTCATTCAGAGTATTATTCTTCAGGGACATCGGTGCAACATCTGTAGCAGTTCACTGCGAGGTGAGAGCGGTCTTCTCCCTATGTAATCCCTCATTCTGCACCACCAAGACACTAGATGACGACAGTCAAGTTCACTAAAAAACTGAATGCTTCACAAGATTCATTATACTCAAGAGGAGAACACGGCAGTGCCATAACCCGATTTCCCAGAAACTTCGCTCAGTGAAAGAGAAGTAAAAATAAGTAAACCCGTGTGTCTGCTTGTCCACAGATACTCGACGGTTTCGTGGAAAACGACTCTCCGTTTAGACGTACTTTCAGCTTCCTTTTAGCGCGATATGTTCAACCCAACTAGTGGTACAGTGGCTAGCGTCCCGGCCTCGCACTTATGCGTCCCGTGTTTGAAACCCGATTATTACATTATTTTATTTTGTTAATTTATCTACCCGTGTCCGTACAAGGTTACTACAAGAATGTTACTTATCTAGTTACGGGCTACAAAGCGATATATTTTTTACAACTAGGTTCCACAATAAGTACCACACATTTATTGTACATGTGTAATGGTATTTTTATGGGTTAAAATCTTTTTAAATTCTCATATTCTTATATTTCATTCTTATTTCGGTTTTCAATTTTTATATTTTATTCTTATGTTCATTCTTCAGGAATGATTTGGTACATTCCTTTCGATAATACCGATCGTAGAAACATTCGAAACATCGAACTTCCAAACAATACGAGCATCGCACGAAACCACGTTTGCCACAGCGACGTTTCTTCGTATGAATCTCACTCGACAAAGAAACGTCCTTAACACTGCTGAAGATTTCACGAGTTGGCAATAACGTCATGGCAAACCACGCATAACGGATTACTTTTCAGAAAACTGGTGCGTGAAATTTATTAAAAATCGAGATACACCACAGGAATTACGCCGAAAACTGTTACAAATAATTTTTTCATTCATTTATTGTTTTTCTTGTTCTTAATTCATTCATCACACAATTAGTAGGCGAATAATGGTAACGTCATTTCTGTATACACTGGAAAACATTCGTTTCGTAATTTCCTATGGACATGGGTACATAAATGAAAAACAAAAATTATTAGATGATAATCGGGTAACGAACTTATGTGGCCACGACGCTACCCGCTGCGGCACCGCTTCGGCTGAACTATTTACTCGCTAAAGGGCATGTGGAGGGCTTCGAAAACTCTGACTGTCGTTTTCTCAGAAAACGTCAAGTATCTACAGATAAGCTGATACACGTATTCGCTTATTTTGACCCATGTTTCGCTGAGCCAAGTATCTGGGAAATCGGGTTATGGCACTTTCCGTGTTCTCCTCGTCAGTATACACAAAAATTACTAAGGAAAACAAACGACATGGCACTGCTTGCTATGGATTACAAATAAGTGGCGAGCTACGAGGAGTAAGTGTTTGTAGGAATGAAAAATCATCAGCAGATCACAATATATTAGCTATTGAAAACAGACGAACACACTAGCAAAGTTGAATAGGTTGGTAAGAGCAAAAAATATATGCAATAAAGTACGAGAGAAATCCATTAGTACCACGGAGATATGACAAAAAACAATTCATGGTCGACGAGGTCAGTAGAAGCAGCCCACAATATCGCAACGAAAAGAGTGCTGAAGGATATCGACCGTGTCCTTTCCTAAGGGAGCATCACAGCCTTCTCCTTATTCGATTTAAGGAAGTTATTGAAAACCAAAATCTAGACAGTCAAACGAGAATTAAGCTCTTGGATGCGATTCCGCTGTCACATTCAGCACAAAAGTACGGCTAAATAGGATGTACGAAAAATGGCTCTGAGCACTATGGGACTTAACATGTATGGTCGTCAGTCCCCTAGAACTTAGAACTACTTAAACCTAACTAACCTAAGGACATCACACAACACCCAGCCTTCACGAGGCAGAGAAAATCCCTGACCCTGCCGGGAATCGAACCCGGGAACCCGGGCGTGGGAAGTGAGAACGCTACCGCACGACCACGAGATGCGGGCAGGATGTACTAACTTCCAGCATGCTGGAATAATTGTAGGCCAACAACTTCTGTTAATCAATACAACGAAAAACGAACGAAAGTTGCAAATTTCACCTTTTTTTACGCGCTGTATAGTTTCGGGCCGGGGCCTATTTTCAAATTATCGAAATAGATAGTTAAAATTGTATATCCGAAAATGAAAAATGTAGGTCAAGTATATATACGTATTATGAAGTACAAACGAACAGTTACAGCGCATACATACAACTGTTCGTTTGCACTTCATAATACACACATATTTTTGACACGGCTTTTGCATTTTCGGAAATAACATTTTGACCATCTTTTGCGATGATCGGGAAATGGGTCCCGGCCCGAAACGAGTCATCGAGTAAATAAAAAAAGGTGAAATTGAAACTTTGGCTGGTTTTTCGTTGTACTGTAAAAAATAGGCTGAAAAACAAAATTACTGATTGTAGGCAACAAATATGCTAAAACTGTTTTAAGTTCATACTTGATCAGAGAATGTTCTGTAATGCGGACTGCGTGAATAATGTAATCATGCTGACTCTTTTCACCAAATAGTGACAACGCTCTACATATAAGAGGACCGGTTGCGACGAAATGTTTTAAATTCTTTTTTGTCGACGTTTACAAAGCCACAACACCAATTCATGTAATTTTTACGAGTGTAACAGTGACGTAATAAACTGAATATGCGATTGTGGTCTTTATTTTTGGCGGGGGACTGAGCAAAGGGTAAATGTATTGCATATTGTACGTTCACTGCCCCTCCCATTTCCAGAAGCTTGAGGAACGCAGTAGGTCATAGTGTTATCGTGCACTGGTCATCTAAAGCACAGAGTCAGGTACGGTATCTAAAACCGCATTCTTTCGGTGCCAAGTCCAGTGTTTTTTCCGCTGCTTGGCTTCATATCTCTAATTCTGAACCGCGAGATAACGAAATGTTGACTGATAAAATTACACAATATGAGATCAAGTAGATGGAAGTTGCAACAGACTGTGCAAAGTCTTCAACCAATAGTTGGCAGAATTTTGCCAAAAATATAAACCCTCATCAAATCGAGTAGCCGTTTCCAACTGATAACTCGTTCCATTTTAGACGAATATTTCCATGTCATCTACGAAACGAGAAAGCGACTCATCCGAATGTGACATATCGCCTGAGCTTTCTTTTATTTCATACAGTCGCTGTGTGTCTGCGAAGATGTCAGCTAAGAGGAATATTTTGAAAATGGAACTGCTTATTTGCAGCTCCAGTGTAATGTTAGTAAAGGAGCAGCGCCATTAGTTTTTTGATACATCTGACAGGTCATAAAAGTTTTGTAATACTATGCCTCTTTAACTGGAGTGGTAACATCAACGCAGAATCTATACTATTCATTACTGTCGCCACTACGCCAATGCGAAGGATCACATTGTAACTCAGTGTACAAAAGAAACTGTCTCGTGTAACGATATAGTGAGGAGACAGATATCATAAATGTGAGGCCTAAGTAAGTTTGTTAGAAACAGAGCAGTGGGAATGATATCTCGAGCAACGAAGCAGCTCTATACGAACAGTATTGTAGATTAGCCGGATGCCTGTAGTTGTCCTACCCTGACCGTCCATCAGTGGGAGGAATTCCGAGAAACAGTTGAATGCTCCTAGATTCGTTTTAGCAGTTCCTAGTCTGAGCACACCGTACGCTGCATCCTTAAAGCAGAATGGACGAGTCCTTATCGACCAGGTACGTGAGAAGCTAAACATTGGGTCGCCACGGAAATTTCAGTCAATATTAACCACTAAGGCCACCCAAGGCCGCCCATGCTCATCGCTCAATTACGGCAGTTACACGCAAACTTGTACTGCGGCGCCCTCCGCGAAAATACAGGCTGCACTAGGCTCTGATTTCTTAAGCCTCACGATGCATCAGCCTATCTACATCTTAATCTGTACACAAAGTTATTTTATGTCTCCCAGTATTTTAACTCCGCATGCGGTTTAAGGAAGAACTATAATGATGTTGCATTACTGATTTCCACGAGAAATATAAACACATATCTTCTTCTTCGTCTTGTTCTTCATAATTTTAACAACGGAATGAAAAAGCGAAATTTAAACATAATAAAAAACAGTCCGGTAGCCGCAGTTGGGTATCAATAGCCGCTGTTGGGTATCAAGCCAGAACATGCTGTATTAGCGAGTCGGTAACAGAATATTTCACACGTCACACGCAAATGTGTTTGTGCCAAATTGATGACACGAAAGGAAAAAATTATTAGGGGGTTAATGTCTCATTAACACAGAGGTCTTCAGAGACGAAGCACTTGCTCAGTCGGACAAGGACAGACATAACTGTACATTCCTGACGAAGTTGTCCACCGATTGTATTCAAACGATTCACAGAGACCAAGCAAAAATATGTACCTGGATAATCAGACGGTGTCTTGTATACAGCGCTTCCTTGAAAACATGCGCCTGACCCGTCCTTTTAAGCCACAAAGAGGAGATGATGATGATGATGATGATTATGATGATGATGATGATGATGATGATGATTGGAATAGTGGGGCTTACACCACCCACCTCATACAGAAACTCCATATCGAGCGTATCACAACGCATGATTAATATAAAATTTTAAAGTGTCTGGAGATTTTGTGGAAGGTATGGGCAACATTTGGTGACCCGCGGGGCTGTTTCACATACTTCATTAAAATCGGTGGCTGCCTCGTCACGTGATGCGGCAGTAGCACTCCTAGCGCGCAAAGGCGAAACTAAGCGTCCGCCACGTTAATGTTCATGGGTTGACGCACCAAAAGGGATGGAAATCCTTTCTCTACACGCCACGCCAGTAAATTACGATTCAAAACATGCGTTTTTGAGAGTAATCATTTTATGTTCACCTCATCATCTGATGTTACATTATTTGCGTATATTGGACATCTTTCCTTTACTTACGACGTTTTACAGTAGCTCTAGAATTCTGCAACACTTTTGTAGTAGCCGGCCGATGTGGTCGAGCGGTTCTAGGTGCTTCAGTCTGGAACCGCGCGGCCGCTTCAGTCGCAAGTTCGAATCTTGCCCCGGCATGGATGTGTGTAATGTCCTTCGGTTAGTTAGGTTTAAGTAGTTCTAAGTTCTAGGGGATTGATGACCTCAGATGTTTAGTCCCATAGTGTTCAGAGCCATTTTTTATAGTAAGGAAACAATGTTTCCGACATGTAAATAAATGTAAACATCTAGAGATGAGATGCCATGCATTTTGAAATCACAGAAACATAAACGCCTATAAATGCAACTAGCTGCAGCCGCAGCGTTCTAACGTGTCCACAATGGACAAGAATTATTCAATAATATTAATACGATAAAGAATAGGCAAACAAAATAAGGCAATGAGATAGTCAATCCCAGTCGACAGGCTCTTTGGAGTAACATTGCTATTAACGGTCACGCGCAGCTCATTCTTCCACAGCCCGGAATGAAATCAATCGCAGATCTGATGCCCACCCGTGCTTTATAGTTTGATGAAACCTGTATGGTGGAATAATTCATTTTTCTACCGTCCCCTTTAGGCGACTCCTAAACACCTGATGCTGATGAATTCTGGACGTCTACTGGCTTATCTTATTTATTATTACTTATAAAATTAATTGGTCTAACAATTCCCACAATCGTCAGTCAGACAATGGCTACGCGGTTCCCCACGTACACTAGTATATGCAAAAAATCTGAAGTCAGCAGAACTCTTTTCATTAATCATTAGTCCGATTCATGTGTCAGTATCGAATACAGTCGTGTTGCGCACAAAATGTCTGATTTTATACCCAACCTGTTCTCGTTTGGGGCAACTTATTATCTTTGCCACAGTTTTCCAGATGACCACAACTGGAGCACAACCCATCGACTGAGTTACGCATCATTATGCCACTTGGTTCAAATGGCTCTGGGCACTATGTGACTCAACTGCTGTGGTCATTAGTCCCCTAGAACTTAGAACTAGTTAAACCTAACTAACATAAGGACATCACACACATCCATGCCCGAGGCAAGATTCGAACCTGCGATCGTAGCAGTCGCACCATTACGCCACTGTTTCCCTCCTTATGAACTACACGCTGCAAGTGCTCAAGTTTCGATTTTGTTTCAGCAATTCTACGCTTATCTTTTGTTCATATGTGTCCAAATGTGGCAGGGCTAAAGACCTTAGTAGGTCGACAAATCTTGTCATACGAATCGACATCAATAAGGTGCCTTCGAAGAGTGGATTATTATCTCTGCATAAGGAGCGATAGAATTTGTTTGTTCATACGTCGCTTTCTTCCACTTACAGAGGCGGCTAACGAGTAATACAGCGATTACTAATGTATCAAACAGCTGAACATCTTAATCAATTGTGCTTAACAAGAGTTTCTCTGCGTTTATTGAATTCATTTCGGTATCAAGGCTACATGTGCGACTACAAGTTGTTTTATTGATGCTTTAGCGACGGTTGCTCTGGTGAATGTGCGTATGTGAACCAAGTTAAGCCTAACACGAAAGGCATGCATTTGGTGTGATGGGTAGCACGAAAAACAAAGGAGCAGCGCACGGCAGTTGACACGCGAGGCCGGTGTGACGTCACGGTAGTGTGCTGTGGCGAGAAAACGGCACAACGGCCTGTAACTGCGCAGTTCTGAGACAGTAGTTTCGCGCTGCTTCGCACCTTCTCCGTAACCTAATCCTTACGTCCGCCTCAGGCTTTACTTTTACCGAAATTAAGCACAATTCTTAGAAATCACAGAGCTTTATGAGCCTACGTCAAGGCGAGTATTGTACACCTCCGCAGGATAGAATACATGCATTTCGCTTACACTCAGCCCTTCGCATGTCCTAAAGTTTGTTCTTGCCACTACGACTACTTGCAAGTGTTCTGTGATGTTCTGCGTTAACCTCTGCACGGGCCGCAATATGTTGCCTTGCAACGAGTCGATGCTCTTTGCCAACGAACACACAAATCCCAGACACCGTTCCATATAAAAATATAACGATCAAAATAATTAGGTTACTGGGTGATATATCAAGCATTATATACATTTCAGCTTCGAATTCATTCTGTCATACGATAGTTTCATAAAATGGAATGTACTGATGTCGATGGTCTGCAATTCTTAGCTGTATAATTCACAAGAAGACAATTTATGCACAAAAATGGTGGAATACGGAAACAGGAAAAGTAATAATAATTATGAGAACTGTCCCCTAACGCAATGCATTGCCGCCGCAAGTTTTTCACTTTCGTGGCAACTATTAACTGAGATAACTGGAGCCGGCCGAAGTGGCCGTGCGGTTCTAGGCGCTTCAGTTTGGAACCGCGAGACCGCTACGGTCGCAGGTTCGAATCCTGCCTCGGGCATGGATGTGTGTGATATCCTTAGGTTAGTTAGGTTTAATTAGTTCAAAGTTCTAGGCGACTGATGACCTCAGAAGTTAAGTCGTATAGTGCCCA
Organism: Schistocerca gregaria; assembly: GCF_023897955.1. Classification (NCBI taxonomy): domain Eukaryota; kingdom Metazoa; phylum Arthropoda; class Insecta; order Orthoptera; family Acrididae; genus Schistocerca; species Schistocerca gregaria. The sequence goes on from NC_064931.1 coordinate 76,192,700, forward strand.
GAGCCATTTGAACCATTTTTGAGATAACTGATGAGTTCATGAAATTTTGCTGCTCCTAAGAAAGATAAACCTCACCCCTGGAACATTTGGTATGGGCGATGACGTAGCAGATAGAATATGCCTTCCAATCGATCCCAGATAAGCTCGGTCCGATTCAAGCACGAAGCGCTGGACATAGCATTCGTGTGATAGCCAACTAATCTCGGTGGAAAAGCATGGTCGTACATAAATGTGTGTGACACCAGCATGCGGCAGTTCAGAAAGTCAGAGAATCATTTTTCAATACCACAGTCACATAACATGGTGAATTGTAAGTCCGTTTATGCTCTTACAGTCCACACTCCGCACGTATAGGCGATCTGTCCATCTCGCTGATAGCCTACAAAACTGGTTCCATTCACCATGTTCCTCCGCTCAATTGCTTCGGGTATAACGTGTCGCGCTACTGACGGTACACATGTCATTATCCTACCTCAACAGAATTTATCTTCAGAAATATGACATCCATCATACCAACTACAGTTGTGTTACACTTAGCATTTCGACGAGCCCTAGACGAGCTTGCCATTATTTTGTTCAAATTCGACAAGTGCTGTCAATAAGAGAGTAAGAGTCCAAAATTGTGAAATTACTCTTTTTACACATTCCAATTGCTTTCGATTCAAGTGATTCAGCAGCTTCTATTTCGCCTTGCAATAGATTTAACGCGATCACATTCACGAGACAATGCACCACTTTAAGTCCCATCGAAATCTATCACCGAATAACGGTTCCTCCATTTCCATTAAATGAGCAACGTTCCATTAACCTTTCACATGTGTAGATCACGTGTCTACGTATGCAGGACAGGTTTTCCCTCTCCCTTTAGAAACACGGAGCGGTTTTACGGCACGCTGGTGCACAGTTAATATGTATCCATATATTTTGGGCGATCCTTTAGTTATTTCGATCAGAGCAGAATGCATTTGTTTTTGGTACTAATTTTTTGCAGGTTTTGTCGTTAATTACGTCAAAGAATAGAAAGAATGACGCAGATACGAGAGCTGTATAATACAGTCCTGGAAATTGAAATAAGAACACCGTGAATTCATTGTCCCAGGAAGGGGAAACTTTATTGACACATTCCTGGGATCAGATACAACACATGATCACACTGACAGAACCACAGGCTCATAGACACAGGCAACAGAGCATGCACAATGTCGCCACTAGTACAGTGTATATCCACCTTTCGCAGCAATGCAGGCTGCTATTCTCCCATGGAGACGATCGTAGAGATGCTGGATGTAGTCCTGCGGAACGGCTTGCCATGCCATTTCCACCTGGCGCCTCAGTTGGACGAGCGTTCGTGCTGGACGTGCAGACCGCGTGAGACGACGCTTCATCCAGTCCCAAACATGGTCAATGGGGGACAGATCCGGAGATCTTGCTGGCCAGGGTATTTGACTTACACCTTCTAGAGCACGTTGGGTGGCACGGGATACATGCGGACGTGCATTGTCCTGTTGGAACAGCAAGTTCCCTTGCCGGTCTAGGAATGGTAGAACGATGGCTTCGATGACGGTTTGGATGTACCGTGCACTATTCAGTGTCCCCTCGACGATCACCAGAGGTGTACGGCCAATGTAGGAGATCGCTCCCCACACCATGATGCCGGGTGTTGACCCTGTGTGCCTCGGTCGTATGCAGTCCTGATTGTGGCAATCACCTGCACGGCGCCAAATACGCATACGACCATCATTGGCACCAAGGCAGAAGCGACTCTCATCGCTGAAGACGACACGTCTCCATTCGTCCCTCCATTCACGCCTGTCGTGACACCACTAGAGGCGGGCTGCACGATGTTGGGGCGTGAGCGGAAGACGGCCTAACGGTGTGCGGGACCGTAGCCCAGCTTCATGGAGACGGTTGCGAATGGTCCTCGCCGATACCCCAGGAGCAACAGTGTCCCTAATTTGCTGGGAAGCGGCGGTGCGGTCCCCTACGGCACTGCGTAGGATCCTACGGTCTTGGCGTGCATCCGTGCGTGGCTGCGGTCCGGTCCCAGGTCGACGGGCACGTGCACTTTCCGCCGACTACTGGCGACAACATCGATGTACTGTGGAGACCTCACGCCCCACGTGTTGAGCAATTCGGCGGTACGTCCACCCGGCCTCCCACGTGCCCACTATACGCCCTCGCTCAAAGTCCGTCAACTGCACATACGGTTCACGTCCACGCTGTCGCTACCAGTGTTAAAGACTGCGATGGAGCTCCGTATGCCATGGCAAACTCTGACACTGACGGCGGCAGTGCACAAATGCTGCGCAGCTAGCGCCATTCGACGGCCAACACCGCGGTTCCTGGTGTGTCCGCTGTGCCGTGCGTGTGATCATTGCTTGTACAGCCCTCTCGCAGTGTCCGGAGCAAGTATGGTGGGTCTGACACACCGGTGTCAATGTGTTCTTTTTTCCATTTCCAGGAGTGTATTAAAAGCAACGACTATTTTGCTTCATTTTATGTACAACATAACTAACTTAGTACCTGACAGTACTGTGTAAGTTAGAAATGTACGACATCTGAGTGTGTTGTTGTAGGATGGTCGTAGAGGAGATTGTTCGTCGTTGCTTTCCTCCGACCTGAGGATAAGGCTGCGTACCTTTGTCGCGTGACGGCACATGAGCGCTTGCGTTCTGTAGTACTGAAACAGTGTTGTTACATACGATTACGAAAATCAATGAAAGGGAGCGGGCAAAAGCCAGAGCCAACACATGCCTGCTCTCCTCTAAAAGCACCATAGGACGCAAGCATAAGCTTCAGCCTATAGTGTGGCATTATTTCAACGATCATACTCTCACGTACATTTGTGTATTTCTGTACATTACAATGCAACTATAAATATACCCTCTACACTGTGTAACATTGTATTAAAAAGTTCGTCTCATAACATAATTGTTTTCGCAATTGTAAATATATTTCTTCTGCAAAGTATCTGCAGCAGTGTAAACTAGCTAGAAAAAATGTTCTCCACGATGGCAAGCTAAGTTTTTATTATTATTTCTGCGATATTTCGGAATTAATATAGGTTATAGTCCAAATTTGACGTCATATTATTGTACATGCCGAAAGAAATTTCCGACTGTTGAAGCAATGGGCAATGAAATAACTAATGGTTATATACGAAAATTTGTGCCGGGCGGGATTCGAACCCGGATTTGCCACTTTACACGAGCGGTCGCCTTAACCGCTTCAGTTATTCGAGCACGTCTCCCTTCTGACCAAATCTCGGTGTGCCGCACACTACGGAGTAGTGTCCGCTGTCCATTAATCCTTTTGACTCGCAGCCATACTGCATTCCCGCGAGAGGTCGGACATTATGGCAAAAGAGAAAGGAAAGAAGTCGTGTTGAATAGAGACATCTCCAAGTGACTTTGTGTTTTGGCTTTCTGTAGCGAACTGCAGTTCCAGATGTTTTATTACTTCGCTTCCGGAGCAAACAAATCTGTTGTTGCTCGCAATAACAGTGGACTATGCTTCGAGAACTGAAAGCTGTACTTACTACGTGAAAATAAAATGGACAAAGATACAGAAGATATTCTGTGGAAAATCAGCAACCGCTTACTCGAAGATATAAATCTTTAGATAAATGAAAACTGAGATGGAAATTAGCCGATCGTAGTGACAATATCCTGTTGCTGGTTTTGGAGCTAAGAATAAAACGAGGTAAGAGTAAAACCGAAACGGACTCTAGTTTACCGACGCGAAGCTGTGGACGACAAGGAGAACGGTGCGCCCTGATGCGCCAGCAGCTCTACGGCTACTGAGTGTGGGCGGCACATTCCTGCCACGTAATCCGTCGGCGCAGCTGTCACAAGCACTGCTGTGGACGCACGTCCTACGCCTTGCTTCGCCAATTCCTTTCTCTGTGTATTTCGGCGGAGTAAACAATTAACAGATAGGATTCAGCCGCAGGTCTCACTCACTCTGTGAATCGAGAGAGGAAAAACATATTTTAGGGTGAATAACTATGAAGAGGCACAGACACGGTGCTTTGTGAGTCAAGGGAGGAATAACCATCTCTTATGAATGAACTGTCGAGAGTCCATCCAGTTTTCGCTAAAATGGGACATGTCCTTTAACTGATACAAGAACTTCAAACGAAGGGACATGTCCTTTAACTGATACAAGAACTTCAAACGAATCACACGTAATTATTTATAAAGACTGAAACTAATGTACCACAGGAAAATTCAACCACAAAAAGTAATAAATCATACGACAGAATCAATCGCACAGCACTTCATGCCATTTTTCTTTTCTGTTTATTTCTTTTGCTGCCGATGTAGGTATTTGCTACAATTGTCTTATTCCCAAAAACTCACAAACTCTGTTGTATTCACTTCATATTATTCTTATTTGCAATCGTTTTTTAAAAAATGGTTCAAATTGCTCCGAGCACTATGGGGCTTAACATCTGAGGTCATCAGTCCCCTAGAACTACTTAAAACTAACTAACCTAAGGGCATCACACACATCCATGCCAGAGGCAGGATTCCAACCTGCGACGTAGCGGTCCCGCGGTTCCAGACTCTAGCGCCTAGAACCGCTCGGTCACTGCAGCCGGCGCAATCGTTTTTGTTGTGAGAATATACGGTGAAAATTTCATATCGTCTTATAGACATTTTCGAATAGTTTTTTGTACCACGTTCTTCTTATCGTTTGCCTGGAACTCCCGCCTTCTCTTTAATAGATGTTTTATTACCTTTCAGCGTCTTTTCTTTTTTACCTGATTGTCTCTGTTAAATGTCACCATTTTTAAAACAAGTCTTAACATTCCTTTCTATACACCTTAATTTTACCCCTGCTCTGTTTCTCTGTAATAAAACACGTTCTCTCATTGTCACGGTATTTGGTATCCGATTTTCGCCGCACTTATGATAATTTTACAATATCACATTTTACATAGTTTACGTAAGCTTTCGTCTCCACTAACCTACGTACAGACCCTAAAATTCTGCAATTTTTTCGCCATAATAAAATGTAGTAGTAGCAATTGGGTTTCTAAGACCCGTGTTAATATTTATTTAACAAAACGTCTATAGTAAGGCGTAGCAGTAGCTGCGCGTGTGTCGCGGCCTGACGCCATTATACGAAATGCCTCAGACCACTTCAGCCAATGAATTTTATCCGGGCCAGAACAAAGTAATCTCAGGAACTACCACGTGGCAGTAAGGTCTCCCACAGCTCTAGCCATGGTATATCAGCATGTCAGGGCCCGAAGAGTTTCGCTAGACATGCAACAGCACTGAACCTCGGCACTGCACTCTCAGCCCGTGTCAGAGTGCTTCTGGATCTCAAAGTCTGGAATCGACAAAACCAGTCTACATACCGACCACGAGCCTCAACCCCTAAATGGCGTTCCAGTTTGATAGTTGATTTACATCGAGATCTGTCCTTAAACGTGTTTCTTTTAATGCAGAAAACGAGTGAAGCTATTGTTGTCGTCTTAAGTGCAGAGACTGGTTTGACGCAACTCTCTCTACATAACAACTGCAACCTACATACATATTGTGATCTTACTCTATGCAAGCTTTAGCCACCCTATTCTATACACCTCCTCTCCCCTCACCCAGCGCGCGCGCGCACGCACACACACACACACACACACACACACACACACACACACACACACACACACACACACACACACTTACCTCCATTATCATATTAGTTACGTATTGATGTCTCATGCTGAAGGTTATGTGGGTACCTATACACGGAGAAACATTCCTCACACACAGATGATGATGATGATGATGAGTCCCATACTCCGTTTACCGAGCGTAGGGGAGCGACGCGGGAGACCCGCGCCGCCATACTAGGCAAGGTCCTAGTGGAGGTGGTTTGCCATTGCCTTCCTCCGACCGTAATGGGGATGATTGATGATGATGATGAAGACGACACAAACACCCAGTCATCACGAGGCAGGTGAAAAATCCCTGACCCCGCCGGGAATCGAACCCGGGACCCCGTGCTCGGGAAGCGAGAACGCTACCGCGAGACCACGAGCTGCGGACTCACACACAGAGGAATAAAAAAAAAATGGTTCAAATGCCTCTGGGAACTTTGGGACTTAACATCTATGGTCATCAGTCCCCTAGAACTTAGAACTACTTAAACCTAACTAACCTAAGGACATCACACAACACCCAGTCATCACAAGGCAGAGAAAATCCCTGACCCCGCCGGGAATCGAACCCAGGAACCCGGGCGTGGGAAGCGAGAACGCTACCGCACGACCACTAGCTTCGGACACAGAGGAATAATGTGTGTTATACGGACGTGGGTAAGGAAACGCTGCATTTCCATACCAGAGCTCATTTTCTAACTCTCTTCATAACTATACCAAGGGAAACAGGTTAACAAACAGAATGGAAAACGTTCTACTGAATACTTCAAACAACGTCGGGAGAAAATAAAAGTTTAGTGGCAAGGGAGAATTCTCGAAGCGAGTCACATGAGGTACAGTTTTGGATCCACTCCTATTCCCTGTTATGTGCTATCGACAATCCTCACGAAATTGTACGATCACGTCATTAACAAAGATTTCTGTCACTGTTTAGGCCGGCAGTGTCAGTGACTTTTTGGTAGGGCTTCATGTACTTCCACTCAGACCCGAGAGAGAAATTAAACATTCTTTCTTTGAGAATACTCAACCCCTTCTGATAGACCATGTGACTAAACATCTTTATGCACGATGGAGACCCTCCTCATTTCGATATTAATGCTCGTAGGTTTCTAGATAACAGATTCGGTGACGGATGGATACGTAGAGGTGGATCATTTCCTTCGCCTCCACACTCTCCGGGCCTATACCCACTAGACTTTTGTTTGTAGTGGCATTTGAAAACTCTTGTGTACAGAACTCCAGAGAAGATGTGGAGAGCCTTCGTGCCCGTATTGTAGAAGATTGTGAAACAATACGCAGTTCTCCAAGTATACATCAGCGCAGCAGGGATTCGATGCGACGACGGGTTGATGCATATATCCTTGCCAACGAAGGGCATTTTGAGCACTTTATTTACAAAAGTGTTTCATGCTATGCTGGTAAGTTCTTTTCCTTGTGTTACCCATGATTACTGTGTTGAAGATTTGTAGAAAGTGAACTCTAACATGGAAACAAAGTGTTTCTGGGCCCTTATCCATACAACATATATCCTTCATATATCCTTCATTTATGCGTGAGGAGTATTTCCTGAAAGTTTGGCCATACGTTTTTGTTACACCCTGTGTAGGCAGCCACATAACCTTGAGCATTCTTCTGTAGTAGTAGTATATTTCAATAGTTTATATTCACTCCTGACGAATACTTCAAGAAAACACTTCCTAACACTTAGATTTGCTGGGTGATAGTTATTGAATTATATGAAATAAAATCGTCATAATTTCTGAACGGTTTGCATCAGGACGTTCAAACGGCACGGTTGGCAGCGAGGCATCATGGGAATTAGTATGCGCGTGCATGGTTTGGGTTAGCGACGAAGCCCACTTATTTGGATGGGTTCGTCAATAAGAAAAATTGGCGCATTTGGGGGAGTGAGAATCCGCATTTATTTATTTATTTATTTATTTATTGTTCCGTGGGACCAAATTAAGGAGAAGTCTCCATGGTCATGGAACGAGTCAATACATGAAATTATAACACGATATTAGAACCAGATAAAATGAAATATAAAAAAACATATTCAGGTGACAAGTCATAAGAAAATCAACAATGTAACACTGGAATTTGCTTAATTTTTTAGCTCTTCGAGGAGCTCTTCGACAGAATAGGAGGAGTGAGCCATGAGGAAACTCTTCACTTTAGACTTAAAAGACTTTGGGCTACTGCTACGATTTTTGAGTTCTTGTGGTAGCTTATTGAAAATGGATGCAGCAGAATACTGCACTCCTTTTTGCACAAGAGTCAAGGAAGTGCATTCCACATGCAGATTGGATTTCTGCCTAGTATTAACTGAGTGAAAGCTGCTAACCCTTGGGAATAGACTAATATTGCTAACAACAAACGACATTGAAGAAAATATACACTGTGAGGGCAACGTCAGAATTCCCAGACAATTGAATAGGGGTCGACAAGAGGTTCTCGAACTTACACCACATATAGCTCGAACAGCCCGTTTTTGAGCCAAAAATACCCTTTTTGAATCAGAAGAATTACCCCAAAAAACAATACCATACGACATAAGCGTATGAAAATATGCTAAGTAGGCTACTTTTCGTGTTGAAGTGTCACTTATTTCATATACAGTTCTAATGGTAAATAAAGCAGCATTTAGTTTCTGAACAAGATCCTGGACATGGGCTTTCCACAACAGCTTACTATCTATCCGAACGCCTAGGAACTTGAACTGTTTCGTCTCGCTTACAACATGCCCATTCTGGCTGATCAAAATATCGGTTCTTAGAATTGTGAGTTAAAAACTGTAAAAACTGAGTCTTACTGTGATTTAGCATCAAATTATTTTCCACAAGCCACGAACTTATTTCATGAACTACATTATTTGATACTGTTTCAATATTACACACAAGATCCTTCACCATCAAGCTGGTGTCATCAGCAAACAGAAATATTTTTGAATCACCTGTAATACTAGAAGGCATATCATTTATATAAATAAGAAACAGCAGCGGCCCCAGTACCGACCCTTGGGGAACGCCCCACTTAACAGTGCCCCATTGGGACTGAACATCACTAACACTCTCAATATTGCGGAGAATTACCTTCTGCTTTCTGTTCTTAAAGTAAGAGGCGAACCAATTGTAAGCTACTCCCCTTACTCCATGGTCCAACTTCTGCAGTAATATTTTGTGGTCAACACAGTCAAAAGCGTTCGTTAAATCAAAGAAAACACCTAATGTTCGCAACCTTTTATTTAATCCACCCAAAACCTCACAGAGAAAAGAGAATATAGCATTTTCAGTTGTTAAACCATTTCTAAAACCAAACTGAACATTTAACAGCAAATTGTGTGAATTTAAATGCTCCAGTAACCTTGTATATACAACCTTCTCGATAACTTTAGCAAACACCGATGGCATAGAAATAGGTCTAAAATTGTCCACATTATCAATGTCTCCCTTTTTATAAAGTGGCTTCACTACCGAGTACTTTAATCGGTCAGGAAACCGACCACTCCTACAGGAAAAGTTACAGATATGGCTAAGTATTGGGCTAACATACATAGAACAATACTTCAGTATTCTGCTAGATACCCCGTCATATCGATGAGAGTTCTTGGTCTTTAGTGATTTAATTATTAACTCAATCTCCCTCTTGTCAGTATCATGGAGGAGCATTTCACGTAACAGTCTCGGAGCACTTTCTTCTAAGAGCGCTATATGATTCCCTGTTGGGACTAGGTTTCTATTTAGTTCACCTGCTATATTCAGAAAGTGATTATTAAATACTGTACATATATGCGACTTACAAGTAAGACGGACATTCCCACTACGCACTGGTTCTATATCCTCGACCTGTCTCTGCAGACCGGCCACTTCCTTTACGACTGACCATATGGTTTTAATTTTATCCTGAGACTTAGCTATTCTATCTGCATACCACATACTTTTTGCCTTCCTAATAACATTTTTAAGCATCTTACAATACTGTTTGTAATGGGCTGCCGCATTTAGATTTTGACTGTTTCTAAAGTTTTGATATAATTGCCACTTTGTTCTACAAGATATCCTTATCCCTCTAGTCAACCACCCAGGCTGCCTGTTTGTGCTAATACCCTGTTTTGAACGTTCTAACGGAAAGCAACTTTCAAAGAGCACGAGAAAAGTCTTGAGAAAAGCATTATATTTATCGTCTACTGTATCAGCGTTATAAAAATCTTGCCACTCTTCTTCCTTGATAAGGTTTACAAAGGTCTCTACGGCAACTGGATCAGCTTTCCTAAACAGCTGATGACTATATTTAACACGTGTTGCAGCACAAAAATCTTTTAGAGTTAAAATTTGTGCATCATAATCTGAAAGGCCATTCACCTTTTTCCTAACAGAATGCCCTTGTAGTAATGAGGAATGAACAAAAATGTTGTCTATGGTTGTTCTACTGTTCCCTTGCATTCTATTTGGAAAAAATACGGTTTGCATAAGATTATATGAATTAACGAGGTCTACCAGCATCCTCTTCCTTGCACAATCACTTATACAATTAATATTGAAGTCACCACATATTGTATATTTTTCGCGATCTAAAAGTCTCTTCACCCTCAACGGGTGACTGTGTCGTGCGCAATGCCCAGTCACGGAATAATCAGTGCGATGTTCCTTCATGGCACAGTGACTACCAAACGGTACGTGAAGATTTTGGAAGATAATTTAATCGCCATTATCCAAAGAGATCCCGATTTAGACAAGATGTGATTCATGCAGGACGGAGCTCAACCCCATCGAAGCAGGAGTGTGTTTGATGTTCTAGAGGAGCACTTTGGGAAATTGGCATGCACCTCCAGTGGCCGCCATATTCTCCGGTTCTGAGCACATGCGACTCCTTTTTGTGGGGCTATATGAAATACAAGGTGTACAGCAATAACCCTAAAACCATTGCGGAGCTGAAGAAAGCCATTCAGGAGGTCGCTAACAGCATCGATGTCCCGACACTTCAGTGCGTAATGCAGAATTTCACTATTCGTCTGCGCCAAATCATCGCCCTGTAGTGACGTTCACATGCTGAATAAAGTGTGTGCGTCCGCCGATGTGGCCACGCGGTTCTAGGCGCTACAGTCTGGAACCGCGCGGCCGCTACGGTCGCAGGTTCGAATCGCCTCGGGCATGGATGTGTGTCATGTCCTTAGTTTAGTTAGGTTTAAGTAGTTCTAAGTTCTAGGGGACTGATGACCTAAGATGTTGAGTCCCATAGTGCTCAGAGCCATTTTGAAAGTGTGTGCACGCCGTAGTTTGTAACCAATTTACGTTTTTTTCATATAGTCAATAATTGTCACCCTCTCTGTTACATGTCAATATACTTATATTTTTGGGAACAGCTGTTCCTGCTATTGTCAGATTCGCAGCAGATCCTCTGTTTCTGGCGTTGGTAGTCATTTTCTGCTCAATATCAAAATTTGTCCCGTACTTTTACTGTCTGACTTTTTCATCCAATTTCCTAAACATCATCTGATTTAATGACACTAAACTCCATCACCCTTGTTTTACTCTTTTGATATTCATCTTATAACATGTTTTCAAGACACTTTACATCCCTTTCAACTAATCTCCCAGTCTTTTGGCGTCTCTGATAAAATAAGAATGTCATCCACAAACATAAAAGTTTCCATGTTGCTTGAGTCTTTCCAAACATTTTTGTTGATGAAATGGTTCTCAGGAGAGCCATCGGATGTCATAGTGAAATTCCCACGATAGTTTAGCGGCCCTGCCTCCTCGAGGCCGCTACGCGTCATGACGGGCGAGGGAAATGGTGCGGGAGACGCTGATGTAGCCCGGAAAGAAAAGTGAAACAGTGAGAGCATTAAAAAGCGTTTATCATGTCAGCGCAGTCGGTTGCAGAATGTGCAGATGCGCCCTTGACGTCCGTTGCCCTGAGTCATGGGCGGCTGCTACCACGGCGCCGTGTGGTCCGCAAGCAGACGAAGAAGTGAGCACGGCTCGTTCAGGGCCGCCGGAGTTTGCCAGATAAGCACTCGTGCGCTTATTCGAGGTCCCCGCGCCGTACGTGGGTGCGGTAGCCGACACTAAGTGTCCTGATGCAGAGCAGCAATGGTCCCCGTGACCCACCAGGGGTAGACCAGCACGGTGGCAGGTGATGTATAGGTGGCTAGGAGGTTGCGAGGGCGCGCCTCCTCCAGACAGATTGTAAACAGCTTGCATTCTGTCGGCCAAAGTCCCTCAGAGGGCGGGGGCTGGCCGCACACCAGCTACTCGCACTGGTCAAGTTTCGTAGTCCAGCAGCTGCCTCGGGCTGGACCTCGACAAGTTGATCAGCAGGCAGGCAGCCAGCAAACCTTCGTCACCAACGTGTTAGTCGCGGTTTCTCTGAAACTCAACAGACCTCATTCTCTCCGGTTTAAGATACAGACAGAGTGGCAGCATGACTGAATACCCTGAGCTTCTAGCATAGATATTTATACACTTATTGCTACATTTCTGACGCAGTCTGAGGGAGCAGGGAGGGGGGGGGAGGGGTGGACGAATGGGTTTGTTACGCATTACCCGTCCCGTCAGCTTTCCCTGGCTCGCTCCCGAGTTCCGCAGCAAGCACGGGTTGCTAGGCTCTGTTAAGGCGTATCTGCAATGCGTGAGTTTTCGGCAGCACGCGAGTGCTCTGGGATACAAGATAGTTACTTCACTCTCGATCACAATGTGTTGCAGCGTTAGCTGTTCTATGCGCTTCGCCCGTGGATGTTGTCGCAAACCCGTCCGGCCGGAGTTTTTGATGTCTGCAGTACTGCTCAGTGGCCTACTCGATTAGCACACTGGGCCGTGTTGGCCTATATTGACTGTCAGCGGCCGGAATAAACTTTAAGAAAATTTTACAATTCGCTCACTGAACTTTTCTGGGGCGCAGCAAAATTTCATTGGTGCAATAGACAGACATCTTCAGGTGCGACGAACACACTGCTGAGCTGTCACTGAAGCCTCCCTTCTATACTACTTTGGAGCTCTTTTTACACGAGCGACTTTTTCGTCAAAATCGACAACTTGAAGTGCGTGCGCTTTTTGTGTCTTTGTGTACCTTTGTGTAGGGCAAATAAAAGTGGCCCGGAGAACAGTGTTCCAAGATACAAAGAAATACGGCAGAGGAAAGGAACATGGTCCAGTGCGTGGAAGTTGGCTACCAATTCTGCACTAGAAACTCTACTGCCATCTGGCAAGGAACAAAGTTCCGTGTGTCTCGCATAGGTGTAAGCATAATCTGTGTGACCAGCAACCATGGAGCTATCAGTATAAATCACTTCTGAACTCTGTAATGAACTGAGGAGGCAGTACAATTTGTGGCGAAGCGCCTCCGGAGAGATAGAATCCTCTGAATTGATGGAGAGATCAAGGCAGAGCTATGGCCGAGAGACGCAGAACAGAGGGGTACGTGCGTGAGCACAGAAAAGAGGCGGTAAAGAGAAGTGTTGGAGCTCAGAAGAGAGTGACTGAATGCGGGCAGTCAAAGTAAGCCCACATTTTGTTTGCTACCGAGGGAGATTGATCTCCATCTCTGGATAAAGGAGACCATAAGTAGGGTGCTTTGTGGTGCAGCGAATGTGGAGCACGTAAGGTATCAGCTGTTGTCGGCGCAAAACTCGCAGCGGTGGAATCCGTGCCTCTGCAATAAGGTTAATCACAGGGCTAGTCTGGAAGGCATCAGTCGCAAGTTGTACCCCACAATGGTGGATGGGGTCTAATATCTGCAATATCTAAGGTGATGCAGGACCATAGATAGGTCTCCCGTAGTCTAAATGAGACTGAAAAAGCACTTTGTATAATCGCAAGAGAATAGAGTGGTCTGCACCCCAGGTGGTACTGCACAGACATCTAAGAACATTGAAATGTAACCAGCACATCCTCTTCAGCTGGCGAAGATGTGGGAGCCATGTCAACCAGGCATCAAAGACCAGACTCAAGAAGTGAAGGGTGTCCACCACCTCGAGGGCTTGGTCATCGAGGATCAGGTCTGGATGGGGATGGACTGTGCAGCGACGGCAGAAATGCATGACACACGACTTGGCCACCGAAAATTGAAAGCCAAGGGGAGAGCGCCCAAGATTGCGCTCAGTAGATTTTCCCCTGTAGATGGCGTTCTGCAGTGCCCACAACGTGATGCAGATACAAAAATCTGTCAGCATATAAAGAGGGGGACACTGTCAGCCCAGTCCGTTAATGGCTACAAGAAAGAGAGAGACGCTCAGCAAGGAACCCTGTGGAACCCCATTTTCTTGCTGTTGGGAAGAGATGTAGGAGGATCCAACTTGGACCCAGACAGAGCGACAAGAAAGAAAGTTACAGATAAAAACGGGCAGAGCACCCCGAAGGCCCCATTTGTGAAGGGTGGTGATGATGTGGTGGCGCCAGGTGGCGTTGTAGGATTTATGCAGGTAAAAGAAGACTGCAATGAGGTGTTGCCGATGGGCAAAAGACGACTGGGTAGCAGACTCCAGGTGGACTAAATTATCCACCGTAGAGCGGCCACAGCGAAAACCACCTTGAGTCGATGACAAAAGGTCGCGGGATTCAAGGATCCAAAATAGCCGCCGAGACACCAGGTGTTCAAGGAGCTTGCAGAGGGTGTTGGTAAGTCTAATTGGACGGTAGCTAGCCAACTGAAGAGGCGGCTTCCCAGGCTTCAACACCAGAATAACAATGCTCTCCTGCTACTGGGTAGGAAATACTCCTCATTCCACAGACGGTTGAAAATGGTCAGTATACAATGGTGGCCAGCCACCAATAAGTGTTGGAGCATTTGGTTATGTATCTGATCCGGTCCAGGAGCCGTGTCGGAACAAAGGGCGAGGGCACTGGCGAATTCCCACTCCCTAAATGGGGTATTATAAGGCTCCAAGCAGCGAGAAACGAAAGACAAAAGTAGTTATTCCGAGTGCTATTTCAGGAGGAGGAACATGGGTGGATACTGAGTCGATGCAGAGGCTTGGGCAAAGTGTTGAGAGAAATGCTCTGTGACAAAGTCCGGATGGCTAAGGGTAACACAATGCATAGAAATTCCTGCAATGACGGTGGGAGGACGATAGCCAAAAATTAGACTGAGTTTCACCCAGATTTGTGAAGAGGGGGGTGCGGTCCTATGGCAGCCACAATTCGTTCCCAGCAAATCCGTTTTTGAAATTTGATTAGGTAATGGGTCTTGGCGCTGAATCGTATGAAGACCAGAAAGAGAGCAGTGGAAGCATGCCGCTTAAAGCGTCGAAGAGCAAAGTGGCGGTCTTTTATGGCCACAGAAATTTCCGGAGTCCACCAAGGGACCATCTTCCAACGGGGGAACTTGAGGAAGAAGGGATGGCTGAAACAGCTGCAGAAAGAATGGCGGCAGTCAAAGTCTGTGTAGACTCAGTAATACTACTGTGTACATGGGGGATGGTAGCAGAGGAGAAGGCATCCCTATCAGCTTTAGAGAAAGCCCTCCTGGGAGGATGATGGAGCGAGATATACTGAAGGAAGGTCAAAACAATCAGGTAATGATTGCTGTCACGTAAGTCATCTAGACACCTAACTGAGTGGAGGGAAGAAGGCCGTGACTGCAGATGGAGAGGTCAATGGCAGAGAAAGTGCCGTGTGCCACACTTAAGTGTGTGGGAGCGCCAGTGTTTAGGATACAGAAGTCAAGCCCTACCAGAACAGCTTCAACTGTCCTGCCCAGGGCAGTAGTCGTGTGACTACCCCAAAGAGGGTTATGGGCATTAAAGTCCCCTAGAAGCAGAGAAGGGAGAAGGGAGTTGTTGTAGAATAGAGGTTAGTGCAAGGGATGTGGGCAGCCTGTCAGGTGGGAGGTAGAGATTAAAGATTGTGATTGGAGTGGCCAGATGGACCCTGACAGCAATTTCTTCCAGAGTGGTATGGAGGGGAACCCATTTACTAACAATGTCCTTGAGTACCAGGGTGCAAACACCACCAGAAGCCCACAAGGGGCCAATTTGGTTTCAACAGAAAGCGTGGAACCCACGAAGGGTGTTGAGTAAGAATTGACAAAATGGGTCTTCTGGAGAGCAATGCAGGCAGCACAGTAGGGGGAAAGAAGGGCCTGCAACTCTGGGAGGTGATGCAAATAGCCATCACAATTTCACTGGAGGATTCTCAAGCTGGAGTCCAAATGAGAAGCAAACGGACCGGAGCCAGTCACACCGCCGAGTCGCCATCCGTCACCAATAAGGACAGGGTAACGTCCATATAGATGGGGTCAGACTGTTGGTTCATTGGCTGGAGGAGGGGAAGGCGGCACCTCAGGGTACCAGAGGAGCCTTGCCCTTGTTCTTGTGTTTCTGCTTCTTCTCTTGTGAAGGATTAGAAGAGCAGACTGCAGCGAGGGGGGGGGGGGCACGGAATTATACCTGAAAATCTTGGCATCCACCAGACGCGCATCGAGTGACCGATGTGGAGCTGCAGGTTGCCTTACAGGGGAGTGCCGGGAAGAGAAGCCCCTGGAGGGAGCTCCAGTAGCAGTGGCTGCCGAAGAAGGCGAGTGCTTCTCCAGCGGGGGAGGGGGAACAGCACCCAAAGGGGTGGGTATGGGTACTGATGGGGAGGGAGAGGGGGAGTGGGTGGGGGAGGGGAGTTGGAGACTGAGGGTGAGGCAGAAGGTGTGGGGTGAATGGGGCAGGGCTGGGAAGAGGAGGGGGTAAGGAGGGGGAATGAACATAACTAAAGCAAAAGTAGAAGCTATAGGCATGGGATGGAGCCGGTCATACTTTCGACAAGCCTCAGTGTAGGTAAGTCGATCCAAGGCCTTGTACTCTTGACTTTGTCATTCTTTCACGCACACCAGCCATGCTGGCGAGTCTGGAGGATGCTGCACATTACAATCCACACACACTGGTAGGGAGCGCCCACAGTCACTGCAGAGGGGATCATTGATGCAGTGGAAAGACATGTGTCCAAACCGTAACCATTTAAAGCATCTCATTGGTGGCGGAATACAATGTTTTACATCACACCGATACACCATCGCCTTTACCTTCTCTGGGAGGGTATCCTTCTCTGGGAGGGTATGCCCCTCGAAGTGCAGGATAAAGGCGCTTGTATCAGTGCGACTGTTTTTAGGGTCTCGCCGTACACGGCGGATAAATCGGACTCCTCGCCGCTTGAGGTTTGCACGGAGCTCCTCGTCAATTTGGAGAAGAAGATCCTGGTGGAAAATTATGCAGTTTACCGAGTTCAAAGATTGGTGGGATGCAACAGAGACTGAGATGTCACTGAGATGGTTACAAGTATGCATGGCTTCAGATTGAGCAGCAGAAGATGTCTTTACGAGCACAGAACCATTTTACTCATGGATCCACTTCGCCATACTTATCTTCAATCATCTCCACAAAAAAACAAAACCTTGGTCGTGGCAAGACATTCGCCATCTGTCCTGGTACAAACCAGGTACCGAGGGAAAGGTTTCAACCCAAGGTGGCGAGCTTGACCCTCTTCCCACGCGGTGGCCAGGGAGGGGAAGGTGGTAGTAAGTTCCTATGGGACCAAACTACTAAGGTCATCAGTCCCTAGGCTTACACACTACTTAAAGAAACTTAAACTAACTTACGCTAAGGACAACAAACACACCCATGCCCGAGGGAGGACTCGAACCTCCGACGGGGGGAGGGGAAGGCTGAAGGATCAGAAGAACGAGTGTCATGTCTTCTGTCACTCCTAGAGACGACCACAGAATGGCCAGAATTTTGAAGCTTTCGTCGCTTCATGTGCAAGGCGTCCGCCCTAGTAACACCGACTCTGACCAGGGTCTTGCCCCGTGGGCGCCACCCGCCACAGCAAGGGCTGTCTGGCACGGCGGCCATTGCCGTAACTTCTGATTCCCCAAAGTGATGGGCATCGACTACTTGGCATAAGACACGTGACGTTAACAGCTCAGGTACTAGCAGTGTGATCCTTGTGTTGTCAGGGGGCTCAGCCAAGTGGGTACATAACAGCCCCACCACACGGACTGGCTACCGTGCTGGTGACCTAGCAGCAAAGGAGCCAGGGGGCAAGGGGAAAAGGGATGGGAGGGGGAGAGGAGCCTGCACCATGGAAACTAGGTTGGGAGTTCATCACCAAATGGCTCACACTGAACGAAAAACGTTGTAAATGGAGGTCAAACCCCAACGGGACCAAAAACGCCGAACAGGAGATAGAAACAGCAAACTAAACAACAGCAAAATCCACAACAAAGCCGGTAGGATAGCTAGGTCCATATAAAAAGGTCCACCAAGAAGGAAAGGAGGGGGCAGGGAGAAAGGAGGAAGGAGGAAGGAGGAAGGACAGGGAAGGAGAGGAACAGGAACGGTAATGCAGTCTGTAAAAAGGAAGGAGACTGCAATAGCTCGGGACCTCGTGTGTGCCACACATGTACCCACAAAAGGGACTGTGGGGCCCCCTGGGGTAACTAAATACGTAATGGCGGCCAGGATGATGCAAAATTGCTTACTGGTGATATCAGTTACTATCTTAACGTTAATCATTGTCATTTACTATTCATTTATGAGAGCATCGTGTGTCAGGACCGGTGACAGCAAGATTCGTGGTGTGGAAAGCTACGAGGAGCGTTCAATAAGTAATGCAACACGTTTTTCCACGGTTAATTTTGGTTGCAAAAATGCGTTTGTTGTGGAATATCATAATCTCGCTTCAGCTCCTATAGTTTCATGAAGCTCTGATTCGTGGAGACGCTGTAAGGGCGAAAGTAACGGAGTGCTTTTCAGGGAGAGGGTTGTTCCTTTTGGCGGTAAACCAGAGCACCGCAGATATTCGTAGGCGCTTGCGTAATGTCTACGGAGACCTGGCAGTGAACAATGCCACGGTGAGTCGTTGGGCGAGACGTCTGTCGTCATCGCACAAGGTCCCGCAAACCTGCATGGCCTCTCCCGTGCTGGCTGACCTCACACAGCTGTGAATTCTGCAATGTTATAATGTGCAGACACACTAATTCGAGGTGATCGACGGATCAAAATCAAACACCTCTCTGCTCAACTGGACGTCTCTGTTGGTAGTGCTGACACACTCGTCCACCAGTTGAACAGCTACGAAGCATCACCTGCACGTCACGAGGCTGATCGTGACAATTACTTAGTCGAACATCCTCACAGGCGATGAAATGTGTGTTCTATATTGCGACATAATTGTTGTGAAGGAGTGTGACTATAGCATAAGTTAAACGTTTCTTTTAAAAAAAATTGTACGTTACCGGTTTCAACGAACTAAGTCATCATTTTCAAATGTATAAGATCAGCCGAAGAAGATATATTATATGGTCACAATTCCCATTATATATTCTCCAACTGATGTTTTACACTTGAAAATGACGACGTAGTTCGTTGAAACAGGTAATGCAACCCCCTTTTTTTTAAAAAAAAAATTATGTACCGTGACTAAGGCTTCACTATTTAGTTTCAAATAAACATTTAAAATATATGTTCATCAGTTCGATCTGGAAACAAAACGGCAGTCCACGAAGTGGCGCCACATCATCTCTCCTCCGAAGAAAAAGTTTAAAGCAGCACTCTCAGACAGTGAAGTCATGTCGACGGGCTTCTGTGGAATCTGAAGAGGTTATTATGTTTGATGTCCTCCTTTATGATGCAACGATCATCTCTGAAGTGTATTGAGCTACCCTCAGGAAATTGAAGAACCGACTTCAGCGTGTTCGTCGTAATGAAAATGCAAATGAAGTTGTACTGCGCCAAGACAACGCAAGACATCACACACATCTGAGCACCCGAGAGCAGCTCACAAAACTTCATTGGACCGTTCTTCCTCATCCACCCTACAGCCTGGATCTTGCACCTTCCGACTTCAATCTGTTAGGCCCAACGGCAGATGTACTCCACGTGAAGAAGTACGTGGATGTTGGGGAGGTTACTGATGCAGCAAGACGTTGGCTCCGACTTCGAACAGTGGAGTGGTACCATGCGGGCATACAAGCCCTTCCAGTAAGATGGCATAAGGACGTCGCATTGAACGGAGATTATGCTGAAATATAGGGTTTTGTGGCCAAAATACTGGGGAATGATATGGTGTATTGGAATCTTGAATAATACCAACATGCTTTCAGAAAAAAAGGTGCTGCTTTATATATGGAACGCCCCTCATGATCTACAGCCTACAATATCCGTGCATCTCCGATGTTGGTTCCAGAAATACAACGCAGGATACATTAACCATATCATCCTACCATACGAGCTCTAAAAGATGTTATTCATCAATCTACCCAGCACTATGAGCATCACACCTTCAGTAACCACGACAAGACGTAGGATCGGTGCGAAACATTATCTCCCAAAATGACTTATGACGTATCAGAGAACGTCCGTATATGGTAACCTTACCGGAAAAGATATTCGTCACCTCCTTAAGAAAAAACACTGGTCGATATGGAGCGCCGTAGATTGTGTATGACTGGTTTCAGCCTGTCACGTTGCCGTTCACCACTGCCGGAAGTCGTGTCAGTGAAGCGGTGTGTTTGTGCCAGTCGGTTGTTTGTAATTAGTGAAAATAGATGGATCAACTTGTGGATGTGACAGAATGGCCGAAAGGAGCTATCGTGTTTGGACGTGACTATAAACACACCATGAATGACGTTGCCCGATCTGTTCATTATCAACGAAGCCTGTGGTGGTCCTACATGTCTACAAGGAATGCTGCACCACTTGCAGCCACGTAACACACCGTAACGACAGGGGTTATAAAAGGATCCGAACTGACAGGGACCATAAACAACTGTCACGCCCTTTACAATCACAACTTGTTTCATATCCGACAGGAATTGCTGCTGTTACTGTACGCAGGCCCATCTCAACTACTTACCGAGCAAAAATTACGAAAGGAGCTGCATGCAATGAACATCTGGTCTCGGGTACTTCGCGAAAGGCCATTGCTCACAGCGGCAAACGAAGCTGTAAGTCTTCAATGGGACCCAACAATACGGAAACTGTACAGTAGATGACTAGAGGCGGGTAGTGTCGTCCGACGAATTGCAATATTGACTCTTTTTCAAATCATGTAATGCGTTGAGTGCACAGACAACCTAACGAAGCGTTCAACCCTCAACGTGTGGAGGATGTAGGTTCAGGCAGGAAGTGGTTCTACCATGTTTTGGGGCCGTTTTTGGTACAATGGCCCGCATCCACTCATTCAATTAGGTGACCATGAGTATGAATCAGGATGTTTATTTCAACATACACAGTGACCTAGTGTTGTCCTCTCTTCTGCGTCTTCGTGATGAGTATGCACTGTAAACTCGCATCTTCCAAGACGGCAAGAGCGATTTCCAAAGGTTCCATGCCTGCGTTACTGGTTACTGGACTAGCCCGCTAAATACCCGATATTAACTCTAAATTTCAGAGGTTGTTTGGAACAGCATATGAAACATAGCAGTCAACATATCCGTAATTTGTTATCTCCTCGGAATCTAATCATTCGACTGGACTCTTTCACGCTGAATTGAGGCTATGATCAAGGGTACGGGAAGTGATGCGGTATGTCTCCTGGGATAACTATTTTTTGTCCGCTGTGATTATTTGACCTGTTTTTTTATGATCGCATAATATGTACAGCACATTAAGATTCATTCAAGCGGGGATACTGCTTCAAGGCTCTCATTTTTCTTTCCCATTAGTGTACAGTATTGTAAAACATTATAAAGTTCAAAGCGTATCCTCGCAGGTCACGCCTACACACAAAGTAATGAATTGCAACAGCGCTGACTCTGGCAGCAAACACACCCCAGACGGACAAAGGCAGCGCCAAAGGGTATTCCCCTATCACCGCACAGACCGGGCTTCTCTCGGGCGGGGATTTACAGAATTCAGTCGTGCACACCGCTTGCAACGGGGTTTCCTGCAACTCACTGTAAACTGGCGTCGCACATACGAAACGGTAGCACCAATAATATTATGCTGATGCCTACAGTAATAGCATTTGACTGAAGCGACTGCATGCATCAGTAAAACGAATTAGTAATTTTACGAACATTATACAGGCTTCGAATCGCACTGCCAGCAAAAGGGGCCATAAAACGAAATTCACGGACAGCAGTGAACGACTCCATTCTACTGAAAGTGACGCATTTGAAGGCACGGTTTGTGGGGAAACACTAATGTTAATTCGATTACTATAACAAAATCACAAAACTGCTCTCGATGAAGTGTCACGAGCGGTGGCTTTCTGCAGCGTGCAGCGTAGGCCTTAATGTTCAAAGGCAATACTGTATCTCTGGCGTTAACAGAAAATGGATTTCACATCCGTGGCACTCGATATCAGAGAATAAGCAGGCAAATAGATAAGGAAATGGCCTGCTAGTATACAACGCCAGCACTTGTAAAAGAACCGACTGCAATACGGCAGCTCAGAAGACACTGGTTGCTTAAAGAGAACAAAGTGGAGTAGATAACGCCCGATAATAATTATTTTAAGCACAGAGTAGTTGCACTCCTGCATGGTATGACATGTGCGAGAAGTTCTGTAGCAGGTCGGTGGGGCGCGATCAATGGCTGACTTCCTGTAGTCATGCCGCTTGCTGCGTACAGGTGACGTCAGCTCCGCAATTTCAACACCATTTACAGCCCGCGTCCTAGCACTACGTAGTAGATTTCTGTCTGAGCTGCAGATTAACGTGCAGATATGCACACGCATTTTGTTACAGAAGTTATACACCTTGCATGGGCAAAGAAGGATTCGCGTTGTCTTATGGGAATAGAAATGTTTCAGGCGACGACAGACAATTCACCCAAATACACATTTTGACACAGAGATTTTGGTGTTGACGCTTATATGTATACTCATTACTCTAGTACTCTGAACGTTCGGTATTTTTATACTGGCGATATCATTACTTTAGAAAAGCAACGAAAACTAAAAATGAAGTAGACACTTCTTCAAGCAAAGCACAAACATAAGAAAATTTTTAGTGAGCGAAAAGTACTCTGGAAGGAGAAGACGTTAGATTTATACGTACACTCGAAGTCGACGTCATTAGTGACAGTATACACGATATACTGATCAAGAATGGGAGGATGAACCGGCTGTGGGAGTGAACCATCGCAGTAATCAGTCGAAGTTATTTTGGCAAGCCATGAAAAATTTAGATCTGAGTCCCTTTCGAGAACATTTTTTTAAAGGGTCTAAATACATACAGCGCTACTGATTGCATACAGACTTTATTAAGATTTGTAACTAATCGTTCTTCACTTCATGAAGAGTGCATGTACGCTGCTTCACGTAAAATGCAAAATTAACAGAAATTAATGGGGAATCCGAGTATACAATACAATACAATATGCTACATTCAACGGAATAAAATGTACAACATATTTATTAAAACGAAACAAAGTAAAGAACACACAGTGTATCTGGAACGTAGCCTACGAAGACAGCAAGAGCGAATTTCAAGTAGACACTGGACTTCACTCCAATCAGGTACATAATCACCCCGAGCAACAGTACAAATCTTAAAACCACGTAACATCATATTAAAATGAATGTGAACCACATCAATTAGTATCGGCAACCACTACGTTTGAAGATTACCTTGCAAACGAGGGAAAATTAGGACAGACAGACAAGCAACGACCGAGGGCATTCCACCTGTCTTCAAACTGAATAATGACCAAAGATCTGGCAATCCATTACATACTTCGGACATTTTGCTGTAACTTGTCATTGCACGTATGTATGGATATTATTGTACAGAAGAATATCTGCTCAGTTTTCCATGCAACATCGCACGCATTAGCGTTGAAGTTCGGCTTGAACGAGCACCAAGTGACAATCATATTTACACGCGTTTCTAGGGTCCGTTCTAGAATTTGAAAGCTTTTTACATCACGCTCTCGAATTTGTATACATTGTTATAATTTATACAACAATTACCGGTATTCTTTTCATATTCATTGACAATGGAATTGCGTTTGCTGCGTTACAGAAGAATGAAATAATATAGACGAGAAAACTGCCACTGGATTTATCCAAATACAGGAAATACACATCATTTAAGTTTCTATGTTTCTCTATCTTCAACTCTTCTTTATGAACCGAATTTTTAATTATTTTAGGATTTCAATAAAATCTTGTGTGTATTCTCGCACTGGGCACCATTTCTTTCGGTGCTGATATAAACTTGGCTGTAATGTCCACAATTTCTTGATATTCCACACTTTCAGTCAATACTTCATTCATCTTATCTGAATGGCAATGTGTGCTACAAACATCGAATATTTGTTACAGGATTACTACCCCTCTCGTTAAGCGTTCTTGTCTCAATCATTCAGAGGAAACGATATCGTTTAACAACCAGTCTGCATATAGGCCATTAGAGAAGGGCTGCACAGATAGTGCGGATATAAGTACCGACAAAAAAATCTTCGTAAGCGGACAGGGATTTGAAACGCGGTCCTGAATGCGAGTCCATTGTCATCACTGCGACAATTAGATGAGCAGACATCACGTTTCTGGGAATAACTTTACAATGTAAACTCTCGTGGAAGAAAAACATTCACAATCTCCCAGAGAAGTTGAATTTATCTATTTTAACTCGAGGTAACAGACTTTCTTCAAATGACCTGAAAGGCACACAGCATTTCCTTGAATTTCGTTCAGTTGTGACTACCTGCAGTGCCTTGTGCTGCGGATAACAATCTTTTTTCAAGTCTAACAAGGAGAAGTGGGAGCAGAAACTGCGATTCGAAGTCTGTAAATACCGAGTCGTCGCGACAAAGGTGTGTGTGTGTGTGTGTGTGTGTGTGTGTGTGTGTGTGTGTGTGTATTGTTGACGGAGGCCTTAATGACCGAAAGCTATAATCGTGAGAGTCCTTTTGTTGTGCCTATCTGCGACTCAGCATCTCTGCTATATGGTGAGTAGCAACTTTCCTTCTCTAATATTGTTACATTGCATCCTAGATTTTACATGTTATTACTAGTTAATTATCAGTTAAACAATATTGGTGTAAACAGTTCATAAAATATACTTTTAGGGTAATGCCGAAAGCATATTTCCTCAACTGTAACTGCAACACTCCTTTTGCTCTACCGTACGATACATACGAAATTAGTTAAGACATTCCGTACTACTCAGACTAATTGTATAGAAGTCTCTCTGTGCTCAAGCCGTGTCACATTTGGGTAGGAACACAGTCATTTTCTGACGGCGGAGTTGCTCAAGTTCTACCCAAATGTGACACGGTTTAAACATTTTATGCATGGATGTCGCCGAAAAAGTTGGATGCAATACTCAAGTAACTGGTTCTCAGTGAATAACAATGCAGTTTTGGTAAGTATCTACATATCGCACCCAACCAGTTAGAGAAACAGTAATCAAGCCAGACTTCATCCCACTACTTGCACAATAGTAATTACCATTATGAAACGTCAGAAAATAAACACATTTCAGAGTAGAAGGACTAAGATGTGAATATGCACAAATTCCCGAGAATATAGGTATCTAATACTGCAGAGTTGATTCACGCGACGAGAATTCTCCTTTCTCTGGCAGGTTAACTCTGTACAAATATAAGACTGACTGTTCTAACGACAGTGTAAGATTTGATGGAAGCATAACAGTAAAGTCAAATGTACGTCAAATGGGTCTGAGAACTATGGGACTTAACATCTGAGGTCATGAGTCCCCCAGAACTTAGAACTTCTTAAACTTAACTAACCTAAGGACATCACACACACGCATGCCCAACGCAGGATTCGAACCTGCGACCGTAGCGGTCGCGCGGTTTCGGACTGAAGCGCCTAGAACCACTCGGCCACAACAGCCGGCCAAATGTAGGTCACAATGAATTCGACACTATTCTTCATGCATTAATTAATAATCAAAGTGGTGCTTTATTCTTGCCTTACATTAATGCTTTACTATTTTATAACTATGTCCAACCTCATATGTCATTTCGGCTACTCGTAGGGCAAGCAGAAAAGTGTTTAATTTATTCTGACGGCCATAGCCGTAACAAACTTTCATTTCCAGACAAAGTCAAACGGCGTTTTTATGGAAAAACAGAAGCAAAGTGGAGCCATCTCGCTAACTAGGTTACAGAGCGGTGCGTTTTACAAGTGTGTCCTTTTTCGTGGACATGGTAGTGGGCGCACGGCCAAGCTAAAAGTGTTGGGAGGGGAAGGGAGGGAGGTGGCCGGAGCCCCACATCGTATCCAACAGCGCAGATCCACTGCTCGCGGAGGAGGAACAAAATCCCTCGAATACTTGCTGTTGCTCCAGCTTCAAGACGGTTGAAGCAATAAAACATTCTTTGGGTACAGAAAGAGACTTTTTTTAATCACTTCCTGTTCACTTTATACAGGGTGTGCTAGGAGCAATGGTCAATATCCAGGGATATGACAGGAATCACCATTTAAAAAAAAATCTAGTAAACGTGGACTCCAAAATACGTACCTTAAGAGCTATGAGCACTTGTTCGATGGAAGAGATGTTTCACGCTAGTGAAGATGAACAAGATCTCATACTTCTTAAGGTATGCGCTTTCGAGCCATGTTTACTAGACATTTTTGCCTCGAATGATCGCTCCTGTCAACTTCCTGAATACTGACCATCTTCCTCAGCCACACTGTATATAGAATTGAGGGAAAAAAACAGTAATGAGGTAGGGGATGTCGAATCGAGCAAAATTTTCCGAATAACCATTTGTACCGTTGTACCTTTGTGTACTTACGGCCATAAAACGACAATCAGCGACCAGCAGAAGACAGTCCCGGTAAGCGAACGTGTTTTGGTACGTCAAGCAATGTAATACAGCTTACTATCTCAACGAATTAACGCTATTGCGGTACCAAACATCACAGAAAATTTGCGTCTAACAAACGCAGGCACGGACACGAGTTTAAAGTATACTTAGCTTAGTCTGTTCAGATGAAACCATTATCTTCAGCTAATTCAGTACTAACTGCGCAGTTTAGCACAACAGGTGTTAACTGGGGCATATCAAGTTAGCTGTAGGCAATCGTCGCTCACTGGCTGTCTATTTTTTATGGGCGTAGCTGCACAACGGTTCCGACCTGTGGTTATTTGGAACATTTTGCTCTATTCTACGCCCCCTGCCCTGATCTGACCTTACGATCAGGTTGTTTTTATCCACCTTGTATATATATATATATATATATATATATATATATATATATATTAATTATACTTCTGATATAATACAGTATATTGTAAACAGCATTCGCAGTTATTAATATCATATTGCCTTCTCCCGGACATCCGGCCAACCTGATTTAGGTTTTCCGTGATTTCCCTAAATCGCTCCAGGCAAATGCCGGGATGGTTCCTTTGAAAGGGCACGGCCGACTTCCTTCCCCATCCTTCCCTAATCCGATGAGACCGATGACCTCGCTGTCTGGTCTCCTTCCCCAAACAACCCAACCCAACCCTTCTCCCGGATGTTAGTGACAGTATGCTCTATGAACTTGTAAAAAGTGTTTTGACGTATTAATTATGCCTATTGAACAATAATATGTCACGTGTGCATATGAGGAGTACTTACAGACATAAACATTCAGAAATGACAAACTAAAAGGACCTGTCTTCCGTCCGTCCACGAAGGTGAAACTGAAGGAAGTCTTGGTCTCAACATCCATACTATTTGCAACGTCCGTTGTCACTCAGGGGGAACGATATTAGTCAGTAACTCTGCACAGCTTTCCAATATTGTACAGACACAAACGGTACATTTAAAATCGTGGTTTAGAAAAGTGAGCCGTTCCAACCTGACACATAAGTATAAAATTATGTTTGATGAAACATGAGATCGCGGAGATCCGAAATTGAAACAATAACTTTCACCGAGACAGTGCCTGTAATCTCAAATGGAGAAGCTCAGCAATTTCGATTATCTTCGACATACTACCCAGGGGCCAGTCTAAGGTGACTTCCCTGAAGGGCCTTAGTTAACAAGGACCTGTTTCCACAATTTGCAGGCCTGATAAATACATTGTCTAATCCAAAGTATCTGGACTTATATTAGTAGATATTAATAAGTAATGCTCCCAACCTTCGCCATTAGGACGGCTTCAACTCCGCTGGGAGCCATATTCAATGAAGTGACTGTACATCTGTGGACGAATAGCAGCCATTCTTCATCAAGATCAGATAGTGAGTAGTGGGGCTATGTTCATATGAGCGCATTTTGTTAGTGTGGTTGCCTAGATCAGGTGCAGCTTTAGAAGCTTGATACTGAATGACTAGTCCCCTTTCAAAATCACCGAGCCCTCCTTCCTGACCCAGAGAAAGTAGTAATGTTGGATACTGGAGTCTGAAGCGAGGTAGACGTTCTAACTCATCCCATAGGTGTTGCATTGGATTCAAGTCGGGACGTAGGGCAGGCCAGACCATTCAAGGAATGTTGTTATCGACAAAACACTGCGTCGCAGATGCTGCTTTATGACAGGGTGCATTGTCAGGCAGATACAGTCACTGTCTCTGAACTGTTCCTCTACGATATACACCATACAATGCAGTAAACTGTGTTCATATCCCTCCGCATTTAATGTTTTCTTAAGCTCAACAATGGATCACATCCTAATAACGAAAAATACCCCAATGCGGTAACACTACCCCCTCTGTACTTCACTCTCAGCACCACACAGATGACAGGCAACATTCTCCAGTCATTCGCCCAACCAAGCCCTTCCATTGGATCAACACAGGGTACAGCGTGATTCATTACTCTAAATCAGTCGTTTCTAGTGGTCCCCTGTCCAGTGGCGTCGCTGTCTACACCACCTCAAGCGTCGCTTGCCAACAGTTACTCAAACGTGGGGCTTATGAGGAGCTGCTGGACCATTGTACCCCATTCTTGTGTGCTTCCTACGCACAGTCACTGTGCTAGTTGGACTGCTGGTAGCACTTTAGAACCCAAGAGTGACTTCTTCGACTGACTTTTACAATCACCTTCCGCAATGCTCGTCCCCTGTCCACCACGACATGGGGTCTGCCTGGTCTCAGTTTAGCTGTGGCTACTCCTTCAACTTTCCACATCACACTCACATCACCAACAGCTTCAAAACCTTGATATTGAATGACTAGTCCCCTTTCAAAATCAACGAGACCTCCTTCCCAACACATTCTGTTATTACTGATTCCCTACTGACAAAATACTCCCCCTCTCCTTGCAAACTGCCGCATCCACATCTCGTGACAGCTACTAGTCAATTAAACAATACATAGGGGTGCCCCGATACTTCTTATCAGGTAGTGAGTAGTGGGGCTATGTTCATACGAGCGCATTTTGTTAGTGCGGGTTGCCTACATCTGGGGGAGGTATGCACTCACGGGCAGACCTATTGTTCACCTTTGATTGACAGGTGCTTAACGTATTGTGCTCCTTTGATTGGCAGGTCCTTAACCTATTGTTATGTTAAGTGATTTTCCATGTCACCGCACTTAACCTATTGTTCCTCCCCCCTCTCCCACTCCCCCCCCCCCACTGCTACCGGTAACACTTTCAGGTCTGAGTGAACCTATTGTTCTGTTATGTGGTTTTCCATGTCACCCACATTTCCTTTTGATAGACAGGCACTTAATCTATTGTCCTCCCCCCACCTCCTCCCCCTCCACCAACCTCCTCCTCCCTCACTGCTACAGTTACACTTTTATGTCTCAGATATTGGAATAGGCCCCCCTCTCACTCTTATCAATTTGATTGACTTCTTAATTAAATTGATCAATTAGTTAACCTCTCTGGTGGGGAAAGTGCCACACCCCTCTGGCAGGAAGTTCTGATTACATCAGGGCAATGACACCTCTGCTAGCCTAAGAAAATGGTGGGAAAAAAGGGCACCTCCACTAACCTAAGTCACCCGACAGCCACCTCTTCCTAGGAATTGGTGGAACAAAGACTCAGCTGCTCGATCATTTGGAGAGTATTCGATTGTAGTGTATGGAACATTGTTTAAACAATTTAGGGGATTCAAGGCATTATATGGAATATATGGAAACTGGTGGAGAGGAAGGATCTCATAACAAGAAATTCAAGGATATATTGTTTATTTATAAAAAAATCAGTTTGTGGAGGTTAGATTTCTCTTGCTCATAATTCCCTGCTGTCTGGAAACACGTAGGTCTTGTAAGAAGTAATTACATGGAGCAAACATGATGCATAACCTAATGTTCGGCACTGTACTCTGGGTGTCTTAACCTAATGTTTGGACCTTTGTCGGCACTTAACCTACTGTTCTATTAAGTGGTTTTCCACGCCACCCAGATTTCCTTAAAATATTCTACCGCCATTGATACCAAATTAAGTAATTAGTACCGTTCTCCCACCAATTTCTGGTACACTTTTCGAATTTCTCATTTTCTGCACTTAACTTGCTGTTATGCCCCATGTCACCCATTCACGCACTCCCTCCCATCAACTACTGTACCGTTAACACCACATTGATATAAACAATTTATGCAAATTAATTAAATCGGTATTCTTCACATGTATGGTGTAGTTCTTCTTAATTCTCAGCATCCTATTGGTCGGTGAAATCGATGGAATATAGCTTAAACAAAGGATTGCTAATAAAAAACACATCCCGCCACTCGACGCCTGACACCGCCGCTGCTGCCACCCCCACCACAGCCACGAGCCACCGCCGGACACAAGCCAGCGCCAGCCATCGGTCTCACACCACTGCAGGTGAAAGTTGGGTCTATTTTTGTGCATACAGTTATAATTGTTGTAGTGTTATACTGACGTCACAAAACTCCAAGCCGCTCTCACGCTGGTCCCATATGTGATGATGTATAGCTGTGGTTTGGCCCAGAACCGAGAGAGATGTTCCAATGCTTCGCAGAATAGCACAGGGTGCATTGTTCCTCACACAACATGAGAGACGCGTCTAACCGTGCTTAACTGCCCAACGTGACTGACACAACGCTGTGGAGTGTGCGCGCTAGCTACAAACCCTTGCAAGTGCATGTAAAAATGTTCTCAATCTTATACTGATGTCAAAGGACTATGAAAAAATAAGAATCGAGTCGAACTCGCGGAAATTGTATAGTGTCCCAGAAATAGTTAATGCTCGCTTTCTTGATGTCTCAGCTTGTATGCATGGAAATTCTTGCCCTAACAGAACCTGTTTACGCGCAGAATAACGCATAATAGCGCAGAATAACGTCGAATGCAGTCTTCCTCTCGGACCTCCCTCCGCTATGTAGAGGCTCCTATATCCCAGCACAAAGGGTGTGAATGACTCGAGCATTATGATTGGCTCTTTTCCAATTTTCCCACCGAATTACTGATGCTGCTGGTATCGAAGCACCATCTGCCTTTTCTTTCTTTCTGTAGACAAGACTTTCAGCAATTAAATCTTAAAAACTTACATTTCGTCAAACACAGAAAGGCTCTTACTCGTTTACACTGCTCTCCCACCAAGGAGATGAGCTTGAATATTAGTGTGCAAAAACGATCTCCAGCCCAGCAATATATCATTGCATACCGTGTCGCTGTAGTAAACATACAATTCGTATCCTGCGCCAAACAAAATCACCCCTTTTATACCATTTGTACGTATATCGAGAAGATGGGCAGTACCGTATATATACACCTCTTGGCACTAGATATTTTCCAGCAACCGACAATCACAAGACATCCACCCCAACGTGCGACCATAGCACCCACAGCGGACCGAAGTCGCTCTCAGAACTGTTCTACAAATTCTGGATTGTTTCCCCTCGGCACAAACACGTTACTGTTTCTGCTCCAAACCTGCTTCGTTGCTTGCTTGCTTTTCTGCACACATCTCCATACTTAGGGGTTACAAGAACACATGTATTTTTTCTCATGGTTCGCCATAATATTATACCATTTTCGAGGTATTTCTCGATATCAAGCACTAAGCAGCATCCTTCCGATCGCGAGCGCAACATAATTCCCAAGATATAGACTGGAAATTAGTTCTCTACAAACCCGAAACTTTAGCTAGGTGAGGCGTGCTGTAAACCATTTGTCATGTATGCGAAGACATTTACTCGGCAACTCGAAACAAATAGAGGAAACTGATATTTTCACTCTCAAATACAGATGTCGGTGATGTAGTAGATTCCACAATGGTTCAAATGGCTCTGAGCACTATGGGACTTAACTTCTGAGGTCATCAGTCCCCTAGAACTTAGAACTACTTGAACTTAACTAACCTAAGGAAATTACACGCACAATCGATCTTCTCTCAACTAAATAAAGGCGCGAAATGTGCACAAGCAGTTAACCGAACAAATTACAAGGTGGGAATAACGATCCAGCACAAACACACCTCCATATTCAATCTTCTCAAATTTTCACACAATCACGAAAGCTGTCCAACACATACTAAGTATTAGTTCGCTATTTGATCGTCTAGAGGACAACACGGTTAATTCATCTACATTCCCACACTCCAACAAGCATCTCCAGTCAGACAGCTCATGCTGTTAACGGGAAATGTGAACCACCCCGCTCAGGTCACCGGCGCTGCAGGCCGAGCACGTACAGGTAGAATGTTTATCCAAAGAAATCGGTCACATATATATTTTATCCCTGTACTTACAACTAAATGTTACGATCGCGGTTTCAGTTGAACGACATTCGACATTTCGACATTCGAAATATCAGAAATACACACTGTTGACGGCTGTGGCTTTGGAAATAGAAATATCAGTACCATTGTTACGACTTGACACACTCTTCCCATGCTATCACAGTACTCCACGTCAAATCCACACCTTCCTTGCGACTGGACATAGTCACATCCTTTACACATGTCGGAACACAAACACATACTTTATAAGCCTGATGCTCAAATGCGAACATATCACGCACCCCC
The DNA here is from genome assembly GCF_023897955.1 of Schistocerca gregaria. NCBI lineage: Eukaryota > Metazoa > Arthropoda > Insecta > Orthoptera > Acrididae > Schistocerca > Schistocerca gregaria. Next base: position 76,225,202 of record NC_064931.1, read on the forward strand.
TACTACTAACAATGGGAGGTAGCCAATCGGGACACGCCGATTTCGCCGAAATTGTGTGTGTAGAAGGAGGTGGGTCTCCACATCACGTGCTTTAAATATTTCGCCTGAGTGGACCTTACGAAAGGAGAAAATGCTCTCGAATTTTTTTCCTATAGCACTATACACCTTGTTCAGCGCTCTGTTCGTTGTTAACAGCGTAGCATAATGGTAAAGCGCATTGCTTACGAAAGAGGCGACCTGGGATCAATCCAAGGTACTTCCTGACTTTTTTCTGTTTTTCCCCATGTTTATTTTACTTCTTTTCTTCCAATTGTTCAACTATTTACCGTAGAAATTAAACACAGTCAAGCAGTATATTTATATAACTAGGCGAAAGTGTTAATGAAAACAAAGTTTCCAAAGATTCTTGTGATTAAGTGCGCTACTTCTGATTCAGTATCACAGTAGAAGGTTTGCAATTTTTATGGTGACATCTGTCATAGAAACACTTTTTATGAAGTATTTGTTTCAGCAGTTACATTATGCCGAAACGTGCGTCATTGGAAAGGACACTTCGTTCAGGTTTTGAAACGAGGGTCTGTCCGCTATCAGTTTGGATGCAAACCAATCATACTGGATCATAGGGGTGAACACAGGAGCACTGAATTGATGCTGCACGATCGAAAGTATTTTAATTGCATCTTCTCTTGATGACATTTCTCGCTGTTGTTGGAGCAATTCAGGGGCACTTTGTAGTCTTTTAATTAGAATTTTGACTTGGCGGTAGAAATATACATCACACGGTTGAACCAGTGGTGTACATTTTGGTGGAATGACCTTCATGGTACACATTGCCTCGCCCAGCTCATTCGTAAATGTCTCATCATACAATGTTTAATCTGTTTGGCCGCTCCAAGATTCCACAACAGAAGAAATTTATTGTCTGCGACGTATGGCTTCAATGTTATTTCCAAGAATGTTGCATAAAGCTCTTTTGTTAGTTTCCCTGACATGGAACAAGTAACGACAACATGTTCGCACTCGTCTTCTAATTTTTTGACAGTGGCAGCAACTCGAGGACAGAATTTATTCGCAGGACCGCTCCAGCTAGATATTTCTGTAGTACTTGTAACGTATTCTGACTCAATACCATATCAGAGGTTCTGCGATATATCCACTGAGCTATTGGTGATGACTGATTGACAGGGAACACAAACAGTAGTGGTAGATGATGTGCTGACTGAGGTCGTAAGAAAATGTACAAAAGGTTTTCGGATCTCTAGTGTTACACTATCTGCTATAAATGATGTCCATTATTTGGAATCAAGTCTTTCCATTCAACCACATACCTGTGTCGGATCACACCCACAAGTGAATCATATTTCTGGCACTCTCATACCTCGAAACGAGTCACCTTTCTCGAACCAGCCTGCTACAGTAAAATTCCAATGTGGTTTTCGCCAGCCCCTAAGCATCTTGCAACTGCTCCCATTTCTACAGCTTAGCGCATGTGATGTTTCCAATTTAAGTCGGAACTGGGCAGAAGTCGGATAACGACATATCCAGCACCTTCTGCAACCCATGTAGAAACAGAACGACCCGAGTTAGTGCAACAGGGCAGTGTTTTAACCATTCGGTGGAAATGTGCGTAATGTACTACATCTCCGAACTAGACACACATACAGATCCGCGTGCATTCAAGTCTATCAGCCCAACATGCTATCATCGTTATTCTGCACCATCCAACAGAGAAAAATTAAAAACTGTAGAAGCTCCACTAATTTCACTCAATATAGAACTTACCTAGGTGTCATTGCTCACACGATGACGCATAGCTGTGATGTGGATCCGGCGCAGAGAGAGAGTTGTCGCAATGTTTCCCAGAACAGCATTCCTCCTAGCACTCCTAATGGGACACCCAGTCCGTCATCGAATTTACCTGTCAAACTGCTACTGCTGCCTATGTGGGACGATCCTATTAAATATACAACTTTTTATCCATTGCAGAGGTCAGTTTAAGGTTTCATCACCCATAATGCACGATGATGACCGTAGCCCACAGACTATACTGTAGCTCGCAAGAGGCGCTCCTTGAGACCCTGTGTCTTTGAAACATTGTTTTCTAACACGCTTTATACACTGCCATATATTCTGTTTTTCTGCCACGACGTCGAAGTCTGCCTCAATTCCTAAACTGAAATTAAGACGCTCTGATCCACGGCCTCTCACAGAAAACTAGACATCGCACGGTGTAAATCATTTTGTTACTGTAACTACCATAAACCACGACACACGGTGGATGATTTTAAATAAATGACAGTCACAACATAAGGCAACTAGAAGAGTTTTCAAACTGATGCCCGAAAGTGATTGACGACCTCTACATTTAAACTCATCTGTCACAGTGATGGAATAGATGATGGCTCTGCGTTCCCTTTCAACTGATTACTCATATTGCACTCATGTATGCAATCACTGTTTCGCTGCTAGCAACCCCCAGAAGTTGTCACCCATCCACAAAACTCATTCCCCCAACTCAAACAAGTGTTGTCAGTCAATCATTATGTGGTAACCAACAGCGCACCAATGCTTGGCTGGGATGGAAAAACACCGCCAATTTACTGTAATAATAAGCAATGCAGTTGATAGCGTGAACAATTTTAGGAATTTTATAATAACTTCAACACCGGCCAATGATGTGACAGCATGTTTCCCCAGTTCCAGTATCATAGCTAAAGCACCCCTTCTCTACTTTAGGAGTATCATTGCAAATGTAGATAGATGACTACTCAGAACATCCACTCAGTGTTAATACTCGTATACATAAATCATCAAAGTATCCAAGACAGCACTTTACATATTTCTAACACCTCGAGCATAGTGCGTAATTTACGATCTATCTCTCTACGTATGAGGCCACAGAGCATTCTCGCTGACTTAGGGTAAAATTAGAGAGTGAAAGACCCTCCTCACACTGTCATTGACCAACCCACCCTGCAGCACCGTTACCGAATTAATCTGCAACCGGTCAGAAGAAGACCGCTCGATTTTATGTCAGATTTATCCATGCGATCATGACAGCTGCCAACCCCTAGCCCAAATGCACTGAACGGGAGGCGTAACAGAGCACTGTACTTGACTGTAACCAGTCACCTCCATATTCGGAGAGCGCTTGCTCTGTTTTCTGTATGTCTGTGTATATTTTTATGAAATATTTCGACTGCTGTACCTATAATTACGCATGTATTTTACGCCAACGTATTGGAATCAGCTAACATTCTGCCGCTAGTATCGCTGGAATCGCGCCCGACTTTCTCCTCGATACTCGATACCCATTGGCCAACGTCATAATCACGTGGTATGACGCCACCACTGCTATATAAGGACTCGCTTTCAGGCAGTCTTTCTCACCCCGCTGTAGACTATTCATCTGTTCGGTCGTTCGTCCGTGTATTCGCCATGAAGAGGACTAGTGGTACCGCTGCCAACGGCGCTGACGACGCCAAACGAGGCCGCTCATCTGTGATCCAACATAAGTTCATATATGTATTCTAGAGTGTGTGTTCAACCCCGTTTAGCTCGCTATCTGTAGCTTTTAGTTCTTGCCGCTTCACTATCACTATCCATCCAGATACTGTACTATTTAGCCGGCCGGAGAGGCCGAGCGGTTCTAGGGGCTTCAGTCTGGAACCGCGCGACCGCTACGGTCGCAGGTTCGAATCCTGTCTCGGGCATGGATGTGTGTGATGTCCTTACGTTAGTTAGGTTTAAGTAGTTCTAAGTTCTAGGAGACTGATGAACTCAGATGTTAAGTGCCATAGTGCTCAGAGCCATTTGAACCATTTTTGTTCTATTTAGTTTATAGTCTTCATATAGGTAAGAAAAGGGGTTCGCTACGCTTTCAACTACCTAGTTTCAACTACTTTTCAAGGTCATCCAATAACCCACTTCCTCCACTCGAAATACAGATGACCTTGAAAGGTAGTGGAGACTAGGTAGTTGAAAGCATAGCGAACCCTTTTTCTTACCTATATGAATAGCGAACTAATACTTCGTATGTGCTGGATAGCTTTCGTGATCGCGTGAAAATTTGAGAAGATTGGATACGGGCATCTGTTTGGGTTGGTTCGTTATTCTGTCTCATGTAAATTGCCAGGTTGACTGCTTGTTCAAATATAGAATTTTTATTTAGTTGAGAGAGAACACTGATTGTCGTGTGTGCATGTAGCAGCTCGAGGACACATTTGCTGGTTCTCTAGACATGAGAAATAAATTAGTTGACTTCGTAAAAAAATATAGGGGCCATTCCGAATGTGTTACATCACTGGGATCGGTATTCACAAGTGGAAATATGATTTTCATACATCTGTTTCTAGCTGGTCAGTGGTCTACAGCACACTACACTTCACTAACTTCAGGAATTTTGGGGAGAAATAATTTCGAGTCTCTATCTTCGGAATTATGTTGCGCGAGCGATACTTCTATACGGACTATATTGCTACGTGCTTGATATCGAGGAGTACGACGAAAATTGCATCATATTTTCGCAACGCATGCGAACATATGTTTGTTCGTGTAATCCCAGAGTGTGGAGATAAGTGTAGAAGCGCGATCAAGCAGGCAGGTCCGGAAATAGTAACGCGTTTCTCAACAGTCTGGATGGTTTTCTGATGTAAAAGGGATAGGAATTGTATGTTTACTACATGGACACGGTACACGGTGATATATTTCTGGGTCGGACATCAGTTTGACGCTCTAATATTCAAGTTCCTACGTTCAGTGTGGGAGCAGTGTAGATGAGTAAGAGTCTTTCCGTATTTGACTATATGTATGCGTACTTTACAGCATTTAATTGTTCGTGCAATAAAGCGATCTGTAGAAAATACAATGATTATGCTCTATTGATTCACAAGAGATACGTTGCGTGTCGGGACGTAGAAGCTTTTACAGATTGATTAGAACAAGGTGGATGCAATATATGTAGTAAAAGTTCTGTGAAAGTGTGTGTTCAAGGAATGGGTGAAGAGCTGCTGTCACTCATCTATCACTGTATCATTAAGACATCTAGGAACCTTTATCTGCATGATAACTGAAATTTAGCATTTTTCTCTCCTGTATGACAGTGCTTCGAATTCTCTTTGCCTGATTGTTCTGAATGCGTCCCCATCTATGCTTAGACAAGGAGAATGCTTTTTATGATTAACAGTGTTTCCGCAAGCGTGCACAGGCTTTTATCCGTGTGACTGTTTAACGTTTGTGAGAGGTGTATTGATAGCAGAATGAGCAAGTCGCCACGAAGCATGAACAACGCTGGGTTTGCAGACAGGGATAGACACAGTTTACATGTTCCGTTGGATGTGCAGGGGAACAATGCGACCTTTGCTGTTCAGGAAACCATTTGCACAGTGTCTGTGAGGTTGAGTCGCTAGGCGATTAGGCAGTCGCTGGAGAGCAGGTATAGAGAGAGTGAGTTCATGTCAGCAGCAGCAAACACACATGCAGACCTGGTCCGGAGGATGACTTGGTGCTTATTTAGATGGTTAGATATGTGACTTTGACAGGCTGTCGGCGGCGCTCCAACGCTGGCTTTGTAAGGTGTGATGGAACCTTTGATAGTTGCGGATGGTGATAGTTCGGAAGCGTTTTTTATATGCACTGAGTGTTTATCATCATCATCATTTAAGACTGATTATGCCTTTCAGCTTCCAGTCTGGAGCATAGCCCCCCCCCCCCTTATAAAATTCCTCCATGATCCCCTATTCACTGCTAACATTGATGCCTCTTCTGATGTTAAGCCTATTACTTCAAAATCATTCTTAACCGAATCCAGGTACCTTCTCCTTGGTCTGTCCTAACTCCTACCCTCTACTGCTGAACCCATGAGTCTCTTGGGTAACCTTGCTTCTCCCATGCGTGTAACATGACCCCACCATCTAAGCCTGTTTGCCCTGACTGCTACATCTATAGAGTTCATTCCCAGTTTTTATTTGATTTCCTCATCGTGGGCACCCTCCTGCCATTGTTCCCATCTACTAGTACCTGCAATCATCCTAGCTACTTTCATATCCGTAACCTCAATCTTGTTGATAAGGTAACCTGAATCCACCCAGCTTTCGCTCCCATACAACAAAGTTGGTCGAAAGATTGAACGGTGCACAGGTAACTTAGTCTTGGTACTGACGTCCTTATTGCAGAAGAGAGTAGATCGTAGCTGAGCGCTCACTGCAATAGCTTTGCTATACCTCGCCTCCAGTTCTTTCACTATGTTGCCATCCTGTGAGAATATGCATCCTAAGTACTTGAAACCGTCCACCTGGTCTAACTTTGTTCCTTCTATTTGGCACTCAACCGGTTTATATTTCTTTCCCAATGACATTACTTTCGGTTTGGAGATGCTAATCTTCCTACCATACTGAGTGTTTATGGATTGAATTTTTTTTCTCCCCCCCCCCCCCCCCCTTGCCTTGTAAGCAGTGTGAGCGTTACAAATAAAATGTTTGAGGATTTAATAGTTGTTTTGGTGTTTATTGCATTCACGCTATAATACTGAAGCTCCTGTCCTCAGTGGGAAAGCCGTGTAATTGAGTAAAAGTGTTTATGTATTTGACTATATGTATGGCACTTTGCAGGGTTTAGTTGTCGGTGCGGTCATGTCTGCAGAAAGAAAGAAAAGACGGACGTTGCTTCCACATCAGCTGCATCAGTAATTCGGTAAGAGCCAATCATAATGCTCGATTCATCCTTTGTGTTGGGATGTAGGAGTCTCTAAATGGTGGCGAGAACGTTTGCGTATGTTGAAAGCATGAAGGGTAACATGTGATGGACTGAGTGCTGCATTAGAGCCTCGAGGAAGAACGAATTCTCGTTTTCCTTGATATTCTACTGATAGTGATGATGATTACAGTAGACCAACCCATGTCGGTGAAGTCTTTCCAGGCATTACGTCCACGAGTGCGGTATTCAATATCACGCATAGCACCTGACGCCTGTCCATCATAAGACTTGTTTGGGTTATGTCGTAGCATGACTAGAGAAGATGAGTGTGTGTCCTATCGTGAGGGATACACAGGTTCAGCACATAGATAACCGTGAGGGTGTGAGAGATTTTTTACGTGTAAAATTATGCGCGCTATAGATATGAATATTCGTTTCCGAACCACAACCGTCAAGAGCAGAAATTACGTGTACATTGATCAGTGTCAGACTGTTTTGGTAATCGTAATAATACACTCCTGGAAATGGAAAAAAGAACACATTGACACTGGAGTGTCAGACCCACCATACTTGCTCCGAACACTGCGAGAGGGCTTTACAAGCAATGATCACACGCACGACACAGCGGACACACCAGGAACCGCGGTGTTGGCCGTCGAATGGCGCTAGCTGCGCAGCATTTGTGCACCGCCGCCGTCAGTGTCAGCCAGTTTGCCGTGGCATACGGAGCTCCATCGCAGTCTTTAACACGGGTAGCCTGCCGCGACAGCGTGGACGTGAACCGTATGTGCACTTGACGGACTTTGAGCGAGGGCGTATAGTGGGCATGCGGGAGGCCGGGTGGACGTTCCACCGAATTGCTCAACACGTGGGGCGTGAGGTCTCCACAGTACATCGATGTTGTCGCCAGTGGTCGGCGGAAGGTGCACGTGCCCGTCGACCTGGGACCGGACCGCAGCGACACACGGATGCACGCCAAGACCGTAGGATCCTACGCAGTGCCGTAGGGGACCGCACTGCCACTTCCCAGCAAATTAGGGACACTGTTGCTCCTGGGGTATCGGCGAGCACCATTCGCAACCCTCTCCATGAAGCTGGGCTCTGGTCCCGCACACTGTTAGGCCGTCTTCCGCTCACGCCCCAACATCGTGCAGCCCGCCTCCAGTGGTGTCGCGACAGGCATGAATGGAGGGACGAATGGAGACGTGTCGTCTTCAGCAATGAGAGTCGCTTCTGCCTTGGTGCCAATGATGGTCGTATGCGTGTTTGACGCCGGGCAGGTGAGCGGCACAATCAGGACTGCATACGACCGAGGCACACAGGGCCAACACCCGGCATCATGGTGTGGGGAGCGATCTCCTACACTGGCCGTACACCTTTGGTGATCGTCGAGGGGACACTGAATAGTGCACGGTACATCCAAACCGCCATCGAACTCATCGTTCTACCATTCCTAGACCCGCAAGGGAACTTGTTGTTCCAACAGGACAATGCACGTCCGCATGTATCCCGTGCCACCCAACGTGCTCTAGAAGGTGTAAGTCAACTACCCTGGCCAGCAAGATCTCCGGATCTGTCCCCCATTGAACATGTTTGGGACTGGATGAAGCGTCGTGTCACGCGGTCTGCACGTCCAGCACGAACGCTGGTCCAACTGAGGCGCCAGGTGGAAATGGCATGGCAAGCCGTTCCACAGGACTACATCCAGCATCTCTACGATCGTCTCCATGGGAGAATAGCAGCCTGCATTGCTGCGAAAGGTGGATATACACTGTACTAGTGGCGACATTGTGCATGCTCTGTTGCCTGTGTCTATGTGCCTGTGGTTCTGTCAGTGTGATCATGTGATGTATCTGACCCCAGGAATGTGTCAATAAAGTTTCCCCTTCCTAGGACAATGAATTCACGGTGTTCTTATTTCAATTTCCAGGAGTGTATTTAATTGTAGTTAGACTGTTAAATATGTTTCTGGTTTCCGATATTCTTGTGAGTCTAGTATGTAAATATTTATGTATGTATTTGATGATTAGTAGACAACTTTTGTGGGTTTAACTGTCAGTGCAATTTAGCGATCTGTGGAAAATAATTTGAGCGCTGAAAGTCTACTCTGCACAAAACAGTGGTGAATGGTGCTCCCAGTGGACCCATACGCAGCTATAACATGGCAATGTTAAAAAACACGAGTGTGCGGTCTGGACCCAACATCAGCACACCTTGAAAAAAATAGGACTTCAGTCTCTTCCAGTTGCGTCAGCAACTGTGCCCAGGTAAACACGTATTTTGAGAGGAATTTCTCAGGTACAGAGTATGAATGGGATGTCGCTTCCTCATGATTACGAGGTGCTGTGCGTGACTTGGCAGCTGAAGGTTGCTTCACTTCCCTGGTAGCCTCCAGTGCGGTGCAGTGGACAGGGGTCTGTGGGCAGTACTTGTGCATATCTGTAGGATTATTTTGAGAGCAGGTCTGTAGGCCGTGCTATGTGTTATTCGTACAGTTTACAAGTTGACTTCTTGTCTGCACATCAGTGTACTGAATTATTTAGGAGCGGTGGAACAGTTTTTGTATAGCAGGTGCTGTGCACTAGGTCAGTTGGGCTCTGGACCTCGTAGCGAACACACTGGATAGCAGTAGTGGCTCAAATTGTTTAAATAAGGACTGGAGCACGATTTCGACAGTTGACGATTAGCAAGCATGTTTGCATAGTCTTTTAGTGGTTTGCATGTCAGTAGGCTGCGTGATGTGACCCCAAGCATGTCAGAACGTGTGTTTTGTATCAGTGTAATAAATATACTCCATCCCTAAGTAGATTGTTCCAAAATAAATCAAGTAAACTCCTTCCTCTCTCCACCAGCCCAGTGTACGCTGAGTCCTTCTCCAACGAATCCCTAGGAGGAGGTGGCGGTCGGGTGACTTAGGTTAGTAGAGATAATCATGGTGTGATGCATTATCCTGTTGGAATTTCAACTTCCCCCGTTTTTTGGGGGGTGGGTAGGGTAGGGTAGGGTAGGGTAGGGTAGGGGGGTTAGGTTAGTGGAGGTAGCACATTTGACCTATCTTCCCGCCAAAGTTCAAACTTCCCACCAGGGAGGTGTGACACTTTCGTCATCAACTGATGTCACAGCCGCCATCTTGGGTGACGACATGCACTGTGCACGTTAGCCCGCCACCATGGGTTGGTAAGGGAACGTGACAGTCAGTTGAGGATCGTGGTGGAGACTTTAACTATTTCCTTCCAAGTCGAGGTGGGCGTGGCACTCACAAAAATCTGACAAAATTTGAATTTCCCACCTGGGACGGGAGTGTGGCCACCATCTTGGATTTGGGGTGGGAACCCTATCAGTGTGCCTGTGACGCCACAGGTCTAACGGTACTTGCGTCATCATGTGACGTTACGGCCACAGTCTAGGATTTGAGGTGGGAACCCTATCATTCATCTACTATAGAGTATAAATAAAATTTTCCTGTTTGAGACTTAGCGATTCCACCTGGTCCGAAACGGATCCTGCGCTATCACTTTTGGCTTCGACTTAGTTTTCGAAAACACTAATGTAGTGATTGGAGTTCCTTCCAAATGGACTGGGACCGATGATCATAGCAGTCTGGTCCCTTTAATCACCCAAACCAACCAACTAACCAACCGAATGGTCCCCGGTGAGTACGACGCAGTTCGTCAAAAACGATAGGTTCACAGGGTGTGGCCTCTCTCACGTTGAGATACTACTGAAAAATTTGGCAATTTCAAAAAAAATGGCTCTGAGCACTATGGGACTTAACACCTGAGGTCATCAGTTCCCTACTTAAACCTAACGAACCTAAGGACATAACATATCCATGCCCGAAGCAGGATTCGAACCTGTGTCCGTAGCGGTCGCGCGGTTCCAGACTGAAGCGCCCAGAACAGCTCGGCCACAATGGCTGGCTGGCGATGTCAACGAGGGCCACTAGCATCGCAGAATTCGGCACGATCTCTGGCAGTCCGACGCCAGTCCGTTGTTCCGGACGAATACGCTGGAGGTGATCGTCGAAAGCTTGAATTTTTATTCTAAATTAGATGCGGCAAGAATACGGGTACATTATACACTTTGCAACTGCAGTTAGACATTTACTCAAATAGCTTCAAAGTCGCATCCATACTTTCACAGCATATTCCAAACATCTCATTTCAGTCTACATTACGAAAGGAATTATTCAGCTAATTTATTTAGCTTGTCTCGCCGGAACTTCCCACAACTAAAATTGCTTTTCGCATTCCACCGCGTCGCACCGGTAACTCACAATAAATCAACTTCATTAGCAGTTATTAATTACAGTATTAATCTTATAAGATGAATAATGTGACACTTCTTACTCTAAGACGTCATATGTTCTTGGAAACATCTGGAATAATGCCCTTTACGAGAAGATAGTGTTAGAACATGTTACATTAAATGTTCGACACACGTCAGTAGCATACAGCTTTTACAGTATGTTAACGTCGTTCATATAATCCGGTTTAGGTAACAATGTTCTTTCCCATCGAAGTCTTCCGATATTGCTTGACATCCAAAGACAAAGCAGCGCACATTTATCTGAATTTCTCTCATCAGTAACCGGACTGGTGTGTGTTATAGCAGGCTCATTAAAAATTTGCCGCTGATAAAGTTCTTATAATTCTTTTAGATGGCTTGTCATCAATTTGGTCTCGGTACCACATACTAATTCTCAGTGCATTATGTCCATTTCTCAGGGAACAGATTAGTCCGACAAAGTGCTTGCCTGTTCGCTGATGCCAGTATGTGCGAATTCAGACTACTACACACGATATACGAGTATGACGATTCCTCGCATATACGAAACGTGTGCGTTGTTTCTATAGAAAGTTTGTACTATTGATCACAGAGCGCAATAACTTCCAGCAGACAGCAACGGTTTTTGTTGTGTATGATCGATAACGCTTAAGTTCGATGAATGAACAGTGGAGTGAGTGTTGGACGTTCAACGTTACTTCGTCAAGTCATGTCTAAATAGCAATTTCAACTGCAGGTTTGTAATTTTGGAAGACAATCATTTTGTTTAGTAACAATATGCTCCACTGAACACACGTGGTCATCTAAAACGAGCACGTAATCCTTGGTCATTCAGTGTTCGAGACTAGCAACAAGATCAGCGAAGGAAGCACGGAAAGAATGAATGTTGTAATCCCACTGGAATCGATGCCTAATATCGTGAGACGCTAGTTAAACCACACAGAGATCACGTATGCACTGTCGATTCTATTATCAAAGGGACAGCTTAGTATTTACATGACAGAATTGAAGGAAAACGCGGATATACTGCATCAGGACAGTCAGGCGAAGATTTGAATTCTACTTCTCCAGAATTCGTGCCCAGTACCTTGATTTTTGCGACATCTCAATCGTCTGACTATTGCCACTCCACCACAGAACAATTTCTACGTTTGATTTTAAGAAGTTTGCACTCCTCCGCATACGTGTGTCTGAGTGATTCGTAACGCCGAACCCCGGCGAAGAGTGACCAGACTGCGTCACATTCTTCCATTAATAGTTGGTTTTTCTTGGATAGTGTTTATTTGCGTCTCGCCGACGCGTTCTTGGGAGTGATAAGAGGCTCGGAGGCCACCATCTAGCTGTGGACGTTAAGTTAATGCAGCCTGCATCTGACTACAGATGCAAGTTGTTCGAGACGTTGAATGAATTATTTCAGTTGCATTAGCTCCACAATTCTTCATAGCAATTTTCTTCAGTGCTGCTAAGTAATGATTGTTAGGGTTAATGTAACAGCGCGGTCATTAGATATGAAACACAAACTCGCATCAGGAAGAGAATTGGCAACGGCCTTGTTGAAGAACCATCCAACCAGTAACCTCACGAGATTAGAAAAAAAAAAATATGTGAAAATCGAAGTTGGGTGTCCGGACATCGCTCTGAAACATGTTACTCTCAAATACAAGTACAAACACTACCAGTGATTGCAGATTGTGATTAATGAGGATTGTCCACTAATACGCCGCGCTGAATATGTCTTGCCACGAGTCTTGCGTGTCATCACACTACACCCTATTTCTCGGTGCTCTAGCAAGGGGAAACGATCTGACACGCTCGATGATGATGATGATTATGATTGGTTTGTTGGGCGCTCAACAGCGCGGCTATCAGCTTTCGTACAAATTCCCAAGCTTTACACAGTCCAGTCTCGCAACTTTCACGAATGATGAAATGATGAAGACGACATAAATACCCAGTTCCCGGGCGGAGAAAATCCTCATTCCGACCGGCAATCGAACGCGGGACCTCGTCCGTTCGCGCGGCGTAAAACCGAGTGAGTTGGTAGTACAGTGGCTAAGAACACAGTTTAGAATTTTTGCAACCCGTGTTAAAATTGAATCTTATACCTTTTTCTTTATCTTTTGATGTTGAGGAAGTATGTAAGATCGTGAAATACAAAAGAATTAGTGACAAAATAAAGATACATTTACATATTATTACAAATAAATTTTATCATCACAAATCTTATATAACCTTATATACCTAACAATAATTGAAATGAAAAACACATAAATTATAGTATTTCAATTTTGGCTTTGATTTTTAGTTTTAAGTTTCAAGAGAACCAGTGAGTTTTCCAGGGTGATATCCATCGTATAAAAGAGATTCGAAGATTAAAAATTCAGAAGATCATGAGCAGTTTGCGAAGGCAAATATGTCACAGTCAGATTTTTAGTGCAAATATCATTAGAAAAAGCAACACCGTTAACGTTGCTTAATACCTGGCAATAATTTCGCGACAAATCGCAAATATCGACGAATGTGATTCTTCATTGTAGGTAAAAGTATACGTCATTGGGTTGGCAGAACGGCACACACTTTGGCAGAATTACCTACATCAAACCCATTAGTATAGCAATTCCATCGCCAAAAACCCCATCCTATAAGAAGGGACTGCTTCCATTTTTACATTTACTGATGACAGGTTTCTTTTTTGAGCTTCACAAATGTTGCGACTGTAGCTTACATATTCGTATGCCGTTCCGTTGGTTAACATGTTGTTGGACTCGAGGACCAAACTTGCCTCTGACGTCTTAGAGGTAAACAAAAACTGTTGGAAAAAGGATTGTGTAAAGCGTTAATCCGTACTCGGCAGTATACGAGTGCGTCAGATGATTCAGTTGGCAACAGCCACTTCCATTACTTCCTCACCTCGAAACGATCACGTTCTCTTGTGACAACTGGTATGACATCAGAATTGAGTTCTGGAACTATAGTGGAGGTTTGAAGTTGAAACACTCTTGCCGTTTCCAATAAGTCATGAAATATACGCTTATCTCTGGTTCTGGCGTATTTAGTGACATGACGCTACAAGATTCTGCGTCTATTCTTGAAAGAACCGCGCCGTGTTTTTGGAGCTTTGAATTCAAATGTCTCCGGCTGCACTATGTCAGCTACAGCCATTGTCCACTGCTGCAGTTCTCGTGTAGCAACAAGATGTCTGCTGTTCTTAGGCTGTGTAAAATGAGCCAACAGGGACGGACCTATCAGTTTATATTTTCCCCGAGTCGACCAGCCGCTCATCAGTTGGATCCTCCATTTGCAATAGCTGTTTTGTAGCCGCGAGCTTGCGCGTGGACTACACTTATTTGCCAACGATTTCAGTGATCACTATGGATGGAGTTCGTAGAGTCTTCCGGTTTTTGACTACGGTATAATCAGACATAAAACTCCCGTTATATGTCATACGGAGCACGAACGACGTAGTTAGGTCAAAATAAGCATTTTGATATATTTTGTAAAGTATTTGATGATTTAATGTTTTTAAATTTAAAAGTGTGTTGTTTCAAATTTACCTTCCAGTTGTAAGGAACGAAATCTCCTTCTGGTTTATCTTCACTTATTTCTGTTGAGCCGGAACATTCTGCTTCTGCTTCGGCGTGTTCAACGTTTGCCGCTGCATATGTAATATCCGCATTGCATGTTTCCGTTGCAGTCGGTAGTTCCGTGTCTTCAACAAATTTTCTGTAGTTTATTACGTTAATGAATTCCTTGGCCATTTGTTGAGCCTTCTTTGGTGCAGTTATATGTAACCGTAACTCGCTTTTTGACTATTATGCTCACATTTTCCAAAACTTGACTGCATAGTACACTACCCCAGTTATCATTTCTTCCGTTTCCGGGTTCTCGCTGTCACACGCTTCTAGATGATCTTCAGCCTTACACTCAATGCCTTTCTTTTTCTCGGAGGCGCCATTGAACTTCTATTCTCTTAACAACTCCTAATTGAATGAAGATATTCCGCCGCGCGGGATTAGCCGAGCGGTCTCAGGCGCTGCAGTCATGGACTGTGGGGCTGGTTCCGGCGGAGGTTCGAGTCCTCCCTCGGGCATGGGTGTGTGTGTTTGTCGTTAGGATAATTTAGGGTAAGTAGTGTGTAAGCTTAGGGACTGATGACCTTAGCAGTTAAGTCCCATAAGATTTCACACACATTTGAATATATTCCCCAAATTATGACGTTAAGGAGACAAAAATAACCCAAAATGGTCAGGGCTCGTCTTCGGCATCTGTAGACTTCCTTTTTACTATACGCTGAGCGAGCAGACTGGTGAAGTGTCGTCAAAACTTTGACCGCAATATCATCGGTAACATTAACCTGCTCCAAAATACATGTCTTTATTTTCACCTTTCCTTCATTTTGCTAAGTTACTACTGTGTCAGGAGAGTGACCTAGGTGGGTTCCGTGGTTAATATACTAACAGGATGCAATAGCATATGCAGGCCCATATACAAATTTAGAAAATCTGTTCTCAGTAATGGTTACATTTTCAGAAGCATATGCAACATTTAACACAAGATTTAAAAATTGAATTAGTACGCACAAGATTTAATGTCAGTCGGCATAAACGGTGCAAGAAGTAGTTTATTACTTTACAGCGTGAGATTTTAGTTGGGTCTAGACGGGTGATACAATGAACTGACGAAAGTCATGGCATAGCGATATGCATATATATACATGACGGTTGTATCACGCACACAAATTATAAAAAAGCAGCGCATTGTCGGAGCTGTTATTTGTACTCAGATGATTCATGTGAAACGGTTTCTAACGTGATCATAGCCGCACAGCAGGAAATAAGTCTTTGAACGCGGAATGGTAGATGGAGCTAGACGAATGGGACATTCTATTTCGGAAATCGTTTGGGAGTTCAACATTCCGAGATCCACAGTGTCAAGAGTGTGTGGAGAATATCAAATTTCAGGCGTTACCTCTCACCACGGACAACGCAGTGGCCAATGGCCTTCGCTCAACGACCCACAGTAGCGGCGTATTCGTAGAGTTGTTAGCACTAACAGAAATCAACAATGCGTGAAACAACCGCATAAATCAATATGGGACGTCCGACGAACGTATCCGTTAGGACAGTGCTGCGAAATTTGGCGTTAATACGCTATGAAAGTAGACGACCAACGAGAGTGCCTTTGCTAACAGCACGACATCGCCTGCAGCCCCTCTCTTGGGCGCGTGAGCATTTCGGTTGGGTCCTAGACGACCGGAAAACCGTGGCCTGGCCAGATGAATCCCAATTTCTGTTGATAAGAGCCGGTGGTGGGGTTCGAGTGTGGCGCAGACCACACAAAGCCATGCACCCAAGTTGTCCACAATGCACTGTGCAAGCTGATGGTGACTCCATATTGTGAGGCCGATGATTCTCTGTAGAAATTCATCTCGGTAACTTAAAATATAATTTTGCTGTAGGAAATATTTACTTTAATACCAGTAATATGATTTCTGCGATTCCAAAAAATAAATGACCCAATGGAACTGCTTTCAGTTATTTTCATCTTATAATAAATTTAAGATACTTCAGAATCTCATTAATATGGTACTGTCACGTCGTAGCCACAGCCAAGTCCTATTCAGAAAGCAGCGTCGTCAATTAACTTCAATACTTACTGTAGCACTGAAAGAACGTTTCTTACGAGTATCAACGAACTGCCAGAACATAACTACATCACTGGGCGGGATATTCTGCCATTTATACAAACGTCGAATATTCCACAATATTACAAACATACGAAACTTCATGAACCTATACTAAATAACAAATAACTTCTGATGGTCGGGTTTGAACTGGCGACCCAGAACACGCCAGCCAGTGACGCTAACCAATATGCATACACGGCATGCACCACAGTTCGAGGCATTGTTGTTCTAATAGAGACGACTACACCACTCTGGATCTAGATCTTGGCAATAGTTCTCTGTATGGCGGCACTGGCGGATCCTCGTGTTCTAGTCATGTTGTTACATCCTCTTCACGAAGATGAGTATCGAAGGTAGTCCCTCCCGCCGAAGTTTCTCGGTCACTGAGGTGGTCTTCAGTTTCCTTGAGCCTCCCGTCGTCGATTTGCGCCTCTGGACTGTAATAGTGCCTGATACGAAGGACATGGGGTTCTCTGACCTTCTGTCTTCTTGATGAAGACTCAATCCTCGAAATTATATGTGACTTCCGACAAATGACGAAGAATACAATGGAGCCCAAAGAAGCACTTTAGTAACTTTCCCATAGAACGAAGGGAGGGTGGGGAAGGAAATCGGCCGTGCCCTTTCAAAGGAACCATCACGGCATTTGCTTGAAGCGATTTAAGGAAATCACAGAAACAAATCGGGATGGCCGAATGCGGGTTTGAACCGTCGTCCTCCCGAATGCGAGTCCAGTGTCTAACCACTGCGCCACGCCGCTCTGTTTCCACGCAGGCATAAAAGACCATACCAAGTTACCCAGTCCTTATCTCAGTGGCCAGTGTTTGATGTTACCGCTCTTTTCTCTTCGGGTTTTGTCCTCTGAGTCCCCAGGACATATGCGAGTCATCTGTCTTCTTCGATCCTGGTGATGAGGTGCTTCAAGTAGTCATTCTGAGTGCCACTTGGCTGAAACGGGGACGGAGTTTCCTTTGTTGTTTCGCCCTCACAACTGTGGAGCAGAAAGAACGGCGAGAAATCTGCTGCGTCTTGTCTCAATGTGTTGTATGCGAAAGTAACGATGTGCAGTATTGTAACCGTCTCTCTGTTCAACACCAACAAACATCGAGGGCATTTCTGCCAACGTCCTATTAAATCACTCTGTGAGGTCATTCCTATGTGGATGGCAGGCAGGTACCCTGTGAGTGATGTGAAATTATCTCTGCTACTAGTCTCCTCGATTTGAAAACTTTTCCATGATCAGAGTCATCACACAGGATGCTCAACGGTTCAAAATGTCGTCTTCTAGAAGGAACCTTCCAATTTCCAGAGCTTCGGCAGTCAGCACTGCTTAGGTGACAGCATAGTGGGGGAGACAGTCAGTGCAGACTATTATCCGACGATCCCCTTTTGTCAATATGGGGAAGATCCCCAAGAGGTCGATTCCAATTCGATGCTGCAGACACAATTCGTACCAGATGCCCCAGAGGTAGTCGCGAGACATTCTTCCAACATTGGCATTCCGTACAGTGGCACACATATTGTCTAGTGGATCAGTAATGTCCTGGAGAGTGATATTTGCATCTGATTCTGCCTCGAGTCTTCACGAGTACCAATTGACCAGATATTTTAGCGTCATGGAAAAACTTCTCGAAAACTGTCCATAGGTGGGCTGGTATGATGAGCAACCATTTCTGCCACATCAGATCATAGTTCCTCTTATAAAATATTTCGTTCATTAACTGGAATTCTCCTTTGCTCGGTTCCTCTTCCTTCAAGGCTTCTATAGTATACAACGGAACTGGATCTTCGCTCTATTCTATGACTATGTCATACAGGTTGGGGCCAATAAAAGTGACCCCTCGTCAGGTAATTGATGAAGGCAGATCGACGCTAGACTACTGGTATTGCTGGAACCTCATCTGAAATGTTCTGCTGCAGTTCTAGAAGACTATGAGGGTTGTTGCAATACACCTTACACTTGAGAGCTCCTCACACACAAGCAATCGCAAAGTGGCAGATCAGGCGACCTGGGTGGCCAACTAGACCCCTGCTAACAACTCTTGTCAGCCATCAAGATTGTGTAAATGTGCTCCAAGGTTTGGCTGGCTGTATGGATAGTCGCTCCATCCTGTTGGAATTAACTGTAGGTCTTTCTACCCTCCATTAATGCTGCCTCAAATGGTTTCAAAATATTGGAAATATAACGCGCCAAAGTCAGCCTGATGAAAGAAAATGTGGTGTGCAGACACTGCACACCCAACCCCAACCTTCTGATCATGCAATGGCATTTCGTGGAAGTTATGTCGATTCTTCGCTGCCCAGAACCTGCGATTCTGTTAGTTGACTTAGTCCAAGCCATTCATTGTTATCTCAGTGAACAGCCACTCACAAAATGAACAGCAGACACTCGGTAGGAATGCAGGTGCAGGTCCAGATGGTATATTCATTTGCATTATCAGTGTGATATGTCAGTCTCATGCGACAGATGTCGGGTTGATTTGGTAGGACTCTGAAGCATGTTTTGGTAAACTGCACCCACATTTTATGGTGAATGGGCAAGTTTCGGATTTTTTTTGACTTGTTCAAAACAGATCCTGCCTGACGCCATTTTTGGACTAAGTGTTGCATGGCACTCTTTGCTGGCACTTTGACACCGCTAAACTTCTCAAAAAACAACTGACCACACCGTTTCCACGGCTTTGTTGTCACATAACTTTTCACAACGAATACCTGCTGCTCCACTGTGAGTACCATCGTCCCCTTTGCACTGCTCCACTCACACTCACACAGCCTGCACGACGCTCTGGGCTGGTGTGGATCATGTGGCGGGCATACACGTGCAGTGCACGTCACGGGGTGTGGTTACACGCATACATTCATGTCCAATCTTACCCATTCATCCGGCCCTTTTTATTTGCCCCATCCTACATAATGCAGTGATGACTAAAAATTTGTCCACGCTGTTGAGTTCCCGCTTAAAATTCCTTGAAGAGCAGTCGACGTTCTTACGTTTGCGACTCTTTCTGTCTACCATTATGATGTACCCTGAAGCCTCAGAGCCCATCTTGCCAGTCAACCTAACTGATTCTTCCAGCTAGTTGACCAGCATAAAGAATGACGTACCATCACAATAGTGAATGGTCTGCCAAATAAAAACTGCTGTAGCTTGTTGATGACTCAAAAACATGCAAGGCGGTCTTTCTGAATGTAGAGCAGTTCATCTAGGACTTGGATAGTGCCCAGGAAGCATAAGCTACCACATTTTCAGCACCTTACTGAATTTTCACTAGAACTGCCTCCGTCCCAAAACAGCTAGCGTAAGTGTCAAGTTCTGTCTCTCGGCATTCTCGTCATACAATACTGGGACAGGAGATTATGTTAGCGCCTCCTTAAGGATAGGGGGAGACCTTTCTTGCATGTTGTTCCGTGAAAATTTGGCTCTCCCAGCAGTAGGTCTTGCAAGAGAAGTGCCTTGGTAGAGTAGTCCTTTATGAATCGCCCGTAGTATGAGCATATTCGCATAAAAATTCCCACATCACGAATGTGCCGAGAACTCTGAACATCTGTGACCACTCATATTTTCTCTGGGTCGAAGAAAACTTCATGGCCACCAACTTGGTGCCACAAGAGTTTTATTTCTTGGGCAACATTAAGGCAACTTTTCGGATTCAGGCAGAGGCCTTGGTCTGTCTTTCCTGTACTTCAGATCTGAAAGCATCCATGTTGTTCTTCGGTAAGCCCAAATCCACTTGATAGCAGCTTCTTCCTCTGCGTTGTTCTTTGTCTATGGCACTAAGCTGTTCTTCCTGGAATGGTTCAGCTGTGCTTCCGCACATATTTTTAGGGATTAGTTATAACTGCTCGTGACAACTAGAGACTCGAAATTCTCCTTGATCACCTACAATGCTTATATCATTGTTGGCACATAGATTTCTTTTGTGAGCCTGAGTAGCTTTTTGCAATCGACAATCGCAGTTTAACTGAGCACCTCGGTTGGCGTCTGGAAATAGTCTCGATGACAATAACAATGTCTTCAATGCCAAACAACCGCCCAGAATAATCTTAGTTGTGTGTGCTTTTTGGAATGGCTCCTCCATCTGGAGGCCTGACCTTCCACAATCTATGGTTCACTGTGATGCCTGCAAGAAGACCTATCCAAGAATAACATTATGACTACATTCTGTTAAAATGAGAAAATCAAAGGGCTGTGTTCCGTCACTAATAGATATTCTTGAAAACGTGTTGCTGTCAACTGGAGATATTTCCCATTTGCGACCTTCAGCACAATCGCTTTCGTAGTATGGAACATAGTCTTCTTTAGCTGGTGACAATAAGCATTAATATTACAAAAAAAGAAGCCCGTGAGCCGACTGTCACATCTACAGGCTGGCCATCGATGATGACGTCAACGAGATTTCCTGACTGTCGTCCATGGAGGATTTTCATCTGTGGCGGCCTCACCTCGATAGATTATCGCCTCAGTTTTACTGAGTCCGATGGATAGGCGAGCGACAGGGGACGGGGAACATCTTAAGGGGTGTTGGGGAGCGACCTCGTCCCTGAATAAGGAGATGGGCTTCGTGCCACACATTGACTACAATAGTATGCTGTTAACTGGCTTGGACAGAAGTTTTGTGATGGTTGATGTCTGACGGCGTAGTAGTAGTCGAAAAACTTTTCTTCGTTCTCTGCAACAGAGTACAACGTGTACACGGTGCCGAAATTGTAAACATACCGGCGTTTTGTCATCTATCCTCCAAATGTCTGTTGCTCTGCGGTACGCTGTACTTGGCAGAGGAGTTGATGTACTTGCATTGGTTTAGTGTTGGGTTGTCGTTTGATGCCTGCGGCATAAATCCTTGTTGACCGAGTCCATTCTTCCTGGAAGGTTCAACTGCTGGTCAATTCTTCCTGGAAGGTTCAACTGCTGGCGGAGATTGCTGCTAAAGTCGATACACCTCTTCTTCAACACTCTCTATTACCTCCTGAAATATGGGGTCGAGATCCATGGCTGCTATTTCTTGCTTACTCGTTCCGACACGTCTGGTTGTCATAAAATGCTGTATCTATTCTCTCACCATCCGGCGTATGACAGAGACGATGTCGTGGTGGTCTTCCACAACTGTCTTAGTGGCCACAATCGGAGGTCAGTCAAACTTCTTTCGTCTGACTCATTTCTCTTACATTTCCTCAATTCACTGGCAGCACTTGATGGATTTCTCGGTAGTTATAACATCCTTTACCAAAAGAGCTTGATACACGTCTTCTGTAACTCCTTTCATCCAATCTTCAAGTGTGAGATTTTGTCAGCTTCTGTCATATTTGGATTCAAAATACTGCACAGTGCCAAAATATTTCGTATGTAAGATTGTCGTTTCCCGATAATATTACCGCAATATTTTCTCCACCCCCTCGCTGTTTGTTTTTCCTCCATCTGTGAAGTCCAAACCGATTATCCAAGTTACGCGCCACCACTTTCACTTGAACGAACTTCGTTACTGGAACAGGAGCCACAGGTTGGTTAGTTGGTTTAAAAGAGGTGGAAAGGGACCAAATTACGAGGTCATCGGTCCCTTGTTCCTAATAAAACAATGTCACAGGTATGAGAATACAACAGACAAGACATATAACACAAAACAGAAAGAAAGGAAAGACCACAAGAACGAAGAAAAGGCAACGAACACTAAAAGGAATAAAAGGACAAGAAAAAAAAGAGATCCAAGAAACAGTTAGAAGAGAGTAAAACAAGGAAGCAGATTACAGTGGCTAGCCGACCACGAAAATAAAAGGAAAAGCCAGCCACCCTGCAACACATTAAAACCTCTACCCTAAAAGCACTAGGGTGGAGTACACAGAAGGACAAAGGACACGCCCTAAAACTCAGATCGAATGATAAAACTCACCCTCACGGATGAAACGTAAAACTAAAAAAGTCGATGAGGCGTTGTCCGCTAAAATCAATGATAACGAGTCCGGCAACCGAAATGAAGTCGCAGGACAGCCAAAGAAGTACAGAGCAGAAGAATATGGGCCACTGGCAACCGGGCACCGCACCGACACTCAGGCGGGTCTTCACGGCCCAGGAGGTAGCTGTGGGTCGCCCAGGCATGGCCATTTGCGGAGCCGGCAGAGAACCACGGAGTCCCTGCGAGAGTTCCACACATTCGTGGTCCCCTTAATGGCTCGCAGTTTCTTGTGTGTACTGAGATTTTGCCATTCCGTCTCCCAAAGCTGAAAAACCTTACTGCGTAATAACGAACGCAGGTCAGTTGCGGGAATGCCCATCTCCAGAAGTGGTTTCCGTGTAGCCTGTTTGGCCAGCCTGTCAGCAAGTTCATTTCCTGGGATTCCGACGTGACCAGGGGTCCAGACGAACACCACTGAACGACTGGGCCGTTCCAGGGCGTAGATGGACTCCTGAATGGAAGCTACCAAAGGATGACAAGGGTAGCACTGGTCGATAGTTTTCAGGTTGCTCAAGGTGTCAGTACATAAAAGGAAACACTCCCCAGGGCATGAACGGAGATACTGAAGTGTGCGAAAAACGGCCACCAGCTCTGCAGTGAATACACTGCATCCATCGGCTAAGGAATGCCGTTCAATATGGCCGCCGTGAACGTAGGCAAAGCCAACACGACCATCAGCCATCGAGCTGTCGGTGTAAACCACTTCAGAGCCCCGGAACACGTCAAGAATCGAGAGGAAGTGACAGCAGAGAGCCGCAGGGTTAACGGAGTCCTTAGGGCCACGTGATAGGGCGAGGCAAAGCTGCGGCCGAGGCGTAACCATGGAGGCGTAAGTGAACGGACCGCAAGTAGAGGTGGTGAAGGGAAGGACTCCAGTTCGAAGAGAAAGGACAGCACGCGACCCGCAATCGTTAGCCCCGACCTAGGCCACCGATGCGGGAAATGGACTGCCGCGGGCGTGAAAAGGAGACGGTAATTCGGATGATCAGGACAACTATGAATGTGTGCTACGCAACCGGCGTGCAGTTGCGCACGTCTGATTTGCAATGGAGGGACCCCAGCCTCCACCAGTACCCTGGTCACCGGACTCGTCCTAAAAGCTCCTGTCGCTATTCGAACCCCGCAGTGGTGCACACGGTCAAGTAAATGCAACCTGAGGGCGCTGCCGAACCATAAACCACACTCCCATGGTATATTCGAGATTCGACAAAGGGCTCTGTAGAGCCGAAGCAGCGTAGAGTGATCTGCACCCCAATTGGTGTTGCTCAGGCAACGGAGGGCATCGAGGTGCTGCCAGCACTTCTGCTTAAGCTGACCAAGTTGAGGAAGCCGAGTCAATGGAGCGTCGAAAACCAGTCCCAAGAATCGATGTATCTCCACTACAGTGAGTGGATCGTCATGAAGGTAAAGTTCTGGGTCCGGGTGAACGGTACGACGCCGACAGAAGTGCATGACACACGACTTTGCGGTTGAAAACTGGAAGCCGTGGGCTACAGCCCATAACTGCTTCTTGTGGATGGCTCCCTATAGGCGACGCTCAGCAACACTAGTACTGGAGCAGCAGTACAAAATGCAGAAGTTGTCTGCAAACAGAGAAGGTGAGACAGAGGGCCCGACAGCGGCTGCTGGACCGTTAATGGCCACTAAAAATAGAGACACACTCAATACAGAGCCCTGCAGGACTCTATTCTCCTAGATATGGTGGGAGGTACCAATTTCGACATTGAAAGTACAGAGCGACAGGAAGTTTTGGATAAAAATCGGGCGCGAGTCCTGGAGACCCCACTCATACAATGTGGCAAGAATATGATGTCGCCAGGTCGCGTCATATGTTTACGTAAGTCAAAAAAGGCGGCAATCAGATGTTGCCATCTGGAAAGGGTTGTTTGGATTGCAGACTCGATGGACACAAGGTTATCAGCGTTAGAGCGACCCTGGCAGAAGCCACCCTGACAAGGAGCCAGCAAGTCACGTGACTCCAGAACCAAACTCAACTGCCGACATACTATACGTTTCAGCAGCTTACGAAGAACGTTGGTGAGGCTGATGGACCGATAGCTATCCACATCAAGCGGGTTTCTACCGGGTTTGAGCACCGGAATGATGGTGCTCACCAGCCATTGCGATGAAAAGACACCATCGCACCAGGTCCGGTTGAAGATGATGTGGAGATGTCGCTTGTAGTCAGATGAGATATGTTTAATCATCTGGTTGCGGATCCGATCAGGCCCAGGAGCTGGGTCAGGGCAATGTACAAGGGCACTGAGGACCTCCCTCTCTGTCGTTATAGGATTCACCATGGCGTGTAGTGAATGAGAGGACGTTCCCTTCCAGCCGCCGTTTGAGAGTGTGAAAGGCTGGGGGGGGGGGGGGGGCTGTAATTCTCCGACGCAGATGTTCGAGCAATGTGCTCGGCAATCGCGTTTGCGTCGGTAGATTCATGGTAACACCTGTTGGGATCTGGTACCCGAAAAGACGTTTGATCTTTGCCCAGACTTGCGAAGGTGACGTATGGAACGCAATGGTCGAGACGTATCTCTCCCAACACTCCTGCTTTCGTCGTTTGGTAAGATGGCGAACGCGAGCACTGAGCTTTTTAAAGGCTATGAGGTGCTCCAGGGAAGGGTACCACTTATGCCGCTGTAGAGCTCGCCGACGCTCCTTAATTGCTTCAGCGGCTTCCGGCGACCACCAAGGGACTGTCTTACGCCTCGGGCACCCTGAAGAGAGAGGGATTGCGTTTTCTGCCGCAGAAACAATTGTCGTAGTCACCTGCTCAACCATCACATCGATGTTACCATGTGGGGGAGATTCAACGGTGACAGCAGAGGTGAAAGTTTCCCAGTCCACCTTGTTTAAAGCCCATCTGGGCAGGCATCCGTGGGCCTGACGCCGGGGCAGTGACAGGAAGATGGGGAAGCGGTCACAACGACACAGGTCGTCATGTGCTCTCCAGTGGATAGATGGGAGGCGTCCTAGGCTGCAAATTGATAAATAAATGGGCGAGTAACTACGATGAGCCACACTGAAATGTGTGGCGGCCCTAGTAAGAGGTAGAGGTCGAACTGAGACAGTAAAGTTTCGACATGTCTGCCTCGGCCAGTAAGCACAGTGCCGCCCCACGAGTGGTTATGGACGTTAAAATCTCCCAAAAGTAGGAAAGGTTTAGGTAGTTGATCAATCAGTGCAGCTAATACATTCAGGGGTACTGAACCATCTGGAGGAATATATACATTGCAGTCAGTTATTTCCTGCGTCGTACTACTTCTGATAGCCACAGCTTCATGAGGGGTTTGAAGGGGCACAGGTTCACTACAGGCTGAGTTTAGGATATAAACGCAAACTCCACCTGACACTCTATTATACTCGCTATGGTTCTTGTAATATCCTTTATAGCCATGGAGGGCAGGGGTCCGTTATGCCAGGAACCAAGTTTCCTGGGGGCAATGCAGATAGCAGGTGTAAAGCCTAACAGTTGCTGTAGCTAAGCCAGGCGATCGAAAAAAACCGCCGCAATTCCACTCGAGGATGCTGTCATCGTGAGACTGAGAAGGCATGGAATATTCAATGAGGTAGTTTAGCCATCAGAGTCACCTGCTGCCACCGACTTATTGCCTGAGCACTCTATAACCATTGTGTCTGAAGATCTGGCGAGATCTAGGTCCTCAGAAGACGCCAAAATATCCACCCCATTTTCAGACGCACAGCCTGTACGTGTGGGTTCCACCGCAATTTCCTTGGTCTTAGGGGTTTTCTTTTTGGATTTCTCTCGCTGCTCCTTGGGTTTCCCTGGCTGGGAGAACTTCACTGACTCAGTCTCTGGGACTGAGGATGAGTGTGAAGCCCTACGACCAGATGCTTTTGGACTCTTCAGCCACTGGTGGGTGTCATCTTTCCCACTAGCAGAGACCTGGGAAGGGAGTGACCCAAGGGGCCACTTCCTAGCGAGCGAAGCTGAAGAAGACTTACACTTCTCCAGCTTAGAAGTGGGGACAGATGTCCCCAAAGGTTGGAAGGGTGTTGCTCCCGAAGTAGATGGTGCAGAAGCAACAGGGAGGGAAATGCCCTCACCATCAAGGGACAGGTGTAGTCTTCTGGCTCTGATAGGTGACTGAGGTTGGCGGAGCTGATGGTGCCAGAACTGTTGTAGCGGCAGCGTAAGACGATGTCATACATACAGGATGCAGGCGTTTAAATTTTCTTTTGGCCTCAGTGGAGGTCAATCGGTCCAGGGTCTTGTACTCTATGATTTTCCTTTATTTCTGGATAATCCTGCAGTCTGGCAAGCAAGGGGAATGGTGTTGTCTGCAGTTGACACAGATGCGAAGAGGGGCACGTGGGGTATTGGGATGTGATGGGCGTCCGCAATCTCGACATGTGTTGCTGGAAGTACAGTGGGAAGACATATGGCCGAACTTCCAGCACTTAATGCACTGAATCAGGGGAGGAATATAGGGCTTTACATCACAGTGGTAGACCATCACCTTGACTTTTTCGGGTAAAGCATCACCCTTGAAGGCCAAGATGAAGGCACTGATGGCAACCTGATTATCCCTCGGACCCCGGTGGACACGCTGGACGAAATGTACACCTCGTTGCTCTAAATTGACGCGCAGCTCATAGACTGCAAAAGAAGGTCCCTGTGAAATACGATACCCTGGACCATATTTAAGCTCTTATGGGGCTTGATGGTTACAGAAACATTCCCCACCTTGTCACAAGCGAGTAACGCCAGTGACTGGGCAGAGTATGCTGTTTTGATCAAGACTGGCCCACATCGCCACCTCCCATAACTTGTCTTATAAATGCCCAACAAAAAACTGCGCAGGCATAAGCAGAGTGATCCGTGTGTGGTCAGGGGACTACAACCAACAGAATACATGGCGGCCCCACCACAATGGACTGGCTACCGTGCTGGATATTAGGTGCAAGAAAGTCCATGTTCATCGTCGACGAAGGGACACTGCATAGTGCATCGTGGAAAATGCACCCTGGAAGCTGTCGAGAATGGGCTGGATTGCAATGTGACAACGAGAAAGTGGGCTAAAGATCTCAATGCACGATGGACACAATGCACCAACTAAGGCGCCCTTCCCCAATTGCCTCGCTCTTCGGGACAATTTTCAAAAATGGAGGTCAAACCCTACAGTGGACCATCACGTAAAAGACGGAGCATGTGAAACTCCTTTTAGTAGCTTCTTACGACAGGTAGGAATACATCGGGCTTATTCTTACCCCCGGACTCGCAGGGGGCGGCATGAGCCACAAGTACAGCTATTGGTGCCGCCTTCCGAGATGAGACGGCCACAGCTCTTCGCGTGCACGGCTCGACGGAAAGAAGCTTCAAGAACTAAAACGTAGAATAGGTGAGTTCTCCTACCCTTCGTGTTCCTGTCTTATGTCTACCAGAAGAAGTCTTCCCGTCGGCCGATCATTGCAAACGCACGCTTCTATCACAGCGCCATTTCTACAGTGCCGTTTCGTCCAAGCAACGTAACAAAGAAACGACTGCTACTGGATAGCCAAAACGTTTTATGTCGAAATAGCACACTTGGTTCACACTGCTGTCACCTGCACGGCTCGCTTATGTTCGATAATGGAGATGTTGCTGCTATTTCGTTACGGTATTGTTAGGATCTCAAAGTTGGGCGAGCGGGTGCTGAAACATAATTGTATTTGACCGAAGACTTGCGATCTTTGCCGATTTCTGTCGGCTGAAGACTAGACGCGACGGTGCAGGAAGTAAACAAAAAAAGATGGGGGGATTATGTTATTTACTTGCCCGTCCAACCAGTACTTTTGTTGCTGCCAAGTTTAGGTTGGTACGGTCGGTAAGTAAATAAAAAGGAATTCAAGTATAAGCTTTCTGTGGCTGATGAAAAAAATTAAAGGATCAATAATGTTTCATTTATATCAAACCAACTGTCTGACCAAAAAAGTGGAGCTCCCAGAAGTTATACTCACACCGTTACAATTATGTTAAAATATTGTATGTTATGTTCGTATATGCCAATCCATGTGCAACATACTGTCTGTTCTTGTACCTAGGTAACAGACTAAAAGAAAACAGCAAATACATAATAAATTTAAAAAAAACAGGAAACATAGTAGGATGTCAACGAAACTTCGTTACATGTGCACTGCACTGTTGGGTATGTGAGCTCCAATTCTCTGTGACAGGTAGAACGACAACCAGAGTCCATTAGTATTACTCGTGTTTAGTGTTGTCACCAGGCCTAGTAAGGTAAAGGGGAAGAACAGCGTCAGAAGTTGAGTGGTCGCTGTAAAGCATAGGGAGAGGCCGCGTACAACTACGAGGCAGCGTTATCAGCATCTGGCAGATTTTGACAGGGGTCTCATATGGGTCTCCATTTGGTTGACTGGTCAGATAGTGCAATATCCAGATTTTCGGATGTGACAGTGGCTCGATGTTAGACTGCATGGGAACGTGAGGTTAGGCTTATTCCTCGTCAAAGTTCACGTCGATCACGTCTGAACACCGTATGGGAGTAACGTCGATCAAATCGTATCTCCTTCACGTCTCCGCAAACAATTAACGGTTTCCCTGCAACATTCTGTGTTACCCTGTCGGAGACTAGCAGCAGTCACAATAGGGAATTACTGCCCCATGCGTAAGCTGCCAATAACAGCACAACAGAAAGGGCTGTTTTTGGAGTGGTGCCGTCGCGGGGAAGCATGGACTGCTGACGAATAGCTCGCACTGTGTTCAGCGACAAATCGTGGTTCTACTAGCCAGGATGACCATCAGTTGTGAGTATGGCGGTGGTCTGGGGTAGGTCTCAGTTCTTGCAGGACGACGTTACGTACACTACGTCAGACTCAAGTATGGCGTCATTTGACGTGTACTCGCCGTATCGAAGACGACAGGAGCCGTGTATCGACTTTGTAATTTTTTTAACAGTTTTATTGGCTGCGATCCAGCAACTGTGCGCTATTAATTACAGGGTGTATATACAGCCACTTCGGTTGCATACAATTTTTGTTAATTGACCATGGTTTCGATTGCACTAGGGCAGTCTTCATCAGAATAAAAAGTTACAGAGAATACCTAAAAATATAATAACATGGCTTGCAATAAAATACATCGACAGGATTACTTCAATAAATTACGTACAAACAGAATGTACTTATGTGTAATCAGACCATGGTTAAATAATAATGGTTAAAACCGTCTGAGCAAAAATGCTCTCGTCAGACAGAAATACCATAGAAATAAAAATTAAAGTGTAAAAGTATAGCATGATTGTCAACTAGATAAAATACTCCATGGAATATAGCCGTAAGGTTGCTTAGGACCTAGAGCGGCAAAACACGGCCGCTACCGTGAGACTAAACGGCTAACACGCCGAGGCAGCCACGGTACAGAGCCGGTAATTAAAATTGTCTGAATGGCGATACTCTCGTCGATGTAGTCTCCTAAACATCGTTTTTCCTTCCAATACTATGTTTTCTCTGTATAGTAAATGAACTGTATTTTCTTTTGTAAAAAAAGATTGTTACGTTATGTTGTAACTTTCGTACACTAGTTCCTGTTTGTTACCAGTAATGTTTAAAATTGTCCTTGCAATGCCTCACTTGCTCTTAAGTTGTCTGTAATTCGATTACTTCCTGTTAGATGGCGTGAATCTGTTTTCCTGTTTTCGTTCCACCTAGTAGCTGCCTTGGCGTGTTAGCCGTTTAGTGTGACGGTAGCGGCTGTGTTATGCCGCTCTTGGTCCTAAGCGACCTTGCGGCTGTCATTATATTCCTTGGAGTATTTTATCTAGTTGACAATCATGTTACTTTATATTTTAATTTTTATTTCTATGACATTTCTCTTTGGCGAGAGCATTTTTGCTCAGACGGTTTTAACCATGGTGTGATTACATTGAAGTACGTTCTGTTTGTTCATAATTTATGGAAGTAAGCCTATCAAGTGTATTTTATTTCAAGCCATGTCATTATATTGTTAAGGTATTCCATGTAACTTTTTATTCTGATGAAGACTGCCCTAGTGCAATCGAAACCATTGTCAACTGACAAAAACTGTGTGCAACCGAAGTTGCTGTATATAAATCCTCTAATTAGACTTCGTAATCTTTAGAGACGCTGACCTGCGGTAGCCATTCTTGCAGACGAGTTAAAGCATTAACCAATTATATCTTCAATTCATGGTACTTTTGAAAGCAGTTGCTACCTTTTCTTTCTTTTAAAGCGATAACCTACCAATTTTACGAAAAGGACCTAACAACGGGGTAAGTATAGTTTAAATAGCCACATGCAACGCAATGTCATTGTGGCCCAGTCGCTTAAGTGTCGCTAAGTCCAATACAGGAACCTAGAGGGAACCTGTTTTCTTTCCTTTACCCGAAAATTTCGCTACGTTGTGCCATGGAGGGCAAACTACAGAAACAAAACTACACAGCGAGTATGTGCAGTAGCGTATTTTGACGTGTCCCACAGCCGAAAACAACACAATGTCACAGTAAATCTGTTTTTCGCCATAACTAGAAACAAAATTAGCTGGATATTAATAAATACACTCCTGGAAATGGAAAAAAGAACACATTGACACCGGTGTGTCAGACCCACCATACTTGCTCCGGACACTGCGAGAGGGCTGTACAAGCAATGATCACACGCACGGCACAACGGACACACCAGGAACCGCGGTGTTGGTCGTCGAATGGCGCTAGCTGCGCAGCATTTGTGCACCGCCGCCGTCAGTGTCAGCCAGTTTGCCGTGGCATACGGAGCTCCATCGCAGTCTTTAACGCTGGTAGCATGCCGCGACAGCGTGGACGTGAACCGTATGTGCAGTTGACGGACTTTGAGCGAGGGCGTATAGTGGGCATGCGGGAGGCCGGGTGGACGTACCGCCGAATTGCTCAACACGTGGGGCGTGAGGTCTCCACAGTACATCGATGTTGTCGCCAGTGGTCGGCGAAAGGTGCACGTGCCCGTCGACCTGGGACTGGACCGCAGCGACGAACGAATGCACGCCAAGACCGTAGGATCCTACGCAGTGCCGTAGGGGACCGCACCGCCACTTCCCAGCAAATTAGGGGCACTATTTCTCCTGGGGTATCGGCGAGGACCATTCGCAACCGTCTCCATGAAGCTGGGCTACGGTCCCGCACACCGTTAGGCCGTCTTCCGCTCACGCCCCAACATCGTGCAGCCCGCCTCCAGTGGTGTCGCGACAGGCGTGAATGGAGGGGCGAATGGAGACTTGTCTTCAGCGATGAGAGTCGCTTCTGCCTTGGTGCCAATGATGGTCGTATGCGTGTTTGGCGCCGTGCAGGTGAGCGCCACAATCAGGACTGCATACGACCGAGGCACACAGGGCCAACACCCGGCATCATGGTGTGGGGAGCGATCTCCTACACTGGCCGTACACCTCTGGTGATCGTCGAGGGGACACTGAATAGTGCACGCTACATCCAAACCGTCATCGAACCCATCGTTCTACCATTCCTAGACCGGCAAGGGAACTTGATGTTCCCACAGGACAATGCACGTCCGCATGTATCCCGTGCCACCCAACGTGCTCTAGAAGGTGTAAGTCAACTACCCTGGCTAGCAAGATCTCCGGATCTGTCCCCCATTGAGCATGTTTGGGACTGGATGGAGCGTCGTCTCACGCAGTCTGCACGTCCAGCACGAACGCTGGTCCAACTGAGGCGCCAGGTGGAAATGGCATGGCAAGCCGTTCCACAGGACTACATCCAGCATCTCTACGATCGTCTCCATGGGAGAATAGCAGCCTGCATTGCTGCGAAAGGTGGATATACACTGTACTAGTGGCGACATTGTGCATGCTCTGTTGCCTGTGTCTATGTGCCTGTGGTTCTGTCAGTGTGATCATGTGATGTATCTGACCCCAGGAATGTGTCAATAAAGTTTCCCCTTCCTGGGACAATGAATTCACGGTGTTCTTATTTCAATTTCCAGGAGTGTATATTCGTTAGTAGAATCTACATTTTGTAAAAATTTGTACTTTATTGCTAACAGGTTTAAGTTACGACTAACTGCTTTTCATTGAAGATGTGTAAAGTTTGTCCTCATTTAGGACTAGGTACTGTGTTATTTTTAACGTAGTTATCAATATTGTTGTTTAAATTCCATTCAAAAGTAAGTGAAAATTTATGTCTTTTAAGCAATGGCATTTGCCATTTCTTATTATCATATGTATTACTCATTTCTGCATTACGAAGGTAGTTTGGTTATTTTTCACAATCCTGAAAATTTAGGACATGACTAATGACAATGTACGTAAGCAAAGCAGTATGTCCTGACACAAAAATGCTGTACTGCTGTTAGAATCTGAATGTCATAGCATGCCGTCGACACTATTTTTCCAAGTAATTTAATATCTTCATGCCATTTTACTAGACAGTGAACGTGTATAGAATTCTTCAATCTAGTGTTCAACATCGTATGCTACTGCAAGAAACGTACAGAGCAAATTTCAAAATGTTTAGAAAGTAATTGTCAAATGAGACATGTTAACAGAAGTTTGTATTTTACTGATATAAAGAACCATTTTCAAATATTGTCAGCTTAGTGTAGTCCTTCGAAACTAGTATTTAAGGAAGAATGGCTCTTTTGTCACCTATTTTTCACGGAAACGCAGTGCTCATCACGTACACGATGATCACAGAAATTAAATGAGAAGTTAACTTTTCATTATGGGGTGACTATTGACCTCCCTAGCATCTCAGAGCAAATAAATCAGACTGGCACCTTCCTTCCCCCCTGCACTGCAACGATATTAATATTAGCATCTGTATTATTTTCTATCAAGATCGGGCCAAAATCAGACATGCCGCCACACTATGTTGTTTTCAGATATCGGACACGTCAAAACAAGCTAATGCACATACTTCCTCCGTACTCTAATGGTTCAAATGGCTCTGAGCACAATGGGACTTAACTTCTGAGGTCATCAGTCCCTAGAACTACTTAAACCTAACTAACCTAAGGACATCACACACATCCATGCCCGAAGCAGGATTCGTACCTGCGACCGTAGTGGTCGCGCGGCTCCAGACTGTAGCGCCTAGAACCGCTTGGCCACCCCGGCCGGCCTTCCTCTGTACTCTACCCTCGTCTACTTTGGAGAATGTTATTTGCACTGATAAACAAATTGCAGACTTAATAAACTACTCCTTTAATTCGTCTGTTCGGATGGCTACTACACTAGCGTCTCGAATGATCACGAAAGGTGAAAAGTCGATACACCGCCAATACGTCATAATGATTTGACACATGAGTTTGATGAAGTGAACTTAATGTGTCGACGTTATGGAGTAGGGAGCCATCGGGTATGACTTCAGGTCTCGGCCTGTAGACTCATTGATGGGATGGCGAGACGCGGCGACTCGAGCTCACCGAGAATTCCTCCAGCCTCTAGTTCTCAAGCAGTTCTCGAAAAGCTCACGAGAAACGGCTCGGCGGCGTGTGCCACGGCGACAACATACGCCGCGCCGCTGCTGTTTTATGAATTGAATGCCGCCGCTAGACAAACACCCTCGCTGTGCTCGTAACTAGTATGTCTCAGGTTTCATTCGAGTAAAGCTGTTATTCAAATCAATATGGACACTCGAAAACGAACATCATGGTGCTGGTAATACTTTACAGAGGATGGAGACAACGTTACTTGCTAGATTTGTCGTAAAAATCTCCGTAATGTGTCAAAAAATACACAGGGCATGATTAGACATCTTAAACTGCACAATTTATCGAGCAATAAAACAGCGACGTCCGTGTATACAGAAGCTCATTCTTCCAATAGCGCGAGGCAGACAAAATATCCAGGTACGTACGGTACAAAAAGTGAATTCCGTGCAAAAGTTCGGATAGTGTCCGAAGCGGTCCGCACGCTTAAAAAACATTGATTTTTTAATCGTACTCCGACAACATACAACATACCCCAAAATCAAACCTATACTATCCCAGCTTTTGCACGATACGATATGTAATTTTATTGGCCTAGTTGTCGAGCATAACGTATCCCCTTGCAGGAGCACTGATCTAAATCTTACGTTTCTCTTCATAGAGGGAAGTAAACGGCAACAGCAGCTAGATGAAGCACTAGTGGCCATGATAACAGACGATTTTCAACTGCTTTCAGTCGTCCAGGACACTGGTTTTCGACGTTTTGTTTCACTGTTGGACCCACAATACTCGGTACCAGCCGGTCGGTGTGGCCGAGCGGTTCTAGGCGCTTCAGTCTGGAACCGCGCGACCGCTACGGTCGCAGGTTCGAATCCTGCCTCGGGCATGGATGTGTGTGATGTCCTTAGGTTAGTTAGGTTTAAGTAGTTCTAAGTTCTAGGGGACTGATGACCTCCGCTGTTAAGTCCCATAGTACTCAGAGCCATTTGAACCATTTGAACTCGATACTAAATCGAAAAAAAGTTGCGCCGCATGATTGAGGGCGATTACCATAAAAAGAAAGAGGCTGTAAACTTGGCCGTGGAAGACTCTACTTGTGTTTCTTTAACGACCGATATTTGGACCTCACTCAATAGTGAGGAATATATTGCTGTACCTGGTCATTTCATTATCACTAATTGGTGCCTGAAAGCTATAGCTCTCGAGACATTCCGTTTCCCGGAAAAGCATACAGCGCTAAATATTAGTGAGGAGTTAGATAACGTGATTTCAAAATGTAGCATTGAAAACAAAGTTGTAAGCATCACAACTGACAACGCCAGTAACATGACGGCAATCGTACAATTTATTCACAGTGGCAACATAGATATGCAACATGTGCCTTGTTTAGCACACACCATCAATTTAGTTGTGAAAAGTTCTTTGAAAAGCAACAGTGAGCTCTGCATAATGCGGGAAAAACCCAGAAAAGTTGTTAGCTATTTTAAAACAAGTTGCAATGCTAATGAAAAACTCCACGAGATCCAGGATCTAATGAAAAAAACCTGTTCATAAATTGATTCAGGAAACCGAAACCCAATGGAACAGTACATTTTATATGCTGCAACGTCTAGTGGAGCAAAATGAATGCATCGCAGCCTGTTTATCATCTTTGTATTCAGGTGCAGAGAACCTCACAGCTGACGAGTGGCTAATTTTGAGCGAATTTTTATGTGCACTGGAGCCATTCGAAGTGGTAACAAGTGAAATCTCAACTGAAAACTATACCTCTCTTTCGAAAGCTATTCCAATAATCAGACAGCTAATCCTAACAGTATGCAATGGGAAGTGGGCTACCACGACAGCGCAAGAGATACAGCACCATCTGCACAACTTACTAATAGCCCGGCTAGGATTAATAGAAACAAACAAAGTACATGCCGTTTCCACAGTTCTCGACCCAAGATTCAAAACGTTACCATTTACGAATCCCATTCATTCAAAACATGCCGTGGCAAGCCTAATTGCGGACTGCACAAACGTGGTAGAGACCGTACGATCTACTCACTCGGCTGCTAACGACACTAGCCACGAGTACCATTTCGTACAAAACGCCAGTAGTTCCTTATGGACTTCTTTCGATGAAGAGGTTGCCAATAAAAATCTAATGAAAAGCGGTTGTGATAGCATAGACCTGGAGGTACAACGATATTTGGAAGGACCGTACCTACAACGCACGGATAATCCTTTACACTACTGAAAAAAAATGAAAACAGTTACCCAGGTCTAGCTGTCGTGGCAAAAAAATATCTTGCAATACCTGCAACTTCTGTTCCCAGTGAAAGAATATTTTCGAAAACAGGACTACTTACAAACACAGAAGCACAGTAAAAGGCCAATTGGTTAATAAAATAATATTTCTAAACAAAAATCGACGGCAGTGCAGCAATGGGATGTAAAAATGCCTTCTGCTGAACAACTTTTGTTTCCTTTCTTTCTTCAGTAAGTAAACGCATGTGCGCAGTTTCTGTATATAAAAGGTTATAGCACTTCTCTTTTACGTTTAAGAAAGCATGCATACATGCAGAAAGTACAAGGTAATTTATTTTGTAAGAATAAAACTTCTGTTTCATGCGAATTCTGTGCTTTGTTTTAAACAACAATTCTATGATTTTTGTCTTATGAGACATATTCTAATACTTCAGTACACATTATTAACGGTAGTACAGTTGATATCAATCATAGAATTTCAAAGTTTTCCTTGCACGTACGTACGAGTACGACCGCTGCGGCTCAGTGCTTCGTGTACTGAAGGTTTGCGCAATTTCTCAGAGAGCGCAGCACTGTCAACTTCTCGAGCGTACCTTAGACATTCTCGAGAAATTGCCTTCGCGTCGTTTCTCGAGCGCGGTCACAGCCCATCCCTACCTCTAGTGACTGAGGGAACTCTGATGCCACAACGGTACGTCACGGACATCCTGCCTACGTTGTTACCTTTCGACAGTGCTCGTCCACACATGGCACGTATCTCTACGAACTGTCTGCGTGATGTTGAGCTACTCCCGCGGTCACCGAAAGACACAGACAACTCCGTCCCAGTGGCAGTATCCAGGATATCAAGGACTAATTACAACAGTTGAGGGCCAGTTTGTCTCACGAGAGAATACAACGGCTTATTACATCCTTCCGAAGCGAAGTGCCTGCATCCAGGCAAGAGGTGGCACAGCTTCATACCGTTAAGTGACCTCATACTGCCAAGTTCTTTGCAAATTTGTGATTCGATTTCGTAATCGTTGAAGTAACATCACATATCCTCTCAAATCGTAAAGTTTCATTTCGTTTCATTCTGCCCCTCTGGGCGCTTCCCTTTTTTTGTCAGGCAGTGCACAAAATTTTCTAAAACTGCAGAAAAAAAAACTACAGAAAAGTTGCTTCGCGAGCTGGTAGAGGTGAGGGGAGGGGGAGTGCAGGTTTGCGAATTGTGCCAGGGGCGCGGGATATAATCGTTACTGTTTTGACAACAGTTCACGGGCTCTCTCCGCCTATTCCACAACGAAAGAAGAAACATTACGATTTTAAAGTCCCATTAACAACTTCGACGTCCTGCCAGCCACGAAGGGGAGGGGAGGGGAGGACGTCTCGCGATACCAACACCAGTGGTCGTGGTGTTTTTCACGCCGTACAAACAAACGGCGCTGTCATCCTTAGGCCATTCGACCCCAACTGCTTTCCCAGCAGAGGCCTCCTGCACGTGCTCGACACAGCTCTCCTGAAGGGAGGTGCGCAATTCATGTCCGTCACGACGCGAAACGTGCTGTCATCGGATCACGTCCCTGTCATTTTCGACACGGACGTAATGGACGCGGCCACCTAAAAGCAGCGAAACATAGAGAACGAGCGCTTCTGAGCGCAGGTCCTCGAAGGCGTACCTGACCTCGATCAACGTGGCGGCCGACGCAGCACTGGCCTTTCTCACTGCAGAACACTTCGGGTAGTAGACACAGACGCTCCGAGGTATCCACAACGGCAACGAGATTTTTCACGGCGACTCCCGCCCTACATACTGGAGCGATCACCGAGAACAACACGCCATTCCACCAAACCAGATATGAAACGCCGCGTTAACCGCATGAGGCGGGAGGAGCACAGGAACCAGGTCTGGGCAGACACTGTGTCCACGCTCAACCCTGACGACGGCAGCGGCTGGAAAGTTGTAAAATGCTTCCGCATTGCCGGCAGCGCATCCCGTCGCTGCAGGTCGGCCAGTGAGCCAGATGCCGAGGCCAGAAAGCTGGCCGACACATTTGCGGTCATCTTCACGCCGGCGACAGATGCCGTGGACGAGAATCACATCCGCAGGGTCAAAGAACCACCATCCTGGCATATAGGGCAGAAGAAGCCGTCATTCAACTGATCGTAGAGGAAGAAGCAGCAGCGCAACTCCTGTCTCTGAACACCAGGAGTCCGTAATGGGATCAACAATCACCTGCTGAAGAGCTTTCCGCCTGGGGTCCATCAGCCATTGACCTATATCTTGAACCAGATACTTCGGTCGGGGTTACACCGCTGCGCACGGAAACGTACGGAAGCGGTGGCTGCATCTCCCAAAAAAAGGCTGAAATTCGTAGGAAGAATTTAAGGAAATGTAACTCAGCCACAAATGAAGTGGCTTACAAGGCGCCTGTTCCACTGATTCTTTAGTATTGTTCATCAATCTGGGACCTAACCAAGAACAACTGATAAAAGAGATAGAAAAGATGCATACCGAAGAGCGGCGCGTTTCGTCACGAGATCGTTCAGTCGGCGCGTGAGCGAGCTGTTCAAGAATCCCCAGTGGCAGACGCAAAGAGAAGCGTTGTGCATCACGAAGAGGGTTACAACTGTAATTTAGAAGGAGTATTTTCCGGGAAGAGCCAACGGTATTGCCGCAGCAGTAACACCGGTTCCTGCCAGATTACCGAAGTTAAGCACTGTCGGGCTTGGCTAGCACTTTGATGGGTGACCGTCCGATCTGCCGATCGCTCTTGCCAAGCGGGGTTCACTCAGCCCTTGTGAGGCAAACTGAGGAGCTACTTGATTGAGAAGTAGCGGCTTCGGTCACGAAAACTGACAAAGGCCGGGAGAGGGGTGTGCTGACCCCACATCCAATGACATCTGTAGACTGAGGATGACAGTCTGAACAGCCGGGCCTTCCGAAACCTGTTCGAACGGAGAGAGAGATTTTCCGAGCACAGCACATTGATTTCTCACATATACCTGTCGCGAATGACCACCATGAGAAAATCCGAGAAAGTAATACAGAGGCTTACTCCCAATCATTTTCCCACGCGCCATCCACGAGTGAAACACGGAGGAGGGG
Source organism: Schistocerca gregaria (assembly GCF_023897955.1). NCBI lineage: Eukaryota > Metazoa > Arthropoda > Insecta > Orthoptera > Acrididae > Schistocerca > Schistocerca gregaria. The sequence goes on from NC_064931.1 coordinate 76,264,554, forward strand.
ATCACACAGTGGCACCAGAAATACCCTCCACCACACACCGTCAGGTGGCTTGCGGAGTATTGATGACTGTGTTAACCCAAGAGCAAAACTTTTTCAGATTTTCTGTCAAGTCTACAGATAGAATTTTACTTTCGAATCCGTTGAGCGCTTCATGCGTGATTCTCGTTCCGCTAATTATGGTTCCGTTCAGTTTTTATTTCTCTGTGAAGCCTTGGCTAATAGATTTACTGTGAACTCTCTTTGCTTTCGTAGCAGCTTTCTAACACGGCTGTCGAACCACGGCGGGTCTTTCACGTGCCTCGCAAATCAGCTCTACGCATACCCGTCTAAAGTATATTGTACAGTACTCTTTAACTTTGTCCATCGATCCTCAATATTGGCAGTGCTGGAGATGAAATTCGCATGTCGATCGCTCAGGTAATGTAAAGTCGGTTTCTTTTCTCTCCTGTTAAGCCGAAATATCTTCCAAACTTTCTTTACATTCGTATTTACACAGTATTAAGTCATATTGCAACTTACGATCATTGATTCTCTGTTGTATCCTGAGTCGAAAAGTTCGGGTCTGTTCATGACCCGGAGATCTGACATGTTACCTTCACGAGTTCTCATTAGCTGCTTAGCATAACTTTCTGGTAAGTAGTGCCCAATTTCTTACCACTGCACCATACTTTACAAACACACTGATGATTAATTTAACGCCGAAGTGGATACATATATGTATAAACACGGCCCAGTCACATTAATGTGAACACCGCCTATGTTCGACGTCAACATACAGTGACCACTTACAGACGGTAGGTGGCGGCACTAGTGTATCAGGGAGAGGGGGGGGGGGGGAGGCGCAGAAAACAATGCAGTCGTTGAAACTTCCTGGCAGATTTAAACTGTGTCGAACCGCGACTCGAACTCGGGACCTTTGCCTTTCGCGGGCAAGTGCTCTACCAACTGAGCTACCCAAGCACGACTCACGCCCCGTCCTCATAGCCTTACTTCTGCCAGTATCTCGTCTCTTACCGTCCAAACTTTACAGAAGCTGTCCTGCGAACCTTACAGAACTAGCACTCCTGAAAGAAAGGATATTGCGGAGACATGGCTTAGCCACAGCCTGGGGGATGTTTCATATCAGCGCACATTCCGCTGCAGAGTGAAAATCTCATTCTGGAAACATCCCCCAGGCTTGGCTAAGCCATGTCTCGGCAATGTCCTTTCTTTCACTGGTTGAAGTAAAGCTGTGAGACCGGGCGTGAGTCGTGCTTCGGCTCATATGGTAGAGCACTTGTCCGCGAAAGGCAAAAGTCCCGAGTTCTAGTCTCGGTCGGGCACACAGTTTTAATCTGCCAGGAAGTTTCGTATCAGCGCACACTCCGCTGCAGAGTGAAAATCTCATTCTGAATGCAGTCGTTGTCCTAATGCGGGGACGGAGCGATTTATCTAACGTCCAAAAGGACATGATCATTTGCCTTCGGGCCAAGAGCGAAATCGTTTCCGAAACGGCTAAGTTTGTAAACTGTTGGCGTGCTGCGCTGGTTAAGGTGTACCGTGCATGGCAAAATGCCGCTGTCCAAACCTGGCGCCGAGACAACTGTGGTGCACCACGGGTCGTAAATGACAGGCTGAACGGAGACTGCGGAGGCGAACAGACGTGCAACTGACCGCCCAGACGAACCACGGGGCTACCAACTGTGTCCTCTCAGTGACCGTTCGGCGAACGCTGCTGTGTATAGGCTTCCGAGGCAGGCACCTGGTTCGTGTACCCGTGCTGACAAATGTTCATCAGCGACGAAGGAATTTGCACGAAGTTACCACAACTGGACGTCCACTGAATGACGATAGATGGCCTTTTCATAGAAATGACGTTTCATGCTCCAGTGGCTCGAAACAGACACGCGTAAAACTGAAATACTAAACACCTTTTTCCAAAGCTGTTTCACAGAAGAAGACCGCACTGCAGTTCCTTCTCTAAATCATCGCACAAACGAAAAAAATGGCTGACATCGAAATAAGTGTCCAAAGAATAGAAAAGCAACTGGTATCACTCAAGAGAGGAAAGTCCACTGGACCTGACGGGATACCAATTCGATTCTACACAGCCGTGTACCGCAAGTCTCTAGAGGAACGGAAGGTTCCAAACGATTGGAAAAGAGCACAGGTAGTCCCAGTCTTCAAGAAGGGTCGTCGAGCAGATGTGCAAAACTATAGACCTATATCTCTGACGTCGATCTGTTGTAGAATTTTAGAACATGTTTTTTGCTGGAGTACCATGTCGTTTTTAGAAACCCAGAATCTACTCTGTAGGAATCGACATGGATTCCGGAAACAGCGATCGTGTGAGACCCAACTCGCTTTATTTGTTCATGAGACCCAGAAAATATTAGATACAGGATTCCAGGTAGATGCTATTTTCCTTGACTTCTTGAAGGCGTTCGATACAGTTCCGCACTGTCGCCTGATAAACAAAGTAAGAGCCTACGGAATATCAGACCAGCTGTGTGGCTGGATTGAAGAGTTTTTAGCAAACAGAACACAGCATGTTGTTATCAATGGAGAGACGTCTACAGACGTTATAGTAACCTCTGGCGTGCCACAGGGGAGTGTTATGGGACCATTGCTTTTCACAATATATATAAATGACCTAGTACATAGTGTCGGAAGTCGCATGCGGCTTTTCGGGGCTGATGCTGTAGTATACAGAGAAGTTGCAGCATTAGAAAATTGTAGCGAAATGCAGGAAGATCTGCAGCGGATACTCACTTGATGCAGGGAGTGGCAACTGACCCTTAACATAGACCAATGGTATGTACTGAGAATACATAGAAAGAAGGATCCTTTATTGTATGATTATATGATAGCGGAACAAACACTGGTAGCAGTTACTTCTGTAAAATATCTGGGAGTATGCGTGCGGAACGATTTGAAGTGGAATGATCATGTAAAATTAATTGTTGGTAAAGCGGGTACCAGGTTGAGATTCATTGGGAGAGTCCTTAGAAAATGTAGTCCATCAACAAAGGAGGTGGCTTACAAAACACTCGTTCGACGTATACTTGAGTATTGCTCATCAGTGTGGGATCCGTACGAGATCGGGTTGACGGAGGAGATAGAGAAGATCCAAAGAAGAGCGGCGCGTTTCGTCACAGGGTTATTTGGTAACCGTGATAGCGTTACGGAGATGTTTAGCAAACTCAAGTGGCAGACTCTGCAAGAGAGACGCTCTGCGTCGAGGTGTAGCTTGCTCGCCAGGTTTCGAGAGGGTGCGTTTCTGGATGAGGTATCGAATATATTGCTTCCCCCTACTTATACCTCCCGAGGAGATCACGAATGTAAAATTAGAGAGATTCGAGCGCGCACGGAGGCTTTCAGACAATCGTTCTTCCCGCGAACAATACGCGACTGGAACAGAAAAGGGAGATAATGACAGTGGCACGTAAAGTGCCCTCCGCCACACACCGTTGGGTGGCTTGCGGAGTATAAATGTAGATGGGACAGATGGACCGATAGAGGTACTCAAGGTAACCTCCGCCTCACAACGTCAGGTGGCTTGCGGAGTATGGATGTAGATGGCCGAGACCCCGCAACCAACATCGGAAGGGTACAGACCGGAACAAGGAGCGTTAATTATCTGGAGAATGTTTTAGTGGCATTCCCTGAGTGATCTGGTCATTCTGGAAGGCACAATGGATCAACATAAATACGCAATTATCTTTGGGGGATCGTGCCCGTGCCTACATGCAGTTTGCTTTTCCCCCAGTACAATGGCATCTACCAGCAGGACAATGCAACGAGTCACACAGGTCGCAGTGCACATGCGTGGTTCGAAGAGCACCAAGATGAGTTTACTGTACTCCCCTGGCCACAACGAATCCCCCAATCCAGAATCTGTGGTACCATCTCGATCTGGCTGTTCATGCCACGGATCCTTAATCAAGAAAACTATCGCAGCTGGCCACGGCACGGCTCCACATCCCTGTCGGCACATTAAAGAACCTCACTGACACACTTCCTGCACACCTCGCAGCGATCTGCGCTGCAAACGGTGGTTATTCATGCTTTTGACAGGTGGTCACATTAATGTGAATTGACAGTGTACGTATTAGGGTTCAACACATGTCGGTTATTAGAGTCAAAGCATAAGAAAGAGTTGGACAAGCATAGGGCAGGAAATGATACGTGTCCCTCAAAGTTGCCATGCCAGCATTTTCCGTAAGCGATCTAGGCAACTTAAGGAATCTACATCAGGATGGCCTGACGGTAATCTGAACAGCCGCTCTCTCGAATGCGATATGAGGAGCTTCAGAATGTTCAGAAGGTGAAATGCAATGAGCCTCAGAATGAACGTGTGTATCAATTATTCGTAACTTCTTGTTCTGATCTTTGACACAATTAGAAATAATAACGACTCATGTTTGTCTCATTATTATTATACTACTTTGGCGCAATCGTAATGCTGTAGTATTTGCCTTTAAACGCGCCTAAATGGAAGTAGAGGAGGACCGCATGAAACGTTTGATGCACATAATCTGTAGAGGACTGAGCTGGAGAGTTAGGCAACCCCCTTCGACACGCTTGGGTGGAGTTTGCCTACCTTCAGGTGATAGAGCAGCAGCAAAGTGAATTGGTGTCGAAGTTCCCGACAGGTGCTCAATAAAGGTGCATGGGAGGCACCGGGGATGTTACCGAACTGGGTGGTCTTAGAGCAACACATTGTTATTTTATTCAGGCATGTGTCAATATCGAACAATCCCGTCATCACGCCATAGAAGAGCGCGAAAAAGAAAGGACAGATCAGGATGAAAACACACTGCTGCTTCGGATCAGGTTCAAATTTCTTCGAATGGTTTTCAACGATCCCTAGTGATTCCACCCTGTATGGCACAGCAAAGGAGTTAGATCACGCTAAGTGGAGTTAGTAGTGTTGAAACACCCAGGAGGGTGGCAGCAATGGCCCTGTTTATCAAGAATGTCGCCCTGTTGCTCAGTAAATACCGAACTGTCGTTTTCGACCGCGAGATGTATCGGAATCAACACGCCAATAGCAGGGATAGTTTCATTGACGCCCTCTATGCTACACCCTGAGGCCTTTTCGTTTCGGTTCACAGCGGCGGTGTGTCTGAAATGTTTTCCTTTGCCAACCATTACGAAACAGCACGATTTCGACACTGGGTGGCCGGCCGCGGTGGCCGAGCGGTTCTAGGCGCTTCAGTCCGGAACTGAGCGACTGCTACGGTCGCAGATTCGAATTCTGCCTCAGACATGGATTTGTGTGTTGTCCTTAGGTTAGTTAGGTTTAACAAGTTCTAAGTTCTAGGGAACTGATGACCTCAGATGTTTAGTCCCATAGTGCTCTAGTGCTCAGGGCCATTTTGACACTGGGTGTGGCGGTTCTGACCTAAATCGGAGAGGCGTCAAAAGAAGGGGTGAAATGTGGGTAAATGGAGGTGTGACCTTCCCATTGTGACACCATTAACCTGCCTTACAGCTCACATGAACTTTTGCCCTGTGGCCTTTTTTCACACATGTCAAACGTTCTAGGCACCTTTTCGCTAAATTTCAAACTTACTCGTTGCAATGGGAGATAATTACGAGGTTTCGAAAGCACGATCCCTTAATTTTGTTGCACAGTTTAGTTTCACGACAAATGGCTCTGGATACACCTTGCTACTAGTCAATACCCATTGCATGTTATGCATTCTTTCAAGCTGATACTAAATTGCTATATATGTATGAGGGTTGGAACTTAAACAGTGGCAAGTATTTATTCACAACCTATACAAAAGAGTTACATGTTTGCACCTGCTACTGCCCTTCAAAGTAGTCACCAGTGTTGTGTAGAACCCTATGCCAGATATGTGGAAGGCGTAGCATACCGTTAGCAGAGCCTGTTCTGTTGATGGTGCGAATGGAGCGGTCTCAAGTTATGGTGATTCTCTTGTACGACTGTGATGGTGTTATCCTAACGCATTACGTTCCTCCACGGCACACCGACAATGCACACACAGTATTACTGTTCGTTTTTGGAGCATCACCTGCGGCCTGCTTTGCGAAAGAAGCGGCGACACTTTTTGGGCAACCCACCCATCAATTTGCACGACAATGCGCGGCGGGTGCATACAGCACAAGCTGTGGCTGCTCTGTTCGATCGATAGGACTGGGAAGTACTGTACCATCCACCATACTCCCTGGACTTGAGTCCTTGTAACTTTGATTTGATTCCGAAGATGAAGGAACCACTTCGTGGCATTCGCTTCAGAACTGTTCCAGAGATTCGACGGGCAGTAGACCGCTCCATTCGCACCATCGACAGAACAGTCGGTATGCTACGCCTTCCACATCGCTGGCAACGGGTTCTGCACGACGCTGGTGACAGTAACAGGTGCAAACATGTAACTCTTTTGTATCGGTTGTTAATAAATAGTTGCCACTATTTAAGTTCCAACCCTCGTATGTATGTATGTAGAGCAAGATTGCATATTCAGTTTGCTATGGGGGTGGGGGTGTTTGCAGCTGCCCTTCCCTGCCCCCTTGTACATTCCTGAAGTTACTCCAATAAGATAGGATCACAAGTTCGGTTGTAGCTTTGTCCTCCACTTTATGAGTGCGTACTCACCAGCCTTGTATCCAGACAGCGCCTGACTCTCCATTTTTCCGACGTCCCCTCTATCTTCCTCCATCGTGTCCTAGAAAAAGAAACAAGGAAGTACCGGTAGTGGAAATACTTGGACTAGATAACAGTATTTATAAAACTATGTTAATATTCACTTTTCTTTATTTGTTTAGTGTGTGGTAACAAGATTGTAAACTTGTGAAGACGCAAAACGTTCATTACTTTTTTATTCGGCAGCAGTCTAGTACGCCTGGCGAGGCGACACGTACTTGCAGTTTGTGGATTGGTCCGCCATCTACCGACGACGGGTGGAAGCGTGAAGCAGCGACTGAAATAGGGACTTCCCTACCCGATATCCAGCTTAACAGTTCCGAAATGTCAATTTATTTTATAATGATATATAATACAAATAAATTTGTTTCCACCCTTAAAATCTGCAGAAAGCAACAATTCTGTATTGACAAACTGTAAATGTAGCACTTAAAACACTAAGAGACGTTATCGTGTTTCCCGCTGAATGCGCAACAAAGACTTGCCGCAGAAGGTCTTCAGCGGTCAGTGCGTGAAGGGAGAGAATACAATGGCTACTGAGCGTGAGTAAATGATAAAATCATTTTGTGTCTTCTCACTTTCGACAACATCCATATACTTATTCGATTTGACATTTATTTCAGTGAGATTATTAGACGACATCTTACAAAATTATGCTCCAGATTATTGGACCTCCACAAGCCGTTGTGAGTTTCAGGGCAGGAGGTACATAAGACGAACTGTTTCCCAAGGCGAAGCATATGATATGGCAGTCAGACATTTTCGAAATCAGTACAGTATTCTTCAAGTGGACGTAATTGAAAACCCATACCAGTACGGGAGATTCCTTATACGTAAGGAACATCTTAGGAAACAGGGAAGACCTGTGGTAGAGGTAAGTGAACTGTGTTGTGTGCATTACATTTAGAGGTGAGGTTAATTGTATGATTATAGGAAAAAGTGGTGCCATAATGTAGCCATGAACATAACTCGAATACAGATTTCGTTAAAAATTGAAGCTACAGATGACGTTTGGTTTGGGTTCTAAATATTTATTTTTATATACACCTTTCCTCCAGACTTAAGAGTCTGGTTTTTAATAATTATTATCAGTCAGTACGGTTTGAAATGTCTGATAACTACCAGTAGTGATTATCAGATGTGCATTATCTTTGTAAACATTATAGAAAGATGTATTATCTTACCTAATGTAAAAGAATATTAAGTTGATGTTTAGCTTTATGAAGTAGCATTGAAAGATACAAAATATTTGAAATGTAAGTTAAAAGGTATTGCATGGAGTCTCACATCTTGCTTGTGGACATATCTGGAATCAGCGTATTGAGTGTGGAGGGATGAGTAAATCTGATGCTCGTTATTTCAAAATACTAGTTCTAAAGCGAAATGTAATGGGTGTGGAGGAGTACAACATAATGGATCAGTAATTTACAGTAGTTGTAGGAAGCATGTACTGGTGCACTGTGTTTCTGCATGTACTTGAAATATGGTGTTAGTGAAGATTTAAATGTCTGTGGAATATCTGTGTGTTGTCTGCAACTCAACAGAAGTATCCAGGAAAGTAGATTCCACATTTACCAAAGCACCACACACTGATACACTAACATGTTTGATTAGTGGATAATAAGTGTCATCAGGCACCCACTTAGATCTAATTGTCGAAATGTTAGCAATACTTATGTTTACCATCTTTGAGATAACTGATTATTTGGATTGCAACTGAATGTATTATCTGTTCTTCCATATACAAGACTGTCATATATTTGAATTGGGAATTTTGATTTTATTTATCAATAGCAAAGAAGTCAGTGCTTAAGTTTACAGGTGCCTTCTTTGAGATGTATATCTGAAACAAAACTAGGATGATAGGAATTACTCTATGGTACAGAAAAGAAAGAGTATAATTTTATGCATCAAAATTTTTGCTATCAGTAGTTTGTGGATATCAGGGGACTTAAGTCTTTTAGATGATTTGTCTGCCAGTTTTGATATTCTCAGACACATTCTTGTGAACCCTGATGAATTGCTGCATTTTGGGAAAAGTTGTTAGATTACAGATAATTTAGATTCAGTAGGTAGTAGAGTGCTGGCCAATTTAGGAATTAGAGGAACATTCTTTTCAGTGTCAGGTGTAAGATGCCAAGCAACATTTTTTTCAATCTCTGATAACATGTTTTGTAGTCTTCGTGAAACCAAACACCAATTGAATTGGTAATAAAGCAATGTTTTAATGTGAATTCTGCAATGAAAGCATGGTATCTTTTACATAGTTTGTTCTTAGCATACTTGATGTCTGTTGTCATTTGATTTTTTTTACTCAGTTGTTGACACTTGTGAGTGAGAAAGTTCAAGGCCACAGAAGTGATACACATACAGTAATGCTGAAAAAGACTAGCAAATATGCATGCTTTTCTTACTGTCACAACTGATCTGGTATACATATCTTAGCAGTGACTTTAAGTAATACTGTAGCACAGCTATGTAAATAATGTGTGTGAAGATATGCCTGTGGAAATTATAGAACATTAAATATAGAACAAGGAAGGAACCCACAAAGTAGACAGCTAAATAAATAATTGCTCACAATAGCCACACAGTAAGTTCAAGTAACTCATCACTTCATTAATCATGGCATAAAGCATACACTGTGTTGCAGCAATTGTGGGGTTATATAAGGCAAGCAAGCAGCATTGCCACACCATGCACACTATACTGACACTGCTGCACTTTTCACTGTTTCATGTATCTTCACAGAGTAGGTATCACAGTAAATAAATGAACTCTTAACTATCTTTCTTAAAATCATAAACTCCAGTTTCTAAATAAGTTGCAATTTTACTCAGATAGTGTATGATTCAGTTACAAATCATTCTCAGGTTTGCGTGAAATACTCTTGGTGTTCTTATGGCATTAAATTAGAATAAAAATTTGAGCTTTTGATGATCACCTTCCATATTTGCAAGTTCAAGTTGTTATTCTAGAAGTCATTGTCAGATAACACAGTGTATAAAACTGGACAAAATACATCACTGTCTTAACAGGACAGTGCATGCTGTGCAATTCTGAACACAATTTATATTAGTGTGCTGTGTTCAGCATAACCACTTAATGAGCAGAATCACTTAATGCACTTGAAATTGATTCATAATGTAATCAAAACTGATTGTATGAGTATAATTACAACTTCTTTGGTAACAGGAGGATTTTATTCAAAGAACAGTCCAATCAGCAGCTATGGAAGAATTCCAGCACTTCAGTGGGTAGCAACTCAGTTACTAATGAGCAAGACAATATTGGTGAATGAAGGGCTGCACTGCATGGCACATTAAAATAGAAATCACAATATTAGTTAAGCTATACTACTGAATCTTTGTTAACACACAAAGTGTAGCTCTCATTGGAAGACAAGACGAAGTTTCATACAGGCGCAAAACACTAATTGTTACCTGGGTGAATGTAATTATTGGAAATGATTTATTACATAGTGTAGCATATCCTAATAGGCATGATGATGGTTGCAAAATAATAGAGTCCCAGTTATAAAAATACACAAACCATTGTCGAAATGCAACATACACAAACAGTTGTGTAATGAAGAAGATTGGAAATTTTCACTTCATTAGTATATGTTTCTTTTTAATTTATATTAGTAGGTGACAGCATACACAGTCCTTGCATTTGGGCAGTGATGAACATTCTAACCATTCTAGCTGTAGGAAGCATTTACTCCCTTTGTCTTAATCACTAACTAATCACATGAGATTCCGTTCTGCAGGATGTCTTAACACTTCTCTAATGGCTTGACCATTACTCGCATTGAATAGCTAGTTAAGCACATACTGGCTGTTTCCCAGCTTCTTGCTGGAAAAGACAGTGCTTGTGATTAAACTACAATGGAATCTCATACCAAACACTTTTTTGTTGGTTCGCCAACAGCTGAGAAAGTCATGTGGCTATAGACAATGATGTGACCACTGCTTTTTGTGAAACATGTTCAATAGATCCCCTCAATGTAATTATCTTTAATTGTTAATAATAACTTACTTAAATTTTATGTTACAGAGACAGATGTACCACCCCGTGCTAGAAAAGGATGTAGATCAAGCATTAGAATACAATTGTGACACAAGATACTACAACGCAGACTCTAATGACATGCAATGTATCAACAAGAGAACAAGATTTTATGCAATGCCACAGCATTGTGAATCATTTTTTAATAATGGTTTCAGGAAAGTTTTTATTGTATTGTCTGTATTAGCTGAGGATGAATACAGTGACGCAGTTGTAACAGATTATGACACTCATTATTATCCCATGTTTGTCGTAATCACCACATGATTTGACAAGAACATTGGTACATTGTATATTCAGCTATTATATCTACTTTTATACATTTGTCTATAATTACTAAATTTGACCACTGCATTATTCATTTGTACTATAGTATTCAATATGAAGACTGTGAATTATGTAGAATAGGATTATGGATACAGTATTTTATGTTTCTGATGTCTCTCACCTAAGAAAAAAAGACAGGCTAGCAGAAATTTGCATATTTGTTTTTGTCTCATTTGTACTATTAAGATAAGGGAAATAAGAAAACAAGGTCTGTGATAAATATTCGTAACATATGTAATAGGAGTATCAAACTAGCCTACATCTTCATAATAATAAACTCTATGAAAAATGTTTGTATTAAATATAAACATTGTTATGTTCATGTACTCATAAACAATAAATATTTGTATTTCTCTATAAACATGTTCCCAATTTTGAGAGGAGAATTGCTGTTGCAGGTCATAGGTACATAGTGGTAGAGATGGTATGCCCACAGTGGAGAATATCAAAATGAAATGAAATAATACTGTAATCTAGTTTGGAGAAATGTTATGTGGAATTAGTAACAGTCACAGCACATTTATTAGGTTGTTGGGCTAAAGTTTGCAATGGGATTCCCATGCACAGATGTTGGATGAGATAGCACTAGACCTTTTGAGTTGGAAATCATGCTGGTGTGGGTGTGGAGGGGCTCCACCTCTTATTTTAGTTGTCGGCAAGGCCTCCAAAATCCATATGGCACAGTTATTCACAATTCAGCTGTTTAGTCACCTGAGATTTCTGTGATGGTACTTTGTGAAGTTTTAACAGCTGATGCACAAGTTTGTAGTGTTTTGTTTTGAAAGTTGGTATCCTGGTTGCTATGGTTTGTTTATCAATTGTCTTTTTATTTGTAGTTCACTGTTCCTATTTTCATTTACATGTTGTCATTTGGAGATAGTGAGTGCAGTTGTGGCTATATGAGTTTACATGTAGTCATTTCGAGATTGTGAGTGGATCTGTGGGTGCTAGAAAATGTATTATGTGGGGAAATTTGAACATTTCTGACATTTGAGATCAGTAGAAGGATGACAGCAGTGGAGGCAGCCAGAAACATTAAGTGGTGTGTAAGGAGAAAATGCCATTGGAAAGAGCACAGCACGAAAATGGTTTTTTCATTATGAGGAGGATCATTTTGGCATTGGCAATTATCCACATTCAGGAATACCTTCAGGGTATGATTATTGTTTTAACACAATGATCCATGTCACTATACTCAAGATCTGATAAATGTGATGAACTGTGATCATTCCACCACTGTGTGACATTTGCATGCAATGGTGAAGGTTAAAAAATGGGTGCATAGCTACTGCATGCTCTTACTGCAAAAATCAGCAGGCAGCCATATGTGCATCTCTGCTCGTTGGTCATCAATTGGTTCATGAACATCATCAACAACAACAACCATTCCTATCCTTTACCATTACTGGTGATGAGAAATAGTGTCTTTATGCAAACATAAGGAAAAGAAAGGAATGGTTGAGATTAAACAAAGCAGCAACTCTCTGTACAAATACTTGTGCCACTGTTGATATTTACTGTCAACAACCACGATGTCTTGCAGAGTCCAAGACCAGTGACTGAAGTGATGCTACTCCATGATAATGCCCACCAGCATTTTGTTAGACTGACAAAAATTACTCTACAGGAGTTGGGTTGGGAAGTTATTCTGTGCCCACTTGAGAACACCCTTCAAGGAACTTCCTTTCTGGATGAAAATGCATTCCGAACATTGTTCGATGAATTATTTGCCTCAAAACCATGTGATTTCCACAGCTGCAGAATCAAAAAGTTCCCCAGCATTGGACTGTTGTAAGTAGTAAAGGAGAAGATATTCTTGAGGACTAAATTCTCTTTTATGTGCATCTGTTAGATCTATTGAACTCGTGGGAAAACACTACGAACTTGTGCACCAAACCAATATTTATGTTTGTAAGGTTTTAATGTTGCTGTACTATGGATTAGCTGGATGCTGTACCAACAGGGACTGAAAGGACTTTCTTAACATAAATGAGGGGGTGATGTATGCCATGACACTGAAAGTCACATTAGTGCTGACTGGATTAGCTGTGCTTGGGAGCAGTCTTTCATAGTTTATATTAGTGTATAATTGTTACTAAGATACAAAACTTGCACCACAGGTCCAATAAATTAAGCATACGAGATTAGCTCACTTCTTGTAAATAGAAGAGATGCCGACTAGGAGACTAGCACAAGGAAAGTAATTTGTGTACACACTGTTTTAGACTAATACCACTGCCTATAAAACAACATATTAGGAAAAAATATGGGTTCACAAGTAGGTGTTTTGTCTACGTGCTGAACCACCATAGCCACATAAGATGACGCATAGCAAAGTAAAAAACAGTTGTCACATCAATTGCAAAGTGTTTCACACAATATATTATTGAACAAACTAAGTACATACAAACACTCTTGAGACTCAAAAAAGTACCTACTGTTATGTAAACTGTGATCTGTTACATACTTTCATTTGTATGAATAGTATTTTATGGACTGGACTGTGAAACTATGTAAGTAATTCTGTCAGATATACATGCATAAGAGAACTTTGCATTAATTAATTTTTACCATGTTTTTATTACGTCACTTTCTTGTTTGATCTAGCAACGGATTTAAAACGAAGTTCCCAATGAGCTAGAGACTTTAAATTTTAAACATAGCTCAAAATTGGATGACAGTACAATATTAACTCGCTTTCCCATCTGGTGTATAGAGGGGAGTACTCTGATGACCTAGAGACTTTAAACTTCCCACATAGCTCCGAACTAAACAACAATGAAATTTAACTCACTTCCATACCTGGAGTGTGGTGGCGAGTAATTTTTATGTGTACCTTGCCATCACCCCCCCACCCCCAGTTTCCTTTTCCAGTTGTGAATGGTGCACAGGATGAACTATAGTTGGCAAGTGTCTTTATGAACTCGAATCTCTAATTTTTACCTTCACAGGTTTTTTTGTGAGATATAAATAGAAGGCAGCAATATACTTGTAGGCTCACATGAAGAAAAGTGAAATGAACCTGAAATTTACAACTTGCACATTGTAGTTTCATCAAAGTTCTTGAAATTAATTGAAAAATTTTACACACAGGAGTCAAAAGCAGGAAATAATTATTTAAATAAAAATAATTTTTTTGTGTACAACATTAAAAAGTGTTAAGTAATTTAGCCTAGCCTGGTATACAGTCTTGAAAATTTGTGAGTATGAATTTTTTGTAACTATGAAGAAACACTAAGATTTAAAATGAAAACTATGGGGCGCATGCAGTACATAATTGATGCATTACACTGCTTACTGATATGTGATTAGTATGGGTAGTTCACCTCCTTGCTATTCTCTGTTGCATGCATCTCAATGCCTGGTTTTAAACCTTACAGGTATTTCTATAGCTATTAAAAATTCAAGATCGCAGTTTTCAGGACTGTCTGTATGGTGTTAGGAATCCATATGGGGCTAGGAGAAACTCTTTTGTACTCTTTAGAAAGATTTAAAAACATGGCATATTAAAAATTCATTTTTATTACAACAATTCTTTTTATCTTCTCCATTCTGGGCACAATAATGGAGGTAGATTTGGTAGAAATTGCAACCAGTTACTTTACAATCATTTAAAATGATTTATCATCACATTAGCCAGATTAAAAGTTACTGCACAGGTATCATATGAGGCAAAATTACTGAAATTTATATCAAGTGTACTAAAAATATGCACAAAAACCTCTTAAGTAATTTTTATCTTTGATTGTTTTGTATACTTTCTCACATGATTTAATGAAAATTAGTTAATTTTCACTGTATACAACCAGTGACAAGTAGCATATGGTCAATTACCATTATACACAGTTTTTCAGGTTTGTGACCATTTGATTACGAGAATGCATTGAATCGAAATAATAATTGATAATATCAAATGATTGTAAGCTGATTAGTAACAGATGTTGACAAGGGTGAATTATTCACTGTGTTAAAGAGGTTGTAAGTCCTTTTGCTACTAAAAGCCTATGTTTGGCTCAGGTAATGCATACAAAACATTAAGCATTCAGATTTAGTAGAATTCTCTGGTATAGCCAATTCAGGGCTGTAATATTTACTAAAAAAATTAAATAAATCAAGGTGCTAATATAACACCAGGGCACCATCTGTTCTGCAGCACAGTGAGATATTACAGTGAGTTCATAACATTGTTTCAAATGTGTGTGTGAATTTCAGTGAGGTTGAAGAGTGGCTAACATTTCATCCACTAAGCATACTCCAACCATGAACAGTGTCATCACTACATAGGATGTATCACCACCCCTTACATACATTAGAACAAAGTATGAAGGCTGTTATTTCTATTACTTTGAGCTGTCTGAATATCATTCGCGATAGTATGGAGGTACAAATACAGTGACTTCTGCCTACACTCTTAGTCTTGGGAATGCTTTTCTCCCCATTTTGTGGGGAAATGCTAAGTGATAATACTGCAAACTGCACTGAGAGCATATCATTTCCTCCTACATACATCTGGCAAAGCAACAATGAGAAAATGACAAATTAGAGTTCATAAGAAGTCATACTGTCAGCTGTTTTAACAAATTATTTGTAAATGTAACAGGAAAGTGACAGTGGCACCACTAATAGCATCTGCATGGTTTGCAGACTACAGATATAGAAGACCCTTGCTACAATACCTTTGATGATCTGATTACTTAGAGATAAGTGTCGAAAAAACATTCCAATGGGTAACAATAAATTGTAGTTAATTTTCCATTTCTCATTAGATATTGGAATAACAGCTTAAACGTCTGAATTTTGCCAAAGTAACATATCACATTCTATGTGCAGAAATCTGAGCACATCATTTGAAACTGCACACTGTAACTATAAAAATCAATACTTCAGTTCATTTGTTTACATGCACTTAAAGGAAGGAACTCCTCAAATTTTCTTATAAGAGATCATTTCCAATACCTTCTGATATAATGTTAAATATAGCAACACAATAAAATAGTGTGAACACACATTTTAACATATTGACTGCCACAGCACAGCCTTACACCAGATGCTGGGGTGCTCTCTGGCAGTCTCAGCAGGATCTGACATTGTGGCTTACCCTGGTGGTGAAACACCCATCCCTATTTGTGTGGCAGACAACATTGTAAGTACCCATATTACACATTAAAAATATGTTTTGTGGGTTGGGTATTTACCAGCATATTAACTATTTAATTCAGTGTACAGCTCATCAACTTACATAAGTAATGCTGTTTGAAGCTGTACAGTAAACACTGAGAGACAGTTGGGAAACTAAGCTGCCAGAGTAATTGTAACTAATCATCACAGCTTATAGTTAGTGCCACTTGAGCAAATAATAGAAAAAGAAAAATTGAAGAAAAATAATAGAAATAGAAAACGAGTCAGTCATACTCAAAGGCAAGAGAAGTTTTCCGGTATTCTAAGGTGACACTTGAGACAACACAACAGCAGAAGGGCAAAAAATATTAAAAGCCAAACACTGGATGTGATTGTAACAGACTTATTTATTTATTGCCAGTTTCTTATTGCCGTCATCTCATAGTTCACCATTACATTTAGACAAATAGCAAATCTCCCTCTGTTCTTCGCAACAGGTACCCATTTGAACACGAATATACTATAAGTTTTAATTAACGAGATATAAAAACGTGAGGACACTAAAATTAGTCAATGATACTACAACTGATAAAAAGTGAGAGAGAGAAATGCAAAGCAAAGGTAAACACTCATTTACTGCTGAAGACTGGAAACGAATGTGTGCGGGTTTTTACCTTTGATGAAAGCTAGTGTTAGTTGCAAAAAATCGAATCAATAGAATTATAACAACAGCGCTTTTTCGTTGCTTCTACTGCTCTAGATTCAAATACTTCACTACCAGAAACATTAATAGAATGTTTTCTGTTATACAGGAAGGAAATTGAAGTATTTCGTAGAGAAGCAGCTTTCTACTACCGAGCGCTTGTACATTGTTATCGGATCTTCATAACTACTAACTCAATAGCAGTGAACATGCGCTTACAGAACTGTGTTTATCCGTAATGGTTCCAAATCCAGTAGCAGAGGAAATTCCGTTGTACTGGCACTGCAAGCGTTGTGAACAGTATATTTATTTGGAGAACGCGGCTAGTATATATGGGTTTGAAACACCCTGCTTAACTTTCATGAAACATCAGATCAGATGCCCTGTCAAATGATCTCTTGGCTCCGTAGCCCAACGAATGTGGGTAATTATGTCAACAGAAGCAGCTGCCCACAACTAACAACACGTAACTTCTGCTACGTTTTATTGGAAGTAATACTAAAAATTAAAATAGAAAGTGAACGCATATCGCACTTATACAGATGTTTGCCGTAATAAAATTGATTAGGGCGTTTCTTATATTTACTAACTAAAGATTAGCATAGATCTTCCACTCCAAAGATTGTAGACGGACACGTTGGAGAAATTATCGAAGCGACTACATTTTGGTCGACATAACAAATTATTGCCATGAGCTTGCGTACAGCTATATTAATTCTAATAGGTGTGTCTGAAATAGTTAAATTCAAATATATCGGGTATAGATGTTATGTAGTTAGCGCTAATCTTTGAAAATTTTGTGGTCGCGGCGACCCAGTCACCGCGGCAATCGAATTTGTAGAACATGGGGAAGAGTGCAATAGCACAGCAGCTTATAATTTTACCAACCGCGTGTTTGTTTCTTTATTAATATTTAATAGCTACAACAATTATTGAAAGTTCACAGAATATTAATCAAGGCCATGTGGTTTTATAAATTTGTAGATAATTCAATTTATAACAGCAGTTGTTGCTCGTTGTATACACGGAAAAGCTGCTGCGAGATTTTGATTAACTTGTAGTTCAATTGTATGTATCGGTAATTAAATAGATTCTTGTCAAATGATGATACTTATCTGTTCTAAATATGTAAAAAAAAACAAGATGAGAGGCATGTGACGAACATTACTTTTTACGATAGGTCAATCTCATACATCAATTATGTTTTATTTACCAACAGATATTTACCAGGGATTTTTTGTGCAACATGCAGAAAAAAATTTTGTTGCCGAAAAGGAAATAAAAATAATTACATATCGCAAAGGTCTACACAAATGTAAGATGTAAAATATAATAACAAAGGTATTCAGCACGTATCAAAAGTTTGCCACTAACAGTGGTTAGCTTTGTGGGTATAGTGCCAGACCAGTAATTTGTGGTTGATTCCCCAGTCGGGCCTAAGACTTTTTTCTGTCATTCATTGCTTGCCATATTTCTCATCCGGCAA
The DNA here is from genome assembly GCF_023897955.1 of Schistocerca gregaria. NCBI lineage: Eukaryota > Metazoa > Arthropoda > Insecta > Orthoptera > Acrididae > Schistocerca > Schistocerca gregaria. The sequence goes on from NC_064931.1 coordinate 76,282,911, forward strand.
TGATGTGTTATTGTGAAAAAATGTGAATGCACAAGTTATCTGCTTAACTGGAGCACTCAGTTCCGCTTCACCTGCCCAGAGCCAGTCACATTTCGAACTAACGTAAGACATCGAATTATACTGCAGATCACTATGTCATCGTGTGTAAGACGACATCACATGATACACCATAATTACAACACAAAGCTGACATTGGGTGCCAGGAGGGTCAGTTGACCATGTTAAAATGTGAGCCCAACCATTGACAGGCGGTGTAAGTCGATTCAAAGGCCAGCAGAAAGCAGGGATTGGGATCGTGCCCAAAAAGCACTGATTTACGTGCTTTCCGTTTTTTAAGATTATTAAAAAAAATACGCAACCCAATTACGTACAACAGCGTGTAAGGCTCTAGAGCTGTTCATATCATACGTTTAGTGAAAATACAAATCTAGGTTGTGAGTTGTTGAAGCAGTATCAAAAACCTCAGTTAATTTCAGGTTTCATTCTTCGTGTTTGGAATAAGTAAAAAACCCAAAACTGCATCAGCAGTTACGATAATTGAGTGTAGATCTCACAGAAATGTAAGATATGAGTGACATCACATGAAATGCCCAAACCAAGACCCAGAATTATGAAAAAATGAAAAAAACACACACAAACAATGTTATACTTTACTTATTAAGTTCCTTGTTCCAGAAATGTATTCGCTCATTTACTCACTCATCCGGAATAGACAACACTTATTTATGTGTCTAGTCAAAACATACATGATTTCCATTGTATTTATACATTAAACATTGCATTACATTAATACTTGTTCCATAGATTATGAATATGACATTTTCGAATGATGTGGAAGGTGTCAGTTTAACATAGGTTTTCATTACACAATATAGTTGTTTTTACAATTGCTACTTCATAACTAAATATTCATTTAACTAAACAAACACTGTTTTAGCCTTGTTTTACTATTTATTATTATAGTAATGTTATTGCACATCCTAGGTCTTGGGTTATAAGCCCATTTTCAAGAACATTACTGATTCCCAAAGATGATAATACATAGGTAAACATTTATTCAGTAGGAGGAGATGACATTCAGAAATTATTTTAATTTGTTTTCAAATGTTGATTGTCTATCTGTCAGACATTTAACACTGTTTACCAAATGCCCAAAGATTTTTGTGCCACCATAGTTCACCTCTTTCTGTGCCAAAGTCAGACTTAACCCAGAATAGTGACAATAATCTTTCTTCTAGTGTTGTAGCTGTGCATTTTGCTATTATTTTTGAACTGGTACAGGTTATTAATAACAAATTTCATAAGTGAGTATATGTATTGCTAAGGTGCTGTGAATATCCTGGGTTCCTTAAATAAAATTCTGCAAGCTGATCTTGGGTGGGCTCCAGCTATTATTTTGACTACACACTTTTGTGGAATGAATACTTTTTCTCTTATTGATGAATTACCCCAAAATATGAAGCCAAATGAAAGCAGTGAATGAAAATAGGCATAGTAGGCTAATTTACTGATATGTTTATCACCAAAATTTTCAATAAACCTTGCATAAGTAGCTGAACCTAACTGTTTCAGCAAGTCACCGATTTGTTTCTTCCAATTCAATTTTTCATCAGTGCACACAACCAGAAATTTTGAATATTATGCCTTAGCAACAGACTTCTGTTCAAAGTCTATATTTACCAATAGAATTGTATTACAGAATTGTATGTACTGTGTTTTCTCAAAAGTTAGTGACAGTTCATCAGTTCCTTTGCAAAGAACCACTTAATAATTTTGTGAAAGACATTATTGAAAATTTCCTCACCTAATTCTTGTTTGTTGGGTATGATTATTATACTTGTATCATCACCAAAAAGCAGATTTGCATCTTCATGAATACTGAGTGGCAAGTCATTAGTCTATACACACATCAAAAAAGTTTTGCATCACCTCAGTCCTGAGAGTTCCGGAATGTGTACAGAAAATTGGAATAGAGATCTACATAAACATCCTTTCTGCCCTTTTAATTGCTCATGGAAACTACACATTGCATGTTGTATCACCATACAGTGAGACATTCAGAGGTGCTGTACACTCTGGTACTTCTAATACCCAGCAGTACATGTTCCTGCATTGATGCACGCCTGTATTTGTTGTGGTATACTACCCATAAGTTCATCAAGGCACTGTTGGTCCAGATTGTCCCACTCCTCTGCAGCAATTTGGCGTAGATCCCTCAGATTGGTTGGTGGGTCACGTCATCCATAAGCAGCCCTTTTCAGTGTATCCCTGGCATGTATGATTGGATTTATGTATGGAAAACATGCTGGCCACTGTAGTCGAGTGATGTCTTGATCCTGCAGGTAGTCATTCACAAGATGTGCATGATGGGGGTGCGAGTTGTCGTCCATGAAGATGAATACTGCCGATATGGTTGCACTATCGGTCGGCGGATGGCTTTCACATATTGTAGAGACATTACGCCGCGTTCCATGACCATAAGTGGCGCTGGACAGTGTGTCTAAGGCGTTGAGCCTGACTGGGTTGCCTCCAAACGGATCTCTGACAATTGTTTGGTTGAAGGCATATGCGACACTCATCACTGAATAGAACATGATGCCAATCCCGAGCGGTCCATTTGGCATGTTGTTGGGCCCGTCTGTACTGCACTACATGGTGCCATGGTTGCAAAGATGGACCTCACCATGGATGTCAGGAGGGAAGTTGGGCATCATACAGCCTATTGCGCACAGTTTGAGTCATAACTCGATGTCCTGTGGCTGCACAAAAAGCATTATTGAAGATGGTAGCATTGCTGTAAGGGTTTCTCTGAGACATAATCCATAGGCAGCAGTCATCCACTGCAGCAGTAGCCCTTGAGCGGCCTGAGTGAGGCATGTCAACAACAGTTCCTATCTCTCTGTATCTCCTCCGTGTCCAAACAACATCTCTCTGGTTCACTCTGAGGCGCCTCGACACTTCCCTTGTTGAGAGCTCTTCCTCAAAGTAACAATGCGGATGTGATTGAACTGTGGTATTGACTGTCTAGGTATGGTCAAACTACAGACAACATGTACCACGTGCTTCCTTCCTGGTGGAATGACTGGAATTGACTGGCTGCCTTCGGATCCCCTCCGTCTGATTGGAGCTGCTCATGAATGGTTTTTTTTACATCTTTGGGTGGGTTTAGTGACATCTCTGAACAGTCAAAGGGACCGAGTCTGTGATACGGTATCCACAGTCAATGTGTATCTTCAGGAGTTCTGGGAACTGAAGTGATGCAAAAAAAATTGTGTGTGTATTAAGAGCAACAACAGACACAAGACTGAAGCCTGTGGGACATTGTTCTTGGTACATCTCTGTTTATAGGACTTTGCTGATTTTTCCAGACTATCTGTACTGTTAATTTCAACCTTCTACATTCTTCCAGTTAAATATGAATTAAACCATTTTTGCACTGTCCAACTCATACAACAATACTTAAGCTTATCTAGAAGAATTTCATGATTCACACAATCAAAAGCCTTTGAAAGAACACAAAATATCCTAATGGATGATGTTTGGTTATTTAGAGCATTTAATATTCAATCAGCATATATAACATTTCATGTTGTAAAGCACTTCTGAAAACCATATTTACATTTTGCTAGTACATCATTTTCAGAAATATTTGAAGGTAATCTTGAACACATTACTTTTTCAAGAATTTTGGATAAAGCTGTTAGAAGTGAGACACGTGGTAGCTGTTAACATCAGACTTATCTCATTTTTTATGCAATGGTTTAATAATAGCATTTTTAGGCTATCTGGAAAAATGCCCTGTTTCAGTGAGCTGCTTCTTATATGGCTGAGAATCCTACTTATCTGCTGAGAACAAGTTCTAGTACTCTCTTGGAAATGCCATCTATTCCATGTGAGCATCTACTTTTGAGTTAATTTATTATTTTCCTAATTTCAGTAGGAGAGGTCATTTGAATTTAAATTGTATCAAATTGCATATCTATTGCCTCTCCCACATACTGGTTTGCATTTTCTAATGACTAGCTGAATCCTATTTTCTCTAAAACACTTAAAAATGATTATTAAAAGTGTTTTCTGCTTCTGACTTCTTGTTAACGAACTTTTCATTGAGGTTGATAGGAATGCAGTCTTTCTGTACTCTCGGTCGCCCTATTTCCTTTTAAGAATATTCCAAATAGTTTTAATTTTATTAAAAGATGTGCTAACCTCAGATGTAATGCACATACTTGTGGACTTTCTAATAACTTTTCTTAATACAGTGCAGTGGTTTTTACAGTTTCACTGTTTCTGGATCATTACTACTCCTAGGTATAAGAATCATTTCCCTTTTCTGTTTACAATATATATTTATCCCTTTTGTAAGCAATGGTTTTCTAGATGGGTAATGACATATATGTTTAATTGTTTTCTTAGAGAAACAGCTTTCAAATATATTCACAAAGGTATTATCAAATAGGTTAAATTTTAAATTAGGATCTGGTTCCCTGTACACCTCATCCCAGTCTAACTGTTGCAAGCTTTCCCTAAAATCTGCAATTGTTAAATCATTAACTGAATGCACTGTTTTGGAGGACTGTTTTGTATTACTGTATAGAGCTATGTCATATACTGTAATTAGCTGTGCATCAGGAACAGACAGACCATTCTCAACAGGAAAAGTTCGTATTTGATTCCATTTATCTTGGTCTACGAAAACATTATCTATCAGTGTGCTGCTTTCCTGTACCACCCAAGCAGGAAAATAAATAACTGATGTCAAATTGAAAGAGCCAAGTAATACTTAAAGGCCAAGCTTTTTATCGGACCCTTTTGGAAAATCTACATTGAAATCTCCACAGTTTGCTTCCCACCGTCTGACAGATAGCACAACAAAGAATCCAAGTTTTTCAAATATAGCTGAAACTTTCCCAATGGGGACCTATAAACAGCTACAATTATAAAAGTACCATTATTTAATTTAAAGTCACATGCACATGCATATGTTGCCCTACACGGATTTTTTTAGTATCTAAATTTTTCACATTATGATACAATTTAACATATATGGCAACTCCTCCTCTCTCCATAGTGTCTCTACTTACTTGTGCTGGAATGTTATATCCAATTACATTTACCTTTTCCATATGTGTGACTGTATGATGTTCAGTCAGGCATAGTACATCTATTCCAACCTCAGTTTCTAAATCTATATCTAATCATTAATTAAATTGCTCTTAGATATATACACAAAATCAATCCAAGACTTTATTAACATATTCTGAGCAAAATAAAAATATGATAATAGGTCCTCGAATGGTCAAGCCAATTCACACACTCGTCTCATAATTCTACACTTTCACATTGCTTCTGCAGCTTGCACCCATTCACTCACTTGTGTTCACTCTTTTCAACATTCATTCTGCAGCACCATGTGTTTCCTAGGTCCCTGACATATACAAAAAAGGGGAAACAGCAGCAGGATCATTCTTATATATAGGAAAAGTACATCCAATCACACACACCGATTCATTCATTCATGATGATCTGCAGATCCCATGAAGGAGGAGAACCTTCTGGGATGTGGAAAGAGTCAAGACGAAACAAACACACCATGGAAACTTTATATGTACACTGCATTAACAATAAACAATCTCTACACTGCTTGATGCTATTTACACTTATGCCCTCTACATTTAATCCAGTAAATTAGTAAGACCACTGCTATTTCTCTGCTCTTAGTAGCTTAATATTTACGTAATTACAATGGTATTTTTCAGAGAAAATATTTTTACATATAAGTACTGATTACTTGTACAAATTTATAACAAACACCGCTACTTGCTGTGGAGTCAACTGAAATATTAAATTCCAGTATCTAGGTATTCAGATAATTTCTAGAAAGTGTTGATGAGATGTGTTTTTAGTTTTATTTTGAACTGGTAGGGATTCCCAATTTCATGCTTTATGTTAAGTGGGAGCATGGAGAAAGCTGGTGTGGATATGTTAAGTGTTGCAAGATTTAGGTTAACTTCTCACTTTTGTAGGGCAGAATGGAGGATGGAGGAGTTCCCACATTCATTAGGACTGCCATAAATTTCATAACATAGGCATTCATAAATTTTGCCTAGAGCAGCACATGGAAGAATGTGTAATAGAAGTAGAATTTCACAATAAGTCATTCCTCAATAGCACGTGTATACTGAGTACCAACATGTAATTTCAAAATGTTCGTAAATGACTTTGAAGATCTGTTTAACAACAAAAAAGAAAAATTAGTGGTTGCTGGTGATTTTAATGTAGATTTTCTTGAAAACTCCTCCATTAATAACTTATTGCAGTCGAGTTAATTCGTAGTGTTAAGTTTGCAACTAGAATAACTAAGGTCTCAAAGATGGCCATTGATACCATCTTTGTAGAAATGTCTAACGAAAAAAATTGTATTACAAAAATATAAGTAGCTTCTCACACCATGACATGCAGTTCCTTTTGCTAAATATTAATACTGATCACTATATAAAATCTACTAAATCTTGAGTTCAAGAGGGTTGTCAGTACGCCAAAAATTGAATGTTTTGGGAAACTCCTCGAAGACATGAATTGGAGTGATGTGTTCAAGGCTCATAGCATGAATGAGAAATACAACAACTTTATTAATAATATCCTTAGTTTATTTGACAACTGTTTCCTCCCGAAAGTAGCCCAGATTAGACCAAAGTCTCTAAAAAACACTATGGATTACTCAGAGAATAAAGGTATCCTGTAAGACAAATAGGAAACTATCAGTCAGAAATAGTTCTGATGTAAATGCTATAGATCATTACAAAGCACAATGCAAAATATTGAAGACAGTAATATGGACATCGAAGCAAATGCATTCTTAGGAAAGAGTAGTCACATCAGATAACAAAACAAAGGCAATGTGAGATATAGTGAAGGAAGAGACTGGTTGAACCAAAGATGAAGAGGAACACATAGCATTAAGAGTAAATGATACATGGGTAACAAATGTACGCAGTGTTGCTAAACTTTTCAGTAAGCACTTCATCATTGTTACAGAAAAGAGGGGGTTTGTCAGGTTCAGTAGATGCTGCCATGGAATATCTAAGAACAGCCACTACCATTAACTACAATAATATGACTATAACCCTCACAACACCAGTAGAAGTAATGTCCCTCATTGTAATTCTTAAAATAAAAAAATGCTATTGGGTACGACAATACAACAAAAATTGATCAAAGAGTGTGCCTCTGAGTTTGGTTCAATGTGTAACCAACCATTTATCAGTGGAATATTTCTTGAATGGTTGAAATATGATAAAGTGAAGTCTTGATATAGGGAAGAAGATAAAGAACCACATTCAAACTTCCATCCAATTTCACTTTTGCCCGCATTCTCAGAAATCTTAGAAAAATTGTCGTGGTAACCATCTGACCACAAATATAATATTATCCAAGACACAGTTCATGTTTCTTAAGGGTACTAATACTGAGAAGCTTATCGACACATATAGTAGTAGTAGTAGCAGTAGCAGTAGCAGTAGCAGTAGCAGCAGCTTTACTCATCTGTAGATCTCTTTTTGCAAGGATATAGGACATGTCAAAGTATTTACAAGTTTAGATAAATTTAAAATAAGCTAATTCATATACACATATATTTACAGACTTATAATTATAGAGAATCAGTAGATTTACTCTTGCTATACAATACTCTTTTTTATACAAATAACTTATTAAATAATGTAATGCCACACTGTTCACTCATGTCTATCAGTCACTGCACACACTGTATACACATTGTTTCATAACACACACACACACACACACACACACACACACACACGCACTTGTGGTATGCATAGCTTTGGGGTAAGTATTTCTAGAAAGGAAAAAAGAAGGAAAAAAATATAAAGTGACAGTGTTATGTGGAATGTTGGGTGTTTTATAATAATAATAATAATAATAATAATAATAATAATAATAAATATTATTATTATTATTATTACTATTATTTATTTGTATAACATTTTTTATCAAACCCCTATGCTGTTTTATCTTAGTAATCCTTCAATGTACAAAATGTATTGCATAACAGGTACTTTTTAGCTGCCTTTTTAAATAAGTGTATTTTTGCAATTTCTTTAATCCCTTTCGGTAATTTATTGTACAGTTTTATCCCTTGGTATAAAATGCTGTTTTGAGTTTTATGTTTATTTTTTCTTGGTAAGTGTAAGTTGAGTCTCTCTCTTGTTGCATGGTCATGGACAGAGTTATTTGTGCAGTATTTACCAATGTTATTTTTATGTGTACAACTGACTGGTAAATTTATTCAGATGAACCAGTTAAAATCCCCAGTATCTTTACAATGAGCTCGACTAGTATTTTTGGATATTAGTCTTATGGCTCTTTTGTGGAATTTGAAAATTATATTCATATTTTGTGCATTTATTCCCCAAAAATGAATGCCATAGCTAAGAATTGAGTGTACATATGAATAATATGTAATCAAAAGACATTGCATGTTACACACTGATGATGGGATTCTAAGGACATAACATGCTGATGACATTCTGTTTGCAAGTACCTTTGTGTGTTCACAACACTTCAACTGAGAATCAATATTCATTCCTAGAAATTTTGCATTTGTTACACAGTCTATAGAGGTGCCATCTACATTTAATTTAACATCGTCATTTTTCCTCTTCAAACTGAAATTCATGGCATTAGTTTTCTTTATGTTCAATGTCACTTTATTGCTTATTGACCAATCATAAACTTCCTTGAGAGTTTCATTTGCTTTCTCGGAAAGGAGGTCTCTTGTTTTCTCATGACTATAATATTTCTGTCATCAGTGAAGAGAATTTTTTCACCATGAGTAAGACTACTCAGAAAGTCATTGATGTACATCAGGAACATTATTGGTCCTAATATGCTACCTTGCAGAACCCCTATATTAATGTATTTTGATTCTGATAAGTGTTTTAGTAAATGTTTAGATATATTTGAAGTATGTGTTATCTCTACTCTTTGTACCCTATCTGTTAGGTATGATCGAAACCAGTCATTAACTACCGCTCTTATTCCTAATGCTTCTAATTTCTTGAGTAGAATCTTGAGTAGAATCAAACACCGTAGAAAGATCCAAAAATATGCCTGCGACACACTCATCTTTATTAAGAGCATCAGGTACAACATTTGTGAATTCTGCTATAGCTGACTACATGTTTTTGTTGCCACTTCGGAAACCAAACTGTGATTCTCTTAAGAGAATCATAATTGCTTCTGTTATTTTTGAGAATGCTGACAGCAGGGAAATGGGCCAGTAATTTTCTGTGTCTTGTCCTTTACCTTTCTTAAGCAAAGGTACAACTCTTGCTGCCTGTTTTAACTGTTCTGGAAATGTCCCTGATCTGAAGGATTCATTTATTATATTTGTCAAGGGGTCATGTATAATCCCTATGCATGGTTTCAGTATACATATTGGTACTTCGTCTAAGCCTACTGACTTTTTAATTTTTAGTTTCTGAACAGTTTTATTGACTTCATTCTGTGCTGTTGAAAGTAACATCATTGTATTTAGTGCAACATTATTTACAGGTGTTATATTTGTTTTGGGGAATTTTTACTGCAACTTGTCTGCAGTACTTGAAAAATGCTCATTTACATAGTTTGCTAAGTGTTGTGGATCATTTTTTACCTTATCCCCCTCCCTTAGCAGTATGTTATTTTGCATTTGTTTGCCTCTCCCCATGTCCTTTTTTATAACATCCCAGACTGCTTTGCTTTTATTCTCTGCATTATATATTATTTTGTCACTAACTGACTTTTTTGCAGCAATCAGCACCTTCCTATAGATCTTTTTGTATCTTGTGATGTCCCTTCATTCCTTCTTCACTCGTCGGGAGGAGACGATGTTCGTCCCCATTGGTGTGACGTGGAACAGCACCTGTAACTCTCATAAGAACACAACTCCTCACATGGTTTAGAAATATTCTGTTATCTGTCTGCAACAGTCTTCTCATTTTGTGTGAACTGGTAAAGTGCAATAGTTTATTTTTATTATTATGCTCGGTTAGTTCCATGATGAAATAAAATCTTGAGTCTTGATTTCATCCTTACGGTTGTTTTTCATATCATACATAGGAGGATGGAAATTTGCTGTCTACTATTCCGTTGCTATGCTGTTGCTACATCCAGTTATTAACAACGGTCCGACGTAACTCCAGAGATAACTTATGTTGGAGTAAATGTTTCTTTCTTTTTTTAATACACCATAATACTGGTTTAAACTTATCACTCTTCACTGTCCATTACTCATGTACTCACTTAGTCACTTAAAATGTTTAAAGCATTAGGCGACTTGTGAGATTTATCTTTCGATTCAGATTTTATTGTTCTTTTGGTAATCAATTGTTTGTCCCTACAACACATGCACACTGACATGTCATTCAAGATTAACTTCTGTTCATATCAGTAATCGTGATTCTGATGACAACTTTTGACTAATCGGCATATTTGTCTTTCTTTGTGTCTTGATTTTATTATGTCCTACTCAAGACTACGAATTGTTTTTCTGTCGTTGATCCATTGCTCTCAAAGTTTGAAACTGTTAATCAGTACGAAGGCTAAGTCCGATAAACCAATATCACTGAATTGAAGTCTAACACTTGTCTTACTATACCGTCTCATTGAGAACGGTAAAGATTAACTTTCATCAGTCAAATGGCTGAGCAAGACTTCAGTCTCTACCTCACGAATTATCAAACTTCCAAAACTGAAACAATCTAATAGCGTCTGCGTCCAGACAACTATCGCAAAAGTACTCTAGAGCGACTCAAGAGCAACTAACTAACTGAACATTTGCATTTCCAAGTTGCATTGTAGTCGCATTGAATTTCCTTTTCAATGCAGCTACAACTCTCTTCCATGTTAAATGTTAACTTTTAAGGAATTACTTTCTTGGATTTAACCTTCGTTCATATGATTTTGAATTTATTGTACAGATGTTGGATAAAGAATCTGTGATAATCCTTTCCTTTTATCTCATCTTTTTGTATGCTGTTCTCAGTATTTGAATAATGTAGGTGTTAATCAAAATATTACCAGTGTAGATTTTATCATAATAGTTGCCGTCACTGTCAAGATGACTCACTTTCCTACTTTAAGTTTCCACAAAGTTTGTTACTTAGGATTTTCTGTCCTTGGGGAGTTATAATCTATGATAGAAATTTAAGAATTCTGGATGATTGCAAATCTTTTTCATGGAACTGAGATGTTTAAGTGTTTGGGAGGACTTCTTAACACCTGCTGGTATCCTTCTGGTTTTGTGAGATGTTGGTACAGACATGCATATTTTTGGAAATACATTTTCAAATTTCAATTTAAACAATATGGAGAATTTATTTTCCTTATACACTTCATCCCAGCTTTGTTTTTCTAGTTCTTTTGAAAAATCTTTTATTTTGATTTCTGATTGATGTTGTTTGTAGACTTGTAGTTTAGGGAATGCCTGATTTTACTGTTGTTGTTTGACAGAGATGGTCTGATAGCCTGACATCTTTTACAGCTACATCACATTTTCCCTGTCCATGTTTGTGGCCACATGGTCCATTACTGATGTAGTAGTTGTAGTAACCCTTGTTGCAATATTGACCAATAGGGACATGCCAAAACTTTGAAGGATGTTTATGAAGATGCTGCTGGATTCATTTATGATATTAGCATTGATGTTACTGTACCCACACAGAATTATGTTGGCCTTTGTACTTGAGACTTTATCTAGAACTTCTGTTAATTTATTGAAAAAAGTGTCCACACTACCACTGGAAGATCTATACACTCACAAAATGATTAATTTCTTGGTGATATCAAGCCCTGTTAATTCAATAGCTAATATTTCAATGTGTTTGTCTTCACTTACTGTACTGAGGTCAAGATTTGAACTGTGTTCCTTTTCTGTTATAAATGCATGATCCTTCACCCCTTGAAATAGTTCTGCAGTAAGAGTTTGCCTTTTCATACAATGATAATACTACATGTTGGATTTCTGTGTCTCTACACCAGTGCTCAATAATACAAACTACTGTGCAGTTCAAAGATTGGAGCTCAACTTCTAATAGTTGTATTTTATTTTTTATTGATTGCATGTTTTGATGGAGGATTGTTAAGTCTGTGAAATGCCCCATGTTACTCTTTCCAATGTTTTTTTTTGTGACATCTGGTATACATAATCCATTAGAAATAAATTACAGGCTATTGGTATATGTTGTTACCTGTCAAAGTAATTTGGCTGTGTAAATCATAGTATCATTTTAAGTAAATTAGAATATTATGGTGTAACAGGAAATGCTGCAAAATGGTTTAAATTCTATATCTCTGATAGAAAAAAAAGAGTGTCAGACGTTATTCAACTGGGAATCAATCACATGTGGTATCCCCCAAGGTTCCATCTTAGGCCCATTTTCTTGTGTATTCATTACACACTGAAAAGCCGAAGAACCTGGTGCACCTTCCTAATATCATGTAGCAACACAGCGTGGCATGGAATCGACTAATGTGTGAAGTAGTACTGGATGGAATTGACACCATGCATCCTTGAGAGCTGTCCATAAATCCATAAGAGCAAGAGGGGGTGCACATCTGTTCTGAACAGCACATGACAAATCATCCCAGATATGCTCAAAAATGTTCATGTCTGGGAAGTTTGGTGGCCAGCAGAAGTGTTTAAACTCAGAAGAGTGTTCCTGGAGCCACACTCTAGCAATTCTCGATGTGTGGGGTGTTGCATTGTCCTGCTGGAATTGCCCAAGTCCGTCAGAATGCACAATGGACATGAATAGATGCAGGATGCATACATACATGTCAACTGTCATAGTCATGTCTAGACATATCAGGGGTCCCATATCACTCCAACTGCACATGCCCCACGCCATTACAGAGCCTCCACCAGCTTGAACAGTCCACACCACAGGTTTGCAATGTTTCAGTAGTGCAAGTGCTATCCCACAGCCTCGTGGAGCAAATTGCTGATACACACTGTGGGCTGTTTACAATATAACCATTGGTTGATACACACAGTGAGTGTAAAATGGGTGAAGCGTATGAGGCAAACCTGAAAGTAAATGTTCTGACCAAATATCTTGCCAAAGTTAACCTTCAGTGACAGGAGACTATGGCCAGTGTAAAGCTGTCATGAAGTGCATCTATTATATTGGAAAACCTACTTAAACTGTGTACAAATACACTAAGGCATAATTCCCATAATATAGTGCCACTTGCCACCAGGAAGCTGCTTTTGGAGAACAAAAGTACCATGCATTTCAGAAGGAATGCCATCTGTGATGCACACTGCTGTGAGAGGTATAAGTGGGACTACTCATCAATAAATTGTGAGTTGTAATACTGTATGTGGGACTTGCTTGAGGATAACATTGGGAATGTGTTTTCTAGGGAAGCATAAAGGGAATTTTTGTAGCATGGACAAAAGTTCCAAATGATATTCCCAAACAAGGGTAATAAAACCACCAGACAGATAAATGAAATGCAAGCATAAGAGTTTAATAAGCCAGACTATGTATTGTTAAAGGTGATATGTTAAGGATAATTTATTAAGAGGGAAAAGTTTTCCAGGGTGGTTTTTAGTCTCTAAGTGTGAAATGAAGAGTTAAAAGTTGTGTGTACATAAGCATGGCAAGGTGACTGGTAGCAGAAATGTTTCTTAGATTTAAGATAATGAGCAGGGCATGGGGCACTAGATACGTTGTAAGGTTAAGCAATGCAGGGAGAGATTCCAAGGTAATAATAGCCATAGCAAGTGTATGTGGAATATTGTTATGTGAATGCTGATGATAAATGTATTTTATAGTGTTTAAGGGGATATGAGAACATGGAACAAACCTCAAGGGTGTGGAGAGAGGACTGCCAAGAGCATGTGATTAGCAGAATAAAATTAAAATGGCACTATATAATGAGTGTACCAGAGGAACTAATGTACTATTAAGTGGGGTGAAAATAAGCAGCTTATTAGAATAAGAGTCTAATAAGAAAGACTTGTAGGTTAAATGTGGTCTCTGAACCTTGTTTGTTTAGCTGAAATGCACTTTTGTGTCTTAAGTGAGACACAGGTGGCCAGGTCTTTTATGTGAACAGGTGTTGTGTAGTGCCACGACCCTTTTGTGGGCAAATCTTTGGGAGTATGTGATGGAGTATTGAAGAGATATGACACTGTGCGAAGAATTTGACAGAGCACTGGAAGACCTAAGTCAAAACAAGGCCCCTGGAGTAGACAACAGTCCCTCAGAATTACTGATATCCTGACAAGAGCCAGTCACCTGATGTGCAAGATGAATGAGCCAGAGGATGTACCATCAGATTTCAAGAATGAAATAATTACAGTTCCAAAGAAAGCAGGTGCTTTACTGAACTATCAGTTTAATAACTCATGGTTGCAAATACTGATGTGAATTATTTACAGAAGAATGGAAAAAAATGGTAGAAGCAGATGTCAAGGAAGACCAGTCTGGGTTCTGGAAAAATGTAGAAACATGTGAGGCAATACAGACATTATGACTTATCTTATGTAGTGCCACAATCATTTTGTGTGGAAATATGTGGTGGAGTATTGCAGTAGCTACTGGTAGTTGGTGAATAAGAGCATTGTCATTTAGGTTATAGCAACAGAGTAATTGAATTATGACGACACTGGTCAGGCTCACGCAGTGAAACCTGCCTCGTAGTGGTAATACATGGTTCTTGAAGTACAGGCAAGAAGATTGCCAAGGATGTCACTAGAATCAGCACATTGGCATAACAGATGTGCTGCTACCTTGTATAAATAGCTATTATTTTGGTAGCAGTTTCATTCACAGTCCAGCAGTTCTACGAGGAAGTGGAGACTGCACCAGATGAGGAGACTACACGGAGACACTAGCAGGAGCCATGAGTTTGGATCATCGTCATAGTACCAGCGTCCCGCACTAAGTCCACCTTCTGGACCAAGTGGAATGGCACAGTGGATCATCTTAGGCTCACTGCATCAGCAAGATGGACTCGTGCCCAGAGGCAATAGGTCATAACCCTGTACAGCAGCCATTGTTCCACCATCATGGTGTGCACATTCCATACGAAAGGCTGGTGGGATGCATTCATTAATTTGAGAGATGGCTGCAATGCAGGGTTTTCGTAGCATGACTCCTGCAATGGGGTCACTTTCCACAAACTGGGTACAGGCATCAGCAAAGGTGTGCATGTGTGTACAGCCAGCAGCTGGTTACTGGTTGTCATCTCACCAGTCACCCAGCTCTTCCCACATGGAGTGGGTGGTGTAGTCACTAAGCAGCTCGAACATAGCAGAAATGTATGAGCAAAATAAAGCATTAATTTTGACTGCTGAGTTTCTCTGGGCCTTCTCTGGCATGCTATCCTATTGGGACAGAGAAACAGACAGCTACTGCTCTTGATGGCAGGGGCAAAGTTGATTATATGGTGCCACCAAAGTCCATGTGGGATAGGGTAAGCTAAACATCATGGACTCATGGTGGGTGGAAATCATCCTGCAGATCCAAAATTGGGTGGTATACAAACTAATCAGGTAGATTCAGCTACTTTCCCAATAAGAATTAGTGCCACCTTTGGGGTTGTAATGATCAATAAATTATCATTTTTCATACTTTTATTCATTTATGTCCTGTAGAATAATATTCAGGGGTAATCTTCACTTCAGCAAAAAGCATTCACTGCAAAAAATAAGTTAATTAGAATTGTGTGTAGGGTACACACAGGTACACATTGAAGTTGTGGTTTCAAGCAACTGGGAATATGAATCACAGCCTCATAGTGCATTTATTCAATGATTAAATTTGTTGTTAACAATCTACTGCAGTTGGAGAGTGACAGTTTTTCACAAGTACAATATTAGAAGGAACATCTGCATTTCCCGCCAGTCAATATAAGTTTGGCACAGTGTATATATATATATATATATATATATATATATATATATATATATATATATATATATATATATATATATATATATATATATATATATATATAAAACTACTTGCTGCAAAAAATCATTCAGTGAAAGTATATATCGCAGAAAATTAAAGGAAAGTAGTGTGGGATGTTATAAAACAAGAAACTCGAAAAGGCAGAGACAGGTACAATAACATACAAATTAGTGATGTGGTAGAATATTAAAAAGTCCTCATGAATTAGCAAATTGTGTAAATGATTATTTCTCAAGCATTGCAGAGAAGCTGTAGCAAAACCTTCCTAAAACGCAGGTAACGTCCACAATGACTTACACAGCAAGCACAATGATGATGATTTTCACAATGGAACTTGAAGTCAGGAAGACAATGCAACAATTAAAAAGTAAGAAGTCAACAAGTGTGGATGAAGTTCCTGTCTTTGTTCTGAAGGCATCCATAGACAGCATAAAAGCTCCACTAACAAACATAATAAATAAGTCCTTTAGTTAAGGCATTTTCACACTATTTTTTCACTGTTCACCACAAAATAGTACTAAACAGGTCAGAAGCACTTGGTATAAAAGGAATAGTGAATGAGTGGTTCCACTCTTATTTGAAAAAAAAGGTACAATATGTTGAGATGGTTCACACACCTGCCCATGATAAATTTTTAGTAAAACAATTGTCAGGCAAAAAACTTACATAGGTTTTCCTCGGGATAGTATATAGGATACTGTTCCGTTCTTAATATACATAAATGACTTTCCAGATAAGAAGACATGGAGGCAAACCTCTCTGTACTGATGACAGCAACATCATAGTCACTGATAAAACACCAGAACTCCTGTTAGAGAAAGCAAAGGAGACCCTCAATAATGGATATGATTAGGCAGTATGTCATAAGTTAACACTGAATGTGAAGAAAATAAACTGTTCACACTTCATCATAAAGAGGAGAAACAACTCTGACACATTAATCATACATAATAATGCTGCAGGTTGTGTAATAAGCGCAAAGTTTTTAGGGATAAAAATTGGTCGGCAGCTAACATGGAAAGAATACAGAAAGATACTGTCAAAAAGAACAGCATCAGCACATTATGCTCTTGGAGTTATGGCATCAGTTTGTAATAGCCAATGTTGTGTAGTACCATCTGCACCTTTGTACACTCAGTTCTTAGTCATGGGACTCTTTTCTGTGGATTGAAGGCACAAAACATGTACTCAGATTTTAAATTGCAGAAAAGGGTTGTAAGAATAAGAACTAGGAGTGATAGTTGGGCTCAAAACACACACACATTCTCTCTCTCTCTCTCTCTCTCTCTCTCTCTCTCTCTCTCTCTCTCTCTCTCTCTCTCTCTGTGGGGGGGGGGGGGGGGGGTCACGTGCATGTAAACACCACTACCACAAAAACAAAGATGACCTGTGTTAGACATTCTCAGTACTTGATATTAATAATCAAAGGGTGAGGTAGCATTAACTCTGTCCCTATTTTTTGACAAGGGAAAGAGCAGGGGTTTCCACACATAATTTAAGCAAAAATCTTCATCTCTATTTAGAAGGTCACTTGCTAATTTAATTTCAACTGCTTCCTTAATAACACTATTCCAATAGCTGGAAGTGCATGCTAGAATCTTCGTGTTGTTATATTCGAAAGGATGACTGGTGCTAAGGCAATGTTCTGCATTAGCAGATATGCTTAGCTGTTGTAAGCGTGTGTGACCGTTTTGCTCAGGTCATTGGCCCTCCATGGTGCTGTTGGTCTGACCAATATATGACATGCCACAACTGCAGGGAATACGATAGACACTCCCCTTCCACAAACCAAGATCAACCTTTGTTGTGGTCTTCAGTCCCTAGACTGGTTTGATGCAGCTCTCTACGCTACTCTATCCTGTGCAAGCTTGTTCAACTCCCAGTACCTACTGCAACCTCCATCCTTCTGAATCTGCTTCATGTATTCACCTCTTGGTCTTTCTCTATGATTTTTACCCTCCGTGCTGCCCTCCAATACTAAATTAGTGATCCCTTAATGCCTCAGAATATGTCCTACCAACCGATCGCTTCTTCTAGTCAAGTTGTGCCACAAATATCTTTTCTCCTCAATTCTATTCAGTAACACCTCATCAGTTATGTGATCTATCCAGCTAATCTGCGGTATTCTTCTGTAGCACCAAATTCTGAAAGCTTCTATTATCTTCTTGTCTCAACTATTTATTGTCCATGTTTCACTTCCATACATGACTACACTCCATACAAATAATTTCAGAAGAGATTTCCTAACACTTAAATCTATGCTCGATGTTAACAAATTCATCTTCTTCAGAAACGCTTTCTTGTCATTGCTAGTCTACATTTTAAATCCACTCTACTTCGACCATGATCCGTAATTTTGCTCCCCAAATAGCAGTAACTCATCTGCTACTTTAAGTGTCTCATTTCCTAATCTAATTCGCTCAGCAGCACTTGATTTAATTCAACTGCATTCCATTATTCTTGTTTTGCTTTTGTTGATGTTCATATTATATCCTCCTTTCAAGACACTGTCGATTCTGTTCAACTGCTCTTCCAGGTGCTTTGCTGTCTCTGACAGAATTACAATGTCATTGGCAAATCTCAAAGTTTTTATTTCTTCTCCATGGATTTTAATTCCTACTCCAAATTTTTCTTTTGTTTCCTTTACTGCTTGCTCAATATACAGATTGAATAACATCAGGGATAGGCTACGACCCTGTCTCACTCCCTTCTTGACCACTGCTTCCATTTCATGTCCCTTGAGTCTTATTACTGCCATCTGGTTTTTGTACAATTTGAAAATAGCCTTTCGCTTCCTGTATTTGACCCCTGCCACTGTCAGAATTTGAAAGAGAGTATCCCAGTCAATATTGTCAAAAGCTTTCCCTAAGTGTACAAATGCTAGAAATGTACATTTGCCTTTCCTTAATCTATCTTCCAAGATAAGTTGTAGGGTCAGTATTGCCTCATGTGTTCCAATGTTTCTATGGAATCCAAACTGATCTTCCCCGAGATCAGCTTCTACCAGTTTTTCTGTTCGTATGTAAGGAATTTGTGTTAGTATTTTTCAGCCATGAATTATTAAACTGATAGTTTGGTAAATTTCACACCTGTCAACACCTGCATTCTTTGGGATTAGAATTATTATATTTTTCTTGACGTTTGAGGACATTTCGCCTGTCTCATACATCTTGCTCACCAGATGGTAGAGTTTTGTTACGCTTTGCTCTCCCAAGGCTGTCTGTAGTTCTAATGGAATGTTGTCTACTCCTGGGGCCTTGTTTTGACTTAGATCTTTCAGTACTCTGTCAGACTCTTCATGCACTATCATATCTCCTATTTTATCTTCATCTACATCCTTTTCCCTTTCTATAACATTGCCCTCAAGTACATCACCCTTAAATGGTCCCTCTACCTTCCACCTTTCTACTTTCCCTTCTTTCCTTAGAACCAGGTTTCCATATGAGCTCTTGATATTCATACAAGTGGTTCTCTTTTCTCCAGAGGTCTCTTTAATTTTCCTGTAGGCAGTGTCTATCTTATACCTAGTGATATGTGCCTCTTCATCCTTACACTTGTCCTCTAGCCATGCCTGCTTAGCCATTTTGCACTTTCTGTCGATCTCATTTATGAGACATTTGTATTCCTTTTTGTCTGCTTCATTTATTTTATTTTTATATTTTCTCCTTTCATCAATTAAATTAAATATTTCCTCTGTTACCCAAGGATTTCTACTAGCCCTCAACTTTTTACCTACTTGATCCTCTGCTGCCTTCACTATTTCATCTCTCAAAGCTACCCATTCTTCTTGTACTGTATTTCCTTCCCTCGTTCTTGTCAATCATTCCCTGATGCTCTCCTTGAAACTCTCTACAACCTCTGGTTCTTTCAATTTATCCAGGTAGCATCTCCTTAAATTCCCACCTTTTTGCAGTTTCTTCAGTTTTAATCTACAGTTCATAACCAGTAGATTGTGTTCAGAGTCTACATCTGCCCCTGGAAATGTCTTACAATTTAAAACCTAGTTCCTAAGTCTCTGTCTTACCATTATATAATCTATCTGAAACCTTCCAGTGTCTCAAGGGCTCTTCCATATATACAACCTACTTTTATGTTTCTTGAACCAAGTGTTAGCTATTATTAAGTTATGCTCTGTGCAAAATTCTACCAGGCGGCTTCCTCTTTCATTCCTTAGCCCCATTCCATATTCACCTACTACTTTTCCTTCTCTTCCTTTTCCTACTACCGAATTCCAGTCACCTATGACTATTAGATTTTTGTCTCCCGTCACTATCTGAATAATTTCTTTTATCTCACCATACACTTCATCAGTCTTGTCGTCATCTGCGGAGCTAGCTGGGGTATAAACTTGTACAACTGTGATAGGCATGGGCTTCATGTCTATCTTGGCTACAATAATGCGTTCACTATGCTATCTGTAGTAGCTTACCCACACTCCTATTTTTTTATTCATTATTAAACCTACTCGTGCATTACCCCTATTTGATTTTGTATTTATAACCCTGTTTGCACCTGACCAGAAGTTTTGCTCCTCCTGCCACTGAACTTTCCTAATTCTCACTATATCTAACGTTAACGATTCCATTTCCCTTTCAAATTTTGTAACCTACCTCCCAAATTAAGGGATATGACATTCCATGCCCTGCTACGTAGAACGCCAGTTTTCTTTCTCCTGATAATGACATCGTCCTGAGTAGTCACCACCCGGAGATCAGAAAGGGGGACTATTTTACCTGTGGAATATTTTACCCAAGAGGATGCCATCATCATTAAACCATACAGTAAAGCTGCATGCCTTTGGTAAAAATTTAGGGCTGTAGTTTCCCCTTGCTTTCAGCTGTTCCTAGTACCAGCACAGCAAGGCTGTTTTGGTTAATGTTACAAGGCCAGGTCAGTCAATCATCAAGACTGTTTCCCCTGCAACTACTGAAAGGGCTGCTGCTCCTCATCAGGAACCACATGTTTGTCTGCCCTCTCAACAGGTACCTCTCTGTTGTGGTTTGCACCTACGGTATGGGTATCTGTATCACTGAGGCATGTGAGCTTCCCCACCAATGGCAAGGTCCATGGTTCGTGGGGTATGCCAAAAGGACCCTAATCTTACATTGGAGTTGAAAAACACATTTTGCATCATATCCTGTTGGAAATGCTTCCCATGTAAGACAAAAACACCACTGATATTGGTGGCACCTCAATATTTTCCCTCACCCACAGCATGTTTGGTCAATAGCAAATTGCACATATTATCTCTCTTTCACCATAAACATTTTGATGAAAGGTAACTTCAAGATGGGTTAACTCATCTGACAAACTTTCAAGGTCTGTGATGATTGAGCCCTGTGAACCAATGTACGAAGTACCCCTTCGCACTGGGCTGGCTGGTGACAACTATCAGACTGTAGATACAAGTTACTGTGAGTTGTCCCCCTATAAATGGCATGTCCCAATGCATCATCAACCTTCCTCCTCACAAACACATCAGTGAGTAGAAGGGAGCCATCCTTTACCACTTCCATCATAAAACAAATATTCAGATGGACTGAATTCAGATGTTCTAAAAAGCCAATTTAAATTCACACTACCATGAAACCAAACAATAAAAGTAACATCTACATATGTGGAAAAAAAAGAAAAAAGAAAAGGTAACATGCAGGTTTCAATCCTGCTGACTCTAAGGCATGTACCTGGATGCCTTCCATTAACAAATTGGCAATAATAGTGGACAGTGGGTTTTGGTTCACAACTCCATCCATCTGTTCAGAGCACTGGTCATTGAATAAAAAGCAAGTGTTGGTCAACACATCTCAAAATATGTTAATTAAATCAACACCAAATCTAACCTCAATTAATTGTAACAACTTAGACAGAGAAACAAAACATGAATGAAGAGAAAAAGACAGCATTAAAACTTACTAAACTATCTGAATCATTCAAGCACAATCCCTCTAATTGACATAAGAAATCTTCCAAGTTCTTAATGTGCTCACAATGACCCACTTGATGGGCTCACAATTGGCCTAATAGGAACATCTTACTTGTGGATCTTCGAAAGTCCTTATAATCTAAGGCTGACACCACAATAGGAATTAAGAAGCTTGATAATCTCTGTTGAAAAGGAATTTTCCTTCATGAGACTGTAAGTCTTTCCCTTAACACATTTGAGTAGAATACTGCTTTCCAAACCACTGTACCATTGGTGTGGTCGACGGGTAAAATAACATTATCCACATCCACTCTAAGTGAACATAAAGCAGTCCTCTCAGCTGACATATTACTATTAGCAGAACCTGCCCCAGTCAACAAATGACATGCTTCCCTTCTAACCTTCTGTGTAGCACCAAGGGGTAGTTCAAAAACAGCCTGTTCTACAAAACTTATAATGGTTTATGATTGTTCAGAGATTTTTTTATTTTAATTCTATTGTTTTTAGCAGCAGCTATGCAGATAAAGCCACAAGAAGTTAAGTGTTTGATATTAGACCGATACCAATCACCTAGCTCTTGGTAAACAGGTTTCTAAAAGAACTAGAAAAGCTTCTAGATAAGGCCATTAAGTAATTCCCTTATATATAGTTATAATAAGTGATGTTAATATTGATACCTTAAAAGATAGTTGTCATACAAGAAGTTTCTATGGTCCAAATAATAGCTACACTCTCAAGTTAATTGTACATAGCCCAACAAGGTGCTGCCAGGCCTCACAGACATTAAAAATCAAGTATTTCCTGTATTTACTTAGCATACTTGTATCTCATAATCATAAAAATGATATAGGATTTGTCATAAATTATCTTACATAGAAAATAGGACATGAAAAGATTTACAATTATATGTCCATAAATAAAATATTATTACATATAACATGAAACCATATGTATAACGACATTCATAATATGCTAAATTAGAATAATAGATGAATACAATTTAGTTTTCAATGAGCATTTTCGTTCATTACGATGAAGGAAATAAGCTACTGTATATTGAATGCTGGTGATTTAAGTATTCCTTGACACTATAAAAACTCTTGCTAATTAACTTTTTTTAAAGTTCTTTTTTGAATATGTGGAATTTTGGTGTACTTTTAATTTCCTTTGGTAGTGCACTAAGTAAGATTTGGCTGATAAAGAACACTTTTTTGATACATAGCTTTTGTGTGACTTTCTCTATGAAAGTCGTCTCTATTTCTTGTTTTGTAATTATGAACTTGACTCTTTAACAAAGAATGTTCCTGGTGTGCCTTCATAAAACATATACTTTCATAAATATAGATACATGGTAGAGTCATGATTTGTAGTTCCTTGAAAACTTCTTTGCATCATTCTCTATGTGTCTTACCTCTGATTATCCTTATTGCCCTCGTTTGAAGCACAAACGAGTGTTGGCCAAACTGGTATTCCCCCAAAATATGATACCATATCGTAGTGCGCTATCAGAAAATTAACATTTCTGTGTGTTTCTCCCACATTAAATATTCATCTACCCATAATCCTAAAAATTTAGTGTAGGGGGTTTGCTCTATCTCACACTGCCCAAATTTTAGTTAGGTCAGATTTTACTTTGTTTTGTTATATGTCTGAAGTTCATCCAGACTGTTTTTTGTCATTAACAATTAATTTGTTGCTTGTAAACCATATGTTTGCTTCTTCTGTGGCTACTGTGACTCTCTCCTGTAAGTCAGTTTCATTCGTAGCTTTGACAAATACTCTGGTGTCGTCAGCAAACAATACTTCATCTGCTGTTGATAAATGGCTTGGCAAATCATTTATAAATATTAATAACAGCAGTGGCCCCAGTACAGAGCCCTGCGGGGCACACCACACCTAATTCTTTGGTATGCCGATGAATAGACTTTACCCGCATGCTGTATCTCTATCTTCTGATACCTATTAGAAAGATAGGATTTGAACCAATCATTTGCTACTCCACGAACCCCATAGCAATATAGTTTCATGAGCAGTAAATTATGGTCAATGACATCGAAACCTGTAGACAGGTCCAAAAACAGGCCACAGTTTAATTCATTTTTGTATACAGAATTTATGATCAGTTTCAAAAAGTTATAAATTGCTGTGTCAGTTGACATATTTTTCATAAACTGTTTTGCCCATTAACTAAAATTTGATTTTTATTAAGAAAATGAGACAATCTTTCATGCATTACGCTTTCAATTACTTTTGAAAATCCAGATAACAATGATATAGGCCAGAAATTGATAACATCAGACTGCTCACTCTTCTTGTAAATAGGCTGGACAATCGATATCTTTAGTTTTTCTGGGAAGACTCCTGTGCTAAATGACATGTTAAATATGTCATCAAGTGGGGACTCTATGTATCTTGCAGTGTTCTTTATTACTTTGTCTGGAATCTCATCACAGCCATATGCCATTTTATTTTTTAACAGATTTAAGGCATTTTGTAACTCTAATGCAGTAACAGGGTATAGAAACATGGTTTTATCATTCATTGGTAGCTGCACTCTGGAGTTAAAATCACATCTTCCTTGAATTAGTTTTGTTGCGATATTTGTGTAATGTGTGTTGAATATATTGGCTATCTCTAGTGGGTCCTCATCTCTTTTTGCTTCACTTTTAATTACAAGAATTTTGTTTTTAATTTTTTGTTTACTTATGCTCCTATTTATTACCTCCAAGGTTGATTTTATTTTGTTTGTACCTTTCCTGATATATGAGTCATTATTTAGTCTCTTAGCCGCTATCATAACTTTTTTTATATACTTTCCTGTAAATTTTCAGATATGGTTTTAATGCAACAGTATTTGTTGCAGATTTGTTTATCTTTCACAGAGTGTCTGCAGATTTTTTTATTCCCTGTGTTACCCATGTCTTTGTTTTGGTTTTAATTTTGACTCGTTTAATAGGAAATGCGATATCATAACAACGCCAATAATCTGCTAGGAATGACTCAATTTTTTTATCTACATCACGGGTTGATTCTGTGTCCCAAGTTATATTTTTTAACATGTGATTAAGAACCTTTATGATGTCTTCATTTACAAATCGTTTCTCTCTGTATTTTTCATATACCACTGGATCCTTAATAGATATATTATATAATGTTAACGTGACTGGCTTATGATCCGAGAACCCCATCTCTATTACTTCAGTGATATGCTCACATTTATTCTTATTGACAAATACTTGATCAATTATTGTTTCAGACCCATTTAAACATCTAGTGTCTTTTGTTACTGTTGCTGTCATATCACAAGAACAGATTGGTCAGTTGTTGTTGTTTGCTGCAGTTAGTTTTAAAATTAAAATCTCCAAGGACAATTGTATTTGTTATTCGCTGTTTGAGTTGGTTTAGCAGCATTTCAAGGTTTTGGAGGAAAGAAGTAAAATTCCCTGATGGTGATATATATATGCACACAATAAACATTTTCAGTTCTTTTAACTCACATACACAGTATTCAAAGTCTTCTTCTATGCATTTTACATTCCTATACAGTAGAGCGTTGATTATCCGAACGTCGGTCAACCGAACAACCACTTAACCGAACTGTGTACTCGATCGCACCTGTTACTCTCCCACCATTCCATCCATCATCCCCCTCACTCCCAAACCAAGTTTCGCACAGTAGTCACCGCACTGGGCCACTGCTGGCGGAACATTGCTTCTAATGGGGGCCTTCACAAGGCGCTGCTGACTGGCCAAGCTGCCAGTAGCTGTGTTTCAACAGTCAGCACACTTCTGTCGGTTTGGAAATGGCAGTAGAAGTAGCGGCAGTGTCAAAGCTGTTCACAGCAACAGCTGTGCCGGCTGAGTTGATGCGTGCCGCTCCGCGCAGTTTGAAGGATTGCGTGCCCCCAAGAAGAGCTTTTCACGGTGCAACTGTCACCTTCTGTTCTCTGGTACGACCACTTGTGTGCTGCTATGTGAAGAAGTGAACTTGACGATACAAAATGCTTAAACGTAAACGTGTTGTTCTTTCTATGAGGGACAAGTACGAGATTATTACTATACATTCCTACTGAAGTTGCCTTTGTATGTTACTTTGTAATACTAAAAGTGATGCCTGTTTTTATGAATAAATTTACTGTACAGTACTTCTTTTTGGCAAATAAACATGTACAGTTTGATTATTCGAACTAACCAGTTTTCCCAACACCCATGTCCCCCAATATTTCGGATAATCAACGCTCTACTGTATTTATCTTCTTTTGCATCAAGACCTGTCCTAACATATATGCACGTACCACCACCCCTTACTATTAACTCTACAAAACATACGTATCATTTCAAATTCACGAATAACAGCAGTACATGACTGTGTGTCTTTCAGCCAATGGTCATTTACACACAAGACTGCAATCTCTTTTAAATAGTCATTTAGGAGGACTTCTATTTCACCTAGCTTGCTGTCTAAACCCTGCACATTCTGATAGAAAACTGTTAAATTATTTTTGTTTTTTTGATTTCGGTGCACCATTTACCTTACTATTTGTGTGATGCTGCCTGCTAATAAAAACTCCTGGAAATGTTTTGGTGGAGCTGTTTTTCTTCTCAGTCGAAGTTTAATGTTGCCTTCAGATATTTCTTCAGCTGGTGGTGGTGTTGATGGTGTTTCATCTTCTAATGATGAATATTCTTGCAATGATTTGTGTCCAACTGTAGTAGATTATGCTGCTGGTGTGGAAGAGGTAACCCCTTCTGTGAACTTTGTTAGCATTGATAAAGGAGCTGAAACTACATCTGCTAAATCTTAATTTTTATGTTTGAGAATTTCAGTCGCTGTGATGGGTGGTGGTAGTGGTATGGTAGGGCAATTATTGTCTTCAACTGCTAACACTACATTAAGTATTTCTCCATTAATGAATGCTTTTCCAAGTTTATTTCTGTGTAGCCCATGCCTGGTAAAATGACTTCTTTCTGAAGATGGTAGATTCACATACGTGGCATTTTGGAAGCTTCAGCAGATTTTTTCAAATTTTCTATTAGTAACAGCGATTTCTTTGTTGACACAAGATTTTTCCATCAGTTCATGTCTTTGTGGTATACTTGCAACATAGAAGCTCACATTTGTAGTTTTCTGTAGTGTGCTTCTTAGCGGTTTTGTGCCTAGTTTACCCTCATTCCTATAAATGTCCTTAGCACCCCAATTATTAAACAGTTTCTTCCATTCTCCAAAAAATGTTCCCAGTTTTTTTAGAATTTCACTCAAGAGAGTTACTATTTTCCAGATTCACATTAATTTAAACTGTGCTGCAAAATTCAGATTTAAATGATACAGCACACCATGTTGAGTTTACTTTGCTACATAAAGATCATGAATGGGACAAAGGATAATGTAAGCAGAGTTGTGTGTGTGTGTGTGTGTGTGTGTGTGTGTGTGTGTGTGTGTGTGTGTGTGTGTGGGTGGGTGTGTGCTTGCATGTGCGTGTGCATTTGCGTTTGCATTTATTTTTACAAAATATGCCAATATATTGTCAGGAAGTTGTACAAATACATGTGCTACTGCTTACTGTTAAACTTATTACATGAAATGAAGAATATTCATTTTGATATGAGATGTGTCAATCTCCAAATGAATAATTAACACAACAATATGTGGAAGTTAACCCGTTGTTTATTCACACCAACCCTAGCTAATTGCAGTGTTAAAGAAAGGTGTGAGATGTAAAGCACTATCAACTAGGATACAATTTCACTTATGAAGATATACTTTTATAACTATTGCTCTATACTTTTACAAAAGCAGCACTTACATAAGTTTACACCAGATGAAACATAATTGTTTGTATGTGATGATGAACTACAATTTCAAATATTGAAATTTATTCCCAAAATTCAACTTGACTTTAATAGCTATAGATGTAGTACCTAAAGCAGCATGAAAATTTGTGCTGGACCAGGACTCGAACCCAGATTTCCTACTTATGATAGGTGGTTGCCTTACCACATTGACTGTTGTTGTACCACTTAAGCTATTCTGGACCAACCCAAACTTCCACATGTCTCACACGTATCTATTTCTTCTCAAAGATCATTAATTCATTTTACCCAAACTCACACTTCTCATGATTCCCGGATAGGTTTTTTAGAATCAAGACAAAAAGACATCATAGACCACCATTGCCATCTTTGCCATATACATAGTTATATTTGGAGATGAACTACAGTCTCAAATATTGAAATTTATCCCTGAACTTCAATTTTACTGTAATAGGTATAGATGTTCTGTCTAAAGCAACATCTAAATATTTGTGCTGGACTGGGACTCAAACCCAGATTTCCCACTTATCACAAGCAGTTGCCTTACCATGTAGGCTGTCTAAGCATATGCTCCCCAGTTGAATATCAGAAATAAATTTTGAAACATAATTCATTTATGCTTTAATTTGCATTTACACATGTTTGACCATATACCTGAAATGATTTGTATCTTAACTGTTGATGATGCATTTAGTGCAGCAGAATCAAATGCAGATTATATAACAAGACTATTCTTGAATAAGCTATCCAGTGTCATACACTGACACTTATATGTATGAAATATCCCTTTTGAAGAATATTCGTAAGAATAAAACTGTTCACACTTTTTCAAGAGTAACTACAACTCATATATTTTTTATATGACCAAATGACTATTGATTACTGTAAATACATGAAGTTTCTGATCGTGGTTTATAAGTGGAATATGTAATTGTGCAATGTTTCTGTACCCAACAAACGTAGAAGTAGTACAGGTTACAATAAAAAGTCTCAAAACGAAACACTCTGCAGGTGTAGATGATATACCTGATTTCATTATAAAGAAGTGTGGGGACTTGATTACTGAGCCCTTAACCCACCCATGTAACCTATCTTTTGCTACAGGAACTTTTCCTTCATATTTGAAAATAGCAAAAGTAAACCCATTATGCAAGAAAGGAAAAAACTGATATTTCCAACTACAAACCACTGGCGCTTCTGTCTGTTTCCTCAAAGATATTAGAAAAGCTTTTCAATAAGAGGCTAACAGACTTCTTAGAGGACATGGCATTCTGTCAGAATCTCAACATGGATTTAGAGCAAACCGTTCAACCGAATCAGCAGTTCACTCCTTTCTGTTAGAGGCACTGATAGCATCAGACAACAAAAAACTTACAATGGGCAAATTTTTAGATTTGTCAAAGGTATTTGACACCATAAATCATAACAAATTGGTAAACAAGCTAGAAAGTCTTGGAATTAGGGGAACAGCTAACAACTGGCTCAGCTCTTATCTTAAGAACAGGGAACAATGTGTGGAAATAGATCAAGAAAGGGACAATGTCATTAGGAAATCTAATTCCAAGCTACTGATTGTTAAATATGGAGTGCCACAAGGATCAGTAATGGGCCCTGTTCTGTTCTTACTCTATGTAAATTACCTAAACATAAGCAATGACAGCAGTAAAATATTTCAATTTGCTGATGATACAAGTGTTCTAATTACAGAAAACTCAGAAGAAATTCTTGAAAAAAAAAAAAACATTAAAGAAGCAACTGACAGGCTAATATATTACTTTGATGACAATGACTTAATAATAAACACTGAAAAAAACTGTAGCTGTGGATATACACACAGCACAAACAAAAAATCTGATATCACCCAATCTACACTATATGGACAGACAATTGCCAAAACAGTCTGTACCAAATTTCTGGGACTTCATCTACAAGACAACTTTAAATGGAAAGCACATATTGAGCAAATGAACAAAAAATTAAGTACTTCTTGTTTTGTGTTACATACATTAAAAAATTGTAGCAGCTAGAACACCCTCCAGTGTGTATATTATGCAGTTGTACACTCTCACCTCCGGTATGGGATTATGTTCTGGGGAAATTTTGGAGATGCCATCAAAACACTCAAAATTAAAAAAAAAAATTATAAGAATAATGGAAGGGGTAGATAACTGCAAATCATGTAGACCATTGTTTTAAAAAAGAATGCTCCTGCCACTTCCTTGCATTTATACACTTGAAAATATAATGTATTTAAAGCCAACTTACATACAAAAAGACCACTCATCACTCAAAATCACACAATACACAGCTATGATACAAGACAAAAATTGGATGTACATTTTCAAAGTGCCAACATAAAGTTATTTCAAAATGGCCTTATCCATCCTAGTATCAAACTATACAATGCCTTACCATATACCATTAAACTCATACAAAACATTGGTCACTTCAAATCTAAATTGAAGTCGTACTTGGTTGATCACTGCCTTTACACAGTAAATGAATACCTAAAAAACTAAATTTTTCTATGTTAACCGAATGTAGTCTTATTCAGAAGAATATTTTTATTTTATCTCTCTGTATATAGTGTACCTAACAACATTCATTTAAGTATTCATCATTAATTGATATATTAATGTCTTTTATTATGTACAAAGGTATATTATATGTAAAAATGTTAATATTAACATAAAAATCCAAATATCTCTTGCACATTGTGGAGCTCTAGATGAAAATGGACCAATAAATCAAAAATAAATCAGAAGCACTACCTACATTTTGAAGTGAGATTACCTACACAGTTATTCTTAGAATAATATTAACAATGTTGACAAAATTCTAGAATTGATTCTAATTAGTAGTCCACTTAGTTACCAATTTTTCATGCAAAATTTGGCTCAGAGTTGGTGCACCTATGCAGGAGGTAATAAAAGACTGCAAAAAAATCTAAGTCATTAACTGAAATGATGCTTCCTTTGGGATTGGAAATATTATATTCTTCTTGAAGTCTGAGGGCATTTCACCTGTCCCATACATCTTGCTCACCAGATGTTAGAGTTTTGTCAGGACTGGCTCTCCCAAGGCCATCAGTAGTTCCAATGGAATGTTGTCTATTCCGGGGGCCTTGTTTCGACTCAGGTCTTTCAGTGCTCTGTCAAACTCTTCACACAGTATCGTATCTCCCATTTCATCTTCATCTACATCCTCTTCCATTTCCATTATATTGTCCTCAAGTACATCGCCCTAGTATAGACCCTCTATATACTCCTTCCACCTTTCTGCTTTCCCTTCTTTGCTTAGAACTGGGATTCCATCAAAGCTCTTGATATTCATGCAAGTGGTTCTCCTTTCTTCAAAGGTCTCTTTAATTTTCCTGTAGGCAGTATCTATCTTACCCCTAGCGAGATAAGCCTCTACAACCTTACATTTGTCCTCTAGTCATCCCTGCTTAGCCGTTTTGCACTTCCTGTCTATCTCATTTTTGAGACGTTTGTTTTTCTTTTTGCCTGCTTCATTTACTACATTTTTATATTTTCTCCTTTCATCAATTAAATTCAATATTTCTTCTGTTATCCAAGGGTTTCTACTAGCCCTCATCTTTTTACCTATTTGATCCTCTGCTGCCTTCACTATTTCATCCCTCAAAGCTACCCATTCTTCTTCTACTGTATTTCTTTCCCCCATTACTGTTAATTGTTCCCTTATGCTCTCCCTGAAACTCTGTACAACTTCTGGTTCTTTCAGTTTATCCAGGTCCCATCTCCTTAAATTCCCACCTTTTTGCACTTTCTTCAGTTTTAATCTACAGTTCATAACCAATAGAGTGTGGTCAGAGTCCACATCTGCTCCTGGAAATGTCTCACAATTTAAAACATGGTTCCTAAATCTCTGTCTCACCATTATATAATCTATCTGATACCTTTTAGTATCTCGAGGGTTCTTCTATGTAGACAACCTTCTTTCATGATTCTCGAACCAAGTGTTAGCTATGATTAAGTTATGCTCTGCGCAAAATTATACCAGGCGGCTTCCTTTTTCATTTCTTAGCCCCAATCCATATTTACCTACTATGTTTCCTTCTCTCCCTTTTCCTACTCTCGAATTCGTCACCCATGACTATTATATTTTCGCCTCCCTTCACTACCTGAATAATTTCTTTTATTTCATCGTACATTTCATGAATTTCTTCGTCATCTGCAGAACTAGTTGGCACATAAACTTGTACAACAATAGTAGGCGTGGGCTTCGTATCTATCTTGGCTACAATAATGCGTTCACTATGTTGTTTGTAGTAGCTTACCCATACTTCTATTTTTTTTTATTCATTATTAAACCTACTCGTGCATTACCCCTATTTGATTTTGTATTTATAACCTTCTATTCACCTGACCAAAAGTCTTGCTCCTCCTTCCACTGAACTTCACCAATTCCCACCATATCTAACTTTAATCTATCCATTTCCCTTTTTAAATTTTCTAACCTACCTGCCCGATTAAGGGATCTGACATTCCATGCTCCGATCCATAGAAAGCCAGTATTCTTTCTCCTGATAACGACGTCGCCTTGACTAGTCCCCGCTCGGAGATCCGAATGGGAGACTATTTTACCTCCGGAATATTTTATCCAAGAGGATGCCATCATCATTTAATCATACAGTAAAGCTGCATGCTGTCAGGAAAAAGTACGGCTGTAGTTTCCCCTTGCTTTCAGCCGTTCGCAGTACCAGAACAGCAGGGCCATTTTGTTAGTGTTACAAGGCCAGATCAGTCAATCATCCAGACTGTTGCCCCTGCAACTACTGAAAAGGCTGCTGCCCCTCTTTAGGAACCGCACGTTTGTCTGGCCTCTCAACAGATACCCCACCATTGTGGTTGCACCTACGGTACGGCAATCTGTATCGTTGAGGCACGCAAGCCTCCCCACCAACGGCAAGGTTCATGGTTCATGGGGGGGCACATAAACATAGTTTATCCTAATAAATGCAAAACTATTAGGGCTAAAACAAACAAAAAAAATGGTACACCAAAGAAATTAAACAAGCAAGAGATGAACTGATTGAACTTTACAAAAATTATCAGTAAAACAAAGAACGTAATTGTCATGAAGACTTCAGGTTCAAGAAAAAAGTATACACTAGGAGAATAAGAGAAGCAAAGGCTAGCCACCAAAAACTCAAAATACAAACATCTTATAACATCTCCACAACTGTCTGGAATTATATAAATGAGAAAAGAAAAGAGTCACATGTCTTAAAAGATACAGAGGAAGGGAAAAAAGTGACAGATCAACAACATGTGTGTAATATCTTCAATCAGCACTACATCTACATCTACATACTTACTCCGCAATCCATCATATGGTGCATGACGGAGGGTACCTTGTACCACAACTATTATCTTCTCTCCCTGTTCCACTCCCAAACAGAACGAGGGAAAAATCACTGGCTATATGCCTCTGTACGAGTCCTAATCTCTCTTATCTTATCTTTGTGCTCCTTATGTGAAATGTAAGTTGTTGGCAGTAAAATTGTACTGCAGTCAGCCTCAAATGCTGTTTCTCTAAATTTCTTCAGTAGCGATTCACAAAAAGAACGCCTCCTTTCCTCTAGAGACTCCTACCCGAGTTCCTGAAGCATTTATGTAACACTCGTATTATGATCAAACCTACCAGTAACAAACCTAGCAGCCCACCTCTGAATTGCTTCTATGTCCTCCCTCAATAGACCTGATAGGGATCCCAAACGCTCGAGCAGTACTCAAGAATAGGTCATATTAGTGTTTTATAAGCGGTCTCCTATACAGATGAACCACATCTTCCCAAAATTCTACCAATGAACCGAAGACAACTATCCGCCTTCCCCACAACTGCCATCACACGCTTGTCCCACATCATATCGCTCTGCAATGTTACGCCCAAATATTTAATCGACTTGACTGTGTCAAGTGCTACACTACTAATGGAGTATTCAAACATTACAGGATTCTGTTTCCTATTAATCTGCATTAATTTACATTTATCTATATTTAGAGTTAGCTGCCATTCTTTACACCAATCACAAAACCTGTCCAAGTCATCTTGTATCCTCCTACAGTCACTCAACGATGACAGCTTCCCCTACACGACAGCATCATCAGCAAACAGCCGCACAGTGCTATCCACCCTATCCAAAAGATCATTTATGTAGATAGAAAACAAAAGTGGACCTACCACACTTCCCTGGGGCACTGCAGATGATACCCTCACCTCCGATGATTTATGTAGATAGAAAACAAAAGCGGACCTACCACACTTTCCTGGGGCACTCCAGATGATACCCTCACCTCCGATGAACACTCACCATCGAGGACAATGTACTGGGTTCTATTACTTAAGAAGTCTTCGAGACACATACTTGGGAACCAATCCCATATGCTCGTACCTTAGTTAGGAGTCTGCAGTGGGGCACCGAGTCAAGCGCTTTCCGGAAGTCAAGGAATATGGCATCCGTCTGATACCCTTCATCCATGGTTCACAAGATATCATGTGAAAAAAGGGTGAGTTGCGTTTTGTAGGAGCGATGCTTTCTAAAGCCGTGCTGATGCATGGACAGCAACTTCTCTGTCGCAAGGAAATTCTTTATATTCTAACTAAGAATATGTTCGAGAATCCTGCAACAAACCGATGTTAAGGATATTGGTCTCTAATTTTGAGGATCCGTCCTTCTACCCTTCTTATATACAGGCGTCACTTGCGCTTTTTTCCAGTTGCTTGGGACTTTACGTTGGGCAAGAGATTCGTGATAAATGCAAGCTAAGTAAGGAGCCAATGCAGTAGAGTACTCTCTGTAAAACCGAATTGGAATCCCATCAGTACCTGGCAATTTATTTATTTTCAACCCATTGAGCTGCTTCACAACCCCAAGGATGTCTATCACTATGTCCTCCATACGGGAATCTGTACGAGACTCAAACGGCGGTATGTTTGTATGATTCTCCCACGTGAAAGATTTCTCAAATGCTAAATTTAAAATTTCAGCTTTCGTTTTGCTATCTTCCATTGCCAGGCCAGACTGATCAGTGAGTGACTGGATGAAAGCCTTCGACCCCCTTACCAATTTTACCTAAGACCAGAATTTCCTTGGGTTTCCAGCAAGATCTTTTGCTAAGGTATGACGGTGGTAGTGGTTGAATGCTTCGCACATTACAGCAGCACGGACCTCTACTAACTTTTTCCTCTCCTCATTCTCCCGATCTTTCTTGTATGGCAAGTGCAAATGTCTTTGCTTCCTGAGCATTCTCCGAATTGTGCTGTTAAACCACAGTGGGTCTTTTCCATCCGTAACCCACTTTTTCAGCACATACTTCTCCAATGCGTGATTTACAGTGTGTTTAAAATTTGCCCATAATTCTTCCACGTCCATCATACCGGAAGCAAATGAAGTTGATTCATTTACTGAGTGGGATGCTAGCAACTGCTTATCTGCTCTTTCTAGTAAGAATACTCTCCTAGCCTTCTTGACCAACTTTTTAACTTTTGTAACCATGTAATGACACATCATGATCAGTAATCCCTGTCTCAACACTGACACCGTCAATGAGGTCTGGTCTGTTCGTGGCTACAAGATGTAAAATATTTACATTATGTGTTGGCTGTCAACTTAGCTGCTCAAGACAGTTTTCGGATAATGTGTTCAAAAATAATTCACATGACCGCTTGTCTGTACCACCTGTAATGAATCCATAGACTACATAGCTATAGTGGAGAAACTTCTAAAACAAAATGTTTAATTACAAAAGGGCATGGAAAGTCTGAAAAGTTTGCCTGATGGTTTATACCTACACCCTATGGATGAACTGGAAGTTAAAAAAAAATAGAGCACTAAAAATAAAAATAAAGAGGGTTTGGACAGCATATTAGCAAAAATGGTCAAACATTGTGCTAGATATCTTGCAAAGCCTCAGATTCCTGATAAATTTAGTTATGAAAGAAGGGATATTCCCAAAATGTTTATAAAGGAGTAAGGTAGAGTCACTATTTAAAGGAGAGGAGAAAGGAGATTCAGGTAAGCTATAGATCCATAATGATCACAACTCTTCTACCTAAAACTGTAGAACAATTGATTAAAGACAGAGTTATAAACTTTATATGAAACAAAATGTCTCAAACAAAGCACAACATGGATTTAGAAAGGGGAAATACACTAAGACTACAGTGGTAAACTCCATAAAGCACATCACTAAGGCAGTGGACCATCAAAGGAGAGTATCTGGTGTATACTTAAACCTTTCAAAAGCTTTTGATTGCACCTGTCATAAAATTCTTGTAGAAAAACTGGACTGCTGTGGCATAAGAGAAAAAGCTGCAGACATTATAAGACAGTGTGTTGAAATAAATCCAGAAATACATAGAAAAACGCCTACGCTGATTTTCTGGAGGTAAAATATGGAACAGCTGAGGTTTCAGTACTAGGACCTCTGCTCTTTATCTCATATATAAATGATATGCCTACTGCAGTTAATGAAAAAAGTGATTATGTATGTTGACGACACATCTTTATTAGTGTGTAGTGACTCAGTGGAGGATTTGGAAAAGAGAGCAAGTGAGAATCTGGAAATTGCAGAACAATATTTTAGAAAAAATAATTTATTGATCAACAGAAAGAAAGCTATGTGTAAAAAAAAAATTGAAACAAACAGACCTATCATCTCAAAGAAATTTATTCTGAACATTGCAGAGTTAGAAGAAGTGAGCTGTAATAGGTTTCTGGGACTAGAGGTGGACCAGTCTCTGACAGAAATAACCACATTGATAAGTACTGTTCAAAAAGAAGTACAAATATAATTTTAATGAAAAGAATGAGCTACAAGGTCTGTTCAAAAAGTTCGAGAACATTCGTAATTTTGTGCCAGTGCTGTGTTGGAGGAAAATGCGGTTGGCATCCCTGCACAGGCCTCTGTTTAATGTGTAAGTGCTGGAAGTTTCATTGTTGTATGTCTGTTAGTTATTGTTCAGAGCTACATTGAGTCTTGTTTTGTGTTGCATACATTAAAAAATTGTACCAGCTACAGCACTCTTCAGTGTGTATATTATGCAGTCATACAGTCTCACCTCTGGTATGGGATTATGTTCTCGGTAAAGTCTGGAGATGCCATCAAAACATTCGAAATAAAAAAAAAAGAATAGTGGAGGGGATAGATAATCGCAAATTGTTTTAAAAAAAAGGATTACCCTGATTCTTCCTTGTGTATATACACTTGAAACTATAATATATTTAAAAGAAAACTTACACGCAAAAAGACCACTCGTCACTCAAAATCACATAACACGCAGCTATGACACAAGACAAAAATTGGATGTACATGTTCAAAGTGCAACAAAAAGTTAGTTCAAAACAGTCTTATCCATCCTAGTATCAAACTATTCAATACCTTACCAGATACCACTAAACACATACAGAACACTGGTCACTTCAAATCTAATTTGAAGACCTATTTAGTTGATCACTGCTTTTATACAGTAAATGAATATCTACACAAATAAATTTTTCTATGTTAACCCAATGTAGTCTCATACAGAATAACATTTGTATATTATCTCTCTGTATATAGCATAAAAACAGTTATTTAAGTATTCATCATTAATTGATATATTAATATGTGTTTTCTGTACAAAGATATAATTATATATAAAATTGTTACTATTAAAATAAAAATCCAAATATCTCTTGCACGTTGTAGAGCTGTAGATGGAAGTGGATCAATAAATCATGAGTCAAGACCAGAAAGACCTTTACGTTGCAATCTGTGAAGAGCTTTTGATCATGCAAATGAGAACAAGATGTTCCTTAAGAGAATCATAATTGGTGATGACACATGGGGCAACAGTGAAGATGTTGAGACTGAGGTTCAGTCTTCACAGTGGGTTAGAAAAGGTTCTCCAAGACCAGAAAAAACATGTCAGGTCAGGTCAGGTCAAATGTCAAAGCCATACTGATAGTTTTCTTTTACTTTGAAGGATTAGATTATCATGAATTTGTGTCACAGGCACAAAATGTTAATTGGTGGTACAGTCGGGACATGTTGTGATGCCTGAAAGAAAATGGGGGGAAGGAAATGGCCTGAAATTTCGTGAGACAATTCATGGCTCTAGCATCACGATAATGCACCCGCACATTGATCCTTGTCGATGCATGACTATTGCACAAAAAACAAAATCACTGTGCTGTCTCAGCTTCTGTACTCTCCAGCCTTGGACCCTGTGGACTTTTTCATATTTCCAGAGTTGAAAACCCAGTTGAAATGATGAAAATTTGCAATGATAGGTGAGGTAAAATAAATTCTCAGATGGTGCTTCATATGATCCGGAAAGAGGCACACTATGACTGCTTCCGGAAGGGGGAACAGCTTTGGGAGTGGAGTATCAATTGTGGAGGAGAGTATCTCAAAGAAGACCATGCACAATAAGTAATAGGCAAGTGCAGAAAACATTTGTGGACAAAGTTCTGGAATTTTTTGAACAGACTGTGTATATGGTAAACACAGAAACCTTGCTAAAAATATACTGTGGACTGTCTTCCCACACATATTGTACTGTATACTAATATGGGGAGGAGAAGTAAATGTACATATTCCAAGAATCTTAAAACTTCAAAAGAAAGCCATAAGATGCTTAGCTAAACTAATACCACAGGAATCTCACAAAAACAAATTCAGAGTATTTAAAATATTGACTGTGCCAAGTTTCTACATATATGAGATAATACTTCTTTTAATGGTAAATTGCACAGCATCTCTAAACAGAGATTTAGACAATCACCACACAAGAACTGTAGATAACAAAAAATTAAAATGACAGATACAGACCCTACAAATGCAGGAAACTTATTTTATAACAGGGTGCCACTTATTATAAAGGAAGTGAACACTTTCAAAAGAAAACTGAAAGAACATCTCACCTCTCAATGTTGGTATGAGGTGAAGAAGTATTTGTAGTCAAATCCACAGGACAAATGTAAAGTTGGGGAACAAATTTCCTTAAAGAAGGAAAATAGAAAATGAAGTGCAGTGCTGAAAATACAGAAGAAAACATACAGACTAAGTATACTGGTGCAGATATGATAAAAATGAATTTTCACTATGTGTTATATTTCTAAATATTTTCTGCCGTATGGTCGACACACAGGGTGAGTCACTAACTATTGCCACTAAGAATAACTCCGAAAGTATGATAGAAGCTGAAAAGCTTGGGGACAAAAGTTGCATAGGACAATGGAGGCCATAACACTATGTTGGTTTTTTGTTGCTAGGTGGGGTTGCTTCAGAGATATGAAGGTCAACTTTTTTTTAAAATGGGATGCTATAGTTTGGTACTTATTTTCTGATAGCGGCTATCGAGATGAATCCAATGACGTGTAACAGTAAGGTCTCTGAAGGTCAACGAAGATCACAAAAGTGGTGTGAATGTCCATTTACAGAAGTTGTTTGAAGTGATGACCATTGGTATCAATGCAGTGCTGCATTCTTATCATGGATTGAGTGGTATTCCTTATCACATCAGCACTTATCGAAGCATGTGCTCTGACAATTCTCTCTCGCATATCTTCAGGTGTAGTTGGAACATCTTTATAAACAATGTCTTTTATGAATCCCCACAAGAAAAAATCCAGAGGTGTCAAGTCTGGTGAACAAGACAGACACGACACATCTCCTCTGTATTCAATCCAATGATTTGGGAATTGTCTCTGCAACTCATTTCTAGCCATCAGTGAAAAATGTGTAGGACACCCATCATGTTGATACTACATTCTGTTCCTTGTTCCTAAAGGTATTTCTTCCAATAACAGACCTAATGTTTCTTGCAGGAATGTGGTGTACTTCCTACCACTAAGATTGCCTTTGATGAAATACGGGCCTATAATTCTGCCTTCTGGGATCTCTCACGATACATTCACCAACCACAGTTTTTGCTGTGCAACTTGGCACAGCCAACATGACTTTTCAGTTGCCCAATAATGCATGTTATGCAAATTAACATTTCCATGTTTCATGAATGAATACTCATCAGTAAATAAAATCAAATAAATAAATGTGTCATCCCTCTAAATCTGAAGTTAGCCCATCAGCAGAATTCAATGTGATTCATACAATCTGTAGGATATGGTATGTTGTTGTGGTCATCAGTCCTGAGACTGGTTTGATGCAACTCTCCATGCTACTCTATCCTGTGCAAGCTTCTTCATCAGTACTTACTGCAACCTACATTCTTCTGAATCTGCTTAATGTATTCATCTCTTGGTCTCCCTCGACAATTTTTACCCTCCACGCTGCCCTCCAATGTTAAATTTGTGATCCCTTGATGCCTCAGAACATGCCCTACCAACCTGTCCCTTCTTCTTGACAAGTTGTGCCACAAACTCCTCTTCTCCCCAATTCTATTCAATACCTCCCCATTAGTTATGTGATCTACTCATCTAATCTTCAGCATTCTTCTGTAGCACCACATTTCGAAAGCTTCTATTCTCTTCTTGTCCAAACTATTTATTGTCCACGTTTCACTTCCATACAAATACTTTCAGAAATGACTTCCTGACACTTAAATCTATACTCAATGCTAACAAATTTCTCTTCTTCGAAAACGCTTTCCTTGCCATTGCCAGTCTACATTTTATATCCTCTCTATTTTGACCATCATCAGTTATTTTTCTCCCCAAATAGCAAAACTCCTTTACAATGTTAAGTGTCTCATTTCCTAATCTAATTCCCTCAGCATCACACGACTTAATTCGACTACATTCCATTATCCTCATTTTGCTTTTGTTGATGTTCATCTTATACCCTCCTTTCAAGACACTGTCCATTCCATTCTGCTGCTCTTCCAAGTCCTTTGCTGTCTCTGACGGAATTACAATGTCATTGGCAAACCTCAAAGTTTTTATTTCTTCTCTGTGGATTTTAATACCCACTCCGAACTTTTCTTTTGTTTCCTTCACTGCTTGCTCAATATACAGATTGAATAGTATTGAGGAGAGGCTACAACCCTGCCTCACTCCCTTCCCAACCACTGATTCCCTTTCATGTCCCTTGACTCTCATAACTGCCATCTGCTTTCTGTACAAATTATAAATAGCCTTTCGCTCCCTATATTTTCCCCCTCCACCTTCAGAATTTGAAAGAGAGTATTCCAATCAACATTGTCAAAAGCTTTCTCTAAGTCAACAAATGCTAAAAATGTAGGTTTGCCTTTTCTTAATCTTTCTTCTAAGTCAAGTCGTTTGGTCGGTATTGCCTCACGTGTTCCAACATTTCTACGGAATCCGAACTGATCTTCCCTGAGGTCG
Source organism: Schistocerca gregaria (assembly GCF_023897955.1). Taxonomy (NCBI): domain Eukaryota; kingdom Metazoa; phylum Arthropoda; class Insecta; order Orthoptera; family Acrididae; genus Schistocerca; species Schistocerca gregaria. The sequence continues at coordinate 76,323,946 of NC_064931.1, forward strand.
GTTTCTATCACTTTTTCCGTTCGTATGTAAAGAATTCGCGTTAGTATATTGCAGCTGTGACTTATAAAATTGATAATTTGGTAATTTTCACATCTGTCCATACCTGCTTTCTTTGGAATTGGAATTATTATATTATTCTTGACGTCATAGAGTATTTCGCCTGTCTCCTACATCTTGCTCACCAGATGTTAGAGTTTTGTCAGGGCTGGCTCTCCCAAGGCTGTCAGTAGTTCTAATGGAATGTTGTCTACTCCCGGGGCCTTGTTTCGACTAGGGTCTTTCAGTGCTCTGTCAAACTCTTCACGCAGTATCATATCTCCCATTTCATCTTCATCTACATCCTCTTCCATTTCCATAATACTGTCCTCAAGTACATTGCCCTTGTATAGACCCTCTATATACTCCTCCCACCTTACTGCTTTCCCTTCTTTGCTTAGAACTGGGTTTCCATCTGAGCTCTTGATATTCATGCAAGTGGTTCTCCTTTCTCCTAAGGTCTCTTTAATTTTCCTGTAGACAGTATCTATCTTACCCCTAGTGAGATAAGCCTCTACATTCTTACATTTGTTCTCTAGCCGTCCCTGCTTAGCCATTTTGCACTTCCTGTCGATATCATGTTTGAGATGTCTGTATTCCTTTTTGCCTGCTTCATTTACTGCATTTTTATATTTTCTCCTTTCATCAATTAAATTCAATATTTCTTCTGTTACCCAAGGGTTTCTACTAGCCCTCGTCTTTGTACCTATTTGATCCTCTGCTGCCTTCACTACTTCATCCCTCAAAGCTACCCATTCTTCTTCTACTGTATTTCTTTCCCCCATTCCTGTCAATTGTTCCCTTATGCTCTCCCTGAAACTCTGTACAACCTCTGGTTCTTTCAGTTTATCCAGGTCCCATCTCTTTAAATTCCCACCTTTTTGCAGTTTCTTCAGTTTTAATCTACAGTTCATAACCAATAGATTGTGGTCAGAGTCCACATCAGCCCCTGGATATGTCTTACAATTTAAAACCTGGTTCCTAAATCTCTGTCTTACCATTATATAATCTATCTGATACCTTTTATTATCTCCAGGGTTCTTCCACGTAGACAGCCTTCTTTCATGATTCTTGAACCAAGTGTTAGCTATGATTAAGTTATGCTCTGTGCAAAAATTCTACCGGGTGGCTTCCTCTTTCATTTCTTAGCCCCAATCCATATTCACCTACTATGTTTCCTTCTCTCCCTTTTCCTACTCTAGAATTCCAGTCACCCATGACTATTAGATTTTCTTCTCCCTTCACTACCTGAATAATTTCTTTTATATTCTCATACATTTCATCAATTTCTTCATCATCTGCAGAGCTAGTTGGCATATAAACTTGTACTACTGTAGTAGACATGGGCTTCGTGTCTATCTTGGCCACAATAATGCATTCACTATGTTGTTTGTAGTAGCTTACCCATACTCCTATTTTTTTTATTCATTATTAAACCTACTTGTGCATTACTCCTATTTGATTTTGTATTTACAACCCTGTATTCACCTGACCAAAAGTCTTGTTCCTTCTGCGACCGAACTTCAATGATTCCCACTATATCTAACTTTAACCTATCCATTTCCGTTTTCAAATTTTCTAACCTACCTGCCCGATTAAGGGATCTGACATTCCACGCTCCGATCCGTAGAAAACCAGTATTCGTCCTTCTGATAATGACGTCGTCTTGACTAGTCCTTGCCCGGAGTTCCGAATGGGGGCCTATTTTACGTCCGGAATATTTTACCCAAGAGGACACCATCATCATATAATCATACAGTAAAGCTGCATGCTCTCGGGAAAAAGTACGGCTGTAGTTTCCCCTTGCTTTCAGCCGTTCGCAGTGCCAGAACTGCAAGACCATTTTGGTTAGTGTTACAAGGCCAGATCAGTCAGTCATCCACACTGTTGCCCCTGCAACTACTGAAAGGGCTGCTGCATCTCTTCAGGAACCACACGTTTGTCTGGCCTCTCAACAGATACCCCTCCATTGTGGTTGCACCTACAGTACAGCTACCTGTATCATTGAGGCACTCAAGCCTCCCCACCAACAGCAAGGTCCATGGTTCATGGACAAGGATCTCGAACCACAGTAGCAAGAGTACCAATTTGCATTTCATCGTTAGTAACTTTTCTTTGCTAGATATGTTTCTGATGCATTAAAGATCCAGTTGTTCTCAATTCATTATATGCATATTTAAATGTATGACTTATAGGATGAATATATTGAGGATATCTTTCAGTGTATATGTCTCCAGCTCTCACTGAATTTCGTTGGCATTCTCCATAAATGAGATACATAGCAGCTTGTTTACCGAAGGAATACATCATTCACATTGACCTGATTTGACTTACTGTTCCTATTAGTGTTGTATTGTGAAACCGTCAAATGGTGTTTACATGTCAGTGGCATATTAGATGGATACACTGTATTCAGCAAATATTTACTATTTGCATGGTCTACAAGAGAGAATTGCCTGAGCATGTGCTTCAATAAGTGCTGCACTGATAAGGATACCACTCAATCCATGATAAGAAGATTGAGACACTGCATTGATATCAATGGTCACCACTTTGAACACCTTCTGTAAATGGACGTTCATGCCACCTTTGTGACCTTCGTTGACCTTCAAAGAACTTACTGTTACGCATCATTGGATTTGTCTCGATAGTTGCTATCAGAAAATAAGTACCAAACTATAGCATCCCATTTTAAAAAAAAGTTGACATCATATCTCTGAAGCGACCCCACCTAGCAAGATAAAACCAACCTCATATTATGGCTCCCCTTGTCCCATGCAACTGTTGAACTACTATCATACCTCCAGAGTTATTCTAGATGACAATAGTTAGTGACTCACCCTGTATATGATATAAAAAATTAGTTTCAGTTTTGTCTAAATGTATTTGTATTTTCAGTAGTATGACAAAAATAAATAACTTTGCTGACTTTCTTTAAGTATGCAGGACTGTTGCATAAATTAATGTAGGTTATTGGCATATTTCATCATTGTGTATAAATATTGATTATCTATAAAACATTGTTACAAAAAACTTTTCATGTCTCAATGACAAACTTCTAAGAAATTTGTTTTATTCTTTATAAAACTGTAACTGTGACAAGGCTAATATAATTGTAAACTATGATCTATGGACTAAAAAGAAACTAAAAAGATTGCTAAAACAAGTAAATATGACTTAGTTATGTTATATATCATACTTGTAGTAACTGATAACAAAATTTCCTGGAAATATTTGAATTTTAATTTATATGACATTCAAAACTATAAGACTTTAATCGCACATCGATCATTTGAAACCATAAAAACTTCCTGTAGTTGTGTTCTGACTGAACTGTTGGTGATGGAGGGTGTGTATAATTTTTAGAGAAAGAACAAGCAAGAAGAAGAGATACATCTTTTGGTCATATTTCAGAGACAATTTTCCATTATATTTGTGAATCCATGAAGAAGAAAAAAGACTTGCAATAAGGGAAATTCGTAAAAAGGTGTTTGTGTGTGTGTGTGTGTGTGTGTGTGTGTGTGTGTGTGTGTGTGTGTGTGTGTGTGTGTGTGTAACTACTCAACATTTCTATGTAGTATGATTAGTTGCCAACGACCTTGCCGCAGTGGTAACACTTATTCCTGTCAGATCACTGAAGTTAAAGTGCCGTTGGGCTGGGCTAGGACTTGGAAGGGTCACCGTCTGGTTTGCTGATTGCTGTTGGCAAGGGGTGTGCACTCAGCCCTTGTGAGGCAAACTGAGGAACTACTTGATTGAGAAGAAAGCGGCTCCGGCCTTGTGAACTTACATATGGCCGGGAGAGCAGTGTGCTAACCACATGCCTCTGCGTATCCGCATCCAGTGATGCCTGTGGGCTGAGGATGACATGGCAGCTAGTCAGCCTCCATGGCCTGTTTGGGTGGAGTTTAGTTTAGTTAGTGTGATTAACTAATAGTATTTATCACCAGTTAGCTATACAAACAAATACAGACACCAAAATTATTGTACAACATGATACTTTGTAGTTGGGGGAGGGGGTGTAAAGTAGCAGAATGTGAGGACATTTAACAAAAACTGGGATTACAACCATTTAAAAATATCCAATACTACATTACATACTTCACATGAAGTTTTGTAAAGCTATAACAGTGAATTGTAATGTTGTTAATTCACTGTCTTGATGAACGTGAGGTACCTGAAGTGTAGCTAAAATGATACATAGCTAATATGTAACAGTATCTAATCACTACCTAAAAATGTGTAAAGACCACTGTAAACAAAAGTCCAAACTACGTTTTCCTAAATTTGTACACAGAAAAGTGATAGCAGTTATTATTCAGCTGTTCATAAACACACATGATTCATATTAGTATCAAAATCAAATCTGTATTTATGAAGTTAGTATAAAAAGTAATTCAAACATTTCTGTAGAAAAGTGTAGCAACACAGATTGATAAACAAGCAACAAACTAAATAATGGAACTAAACATAAAAAAATGGCTCTGAGCACTATGGGACTTAACATCTGTGGTCATCAGTCCCCTAGAACGTAGAACTACTTAAACCTAACTAACCTAAGGACATCACACACATCCATGCCCGAGGCAGGATTCGAACCTGCGACCGTAGCAGTCCTGCGGTTCCGGACTTAGCGCCTGAACTAAACATATTAAAATGTGTTCTTCATTGGATTGCCCCACATCAGTGACTACCCTACAGTAGTGACACAATGCAGAACGAGTGAATTAGTGGAGTTGGCATAAAAATGGAGGACAGCAACAGCACTTCTTACCCACCAAACAGTAATATGACACGTACCCGTCAACATTAGCAGTGTGAGCAAATGGCTCCCAAAGGCAGGAACTTACAAAACATCAAATTACCAGTGTTCTGGACCTCAAGCTCAGAACTCTGGTTCCTGTATGTGGAAAGTGTTTTCTGCCAGTATAACATACAGGATGGCATGTTACAGTTGCTGCATAATCAAGTACTTCACACAGTCACTTGAATACAGGCTCTGCAGATTAATGGTGGACAATGGCTTAGAAAACATGTCCCCCACCCAACTACTGTATGACCTGCAGGAGCTAGTGGGACCTGACATACTTTCGGAGCAGTCCCTCTCCATAATGTGGCTCAGCAGGCTTCCAAGAAACATGAGATTCATCCCTGCAGCAGATAAAAATGCTTCACTACAACTGCTGGCAGACAAAGCTGAAAGTACGGTGGTTAGCACCAAGGTACAGTGCAAAATTATACGCCAACAGTTCTGCCTCAAACATTTCAGCAGCTGCAACAAACCCTGCCCTCAGTGCAAGTGTGTTGTGGGAAAAACAGATCTTCACATCAACTCACCTTAGGGATTAAAGTGCATGCCTTGCAGGTGGCAGCACTAGGGAGAGCAATGCCAAGGCAGACAGATAAAAATGAACTAGCTAATGGAAGGCACCAAAAAGATGAGAGGGTTTGGTAACAAGGCTCACAATTGCTCACAAGGGAACCTTCCCATTGCACCCCCCTCAGATTTAGTTATAAGTTGGCACAGTGGATAGGCCTTGAAAAACTGAACACAGATCAATCGAGAAAACAGGAAGAAGTTGTGTGGAACTATAAAAAAATAAGCAAAATATACAAACTGAGTAGTCCATGCACAAGATAGGCAACATCAAGGATAATGTAAGCAAAGGAGCACCGTGGTCCTGTGGTTAGCGTGGGAAGCTGCGGAACGAGAGGTCCTCAGTTCAAGTCTTCCCTCGAGTGATAAGTGTACTTTCTTTATTTTCGTAAAGTTATGATCTGTGCGTTCGTTCATTGACGTCTCTGTTCACTGTAATAAGTTTAGTGTCTGTGTTTTGCGACCACACCGCAAAACCGTGCGATTAGTAGACGGAAGGACGTGCCTCTTCAATGGGAACGGAAAACATTTGATTGCAAGGTCATAGGTCAACTGATCCCCAACACAGGAAAACACGTCTGATGTATTGTATACAACACTGGTTGACGGCATATGCGTCACATGACAGGAATATGTTGTTGACCCACTTATCTTGTACACTTGGCGAATGGGTAAAAAGATTCTTCTACCTTGCCCGATTTAGGTTTTCGTGTGGATGTGATAATCACTCCCAAAAAAAGTTATGAAAACATGAGAGTTTGTGACATACACTGAAAACAAAAAAATTTACTTTTCACTGGAAGGCAGACTTGAACCCAGGACCTCTCGTTCCACATCTGCTCACACTAACCACGGGACCATGGCACTCCTGGGCTCACGGTATCCTTGATGTTGCCTATGTTGCGCATGGACTACTCAGTTTGTATATTTTGCTTATTTTTTCATAGTTCCACACAACTTCTTCCTGTTTTCTTGATTGATCTGTGTTCAGTTTTTCAAGACATGTCCACTGTGCCAACTTATAATTAAATCTGAGGGGGGTGCAATGGGGAGGTTCACTTGTCAGCACCGTGCTAGTACTCAACTGTCCCCAACAGCCACTAAAGGTTGCAGCTCACGTTTTTGTCTGTGGCATGTGCCTGGACATGCTACAAATGATGTTGTCCATGTTGACCTCCACATTGTCATCTCGGTCTATTGTCATGCTGATTTTGCCACATGCATCTTTGCGATGGGGTTCAGGCTTACAATGGACATGAATAGCATGATGACATCCACACAAACTGGAAGAAAAACATTTCTCAGCTGTTTACATGCACTGATATTATACACATGTGCTGCAGTTACATTACCACTTCATTTGGCTGTGAAACCATAAGCTTTGAACAACTGAGATTCACTATTCACTAAGCAGAGCCTCACCTGCAGATCATTTTTGTATGACTTTACCTGCTCACAGAAAATATCAGAAAGACTCTATGTTACAGACAAAATATCACATTCAAAGGTTTTGGTGGACACAGGGTCCAACAATTGCATTTTACCAAAAACATTGTGTCATATGGACTCAAATGGCACTACCCTCCACATTACAGCAGGTATTAGCACACAGTGAGAAGGATTGTGAATCAACATAGCCCTGCAGGAGCTAATCATGTGAAATTTCTGAATTACAGATGTCAGGGAAACTGAACTTGTGCCAATATTAGGGTGATATGATAGAACCATATTCTGCATGCACAAGTGATGGACGAGGAGTTAGATGCACTACAGAAGCAACAGAGTTCAAGTCTACAATTACAGAGAGTCAAATCAGCACAGACAAATACAACTCTGTGGTGTGACGTGGCAAAAGGTATGATGTGCGTCTATATTCCATGTGACTTCTGGAGAATCGTTTTTTTCATCTTCCACAATCTCTTGTACTCTGGAGTGCAAGCTACTTGAAACTGATGGAGAATAAGGTAGTGTGGTCTGGGATGAACAGAGATTGCCACACATGGACAAAGAAGTATGGCAGGTGTCAGCAGAACAAAATCAGTCTCCATGTCCTTGACCCACAAGGATCATTTGTCACACCTTTTGCCAGATTCGGACATGTATATGGTACACGTTGATCTCAAGGGCCCTCTTCCATACTCCAAATGCTTCTGTTACCTTGTAACCTTGGTGGATTGCTGGTGGGTGGAGGTCATTAATGTGACTGGTATCATGGCCACTATGGCGGCGAAGTCTATCTAATGGGGCTAGGTCATGAGGTTCTGCACACCATTCACCATCACAACCAGCAAGAGCAGGCAGTTCATGGCATCCTTACTCCAGGAAACCCTGTGATTATGTAGCTGTTCTCATGTACATACCACCAGCTAGCACTCAGTCTGCAGTGGTATGATGGAGAGGTTCCACTGTAGCATCAAGGTGATGTTGATGTGTGCCAGCCCCACATGGTCAGACTACCGCTCACCCTGTTGGGCATGCAATTGTCAGTTAAGGAGGATCTGAAACATTCACCTTCTATTAGGCAAGAAGTTACGCCTACCAGCAGAACTAAGTACTGACAAGCCTCCCAATCTCTCTACGCTGGCCTCCATCACTGAGTTTGATTAATACCTTCTAGGAACTATGGTCCTACTACACCTCTCTGCACGGCAGTTTCATGGACACAGGAATGTCTTGATTCAGTTGGATCTATACAGCGTACCTCTTGTTTGTCTGTGGGATGACTCAGTCTGCCCATCTCTTGTGCCACCATACAGTGGGCTGTATAAGGTTCTGCAGCACACTTTTAAAATTTGACACAATGGATGAGACGAAATGGTTTCTGCCAAGCGGTTGAAGCGTGCACACTTGGACATGGAGGTGACAGAGGACACTGCTTTGTACCATTCACTACATTGCCAGCCACTCCCAGACAGCACCGCGGTTCCTGGTGTGTCCGCTGTGCCGTGCGTGTGATCATTGCTTGTACAGCCCTCTCGCAGTGTCCGGAGCACGTATGGTGGGTCTGACACACCGGTGTCAATGTGTTCTTTTTTCCATTTCCAGGAGTGTAGTCCTGGTGCGATTGTCTAATTATGGACTTCGAATCAACATATCAAAATCAACCTTTGAAGTAAATGAAATTGAATTCCTAGGGTACTGGATAACATCCTGTTTTGCATGACTATCTTAAGGGAGCAAAGAAGAAGGATGATAGACAAATTCAGTGGACCGAAGAAGCAAAGAAAATATTTGAGAAATCTAAACAAGATGTAGTAAATGCTGCATTATTGGCGTTTCCTAACTCAGAGTTACCCCTAGCATCATGTACAGACGCATCGGATATTGCTGTTGGTTCTGTGCTCCAGCAACTGGAAAATGGAAATTGGAGACCTATTGCATTCTTTTCACAGAAACTGAGTAAATCACAGAAGTGTTACAGTACCTAAGACCGAGAATTATTGAGAATTTACCTTTCTGTAAAAAAATTTAAGCATTTACTGGAAGGAAGAGACTTTATAATCTTCACTGATCATAAGCCACTCACATTTGCTTTCAAGCAAAACAATGATAAGGCATCTCCTCGACAGATGAGACAGTTGCACTACATTTCACAATTTTCGACCGGTATTCGTCATGTAAGTGGCAATGACAATATTGTTGCAGATGCCATATCCAGAGTTGATGAAGTAGTAATACTGGACTATGATGAAATTGCCAAAAACCAGCAACAATATCAAGAACTACAGCAACTCCGAACAGGGAACAACTCCTTAAACTTCAAGTCATATCAACTTCCATCAGGGAAAACACTGTGGTGTGACAAATCCACTGCAAATATCAGACCTTATATTCCTCAACATATTCGTTATCAAATATTTCTTCATTTTCATGGTTTAGCTCATCCTGGCATAAAGACAACAGTGAAACTGTTAAGTAGCAGAGACATTTGGTCAAACATCAAAAGTGATGTGCGACAGTGGACTAAATCTTGTGTCAGTTGTCAGGAAATCAAGGTCACTCGCCACACAAAATCACTGCCAGAGAAGTTTGAAGAACCTGATGAACGTTTCAGTGTTGTACACATTGACCTCATCGGACCTTTTCCTCCTCCTAATGGCATGACATATTGTTTAACTTATATTGACCATTTCACATCTTGGATGGAAGTCATACCACTTGAAGATATTTCAGCTGAAAAAGTGGCAACAGCCTTCTACCAGCACTGGATTGCAAGATTTGGTGTACCATCACAGGTAATCACTGACCAAGGAACACAGTTTAGATCACAGTTGTTTAATAATTTGGGCATAGTATGTGGAATGAAAATTCAGAACAAAACGCCATATCATCCTCAATGCAATGGTAAAATTGAGCGACTACATAGAACTCTGAACTCTGCAATCAAGGCCCATAACAGTTCTACTTGGACAGAAATTCTGCCTACTGTTCTATTGGGGTTGCACGCTGCAGTGCGAGAAACATCGAACCATTCAATTGCACAGATGGTATATGGAAAAACTATACGACTTCCTGGTGAATTTTTTGAAGAGCCTACTACAAAGATTGACCTTGATTCATTTGCATCTAATTTGCAAAAGCAAATGCTTCATCTGAAACCTAGTAGGCCTACACAAAGCAAATCAAGATCAGTATTTGTTCCAAAAGATCTGCAAACCTGTTCCCATGTCTTCCTGAGATGTGACAGGGTTAGAAACCCATTGGAACCTACATATGATGGTCCCTTTCCTGTCATTTCAAGACATGAAAAATATTTCACTATTAAAAGGAAGTGCAAACATAAATGTGTCAGTGGACAGATTTAAACCAGCTTATCTCCTGCAAGAAAAATGGGAATCAGAGCAGGAACTTCTGAACTTTTCCAAGGACACTGAACCACAACATCCCACAGAGGAACCATCTCCAAATATCAGGGTATCGAAGTCAGGATGGATTATAATGTTCCCACCTCGATTCTTAGAGTAGTTGTCTCTGTGGATAATGAATCAAATATCATACCAGACACTGTAAAAAGTTTTTGTAATTATTATGTACCATATATTTTGTCATTTCAACATGATTTTTTTATTGTTTTATGTTAATGTCGTGCAGATTTCTTTTTTAAGAAAATTCCTTCATCACCATGTATTAATTCGTAATCATGTTACTGGTGGGGGAGTAGTGTAAAGGCAACAGTGATGAAATCTAAATAGAATTTTTATATTCTATGAAGTTGCCAAGACCGTTAATAGTTACAGTTCATTACTTATAACGTGATGTAATATCTTCATTTTTTTTTATTCTTTGGTAGCAAAGATGTGATGATCCTGGGATAACTGCTAAGAAAAGTCAATAAAGAAGTCTTAAGCAGGCCAAGTGGCGTGTGTTCTTGGTGATTTAAAATTAGACTAAACATCGTCAAGCAACATCTTTTGGGGACTGCCACAAATGTTACGTTACAGCAGTTATATATTCATGGAAAAATAATGAATAAATACAGTTATGTAATAATACTAGTAATAAAATAACACGTAAGTATAAACACATTGCTTTTTTATTTTCCTACATTCGATGCTTCATAACCTGCCCCCCGCCCCCATTTTTGTACCCCAAAAGGTGCAATCCTGGATGTAGATGTAGACAGGAGGTACTTAACTTTTATAAAGACGGGAATTATGAATGGTCGCATGTTTGTTTAACACATGGGAGAGTGTAAAACATGACCAAACTGCATAGGTAAGAATCTGTTACTTCTTGATGTTAGTTGATGTTGAAATAAGGTGAGTATCTCTTCATTGCATTAATCTCCACCTGTAAGCAATTCTTGGTTCTCCTTATGTCAGAAGCTGCAAGTCAAATTAATCAAATCAAAATGATGTGACCTAAACAGTAAAATGCCTCAAAACTTGAGTATTGCACCACAAACTGAAATATGATGTAAGAGTGACCTATCACTGATGTCACACCAGTATTGCCACTGTAGCCCTTATACCTTTTAACAATCAAAATATGTGATCACATCTTATAAGTAATTTATTACAGTTTACAATAAAAATTTGATTGGTTTTACAAAATAGATTACAGAATTTGGTTCTATGATTTGTTACAAAATCAATAAATCGACTAACATGCCAAAATATTGCAGTTATTATGTCCAAATTATATGAAATACCTTTCTATGGAAGTTGCTGAAGGTGGGGTAATCCAGTGATGAACATTGATTGCACACTTTAACACCTTTAATTCCAACACTCAGTACCAGACAAAATACAGTGTCACAACACGAAGCATGACATCAAGATCGCTGCCCAAAGTAATTCAGTTAGTTGTCGATCTGTGTTGCTACATCAGCCCCCACCCCTGTATTTAAAAAACCTGGAGCCAGGGGTATGTTGGGAAACTGGTGTTTTACCATGGGGCCAGATCCTGTAGTCTTCAGAACCATTTCCACAGTGTCAGCCAGTTTGCCGTGGCATACGAAGCTCCATCGCAGTCTTTAACACTGGTAGCATGCCGCGACAGCGTGGACGTGAACCGTATGTGCAGTTGACGGACTTTGAGCGAGGGCGTATAGTGGGCATGCGGGAGGCCGGGTGGACGTACCGCCGAATTGCTCAACACGTGGGGCGTGAGGTCTCCACAGCACATCGATGTTGTCGCCAGTGGTCGGCGGAAGGTGCACGTGCCCGTCGACCTGGGACCGGACCGCAGCGACGCACGGATGCACGCCAAGACCGTAGGATCCTACGCAGTGCCGTAGGGGACCGCACCGCCACTTCCCAACAAATTAGGGACACTGTTGCTCCTGGGGTATCGGCGAGGACCATTCGCAACCGTCTCCATGAAGCTGGGCTACGGTCCCGCACACCGTTAGGCCGTCTTCCGCTCACGCCCCAACATCGTGCAGCCCGCCTCCAGTGGTGTCGCGACAGGCGTGAATGGAGGGACGAATGGAGACGTGTCGTCTTCAGCGATGAGAGTCGCTTCTGCCTTGGTGCCAATGATGGTCGTATGCGTGTTTGGCGCCGTGCAGGTGAGCGCCACAATCAGGACTGCATACGACCGAGGCACACAGGGCCAACACCCGGCATCATGGTGTGGGGAGCGATCTCCTACACTGGCCGTACACCTCTGGTGATCGTCGAGGGGACACTGAATAGTGCACGGTACATCCAAACCGTCATCGAACCCATCGTTCTACCATTCCTAGACCGGCAAGGGAACTTGCTGTTCCAACAGGACAATGCACGTTCGAATGTATCCCGTGCCACCCAACGTGCTCTAGAAGGTGTAAGTCAACTACCCTGGCCAGCAAGATCTCCGGATCTGTCCCCCATTGAGCATGTTTGGGACTGGATGAAGCGTCGTGTCACGCGGTCTGCACGTCCAGCACGAACGCTGGTCCAACTGAGGCGCCAGGTGGAAATGGCATGGCAAGCCGTTCCACAGGACTACATCCAGCATCTCTACGATCGTCTCCATGGGAGAATAGCAGCCTGCATTGCTGCGAAAGGTGGATATACAGTGTACTAGTGCCGACATTGTGCATGCTCTGTTGCCTGTGTCTATGTGCCTGTGGTTCTGTCAGTGTGATCATGTGATGTATCTGACCCCAGGAATGTGTCAATAAAGTTTCCCCTTCCTGGGACAATGAATTCACGGGGTTCTTATTTCAATTTCCAGGAGTGTAGTTTCAGGTGTGCTCCGTGTTCTTCAATACTAGATGAGGCGATTAAAATGTCATCGAGGTAAGGAAACACAAAAGCTAGCCCAAACATAACTTCATTAATGAATCTCTGGAATGTTGAAGGTGCATTCCGCAGGCCAAAGCTCATGACATTAAATTCATACAGTCCAAGTGGTGTGATTACAGCTGTTTTGTGCTTATCTTCTTCAGCAATAGGTATTTGATGATAAGCCTTAAAGAGATCGATTTTAGAAAATATGTTTTTGCCTTGAAGAATACAATGGAAATCTCCTGTTCTAGGTTCAGGATAATGGTCTGGAATTGTTCTTTCATTTAGCCGTCTATAATCTCCACACGGACTATTGAGACATCATTCTTAGCTACAATATGGAGAGGGCTTGCCCATGCAGATTTAGATGGTCTGATGATGCCATTGTCTAATATGAATTTAAATTCTTGTTTTGCCATCGCCATGCACTTTGGGTCTAATTGTCTTGCCCTAGAAAACACAGGCGGGCCTTCAGTGGTAATATAGTGTTTGATATCGTGTTTAATTTCGCTAGGTACCAAATTAGGTTTAGCTATGTCTAGATACTGTAACAGTAGATCTGTAAATTTTGTGTTTTGGCTCATGGTGCTCTGAGATTGACGTAACTTTACCCTCAACATTGAGCTTGGTTACATCATCTATTAATCTTTTATTATGGACATCTACTAATAATTGAAATTTATTCAAAAAATCGGCAGCCAATATAGCTTTATTGATCTTTGCAACTATAAATGGCCATTGAAATTGACGTCGCAGTCCCAGATCAATTGTACGAAGTTCGATTCCGTATGTAGGAATTTCGGTACCATCTGCAGCATACAATTTATATGGTGACTCACCATTAACATTTGCGTGAGCGGGAATTACACGAACATCCGCCACAACCGTGTTCAGATCACGTTGGGGTCACCAAATAAACTGCTGTAACGTAATATTTGCGGCAGTTCCCAAAAGATGTTGCTTGAAGATATTTAGTCTAATTTTAAATCACCAAGAACACACGCCACTTGGCCTGCTTAAGACTTCTTTATTGACTTTTCTTAGCAGTTATCCCAGGATCATCACATCTTTGCTACCAAAGAATAAAAAAAAATTTAAAGTTATTACATCATGTTATCAGTAATGACCTATAACTATTAACGGTCTTGGCAACTTCATAAAATATAAAAATTCCATTTAGATTTCATCACTGTTGCCTTTACAAATGCCTTTTATTACTACGAGTCACTTTATAAAATGTGGCATCAATTTTGTAGATACTAACATTATCAAAATGTTGTGTCCATATTAATCGAAATTTGCAACTATGTTTTTATTAAGTCCACAGAGCAACGGTTACTGATATTCGTCCATTTCGTGGTCACTGAAGAAAAAACTTGTTCCACATATGAATATGAGGGCGGTATGCTCAAAGCGCGAGACACAATACCAAATAACGTATTTAACTTATGATGTTTTTCGGGTTTCAGTATTATCGCAAAACGAGAGTAACACAGTCACTGTAGTGTAGAGGTTATGATACTAGAGTATTTGCAATATATATATTTGGTTCGTGTACATTTTAGAAGTTTCCACAAATGTCAAGAATCATGGTACTAGAATGTTCGGTAACTGTATATATACCATAGTATGTGTTCTGACCAGAGGCAGTTCTCTCCGCGCTCTTGTATGTGCAAGTGCTGAATAAACCTTCGTTAAGTGAAGTTAGTGTTGGTCATTCATCTAAATACACCTTCTTCTATGTGACAATATTTGTACCCATTTTTTATCTACACTTTGAATTTGATCGATGTGAGTCAATATTGTCTCTAAAACACTGTAATCTTCAAATAGTTCATCGGCTGAAATCCTTCAGTTGAATCGAATTCTAAAACAGAAGCAGCATCACCAAGTTTGTAAACATCAACCCACCAATGAGTGACAATGATTCCATTTTTTTAATGGATTGGAATTCATTAAAATCAAAGTGGCTTTGGAGATAAGCAAGTGCATTTTGATAAAATACTTTTAAATCTAAAACAGATGCTTCATAAGCTTTCTCATCAGCGCGGTTTCATGCAATATGTAAATGCAACCCAAAAAAATTCTTAAATTCTTGTTGTCTGCAGACCTGCCACATTTTCTAAAATTCTATATAATTGGGTCGAACCGGTTCTTCGTGTCCTGCAACGCGAGCTAGCTTTTTCAAACATTGTGCATACATTGGCACAAAAATGTAAGCACAAAGACGTCTTCCTCTGTTGTAATGTCTTAATTGCTTTGGGACATTCATTACCAATCGGTATAAAGTCGGAAATTGTTGGTTTCAAAACCTTTTGTATAGCTGTGCTCAGAGAAAGCCACCTTGCCGTCACATATTGTTTTAGCTCCGTCCATTCCAATTCCGCAAAGATTACAAACTGCTTCAAATGTTCGCTTCTTAAGGCGGAAAATGAGACATGACTATAATTTTTGGAAACCACAAATTCCCCGTCGGGTTTCAATTGGTTCATAGCGCGTTTGAATGTATTATTCAAAACATGAGCCTGGAATTTTGGATTTTTATCCTTCAGCAGGGTAGCAGATCTATTTTTTCCAAAATTGGCGTTCGTGTTATCTGCATAAAACACCGAGACACATGCGATATCCAAATCAAACTTTGAAAGCGTGGCTACAATAGCATCGCTTATAGCTTCAGCGTTTCGAATGGACACTCAAAAAAATCCGATCATTTTGTTTGACATCCGTCTTTACGAGAAAAATATTGAATACATATGTGATAAATTTTTATAATTTCTTTATTAGATGTAACTGTAGTGATACTGAAGTACGTTTTAGGATATCCATCGCGACCACAATATTTAAGAGCTGTAATTGCAATTTCTTCAGCTTTAGGGCCGAGTACATTTTTGACTGTACTTTCGGACTTATTTCTGCCACAGGAATTTATTTTTTTATTTTGCAATAGCTGAATCGGGTAATACATGAGGAAGCAATTTCATGGTATAGTCCGTGGATGAGTATGAAATATTAAGTTTAACACACTGATATGTTTCCGTTAATTCAGCCAAGGTTATCACATTAATTTCTGCTGAATTACGTTTTGGAAAAAAAGTTGTCATTAAGTTCGATGTGCTCCTCGAAAACTGTTTCTTTTTATGTTCATTTCCATTCGCGTGATGTTTAACATCGCTCAATCCGTCGTGAGATGTGGAAAAATCCTTATCGCAAATTTTCCATTGTGCGTAAAAAATTGAACTGCCTTTGGCTACCCATGAATTACTTTGTAACCATTCATCATGGAATTTGCATAAAGATTTTGCCTTTTTTGAGAGTACACTGGCCATCATGATGTCATCCAGAGACCCATAAAATAAAATTAAAAAATATTACAAAATTAAATAAATATACAAATAAATATTTATACACATTCCTAGCAACCCAGTCCCTGAAACCATACTTAATCAAAAAGAATAAAACGAAGCTAGATCAATTAACTCATCAATTCCTAGTGTCGCGTTCGGTGAGAAAGATTTGTTGTTTTGCTACCTACGTGTAAATGCAAATTACATATTATTATTTTTAATCCAAGGAGCGCATCATAGGAAGGAACTGAGAAATTGCACTCCTTAAAGCAGACACAGGACAGCATTGCGCGTTCTTGTTTACATCGCCGTTGCCTGGACGGCAGCGCGTCACAGAGAATTGCGCGGATCTCTTTGTGGAAACAATGAGGCCACTGACTAACAGTTAGGGTATATATTAAGACAAAAGTGCGCTTTCGTCAAATATATTTACAGAAGCATTACAGTAAAAACTTTTCATGGTGTGATATTTTTAAATAGGAACTTCGCTAGCGTAAAAGTGACAGCCTCTCAGAAATACTTCGTCATCCAATTTTAAGGAAACTATTCATTATAAAAAAAATTGAAAGTTTAAACATGACATAGTCAAATAGATTGGCTTGATAGTCAACCGACAACCTTTTCGTAATTCGTTATGTTTATTGTTCAGTTTTGAAATGAAGCAAGTTATTGCCTGTGCTTACAGTGGATTTTTCATGTTGCTACCATTTTGATTTTGGTTTAGTTTAGGCCATACGTTATTGGCTTTGAACTGTAGCTAACATGACTATGTTTTATTCAGAGTTTACCGTAAAACGATATCTATTTTCATTTTCGAGTTATTGGTTGTGGCATAAGGGTACAGCGCGGTTCATCCAATTCTGTACTGCACATTGTATAAGAGTGAAATATTTCTTAAATACATTGAACTGAACTGCGCAAAAAATAAGCGTCTATTTTACTTTCTTTATGTAAGAGGGTTATAACTTAAATAGTGCCAACTATTTATTCACAACCGATACAAAAGAGTTACATGTTTGTACCTGTTACTGTCCTTCATAGCAGTCACCAGCGTTGTGTAAGCATTTAGTACAATTTCTGTCGATCTTTTATACCTACCACCGGCTTTGCACATGTATTTTCGCCATCATATCGAGGGTAGATTGAATTCACCACCAATTATAATTTTGTGAGTGTGGTACCTATTTGAGATGACACTCGAGTTTTCTTTGAACTGTTCAGCAACTGAATCATCTGAGCCAGAAAGTCGGTAAAAGGAATCAATTATTAATTTATTCTGGGTGTCAAGTATAACCTCTACCCATACGACCCTCACACGAACTGTCTACTTCAGTTTTGCTACAAGCTAAACTACTTCTAACAGTAACAAACACACCATCCCAACTGCATTTAATCCATCCTTTCTTAATACCGTTAGGTCCTTTGTGAAAATTTCTGCTGAACGTACCTCCAGCTTTCGCCAGTTTTCAGTATCTATAACGATTTGAGCTTCATTGCTTTCTGTTAGTGCTTGGAGCTCTGTTTCTTTCCCAACACAGCCACTACAGTACAACCACAACACTGATTGCACCCTGCACCATTTGAGACTGAAGCTTTTTCTGCACTTTCCTGAGACTTTCTAACCTAAATGACTGCCCAGTCCATTCTACACAGACCCCGCTAACAACGTAGCTACCTCCTGTGTGTAATGGACATATGACGTATCTGCAACCTACAACCTACAAGGTCACTAAATCATGTGACCCTCTGATTCAGAACCTCCACATCACTCTGTACCAAAGGTCAGCAAACAGTCCTGTTGACGACACTACAGATGGTAAGCTATGCCTTCATTTCACAAGTAAGACTGGCTGTCTACAACTTCAGTTAGCTGCCCGAAACCAGAGAGAATCTGTTCTGATTCCAAGCGACACACATAGTTAGTTCCGACATGAGCCAACACCTTCAGGTGGGCATCCTGTGCTCTTCACAGCATCTGGAAACACTATTTTCACATCTGGAATGACTCCTCCCGGTATGCACACAGAGTTCACTCTGTATTTCTTCCCCTACATGGCAGCGATATCCCTAAGTGGCCTCATTACAGACCTGACAGTGGAACTCGCAACAACCAGTATTCCCACCCTCTGTGAACGCCCAGGACTTCACAGCCGAGAAACTTCCTCTGGAACAGAGCGAGCGACTGCATGCAGCTGACGAAGTTCGTCAGTCGCAGATAGTGCTCGAAATCTGTCTGTCAGACGAACCTGAAAGGCACTTTGATCAGATTATTTTTGTTTTGAACGGCCAGTGTCGGTTGGTCACAGCCAGTGTGCTCCCTGCCGTCGTTGGATAAGCAGCTGCCAGCAGAAAGTCGTATACTCCTAGCTCACTCACTTGTTACATAGTTTAATTCTTAATTTATTTGCGTGTTTTGGTACTTGCATTGTTTAATTCATAAATTTCGGGCGTATTATAAGATTTGAGAGTTGTAGCATCGCGTTTTAGTACCTGAATAGTGTAAAATCGCGTAGTCTCCTTCCGCCGCCAAGCAGTGTGTCAGCAGTGCGCAAGTAGCAGCATTACTGCATTTACTAGGCAGTCTTGTATTTTAATAACCGTTTAAAATTTGTGTCGACTTGTTTGTGCTCTCTGTAGATTAATTCAGACGTTCTTTGCACAGCAGTTTTTAGCATGGATAGGGACTGCAACTGCTGTGTCCGGATGCAGGCTGAGTTGGCATCCCTTCGCTCCCAGCTTCAGGCAGTGTTGGCTTCGGTCACACAGCTTGAGGCTGTTGCCAATGGGCATCACTGTGGGGGTCCGTTTGGGGGTTTGTCGGGGACGGCCAGCTCGTCCCACGCATCCCCCGATCGGACTAAGACTGTGGTTGCCCGGGATACTGCCCACATTGAGGCTGATCCCTCACCTGTGGTGGAGTGGGATGTCGTCTCGAGGTGTGGCAGGGGGGCCAAAGACATTCCGGAGGGCTGAACGGAAGGCCTCTCCAGTTTGTCTGACGAACCGGTTTCAGGCTCTGTCTCCGGCTGATACTGATCTTCGGCCGGAGATGGCAGCTTGTCCTGTTCCAGAGGTTGCCCCTCAGTCTGCAAGATCTGAGCAGTCGCAGAGGGTGGGATTACTGGTAGTTGGGAGCTCCAACGTCAGGCGCGTAATGGGGCCCCTTAGGGATATGGCAGCAAGAGAGGGGAAGAAAACCAATGTGCACTCCGTGTGCATACCGGGAGGAGTCATTCCAGATGTGGAAAGGGTCCTTCTGGCTGCCATGAAGGGTACAGGGGCACCCGTCTGCAGGTAGTCGCTCATGTCGGCACCAGTGATGTGTGTCGCTATGGATCGGAGGAAATCCTCTCTGGCTTCCGGCGGCTATCTGATTTGGTGAAGACTGCCAGTCTTGCTAGCGGGATGAAAGCAGAGCTCACCATCTGCAGCATCGTCGACAGGACTGACTGCGGACTTTTGGTACAGAGCCTTGTGGAGGGTCTGAATCAGAGACTGAGACGGTTCTGCGACCGTGTGGGCTGTAGATTCCTCGACTTGCGCCATAGGGTGGTGGGGTTTCGGGATTCGCTGGATATGTCAGGAGTCCACTACACGCAGCAAGCGGCTACATGGGTAGCAGGGGTTGTGTGGCGTGGACTGGGCGGTTTTTTTAGGTTAGATGGCCTCGGGCAAGTACAGAAAGGGCAACAGCCTCAAAGGGTGAGGGGCAAAGTCAGGACATGTGGGGACCAAGCAGCAATCAGTATTGTAATTGTAAACTGTCGAAGCTGCATTGGTAAAGTACCGCAACTTCAAGCGCTGATAGAAAGCACCGAAGCTGAAATCGTTATAGGTACAGAAAGCTGGCTGAAGCCAGAGATAAATTCAGCCGAAATTGTTACAAAGGCACAGACGGTGTTTAGAAAGGATACATTGCATGCAACCGGTAGTGGCGTGTTTGCCGCTGTTAGTAGTAGTTTATCCTGTAGTGAAGTAGAAGTGGATAGTTCTTGTGAAATATTATGGGTGGAGGTTACACTCAACAACCGAGCTAGGTTAATAATTGGCTCATTTTAGCGACCTCCCGACTCAGCAGCATTAGTGGCAGAACAACTGAGAGAAAATTTGGAATACATTTCACATAAATTTTCTCAGCATATTATAGTCTTAGGTGGAGATTTCAATTTACCAGATATAGACTGAGACACTCAGATGTTTAGGACGGGTGGTTCAAATGGTTCAAATGGCTCTGAGCACTATGGGACTTAACATCTGAGGTCATCAGTCCCCTAGAACTTAGAACTACTTAAACCTAAATAACCTAAGGACATCACACATATCCATGCCCGAGTCAGGATTCGAATGTGCAACCGTAGCGGTCGCGTGATTCCAGACTGAAGCGGCTAGAACCGCTCGGCCACATCGACCGGCAGGACGGGTGGTAGGGTCAGAGCATCGAGTGACATTGTACTGAGTGTACTATCCGAAAATTACCTCGAGCAATTAAACAGAGAACCGACTCGTGGAGATAACATCTTTGACCTACTGATAACAAACAGACCCGAACTTTTCGACTCTGTAAGTGCAGAACAGGGAATCAGTGATCAGAAGGCCGTTGCAGCATCCCTGAATATGGAAGTTAATAGGAATATAAAAAAAGGGAGGAAGGTTTATCTGTTTAGCAAGAGTAATAGAAGGCAGATTTCAGACTACCTAACAGATCAAAACGAAAATTTATGTTCCGACACTGACAATGTTGAGCGTTTATGGAAAAAGTTTAAGGCAATTGTAAAACGCGTTTCAGACAGGTACGTGCCGAGTAAAACTGAGGGACGGAAAAAACCCACCGTGGTTCAACAACAAAGTTAGGAAACTACTGCGAAAGCAAAGAGAGCTTCACTCCAAGTTTAAACGCAGCCAAAACCTCTCAGACAAACAGAACCTAAACGATGTCAAAGTTAGCGTAAGGAGGGCTATGCGTGAAGCGTTCAGTGAATTCGAAAGTAAAATTCTATGTACCGACTTGACAGAAAATCCTAGGAAGTTCTGGTCTTACGTTAAATCAGTAAGTCGCTCGAAACAGCAAATCCAGGCACTCCGGGATGATGATGGCATTGAAACAGAGGATGACAAGCGTAAAGCTGAAATACTAAACATCTTTTTCCAGAGCTGCTTCACAAAAGAAGACCGCACTGCAGTTCCTTCTCTAAATCCTCGCACAAACGAAAAAATGGCTGACATCGAAATAAGTGTCTAAGGAATAGAAAAGCAACTGGAATCACTCAACAGAGGAAAGTCCACTGAACTTGACGGAATACCAATTCGATTCTACACAGAGCACGCGAAAGAACTTGCCCCCCTTCTAACAGCCGTGTACCGCAAGTCTCTAGAGGAACGGAAGGTTCCAAATGATTGGAAAAGAGCACAGGTAGTCCCAGTCTTCAAGAAGGGTCGTCGAGCAGATAAACAAAACTGTAGACCTATATCTCTGACGTCGATCTGTTGTAGAATTTTAGAACTTGTTTCTTGCTCGAGTATCATGTCGTTTTTGGAAACCCAGAATCTACTCTGTAGGAATCAACATGGATTCCGGAAACAGCGATCGTGTGAGACCCAACTCGCTTTATTTGTTCATGAGACCCAGAAAATATTAGATACAGGCTCCCAGGTAGATGCTATTTTCCTTGACTTCTTGAAGGCGTTCGATACAGTTCCGCACTGTCGCCTGATAAACAAAGTAAGAGCCTACGGAATATCAGACCAGCTGTGTGGCTGGATTGAAGAGTTTTTAGCAAACAGAACACAGCATGTTGTTATCAATGGAAAGACGTCTACAGACGTTAAAGTAACCTCTGGCGTGCCACAGGGGAGTGTTATGGGACCATTGCTTTTCACAATATATATATAAATGACCTAGTAAATAGTATCGGAAGTTCCATGCGGCTTTTCGAGGATGATGCTGTAGTATACAGAGAAGTTGCAGCATTAGAAAATCGTAGCGAAATGCAGGAAGATCTGCAGCGGATAGGCACTTGGTGCAGGGAGTGGCAACTGACAGAAAACATAGACAAATGTAATGTATTGCGAATACATAGAAAGAAGGATCCTTTATTGTATGATTATATGATAGCGGAACAAACACTGGTAGCAGTTACTTCTGTAAAATATCTGGGAGTATGCGAGCGGAACGATTTGAAGTGGAATGATCATATAAAATTAACTATTGGTAAGGCGGGTACCAGGTTGAGATTCATTGGGAGAGTCCTTAGAAAATGTAGTCCATCAACAAAGGAGGTGGCTTACAAAACACTCGTTCGACCTATACTTGAGTATTGCTCATCAGTGTGGGATCCGTACCAGATCGGGTTGACGGAGGAGATAGAGAAGATCCAAAGAAGAGCGGCGCGTTTCGTCACAGGGTTACTTGGTAACCGTGATAGCGTTACGGAGATGTTTAGCAAACTCAAGTGGCAGACTCTGCAAGAGAGACGCTCTGCGTCGAGGTGTAGCTTGCTCGCCAGGTTTCGAGTGGGTGCGTTTCTGGATGAGGTATCGAATATATTGCTTCCCCGTACTTATACCTCCCGAGGAGATCACGAATGTAAAATTGGAGATATTCGAGCGCGCACAGAGGCTTTCAGACAGTCGTTCTTCCCGCGAACCATACGCGACTGGAACAGAAAACGGAGGTAATGACAGTGGCACGTAAAGTGCCCTCCGCCACACACCGTTGGGTGGCTTGCGGAGTATAAATGTAGATGTAGATGTAGATTTGCAGAAAGTCTGACTGCCACCCCTTGACACTATCTCCCAGTCAACCACGGATGAGCTGTTACCCTCTATGTAGGCAGTTGTTGTTGTGGTCTTCAGTCCTGAGACTGGTTTGATGCAGGTCTCCATGGTACTCTATCTTGTCCAAGCTTCGTCATCTCCCAGTACCTACTGCAACCTACATCCTTCTGAATCTGCTTAGTGTAGTCATCTCCTGGTCTCCCTCTACGATTTTTACCCTCCACGCTGCCCTCCAGTACTAAATAGGTGATCCCTTGATGCCTCAGAACATGTCCTACCAACCGATCCCTTCTTCTGGTCAAGTTGTCCCACTAACGTCTCTTCCCCCCATCCTATTCAATACTTCCTCGTTAGTTATGTGATCTACCCATCTAATCTTCAGCATTCTTCTGTAGCACCACATTTCGAAAGCTTCTATTCTCTTCTTGTCCAAACTAGTTATCGTCCATGTTTCACTTCCATACGTGGCTACACTCCATACAAATACTTTCAGAAATGACTTCCTGACACTTAAATATATACTCGATGTTAATAAATTTCTCTTCTTCAGAAAAGCTTTCCTTGCCATTGCCAGTCTACGTTTTATATCCTCTCTACTTCGACCATCATCAGTTATTTTGCTCCCCAAATAGCAAAACTCCTTTACTACTTTAAGTGCCTCATTTCCTAATCTAATGTCCTCAGCATCACCCGACTTTATTCGACTACATTCCATTATCCTTGTTTTTCTTTTGTTGATGTTCATTTTATATCCTCCTTTCAAGACACTATCCATTCCCTGCAATTGCTCTTCCAAGTCCTTTACTGTCTCTGACAGAATTACGATGTCATCGGCGAACCTCAACATTTTTATTTCTTTTCCATGGATTTTAATACCTACTCCGAATTTTTCTTTTGTTTCCTTTACTGCTTGCTCAATATACAGATTGAATAACATCGGGGAGAGACTACAACCCTGTCTCACTCCCTTCCCAACCACTGCTTCCCTTTCATGTCCCTCGACTCTTATAACCGCCATCTGGTTTCTGTACAAATTGTAAATAACCTTTCGCTCCCTGCTACCTTCAGAATTTGAAAGAGAGTATTCCAATCAACATTGTCAAAAGCTTTCTCTAAGTCTACAAATGCTAGAAACGTAGGTTTACCCTTCCTTAATCTAGCTTCTAAGATAAGTCGTAGGGACAGTATTGCCTCACGTATTCCAGTATTTCTACGGAATCCAAACTGATCTTCCCCGAGGTCGACTTCTACTAGTTTTTCCATTCGTCGGTAAAAAATTCGCGTTAGTATTTTGCAGCTGTGACTTATTAAACTGATAGTTCGGTAATTTTCACATCTGTCAACACCTGCTTTCTTTGGGATTGGAAATATTATATTCTTCTTTACGTCTGAGGGTATTTCGCCTGTCCCATACATCTTGCTCACCAGATGTTAGAGTTTTGTCAGGACTGGCTCTCCCAAGGCCATCAGTAGTTCCAATGGAATGTTGTCTATTCCGGGGGCCTTGTTTCCACTCAGGTCTTTCAGTGCTCTGTCAAACTCTTCACCCAGTATCGTATCTCCCATTTCATCTTCATCTACATTCTCTTCCATTTCCATTATATTGTCCTCAAGTACATCGCCCTAGTATAGACCCTCTATATACTCCTTCCACCTTTCTGCTTTCCCTTCTTTGC
This sequence comes from Schistocerca gregaria, assembly GCF_023897955.1. Classification (NCBI taxonomy): domain Eukaryota; kingdom Metazoa; phylum Arthropoda; class Insecta; order Orthoptera; family Acrididae; genus Schistocerca; species Schistocerca gregaria. The sequence continues at coordinate 76,348,868 of NC_064931.1, forward strand.
TTAGAACTGGGTTTCCATCTGAGCTCTTGATGTACATACAAGTGGTTGTCTTATCTCCAAAGGTCTCTTTAATTTTCCTGTAGACAGTATCTATCTTACCCCTCGTGAGATAAGCCTCTACATCCTTACATTTGTCCTCTAGCCATCCCTGCTTAGCCATTTTGCACTTCCTGTCGATCTCATTTTTGTGACGTCTGTATTCCTTTTTGCCTACTTCATTTACTGCGTTTTTATATTTTCTCCTTTCATCAATTAAATTCAATATTTCTTCTGTTACCCAAGGATTTGTACTATCCTACGTCTTTTTACCTACTTGATCCTCTGCTGCCTTCACTACTTCATCCCTCAAAGCTACCCATTCTTCTTCTACTGTATTTCTTTCCCCCATTCCTGTCAATTGCTCCCTTACGCTCTCCCTGAAACTCTGTACAACCTCTGGTTCTTTTAGTTTATCCAGGTCCCATCTCCTTAAATTCCCACCTTTTTGCAATTTCTTTAGTTTTAATCTACAGGTCATAACCAATAGATTGTGGCCAGAGTCCACATCTGCCCCTGGAAATGTCTTACAATTTAAAACCTGGTTCCTAAATCTCTGTCTTGCCATTATATAATCTATCTGATACCTTTTAGTATCTCCAGGCTTCTTCCATGTATACAGCCTTCTTTTATGGTTCTTGAACCAAGTGTTAGCTATGATTAAGTTGTGCTCTGTGCAAAATTCTACCAGGTGGCTTCCTCTTTCATTTCTTAGCCCCAGTCCATATTCACCTACTACGTTTCCTTCTCTCCCTTTTCCTACTACCGAATTCCAGTCACCCATGACTATAAAATTTTCGTCACCCTTCACTATCTGAATAATTTCTTTTATTTGATCATACATTTCTTCAATTTCTTCGTCATCTGCAGAGCTAGTTGGCATATAAACTTGTACTACTGTAGTAGGTGTGGGCTTCGTGTCTATCTTGGCCACAATAATGCGTTCACTTTGCTGTTTGTAGTAGCTTACCCTCATTCCTATTTTCCTATTCATTATTAAACCTACTCCTGCATAACCCCTATTTGATTTTGTGTTTATAATCCTGTAGTCACCTGACCAAAAGTCTTGTTCCTCCTGCCAGCGAACTTCACTAATTCCCTCTATATCGAACTTTAACCCATCCATTTCCCTTTTTAAATTTTCTAACCTACCTGCCCGATTAAGTTATCTGACATTCCACGCTCCGATCCGTAGAACGCCAGTTTTCTTTATCCTGATAACGACATCCTCTTGAGTAGTCCCCGCCCGGAGATCCGAATGGGGGACTATTTTACCTCCGGAATATTTTACCCAAGAGGACGCCATCATCATTTAATCATACAGTAAAGCTGCATGCCCTCGGGAAAGATTACGGCCGTAGTTTCCCCTTGCTTTCAGTCGTAGGCAGTAACCAGACAGTAATTAAAATGCAGAACTATTGCTGCTAGATGCCTAAACATGCAAGAAATTTAAGATTTTAGACTAAACTGCACCCATTAAGTCAGAACATAAGTCGTATATTGTTATTAGAAGCTCAGTACAACTCACAAACGAAATGCTGGACTCTGATGTACTGCTGATGATGCGGAAGCTATCAGTCGTATGTTTATAGGTGCAAAACACTAGAGTAATATTATAGAATAGGATGAATGAAAGCTTGTTAATCTTTCTCCTTTGTATACTGACTGTATTTTCCTTGCGTTCCACATAGGAACGGCAGTTTGCCATCTCTTTTATCTGTGATTGAGCTTATATGATTCAGTTTCATATGTCCACATATTGTTTCACTCCAATGTTTGTATAGGTTAAATGATTCCAGTCGTGATTTGTTATTATAGTCGCAGACTACATCATTTACTGATAAAATAAAAGATCTGTGATAAGAGAAACCATAATGTAGACGTTCATATCACATTACCAGCACAATTAAACCAAGTGCAGGACTGAGTTAACAGGAGTAGGACTTAGGGCCTTTGTGTAGGAATTTCAGAAAGCTAAATGATGCTGGAACTAGTGGAATAGGAAACAATCTTGTCAGGCTTTGGGCGTATGGCAGATGGCGACCTAGGAACATGGTTTCCTTGGCTCGTGGCACCAATGTCCACTCTGTTGAATAGCTCTGGTGCTGTGGCCGGCCACGTCCTAATAGTGCTGGAAAGTGGGTTAACGCAAGGCTGGAGATGATACTGATGACAGATGAATTGGGAGATTGTGACATTGAATCTGTCAGGACTGCTGATGGATAGAGTTTCATAAGACAGGGCCACGGTATTAGGCTCAAATAATGCTACAGTGGTTCGAGACACACTCACGGTGATGTCTTAGACATCAAATTCATCTGATATGAATGCGTGTGGAGCACTATAGGACATCTGCTCTGCACCGCTAATTTATGATAGTTGTGTGTAAACATGAGTCAGAATCCTTCATAAGCCAAGAAGAACCTGTTTTAGTGTATCTGAGCTGCTGACCATTCGAAGATGTCATGTGGATTGCAGCAGACTTTCGCTATCATTACTATCATTAGTGTTCGTAGCCTTGGCCAGCAAAATACTTACCGCATAAACATCCTTATTGAACGGAATACACCAGCATTCGTCAGAACCTCTCGTATTTTAGAGATTCCATGGCAAAGTTTGATGTCCGTGTCTGTTTTTTATATATTGAGAGATGGGACAGTATAACGAACTGTGTTCTGTCTTCCAGCAAGATGGGTATTGTTGTACAAGGGCTGAATCTGGCTATGTTTGTTTGTGGGTGTTTGTGTGTGTCTAAAAAGTTGGGTGAATGCTATCAGACAACAAACAAAAGATACAAACAAATGTTCTTTATTGCCGCTACAACACACTTTTGACTACGTTCGTACAGCTTCTGGAAACTATCAGCAGAGACCTCCTGTGGGATCGATCGCAGAACGGCTGTCACACGATCGTTAATGGCATTCACGTCCGCACAACGTTCACCTTTCATGGGGGCATTCAAGCGGGGAAACAGGAAGAAGTCCGCAGGAGCCAGATCAGGGGAGTACGGAGGGTGTTCACGAACAGTCACTGTCTTCCGCGCCAGGAATCTGCGCACACGGATCGCGCATTGTCATGGAGCATGGTTCATTTGCCAGTCCTGCGCAACTCTGTCCAAACCCACCGGATACGCACGTAGCAATCGGTTCAAAATGCAGAATTAATGATTTGACCTGCAGGAACAAATTCCTTGTGGATGGTCCCGTAGTTGCCGAAGAAGGGGATCAACAGTGTTTTAACCTCGGATTTTTGCAGACTTTTTTTTTTGTCGCGGGTAGACGATGAACACCATGACATCGATTGCCGTTTTGATTCATCCCCGTGACGATGGTGTTAAGAAGCAATGGATCCTGGTCACACATGCAAATGAAACCACCCGAAGTTCCCATCCGTTTTACTTTCGATTCGTCTGGGGGCTTGTGCGGCACAAATCGGGAGCAGATCTTCCGCTTACCCAAATTATCGACGACGATGGTATGCACCGCAACCAATCTCAGAGTTCGTCGCCTTTCTTGTGCCAGCATTTGTCGCACTTTTTTGATCTTTTCTGGGGTTCTGCTTGTCGATGGTCATGCTGAATGTGGCTCATCCTCAGTTGTTTCCTTCCCAACATGGAAGCGTTTAAACCATTAGTAAACATATTTTCTGCTCACGGCTTGCCTCCCGGACACCTGCACCAACATTCCGTGTATCTCCGTTGTAGTCTTCCCCAATTTGTAGCAGAACTTGATTTTTACACGTTGCTCCAGTGCGCTGTGACACTTCCTCTCACACTGACTATGCCGGCCGCGGTGTTTTGCGGTTCTAGGCGCTCAGTCCGGAGCCGCGCGACTGCTACGGTCGCAGGTTCGAATTCTGCCTTGGGCATGGATGTGTGTGATGTCCTTAGGTTAGTTAGGTTTAAGTAGTTCTAAGTTCTAGGGGCCTTATGACCTCAGCAGTGCTCAGAGCCACACTGACTACGTTCAACTGGTCGCAGTCTGTTTATACATCCAGTCACATACAGTAGATGCCGTGTATCGATTCTCAACTGTATGAAGACCCATGCGCATGCTCGCACACAAGCGCCAAGTTGCCGTTCGGGTATGATACCATTCACCGAACTTTATAGACACACCACGTATAGACTGAAGCGCCAAAGAAACGGGTATAGCCATGGGTATTCAAATACAGAGATATGTAAACAGCAGAATAAGGCGCTGCGGTCGGCAACGCCTATATAAGACAACAAGTGTCTGGCCCAGTTTTTAGTAGGTTACTGCTGCTATAGTTGAAGGTTATCAAGACTTAAGTGAGTTTGGATGTGGTGTATAGTCGGTGCACTAGCGATGGGACACAGCATCTCCAAGGAAGAGATGAAGTGGGGATTTTCCCGTATGATCATTTCACGAGTGTACCGTGAATATCAGGAATCCGGTAAAACATCAAATCTTCGACATCGCCGCGGCCGGAAAAAGATCCTGCAAGAACGGGACCAACGACGACTGAAGAAAACGATGCACCGCGCCATGAAGGCAGTATCCGAAGGGATGCAAATCTGTACATCTGATATACATGTACAGATAAACAAAAGATTACAATTTCAGAAAAATTGGTTAGTTTATTCAGGAGAAAGAGCTTAACAAATTGGGCAGGTCAGTAAAGTACTGGTCGACCTCTGACCCTTATGCCACCAGTTATTCGGCTTGACATTGATTGACAGAGTTGTTGGATGTTCTCCTGAGGGGTGCTATGTCAAATCCTGTCCAGCTGGTACGTTACATCGTCAAAATCCCGAGCACGTTGGAGGGCGCTGCGCATAGTGCTCCAAACTTTCCCAATTGGGAAGAGATCCGGCGATCTCGCTGGCCAAGGTAGGGTTTGTCAAGCACGAAGACAAACAGCAGAAACTCTCGCTGTGTGTGGACAGGCATTCTCCTGCTGAAATGTAATCCAAGGACGACTTGCCATGATGGGCAACAGAATTGGGCATAGAATATTGTCCAAGTATGGCTGTGCTGTAAGGGTGCCACAGATGACAACCAAAGGGGTCGTGATATGAAAAGAAATGGCACCCCAGAACATCACTCCTTGTTGTCACGCAGTATGATGGCCTGTTCTGGAATCTCATGTCTTCAGTGATGAGTCCTGCTTCGATTTAAGCACTGACGACCAGCTCTAGATTTTGTCTATTTAACGCGCCAATTTGACACAATACCTCTCAGGAGGACATTCAACAACTCTATCAATTACTGTTTGCATAGAGACCATAAGTGAACCATCGCATTATTGATTTGTTCAATTTGTGAAGCTCTTTCTCTTGAATAAATCGTTGAATTATTCTGAAATTTCAATCATTTGTTTGTCTGGACATGTACATCACATCTACCTGTTGCTGTCTAATTTGGATAATCCCTTCATGGTGCCTCGTTTTTTTTCTTTTGTCTTAGTGTGTATTTAAATGGTAGTAGACGTAGAAACTGTTGTCCAGAACATGACATTTTTGTCATTTCCCGAGAACCTCTATTGCAAAAACACCAGGAACCCATTACATTACTGCACTCAATTCAAATTTTACCAGGGACATTGGCATTACACATTCTTAAAGAGTGCTAACATCTGTGAAAGTAATAACAGTATGTCCAGAGAGATCTTTAGTACTGTAGCCGCTTTGCTGTATGTGTGTGTGTGTGTGTGTGTGTGTGTGTGTGTGTGTGTTGTGACAGATGGTCCCAAGTGATGAGCTCCTGCCCCACGATGTTTTCAATTAGTTTCCTGTTCCTTAGGAGGCGCAGGTGTGTAACGTCTAGCGCTGGTAATATTTTTTCCTTGTTAAATGTATTGCACGACTGGGTTACTGACCATTACTCCTGTTACATGTCATACTTTCCATTACATGCATTTTTCACGTTTTTGACAGTAACAATTCACTTGTCACATCATATAAAGGTGATTTGTTATCGCTGTGCTTGATATTACTTCAAGCGATTGTGGAAGAACTGGTGTCATCCGAGGATTGGAGCAATTCTTCTTCCTTGGATTAACAACTGCCTGGACTGCTCTCAGGGTTGGAATCTCCATAGAGCAAAGTTTCCAGCCATCGCTGTTTATGACCTCACCATTTCTGGCAGGCCTGGCCGCCCGCCATCGTCGTCGTCTTCGATGCCAATCATCGCCTTTGCTGCCAGTCCTGTTGGCAGTCTTCGCCTTTGCTGCCAGTCTTCACTACCCATCATCGCCAGCCATCAGCTTCACATCCAGACCTCGCCCTCGCCAGTGATCTTCAGTCCACATCTTTGCCGCCAGTCTTCGCCTCCATAAGCCAGTCACCACTGTTTCATCGCCTGATTATCACCACCGCTGTTATCCTCATCTGCTGTTTTCACCTCATACAGGATTCGCTTGGAGAAATACAAGTTAAGTAAATCTCCTGTTTGTTGTGTTCACTTGTCCAATAATCATTTCTGGTCCTGTCCAGGTTTCGTTCAACAGTCGTCACATTGCTAGGGAGCCCACCTCTCCTTACCATGGTGTATGGTGTCATACACAACACTAAATCACCCCCGTTGTAAAAATCCACCAACCCGTCCTCACTGCAACGCCTCCCATTTCCACAAACAATGCCGAAACCACACCTCCCCTCCCATCCGCAACACACAAAATGACACCTTCCAAACCTACTACGTCAAATGTATAGCCAACCCCCACCTGTAAAACCATAATTAAATGTCCCTGTCTATTGATTATACGATTCATCCAATACTCTCTCCGCCTACCACCCACTGCTGAAGATCTCGTTTTCCACCTTAGTCAAGCCACCTACTCCTGAAACCAAGTCCACTTCGTTTTTACTCATCTCAACACTCGTTTGTACTTCCCCACCCTCTCACCTGCACAACCCAATCCCTAGGCTCCCGTTGTGGTGTGACAGCAATTCAGCATCCTATACCAAAAATCCGCCTCATACCTACCAACAAATCCCTTTTAATGCATACCCAGTCCCAACACAACGTCAATACCATCATCCTTAATGAAACGTTCCTCCAACCATATCACACCATCCGAATTTCTCCCTGTGTCCTCCACCTTACAGATAACCCCTTCCCTTGTCAGAGTCATAGTTGCAGTTGGCTGCCACAAGAATATCTCTGTTCGGCCACTGCCCTTATTCAATAAATCCCCCAAACACTTTATCCTTAGCCTCTTCTTTAAAACCCTAATTATCACCTGTGCTACTATCCACATCCAACCTAATAAGCCCATCCCTTATGGTTTCCTCACCCACATCAACTGTACATTTTCCACCTATATTATTGCTGCTGACCCCAATATCCATACTAAATCCCCTGGAGAACTCCAGTCGCGGCGTCATTTTACAGGCTCTTTCCAAGGTGACATTGTCCCCAACCCATGGAAAATCAATCCTGAAGGCAACATCATCCCCTTTGTCATACTAATACCTTCCAACCTCCTTGAACACATTATAGCAGAAGTCCTCGATCCAGTTGGAAGTGACTACATACCTGTCCTCTTCACAGCCTCATCCCCATGCACCCATTCCATTCTGCATCTAAAAGTTATGGACAATTACTCCTGTACCAGCTGGAATACCTACTGGGAATCCAGAGATACATAGATTGGAAGCCACCCTGTAACCTTTCAGCATCGCGATAATATCCCCCATACCACGGCCTTCCTGCAGCACATCTGGTCAAAGGCAATATCTGCCCACATGCCTACCAAGACAACATATCCCCATCGCCCCACTTTTCCTTCACAAGCCTTACTCCTTCTCTGAGAATCTTGTCGCTTATAGACGTGTTCAGATTATTAGACTAAAGACATTTTTCCAAAACTTTACATTTATTACACATTTACAGCCACATACATATTATATTTGTACATTCAATACTTTCTATGCGTGCCTTTGTTCTTAATCAACATTTTTATCCTGTTTGACACAGTTTTTACTAAATTTTCACATGACATTTTAAACAATATTGTCGTGGTACCAGATTTCCTCTAGTTTCTTCATGAGATCTTGTTTGGTGATTATTGTAAATTTTATTATCCTCTGCTTCACAATAGCCCATAATTTATCAAGTGGGTTCATATCAGGGCTGTTCCCTGGCCATGCCAACACTTTCAGCTGCTTTTTTTCTAAGTACTTGGAAACATTTTTGGGTTTGTGGCAAGGTGCCCCATCATGCATAAAAATTGCATCTTTATAAGGAACCCACTCATTTATTTGGGGGAAAATATCCTTTTCAAGGATTTCTATATATTGTTCTTGCCTCATTGTCCCTTCAAACATGTGTATTCTGCCAGAACCTTTCACGGGCCTCATACTCCAGACCATAACGGAAGTCAGATGCGTCACACATTGATGCACACACTCAGCTTTGAACTGTTCTCCAGAACTGCGACCAACATAGTGGCTGCTTTCTTCCATCACAGTGAGTACAGATTCATCACTGAAGCATACCTGAAGCATGTGTACAAAACAGTAAGTTAGAAAAGTGGAAAATAGTAGCATAGAAGACCTCAATAGTCTCTAAATTTAGTTGTGCATTTCTTCAGTGTCAATAAGACATAACAATTTCAAGCCAAAACTCCTAACTTTAGAGATTAGACCCACTTAATTTACCATGTCATTGCACACACCTTAGCCCAGTCCGCACTTGTCCACTCCTGAAGTTGTTTAGCCCACTGAAATCTTATGGTTTCCATGCCAGGTGTGATTTTTCGTTCTTTCCTTGGTCGGCGTGCCTTTAAACCACTTTCAAACAGCCTGCTCCTCATTGTCACAGGTGAAACTTCAACACCCAAACCTTTCAGCTGATGGCTCATGTCTGTAGAGGTAAGTTTACGGTTCATTGTTGCCATGTTTGTAAGTCTTCTCATTGTTGTGGGACTGATTTTTCTTTTATGTCCACATTTTCCTTTCCTGTTTGGCTTGTGTTCATCACCTTTTTGCACTGAAAGTTTGATTCTACTGACAGTTTTCTGTGATATTCTCATTCTGTCAGCAATAATGATTTTCAGCAAGAAGTGCTACCACAGCCGAAACTTTCCGTGATGAAACATCTGTTGTCTTCCCGATAACCTCACGATTTATTGCTACAGCTAAAAGTATGCAAGTTCACAAGCTATACAGTGTCTTGTTAATGTAGCAAGAAGTTGATAGAATAAATAACAAGGTGAAGTACATTTTTACACTAGAAAACTTAAGAGTACGATATCAAAAATAATAGTTTAGTCTAGTAATTTGAACACGTCTATGTACTGCTCCCTTCTAAGGACTCGTGGTCAGGATACACTTGTTTGCTAGGTGGTAGCCTTTAAATCGACCGCGGTCCGTTAGTATACGTCGGACTCGCGTGTCGCCACTGTCAGTGATTGCAGACCGAGCGCCGCCACACGGCAGGTCTAGTCTAGAGAGACTCCCTAGCACTCGCCCCAGTTGTACAGCTGACTTTGCTAGCGATGGTTCACTGTCTACAAACGCTCTCATTTGCAGAGACGACAGTTTAGCATAGCCTTCAGCTACGTCATTTGCTACGACCTAGCAAGGCTCCATATTTTACTATAATTACTATCTTGAAGAATGTATTCTGAACAGATAATGTTGTGAATCATGTACCGTCAAGAGAGACGTTCATCATTAATGGATTAAAGTTAAGTATCAAACTAATTACGTCCGCTTTTTGAATTCTCATTCCTTGTCATGTTCCAGCCTTCACGTCAGTATAGTTCTTCCCTCCTCACGCCAGCCTGCGTAAGCTAAAACTCGTGCATTTCGGCCTCCACTCGTAACACGATGTTGGCTCTTCTGCTAACACAAAAGAAACCTCCAGAATCCTACTTTTCCATAAACTGCACAAACATCCTACTGGTACTTCCTCCTATTGCCCCATATGTCTCAACTCAATGTTTACCAAGGTATTCGAATCCATCCTCTCCTGATGCATCCATAAACACCTGTACCAACAGTACCTCCTTTCTAGTAACCAGTGTGACTTCCGTCTCACTTTCTCTTCCAATGAGCAGCTCCTGTACCTGACCCATCTCTTATCCCAGCAGCTCAACACCTATAAATTGTCTCCCTCTCGACCTAGAGAAACGATACCATATGTATGGCATTTCGGTCTCCTTTGCAGACTCTGTGTAACGTCGCGCGTTAATGCGCGATAACATTCGTTGCTATACAGCCCACAGTAATGGCGCTGGAGTCTGTGAAAGAAACCGCCACTTGTGTCTTAGCCAATGAGTCATGTGCACATGCTACTACGGCAGAATGAGAACGGTTCCTGTGTCTCTTCTTACCGACCGTACATTCACCACCTATAAGAATCTAAATGAATGATATAAAATATTATTCAATCATTTTCAAATGGTGCAAATGGCTCTGAGCACTATGGGACTTAACTTCTGAGGTCATCAGTCCCCGCCGGCCGGTGTGGCCGTGCGGTTCTAGGGGCTACAGTCTGGAACCGCGTGACTACTTCGGTCACAGGTTCGAATCCTGCCTACGGCATGGAAGTGTGTGATATCCTTAGGTTAATTAGGTTTAAGTAGTTCTTAGTTCTAGGGCACTGATGACCACAGATGTTAAGTCCCATAGTGCTCAGAGCCATTTGAACCATTTGAACCATCAGTCCCCTAGAACTTAGAACTACTTAAACCTAACTAACCTAAAGACATCACACACATCCACGCCTGAGGCAGGATTCGAACCTGCGACAGTAGCGCTCACGCGATTCCAGACTGTAGCGCCTAAAACCGCTCAGCCACTCCAGCCGCCAATCATTTTCAAAATCAGTACACTACCTTTTGACATTCAGGAGAAGATTGTATCCAAATTTCAGCTTTATAATTATCTTAGTTTCAGAGATAGAAAAAAGTGGTAAAAAGTTAAAAACCGACACTTAAGAAACTAAATTCATCTTGAAAATATAATAGTTTACCTTTTGGTATAATTGGAAAACATAAACAGAACTCTCAGTGTGCAGAATTAATTAATTAAGATTTTCAAATTAAAACTTTAATTATTATTCGTTTTCGTAATATAAAAATCAGACAAAATTATTATTGGTGTCTAATAATGTTGTGGGAGTATATGTGAGTGAACGAGAGTGTGTACGTGGAACATTCATAAAATTTTAATGTTGCATTATACACCGTCTTAAGTAACTTGTGAGAGTTACGCAAACCTGTCGTGAGAAAATGTACATAGGGAATTGCCCACTTTGCTGATGACGTATATCTATGTGTGATTGATATTGTAACAGAGCAGACAGAAAGTCAGCTGGAGTATTATCTGAATCTAAAGAATATCTCCAGATTTACTGCCTTTTCCTTTTCGTTTATTAAACATTACTTTAATATTTGTATGTCAGATTGACGTAAATGCATCTGTGTGTAAGGATTGGTGCAGGCCAGTTTTGGCGCGAGTATGATCATGAGCAAGCATTCCGATTGGTAGCGAGTATGGTTAGCCAATCAGAGCTGAGAAGGTTCCCGCTCGTTGACTGATAGTTATACTGGGAGTGAGGCTGCTAGAAAGATGTCTCTCTCTAGCTTTGAACACGGACGGTCATGTTACTAGTGCGAGTCAAAATAATGTGTAAAATGAAGGAATATTGAGTCCCTCGCGTATGATATGTGTCGTGACTAACGCTGATGTAGTTGTGGACAGTTTTGTGAAGTTTGAAAGTTTTAGAACTGTATTGTTGGAATGATATTCGCGTGTGAAAATTTGGCCTTCAGAGAATCCGAGTGGCAAGTTTCAGTATTCAACCACGGGGCATTTTTGGCGAGCAATTTCTTTTCTAAAATCCACCAGAAGGACCGAATGTAATAACTCAAGTTAGTGGTGGAATTAATGACTGTGGAAACATTGTTTGACTCTGGTCGGATTTGGACAGATTTTTGGCTGCTGTGCATACGAAATGAGTGTATGAATTGTGAATTTGACGAAAATAACCAATAGTTTAAATGTGGTCTGAATAGTACAGTTTCTATGGTTATAAGAACAAATAAACATTTTTGTGTAGAAATTTCGGACATTATTTTACAGAAGCCAATCCATTATCTTATCGATGGATAATTTTTTTATGGACAGTTTTTCTCTAGAACTTTATTTCATTACTAGAGTTGCGCCGCCTCAGTAATTGTAGATATTAGATGGTGTTTTTTTTTATCAACGCTGCTTTTACATCATCTTGTAAGTGTCTACGTTGCCGAGCGGAGGGACATCGAGCAGACGCCGTTCTGAGGTAGGTGAATTTCTAATTTGCAGCCTGCACTGCACACGGAATTTTCAAACCCTGCCACGCCGCATCTGGACCTATATACTTCCAAATAATTATGTACACCGTATTGCATACATCCTCTCTAATCACCCATCCTTTGTCGCCATTAACAACACCAATTCCCGCAGCTTCCACTCGACTGCAGGAGTGCCCCAACGCTCTGTCCTCTCTCCTCTCCTCTGTCTCCTCTACACATCTGATATGCCAAAACCACCTCCACCAGTCCACCTTCTTCAGTATGTTGAAGACACCAGTTTTCTCGCTCTTTATCCTACATTCCAGAAATTCCAGTGATGCCCCCATATCCACCTCACTCAGTTTACCTCCTAGTGTAACCGATGGCTCCTCAAGATCAATCCTTCCAAAACCCAGACAAAAATTATAGGACATAGAATCTGCACCTTCCGTCTCCATGACTGTTGTGTCCTGACCACTCGTCTAATACAAGGTGGCTAGGAAACCTGCTTTCTCAGATCGCTAGACAACAATTCAAGCAAATCGCATTAATGAATGTCTATTACAATAAGATAAATGACAATTATTAACTTTGAGATATGTACAATGAGATGTCGCAAGTAAAGGGCGACGTGGAACATAAGCGATCTCTTTATTACATACAGTCCATTGATGCTGTGGTGTACGGGAAGGTGTCGTCGCTGAGTGACTGTAGGAGGATACAAGATGACTTGGACAGGATTTGTGATTGGTGTAAAGAATGGCAGCTAATTCTAAATATAGATAAATGTAAATTAATGCAGATGAATAGGAAAAAGAATCCTGTAATGTTTGAATACTCCATTAATAGTGTAGCGTTTGACACAGTCACGTCGATTAAACATTTGGCCGTAACATTGCAAAGCGATATGAAGTGGGGCAAGCATGTAATGGCAGTTGTGGGGAAGGCGGATAGTCGTCTTCGGTTCATTGATAGAATTTTGGGAAGATGTGGTTCATCTGAAAAGGAGACCGCTTATAAAACACTAATACGACCTATTCTCGAGTACTGCTCGAGCGTTTGGGATCCCTATCAGGTCGGATTGAGGGAGGACATAGAAGCGATTCAGAGGCGAGCTGCTAGATTTGTTACTGATAGGTTTGATCATCACGCGAGTGTTACGGAATGCTTCAGGAACTCGGGTGGGAGTCTCTAGAGGAAAGGAGGCGGTGTTTTCGTGAATCGCTACTGAGGAAATTTAGAGAAACAGCATTTGAGGCTGACTGTAGTACAATTTTACTGCCGCCAACTTACATTTCGCGGAAATAGCACAAAGATAAGATAAGAGAGATTAGGACTCTTACAGAGGCATATAGGCAGTCATTTTTCCCTCGTTCTGTTTGGGAGTGGAACAGGGAGAGAAGATGCTAGTTGTGTTGCGAGGTACCCTCCGCCACGCACCGTATCGTGGATTGCGGAGTATGTATGTAGATGTAGATGTAGATACAGGTCGTAACACAAGTGAAATAATATATTTCCTAAGTCACTACTGTAGAACTCGTAGGTCGGATAGACTTCGACTCGGGAACTGACAAATCTCGTATGGCTAACAAATGTGATTGAAGAGAATGTACACCTTGACTGTTTGTGACATGATCAAGATACTGTAGCTCAGGTTTTAAAAAATGATACTTTTCCAGCCTCCACTTTAGTCCTGCATCAGATAACACGCTAAACAAAGCACGCAAATTTGCATTGTGTTCTTCCGGTTAACGACTTACTACGACAATATCGTCCAAATCGTTTGAAAAGTTTGGTACTTAAGCAGTCAGTTGTTCCAAATACTGTTAGAAAATGGTAGGTGCGGAAGCAGTGCCGGAAGGCAAATGCAAATATTTAAACAAGCCTAAATGAGTGTTAACTATACACACTTTCTGAGATTCTTCATGTGGTGGTATTTGAAGATATGCGCCGCGCAAATCAGTTTTTTGAAAAGTAGCGACCAGCACCTAAGCGGTCCATGAGATCGTCTGGGCGTGGCAATAGGTAAGTGTCCGCCACTGGTAGCTGAGTGGTCAGCGCGACTGAATGTCAAATCCAACGGCCCGGGTTCGATTCCCAGCTGGGTCGGAGGTTTTCTCCGCTCAGGGACTGGGTGTTGTGTTGTCCTTATCATCATCATTTCATCCCCATTGACAAGCAAGTCGCCGAAGTGACGTCACTTCGAAAGACTTGCACCAGGCGAACGGTCTACTCAACGGGAGGCCCTAGCCACACGGCATTTCCATTTCCAGTAGGTCAGTATCAGTCATAGTTTGTGGATTGAGTGTAGACTTAAAGTTAACACAGAGTCGAATGCGACCTGAAGGTTTTGGGAGCAAAACCAGTGGACTTGGCCGTTGACTAGCTAGTATGTGCGCAATATCTCCGCTATCTTGTAGTTCTTTAAGTTCAGCAGCGACTTTGTTCCATAATGCAATGGAAACAGTTGTGGTCCGGCAAAATTTCGGCTGAGCATTGTCTTTCAGAGTAATATATGCAACAAAATTGTTAGCCTTGCCTAAATCTTTAGAGAAGAGTTCCGGGAATTCTTTTAGCAAGCTAGCTGCACTGTCTTTCGCACAGAATTGGTGATAAAGATAGGCCTATTGCTTTCGCATCAAAAGTGTTGTCCAAAGCTCAGTGTTACTATTCACAATAGAGGAAGAGGCATTGGCTATTGTGTTTGGTGTCACCAAATTCCACCAGTAATTGTAAGGCAGGAAATTTTACTTATTAACGGATCACAAGCCATTGCAGTCCTTGTTTCATCCGACGAAGCCCGTTAACTGTCCAGAAATTGCAAAGATGGGCTTTGTTGTTGTCTCAATACCAGTGCGAGATGATGTATTGTCCAACGGCTAAAGACGGTAACGCGGACGCACTTTCACGTCTCCCGATTGGCGCTGATACAGACTTTGACGATTCTCCTGCATCTTGTTGTCACATTGATGCTCAGGATTCTGAATTGCTTCAGTCCTTTCCTCTGAGCTATAGGAAAATTGCACAAGCCACGGAAGCTGATTCAGATTTGAACATTTTTCTAAAATACTTTCACACATCTTGGCCTCGTTCATTGAATAGCATAAAGAACTAGGTAGGGCGCCGATACTGCGCACGTCGGAATAGCCTCGCCATACAGCAAGGTGTAATTCTTGTTCAAAAGTGGACAGTCACGTGTGTTGATCCCTAAAGCTATGCAAAAAGAAGTGTTGCAGTTACTTCACCAAGGACACTGGGGGATTGTGCGTACGAAACAGCGTGTCGACACTGTACTTGGCAGGGTATGGACACCAAAATAGAACAGATGACGTTACAGTGTCAAGCATGTGCGGATAATCAGTCCGCTCCGCCACAAAAATTCTCTGCTTGGTCTAAGTCGCAATCACCATGACAACGTGTGCACGTAGACTTTGCGGGACCTTTTTGGAACGCTCTCTGCTTGATTGTGGTTGACTGGTATAGCAAGTTTCCTTTTGCTTTGCCAATGAACTCGACAACATCACGTAGCACAATTTAGGTGTTTTCCTAGAGAGGGGTCGGTCAGCGCACTATTGTCTGACGTCGTCTTCACAACCCTCTCTGCTATAACGTTCCTGGCCGACCTGCCGGCGCATAACATCACGCCGGAACAGTGACTTGTACATTACAGTTTACAACCATCCTACTCAGCTAACTAATACACTAAACAATCTAGGAGTAACCATTGGCCAGTGACTAACGTGGAAAGCTCATCTACTAACCATCAGCACCTGGGGTGGTCGAGCGGTTCTAGGCACTGCAGTCTGGACCCGCGCGACCGCTACGGTCGCAGGTTCGAATCCTGCCTCGGGCATGGATGTGTGTGGTGTCCTTAGGTTAGTTAGCTTTAAGTAGTTCTAAGTTCTAGGGGACTGATGACCTCACAAGTTAAGTCCCATAGTGCTCAGAGCCATTTTTTTTTTTTTTTACTAACCATCCAACAGAAAGCCCGCAACAGACTAAAACTATTAACACTGCTAACTGGCCATATTGGGAATTACACCCCTCCTCTGTCCTCCACACCTACAAAACCGTGATCTGACCCATCCTTTGCTATGTGAATGTTTCATGGATCTCAACCCAACTCAAGTTCTATGATTCCCTCCAGATCCTGGAACACCATGCATTTTGCCTCATTTTCTGCATCTGCTTACCATCTGCCACAACGATCCTTTACCAACTCATCAGATTTCCATCTCTCTGAACAACCTACACCACCCAAAATCTCGACTCCAATAATCCTATAGTATACCCCCTACTTTATGTT
The DNA here is from genome assembly GCF_023897955.1 of Schistocerca gregaria. Taxonomy (NCBI): domain Eukaryota; kingdom Metazoa; phylum Arthropoda; class Insecta; order Orthoptera; family Acrididae; genus Schistocerca; species Schistocerca gregaria. The sequence goes on from NC_064931.1 coordinate 76,365,459, forward strand.
GTGGTTGGCAGGAGAGCCAACACCATGTTACTAGAGGAGGCCGAAAGGTACGCAATTTAGCTCACGCAGGGTGGCGTGAGGTCTGGAACAGAACAAGGAAATTAGAATTTAGAAACAACGGACGTAGCTGGTGGAATACTTAACTTTAATCCATTAATGATAAACGTCGCTCTTGACGGTACATAATTCCTACTACCAATAGTAACTGATAATGGCACCTTGCTAGGTCGTAGCAAATAACGTAGTTGAAGGCTATGCTAACTATCGTCTCGGCAAATGAGAGCGTATTTTGTCAGTGAACCATCGCTAGCAAAGTCTGCTGTACAACTGGAGCGAGTGCTAGGAAGTCTCTCTAGACGTGCCGTGTGGCGGCGCTCGGTCTGCAATCACTGATAGTGGCGACACGCGGGTCAGACGTATACTACCGGACCGCGGCCGATTTAAAAGCTACCACCTAGCAAGTGTGGTGTCTGGCGGTGACACCACATTCCTCCCCCGCAAATCGGCGTACCGTTGTGGCATAAGGCTTCCGCCCGCCGTGGGGAGGACCCCATGTTGACGTATGCGACGAGGTGGGGAGCCTAACAACAGGCCATTCGGACCGCGGGGAGCTAGGAAACGCCTGAAAACCTGCTCCAGGGTGCACGCCAACATGCGGTGTATGCGCCCGTAGAGAGACAGGAGCCGCCGAAGGGTCGACCTCCATCGGGCCGGGGTACCGGACGGGCGAAGAGGACATATGATCCGGAGGGGGAAAGAGTTCCATGTCGGAGGACAGCTGGTCACGGGAAGCGATCGGCGGCGCGTGACCCAGGGAGGCGCCCGGCGGTTGCAGCGACGCGTCCACTGAGGGCGTAGCCGGCGGCAAAATAGGCGGCGGCGGCGGCGGCGGCGGCGGCGGCGGCGGCGGCGCGTCGCCGTGGGCAAAATGGTAGGCAGCGTCGGTAACACCTGGGGCTGAGGCGAGCCAGTAGACAGGTCCCCGGGGCGCTGACCGGACGGCACCGTCGCTGAAAGCAGACGGCGAGCGGCAGATTCCATGCGACGACAGAGGCGCAGCTGATTGAGATGCCGACGCACCTCACCAGAGGCCCCCAAACCCAGATACACAGCGTGTCCGAGGCAGCGAAGAATGCGCCCTTCGAGCCAACGCCGTGAACCTCGATAGTAGACAACGTCGCCTGGAGCAAAAGCAGGTGTCTGCCGTTGCACAGGAACCTGATACGGCGGATGTAGCAGAGACATCAAGGTTCGGTGACGACGACCGTGGAGCAACTCAGCCGGCGAGCGACCATCTCGGGGCTGAGAGCGATACGAGGACAAAAAGAGCAATAACGCGTCCTCCCGAGAATGCGACTCATTCAACTTCAACATCTGTGACTTGAAAGTTCTGACCAATCGTTCAGCGGCACCGTTTGACTGTACCGAAAACGGCGCGGACGTCAGATATTGAATACCATTGGCCTTGCAGAATGACTGAAATTCTGCGGACATGAATTGTGGGCCATTGTCGGAAACAATAGTCTGTGGAAGACCTTCAATGCAAAAGATAGCGGATAACGCTTGGATGGTGGCAGATGACGTCGTGGAAGACATCCAGACAACAAAAGGAAAATTACTGAATGAATCTACCACAACCAACCATCAAGCATTGCAGAATAGACCAGCAAAATCGATGTGTAAGCGTTGCCAAGGGGAAGTGGCTTTTGGCCGTGCAAAGAATTTCCGCGGTGATGCTGATTGTTGTTCGGCACACACCGTGCAAGAAGAGCACACATTCGTAATCGTGGCATCGATTCCGAACCAAGTACAGTGCTGACGAACAAGTTGTTTCGTTCTCACTATACCCCAATGTCCTTGGTGGAGAAGCTGTAAGACAGGGACTGTAACGAACGTGGTACCACGACCCTGGACTGATCATTATCAGAACGCAACAGCAAAACACCACGTCGTACAAAAAGTCTCTCCTTGTGAGCAAAAAATCGGCGCACCAACGGGTCCTCGATCCGTGACTTTGACAAGGGCCATTGCGTAGAAACAAAACGCAGAGCGGGAGCAAGGACAGGGTCGGCAGCTGTGGCTGTAGCTACACGACGAAAATCAATCGGAACCTATTCGACCACGTCATCGGTTTCCGCATCAATGAACATGCAAGCAATTTCGGAGGAATCGAATGCCCTATCCTCAGCAAGAGCCAATCGGGACAACGCATCGGCGTTTTCTTGCTTAGCAGTGGACCGATACAAGATATCGTAGCGGTACTGCAAGAGGAAAATAGACCAGCGAATGAATTTCTGCGCTGTACGTGGAGGTACAGGCTTGGTCGGATCAAAAAGCGATGTCAAAGGTATGTGGTCTGTGATTATGGTAAAGTGACGACCATACAAGAAATCATGAAACTTTGTAACACCAAATACAAGAGCCAATGCTTCTTTCTCGATCTGTGAATAATATCTTTGAGCAGACGAGAGCAATTTTGACGTAAAGGCAATAGGGCGATCGTGCGATCCATCTTTGTGCGCAAGCACAGCACCGATCCCGAAATCCTATGCATCCACCATCAACAAAATGGGCTTCTGGGGATCGAATGGCGTAAGGCAAGTATTGGAAAGCAACGCAGATTTCAACAGGCGAAAGGCGCTTTCGCATTCCGTCGTCCAGACGAACGGAACACCCTTACGGCGTAAGCGATGAAGCGGAGCTGAAATGGAAGAGGCATGTGGCACATAGCGGTGGTAGTAATTTACTTTTCCCAGCACACTCTGTAGCTGCTTCAAATTCTGCGGCGAAGGCAAGTCTTGTATGGCACGAAAGTGCGTGGGACTGGGATGTATGCCATGGGCATTGAGTACATGTCCCAAGTATGGCAAGTCCCGAGCAAAAAACACACATTTGTCCTTCCGCAAGCGAAGACCATTTTGTCGCAAGACCTGAAATAATGTTCTGAAATTGGCCAAATGTTCTTCTTCCGTCTTTCCGGAGATCACAATATCGTCCAGATAATTTGCTGCAGTAGGGACCGACGCACAAACAGTTTGTAGATATTCCTGAAACAATGTAGGGGCGGATGCACACCCGAATGGCAGTCGTTTGAATCGATACAAACCAAGATGCGTGTTAACCACCAAAACGCGCTGGGATTCTTCGTCCACCGGTATTTGCAAGTACGCATCTGCGAGGTCCAACTTCGAAAAATATGTACCCGGGCACAGTCTGTCAAAAAGATCTTCCGGGCGGGGTAAAGGAAAAGTTGCAATCAATAATTGTGGATTCACTGTTGCCTTGAAGTCCACACAAAGTCTCAACTTGCCGGAAGGTTTTGGCAAAATCACTAAGGGTGATGCCCAGAGAGAAGCCTGATGTTCAATTACACCTTGTGATTCCAAATCGTGTAATGTTTTTGCGACCTCATCACGGAATGCGTGGGGAACATTGCGCGCTCTGAAAAATTTCGGTTGCGCGTTTACTTTCAGTTCCAAATGTGCTTTATAGTTCTTAGCGCAACCGAGGCCCGGTGAAAATATGTCTGCAAATTCTTCACATAGACGAGAAACACTGTCTGAAGGCACAGTCTTGTTCACTGATAGGACCTGATTTACTATAGACAAGTTAAACAACTGAAATAAATCGAAACCAAACAAGTTCACTGCAGAAGAAGAACGAAGGACGTAAAATGACACAAGTTTTGTTTGTCCTTTTTGTATGTTGCAAGAAGGCTGCACTGTCCTAACACAGGGATACATTGCCCAGAATAGTTTGTTAACTGAACATTTGCTGCACGCAACGGAGGTGTGCCCAGCAGTTTGTAAGTGTTTTGATTGATCAGTGAAACTGCAGCTCCGGTATCGAACTGGAATGGTATCACTTTGCCGTTAATGTCCAAGTCCACAAAAAGTTTATTTTCCTGCTGACGACAAGAGCGACTGTCTCGTGCAACGTGAACTGACACTGGTACATAATCACTTGCGACTTGACGGGAGTTCCGGCGATGTCGACGCACACTATTTTTGAGACGAACACAGTCACTGTTAGAGAGAGTGGCACTGCGCGGAGTGGAATGAACTACATGAATTTCCATGGGCGAAGTTTCGCGAGCCTGAGTATCCTTGGTTCGATTCAGATTCCGACGCGAAGCAAAGGGCCTGGTTTTTTGAGCTTCCGATCTGAGCTTTTTCTGGCAAGCACTCTGAACATGTCCTTTTTTATTACAATAAAAGCAAATAGCTTGGCGTGACGGGCAATTCTCACGCGAATGTTTAGTAGCACACCTACGGATGAAAGCAGAAAAGGCTGCCGCTCGTTACCTTGAATTCTGTAGGCGGCGAGATGGAATCCAAATTGGCGTGACCACTCCGTCCAGCTTTCCAGTGCAGCATCAAAAGGTCGAAAAGTGGGTGCAACAGCGTGTTGTGGCTGCGTTAGAGGTGGAGCGGCGGCTGCCGCATCGTGTTGCATTGCACGTTGACACTGGACGAGCTGTCCAAGGGCATCCAGTAATGCCTGCGTCTGCTGATTCTGTAAGCGATAAAATTCGGACAGTACATCTGGAGATTGTGGCGAAGCCATTACACAAGGAAATCAGGGCAATATCGATAAGAACGCGGTTGTGCCTCGTCGCCAATATTGTGGTTGGCAGGAGAGCCAACACCGTGTTACTAGAGGAGGCCGAAAGGCACGCGATTTAGCTCACGCAGGCTGGCGTGAGGTCTGGAACAGGACAAGGAAATTAGAATTTAGAAACAACGGACGTAGCTGGTGGAATACTTAACTTTAATCCATTAATGATGAACGTCGCTCTTGACGGTACATGATTCCTACTATCAATAGTAACTGATAATGGCGCCTTGCTAGGTCGTAGCAAATAACGTAGCTGAAGGCTATGCTAACTATCGTCTCGGCAAATGAGAGCGGATTTTGTCAGTGAACCATCGCTAGCAAAGTCTGCTGTACAACTGGGGCGAGTGCTAGGAAGTCTCTCTAGACGTGCCGTGTGGCGGCGCTCGGTCTGCAAATCACTGATAGTGGCGACACGCGGGTCCGACGTATACTACCGGACCGCGGCCGATTTAAAGGCTAACACCTAGCAAGTGTGGTGTCTGGCGGTGACACCACACCTTACAATCCTCATATGTTGCTGAACTTCGCCGACACATCCGACCAACTGTACACCTACACACCTTTCACATACTCACCTAAAGAAACTTCAAGCATTTGTCCCTGCCTTCAGTGTGGAACCGCGCGACCGCTACGGTCGCAGGTTCAAATTCTGCTTCGGGCATGGATGTGTGTGATGTCCTTAGGTTAGTTAGGTTTGAGTAGACTTTTAATGAGAGTGTGCTACCTGTTATGATAAGTCGTAATTCGCTAGATGGCCACAGTGACACGTCGAGAAGTCCCGTTTTCATTTTGTTAGAGGAATAAAATTTCAAGAATTGTGTTTCTCCGCATGTCAGCAGGAGACTGTTCAAGCTGGTGGAGGTTCTGTAATGGCGTCGGGCATTTGCAGTTGGAGTGATATTGGACCCCTGATCGTCAAAATACGAATCTGGCAGGTACCATGTATGTAAGCATCCTGTCTGATCACCTGTATCCATTCATGTGCATTGTGCATTCCGACGGACTTGGGCAATTCCAGCAGGACAGTGCGACACCCCACACGTCCAGAATTGCCACAGGGACACTCTTCTAAGTTTAAACCCTTCTGCTGATCACCAAACAGACATCAACATTATTGAGCATATCTGGGCTGTGTTGCACCGTGCTGTTCAGAAGAGATCTCCACCCACCGTATGGAGAGCACTGCACGATTCATGGTGTCAGTTCCCTCCGGCACTACTTCACAACACTTATGTTGGTGTGCTCATGGGGGCCCTACACGATATTAGGCAGGTGCACCAGTTTTTTTGGCTTATATATATATATATATATATATATATATATATATATATATATATATATATATATATATATGGATTGCCATCGATAAAATGGGGTCCATTTATCCATTCTCCAATAATGCCGCACCATACATTAACCCGCCACGGTCGCTGATGTTCCACTTGTCGCAGCCATCGTGGACTTTCCGTTGCCCAATAGTGCATATTATACCGGTTTACGTTACCGCTGTTGGTGAATGACGCTTCGTCGCTAAATAGGACGTGTGCAAAAAATCTGTCATCGTTTCGTAATTTCTCTTGTGCCCAGTGGCAGAACTGTACACGACGTTCAAAGTCGTCGCCATGCAATTCCTGGTGCATAGATATATGGTACGGGTGCAATCGATGTTGATGTAGCATTCTCAACGTCGACGTTGTTGAGATTGTTGGGGTATGGCGGGTGTAGTTTCCTCTTCGTCACTGTTGTGTCTTGTACCAGGGAGGTAAGAGAGAGGATGTTGTTATGGGGTTCTTTGTTTACATTAACTGACAATTTTACTTAACCTGGATAGAGTCCATGCGTTGTGGTACAAGCTCTTCAATAATAGACCTCTCTCAGACAGTTTCCGTAATTTAGCTATTACACTTATCTGGTGGCTATGCACTATGGTATCCGTTACTAAGCAAGGCCGCTCAACGAATGTACTGACAGACGCCAAACTAGAAGTGAGTCAGTGACTTAGTGTGAGTCAGTGATCTAGTGACTGAGGACCTACGGTCAGTGGCGGCGGCCTTAATACTTGCTGTTGAGAAGGCGTTATGGCGTGATGCTTGCGAGTCTGTTTCTGGCCTACTTCGTGATAGCCGCGCTTGAACCAACACCTACTATCGACCTTCACGCTTCATCTTTGCCGACCAATGTGTTGGCGACAGCTTATGACAGCACAGAAGGTAACCTGTCCACGAGTTTCACTTAGGTTTGGTGGGTTTTTCGTTTTACCTTAGAATATGTTGTTGTGGTATGGGGAGTTACGTCTGAACAGTAGTACGGCAATCACAGTTTTAACTTACAACCATACAGTTCACAGCCTGAGTGAAAATTGCAGACCTGTAACTTGTCATACCCCGTAGATGAACAGGGTATTACAGAATAGCCGGCAATATGGAATACTATGAGGTTGTCTCTACACCCGTACACGTCCATCCTCTAGATACAATTCAAATGGTTCAAATGACTCTGAGCACATGGGACTTAACTTCTGAGGTCAACAGTCCCCTAGAACTTAGAACTACTTAAACCTAACTAACCTAAGGACATCACATACATCCATGCCCGAGGCAGGATTCAAACCTGCAATCGTAGCGATCGCGCGGTTCCAGACTGTAACGCCTAGAACCGCTCCTCCACCCCGGCCGGCTCGATACAATTGAAACGAGACAACATGTTTCCAGTCATCAACATTCGAATGCAGTTGTTGACTTGCCTAGGCGAGGCGTAAAGCTTTGTGTTGTGTAGTCATCAAGGGTACACGAGTGGGTTTCGGCTCCAAAAACCCATATGGTTGAATGGTTCTCACGCTGACTCTTGCTGAGACCCAGCATTGAAATCTGCAGAAATTTGCGGAAGGGTTGCACTTCTGGCACATTGAATAATGCTCTTCAGTTGTCGTTTATCCGTTGCTTGCAGAATCTTTTTCCGGCGGCAGCGATGTCGGAGATCTGATGTTTTACCGGGTTCATGATATTCACGATACATTCGTCAAATGATCGTACGGGAAAATCCCCATTTCATCGCTACCTCGGAAATGCTGTGTCCCATCGCTCGTACACCAACTATAACACCACGTTCAAACTCACTTAAATCTTGATAACCTGCCATTGTAGCAGCAGTAACCTATCTAAGAACTGCGCCAGACACTTTCTGTCTTATATAGGCGTTGCCGTATTTTGCCTGTTTACACATGTCTGTTTTTCTACTCAAGCCTATACCTATTTCTTTGGCACTTCAGTATATACACACATCACAAAAGGTTTTGCATCACCTTGGTTCCGAGAGTTCCCGAACCTGTACAGAAAAGTGGAATAGAGATCAACATAAACATCATTTCCGCCCTTTTTATTGCTCATGAAAACCACACATTGCATGTTGTACCACCAAACCGCGGGACATTCAGAGGTGGAGGTCCAGATTGCTGTACACACCCGTACTTCTAATTCCCAGTAGCACGCCCTCTGCATTGATGCATGCCTGTATTCGTCGTGGCATACTGCCCACAAGTTCATCAATGCACTGTTGGTCCAGATTGTCCTACTCCTCAGCGGCGATTCGGCGTAGATCCCTCAGAGTGGTTGGTGGGTCACGTCGTCCATTAACAGCCCTTTTCAGTCTATTCCAGGCATTTTCGGTAGGGTTCATGTCTGGAGAACATACTGACCACTCTCGTCGTGGTATGTCGTTATCATGAAGGAAGTCATTCACAAGATGTGCACGATGGGGGCGCGAATTGTCGTCCATGAAGACGAATTCCTCGTCAATACGCTGCCGATATGGTTGCACTATCGGTCAGAGAATGGCATTCACGTATGGTGCACCCGTTACGGCGCCTTCCGTGACCACCAGCGGCGTACGTCGTCCTCACATAATACCACAACAAATCAGCAGGGAACCTCCACCTTGCTGAACTCGCTGGACAGTGTGTCTAAGGCGTTCAACCTGACCGAGTTGCCTCCAAACACGTCTCCTATGATTGTCTAATTGAAGGAATATACGACACTCATCGGTGAAGAGAACGTTATGGCAATCCTGAACGATCCATTCACCATATTGCTGGGCACACCTGTACCGCGCTGGATGGTGTCGTGGTTGCAAAGATGGACCTCGCCATGGATGTCGGGAGTGAAGCTGCGCATCACGCGGTCTATGGCGCACAGTTTGCGTCGTAACACGGCGTCCTGTGGATGTACGAAAGCATTATTCAACATGGTGGCGTTGCTGTCAGGGCTCCTCCGAGCCATAATGAGAAGGTAGCTATCATCCACTGCAGTAGCCTTTGAGCAGCCTGAGCGAGACATGTCATCTACAGTTCCTGTCTCTCTGTATCTTCTCCATGTCGGAACAACATCGCTTTGGTTCACTACGAGACGCCTGGACATTTCCGTTGTTGAGAGCTCTTCCTGGTACAAAGTTACAATGCGGACGCGATCGAACCGCGGTATTGATCTTCTAGCCATGCTTGAACTACACACAGCACTAACCGTGTACCTCCTTCCTGGTGGAATGACTGAAACTGATCGGCTGTCAGACCCCCTCCGTCTAACAGGTGCTGCTGATGCATGGTTCTTTACATCTTTGGGCGGGTTTAGTGACATCTCTGGACAGTGGAAAGGATTGTGTCTGCCGGCCGCGGTGACCGAGCGGTTCTAGGCGCTTCAGTCCGGAACCGCGCGACAGCTACGGTCGCAGGTTCGAATCCTGCCTCGGGCGTGGATTTGTGTGATGTCCTTAGGTTAGTTAGGTTTAAGTAGTTCTAAGTTCTAGGGGACTGATGACCTAATATGTTAAGTTCCATAGTGCTCAGAGTCATTTGAACTATTTTTGTCCTGTGTCTGTCATACAATATCTCCATTCAAGAGTTCTGGGGACCGGAGCGATGCAAATATTTTTTTATATGTGTGTGTGTGTGTGTGTGTGTGTGTGTGTGTGTGTGTGTGTGTGTGTGTGTGTGTGTGTCCGACGAACTCCAGGAACGGGTTCCTCACTGGAAATGGAGGAAAAAATGTCCTATGAATGTGTGCCCGGAAATGGGCTGGGTGTGTCCAATGACAACAAATTTTCTAGGAATACACATTCCCTGAGGGTTGCCTGTAACATACAGATGACGATTATACGCACTGATGATACCGTTTCTGGTAAAGGTTGCTTCGTCGATAAAGAGGATTAATAACAGAAATCCCATAACTGTGATGCAAATACCATTGACAAAATTCTTCCTGTAGAGGGAAATCCGCTGCTGATAATCCTTGCACGCTTTTCAGGTGGTAGCGATAGCAGCGGTTGTCATGCAGGATACATATGATCGTACTTTGTCCTACACTAAGTTAGCGGCCCACGGGCTTGGCGCTCGTAGTAGGGTTTGTCTCAATATTCTGTAGAACCGGGGCCTCCAAATCTGGTGTACTCACAGTCCGCCGTCTCCCTGCATGTTCGCCTGTCTGAAAGGACCCGTGATCACCTGAACGCCCAAAAAGGGCTTGGAATGTTGTGTGATGTGGTTTGTGTCTATTAGGATGCTTGTTTTGGCACAGCCGTGCTGTCTCTCCACCGTTTCCGTATGCTTGGCTGTACACAAACGCCACCTCGAATTGTTCCCGACATAAATACCGGACCGTTGTGCTGCTTACAGCACTCTGCGCCAATCACATAGCCTCTAACACAAAGGAATATACGGCACGTGGTCAGAGCACTTTTCATTCGTCAGCGCCATCTATAGTGGCGACGATGCATTTCCAGACACAAAGTTACAGGACTTTTTTCCTCCATTTCCACTCAGGAATCCGTCCCTGCAGTTCGTCGGTTTTATTAATGTCCACCCCTGTGTGTGTGTGTGTGTGTGTGTGTGTGTGTGTGCGTGCGTGCGTGCGTGCGACTTAATTCACGATATTATGTTATACGAAAACTACCTTCAACTGCACTCGTCTCACATGTGCCGCCCGTTTTGGACCTCAGCTTGCAACCATCAAAATTTGATTAAACAAACAGAGTTTCTTAAGCTAGTCTCGAAGCAACGCCTTGTTCCGTTTTGGCTTAATAGTTTTCTTGTGGTGCCTGTGCAAACAAACATACACATAGATAAAAACTCCAAAAATTATTGGCTTGGCTTCTGTTGATGTTACAGGCATCTCTGGTGTGACTTTCCTCAATTAAACGTAGAAACAAGTGCAATTTACAGTTTTATGAATCTACTGTACTGGTGACTTTTTTTTTTACTATCGAAAACAAGGAGAATACATTGTCCTCGTTAGTTTGTTACTGTATGTAGTGTGACTGGTTACTCATTTACTAATTGATAGAACGATTTTATGGTGACTCCTGTGGTTTAATTGCTTGTCTGGGGAATATGAGCTTCAGATTCCTAGCTCTGATAGACCCATGTCGGTAAAAATCAGTATACTGTCTTATTTTTGCTACTGCTAGCAACGTCAGAGATCTGACAATTGCGGGTCCCGTAATTATTCCCAAGTCCAGGGAAGTTCAGGCCCTCCAAGTGAAGTCGTCAGCAGCCAGGGAACCTCGAGCGGGGCGGCGAGTCATCCACAAGCAGCTGGAACACTGCGTACTGCACTTGCCCATGAGAACTGTCGTTTGCGGTGTGGTTGTCGGATGGGATATCTGTATCCCCCGTTTTCGTTTCAAAGGACCGGGACTGCTCGAGCCCATACCTTCTGTCGGATAATTTGGGGTTCGGAATGATGGCTTTGGGAAGGGTCGTGAGTAATGTTTCATTGGATGTTGACAGGATGGTCTTGGGAGGATGATTTAGGGTGCGGATTGATCTGGGATTGGGATAGGATCGGATATCGGCGTCTTCTTGGCTTCTCTCGCCCCAACGCGCCGACTGCGTTGTTGCTCGGCGAACGAGCTCCCCCCCCCCCCCCCCCCCCCCCCTTGATGAGGGCGACGAGATCGTTCCCGGCGCCTTGTGGTAACATTAGGACGGCTGTTGGCTGTCGTGGAACAGCCTTTTTCTAATCTTCGTCGGAGACTGGGGCTGCGTTTTCCTTGGTGGCTGCCTCGACGTTTTCGGAGGCGGCCAATGCAAGCAACCCTTCCAGGTCCTTGGAGATCCGAACCGCCAACTTCTTCTTGGGAGGCGGCGGTGCTGGATCTGGGTCCGTCTCCATTGCGTCCATTTTTTTCTGTGGGCTTCCGCCCCAATGGGGGTGGAGCAGGTGGGATGAGCCGCAGGGCTTCGGTGGCAGAAGCTACTTCAGCCCGCGGCCGCTGGATCTCCCTGTGTGCCGCGGCCAATTCGTCTCGTAGGGCGGTCCTCTCTGCCGCGAATGCGGCTTTGAGGTCCGCTATAGCGTCTTCTGTGGCCGCACGTAGCTTGTTGTGCGGCACAGCGTCGTCATGGCGGCGTCTTTCGGCGGGCGGATGGGCCCCCTGGTGCTACTGGTTGTTCCTTGCACTGCACTGCACTGCACTGCAATTATCTGGATACATCTACCAGGAGGGAAACAGGCTAAGCAGCGAAGCTGCTGTTCCTGTGTGGACCTCTAGTACTATAGTGGGGCCTCACGCTTAGGATTGGCCTATGGGAGCGGCCGCGTGGGGGCGGACGCTGCGTCAAATGCGTCATAGAGGCTGCGGGAGAAACTACTCCCGCAGCAGATCAGGCCAACGCGTGGTTGGCCTGCGGTGGACTTGGTGACCCAGTCCGCGGATAAGACGACTGCCATAGTGTTCTGCAGAGGCATAGAACACCCTGGCGGACTGCCTGAAGCGATCCCGCAGCAACGGGACGCCAGCTTCCTCATGAAGGAGCATTGTTGAGTAACGAGGCGGCTTGTGGAGAGCGAGCCGCAGCGCCCGATTCTGAACACGCTGGAGCATCGCAACGTGCGATGGGGCGACATTCCCCCACACAACAGCGGCGTACTCGAGTACCGGCCGGATGAGGGGGGAGCGTGGATGAGGGGTTCAGCAGCTGGTAGAGCGCCCGGAGACGCCCAATCGCCCGCCCCCTGATGTCGCGGATGTGCGGCAGCCAGGTGAGATGCCTGTCAAGCGTCACACCGAGGTATGTGCCGCTCGGTGACCACGGGATGGGGCCTCCCGAGATCGAGACAGGCGGCAGGTCAGGAGGCAGCCGTCTCCGAGTGAAAACGACCGCCTGGCTCTTGGCGGCGTTAAACTTGTGTCGCCACTTGGTGGATCTGTTCCTTGCGGCGGCGGCCGGGTTTATATTAGGCTTGCTAGTTAATGGAGCCGTCGGCTGGGATCGCTGTTTTCCAGGGAAAACCAATCGCAATGTTTCCTGGCGTAGCCAATTGCTGTGTGCTGACGAACGCGCGCGCGCGTAGGCGGCCAGCGATGGTGGCGGCGAGTCGCCCGAAGAGCGGCCAGCATGTATTTCTCGGCCACGTAAGGGAGCGTGCGTGTGAAGACGGCCAGCGATGGCAGCAGCGGGCCGCCCACAGAAGTGCGGCCAGCGATGTATTTGGCGGCCGCGTACTGGAGCGCGTTGTTCGGTGTTTGTTAGAAGTGGTGTATACCACATAAATTAATAGCATATTGGTAAGGCAACTGAACACGTACGACTGTAATGCGCTTTCACAAAACCTTGTTGGTTATTCTGCAATAGACCGACAAAACATACGTAGTAACCGTGGCCAAATCGTTCCCCCTCTCAAGTTCCCACACTCCGCGACAGCCTGGTGCTTTTAGAAATCGTTAACCGCAGTATTTTTTTCTCACTAAAGTTCCAGAAATTCACTTCCTAACTCGACAATTAGTGCTTTCGTAAATAAAACATTTCAGTTACGAAATTCACAATCGCAGCTATCTTTAATGTATCCGCAAAATTTTGAGGAGGAGAGACCTAAAAATGAATCTTCATAAAATTCGGAGTATCTCTCACACCATAGCATCCAATGTTCAGTTTTTGAAAATACGCGTTCCGCATAGTAGTTAGATCTTGGTATGTAGGGCACTACTGCCACAAAGTTTTCTGTATATTTCTTTAGAATTAACTGGTATATCTGCTACAATTATTATAATGATGGTGTTGTGTCAGACTTTATACCATTGCGTCCATTGAAGATATCAACAAGCTGAATTCCTTATTTAATGTGTCAATCGAAACTTTTGTGAAGTAAATTAACAACAGCATTCTCAACGGTCTCGAAACTCTCTTTTTCAAATTTATCTAGAATCTGACGAGAGGATTAAATTCGCTACCAAACGTCGCCTACTTCCCTGAGCAAATACTTTGTTGGATGTATTATTTTAGTGTCATGTCCGTATATACTTCTCAGTCGATATTTTATCTTTTTGCAACTAATAATTTTGGATAACTGGAAATGCGTTGTACTACAAACATTTCACTTTCATTTCATGTACTGGAGCGTATTCGTATAAAAAACTCTTCAGAGTAAGACAGTGTGATATGGCACAGTAAGACATCTTAGAGGAATGATAAGGCCAATAAATTTCTATACAGTTGTGTCTATGTGTGAGGAAGTGCAAGGGGGTGTTCGCACGGGGCTGTAAAATCCCCTCGAACGGGCTCTGCATGCCGATCCCATTTGCTACTCTTTAAGTCAACTGTCTTCTGTTTCCGATTGTTACCGGCCTCAGGAATCACTGGTGGCCATTTTCCTCCTACTTATTCCGTTGTACAACAGCGTTAATTTAATTTCACATTCTTCGCTACAAACGAGAACTACTTGATGGAGGTCGGGTCTACAACGGAAATTTACAAATCTATGTTACCTACTGAAAGTTATACCATAGCGGTTGATCTATAACACGCACCTGTTAGTTGGCAATGCTCATCAAAAACCATCTAATCATTTGTGCTTCTAAGTTACTAAGTTATCCCCTCCTCCCCCCTCACCCTAGCGGCGTACCTACTGTACCTCTGCATCCCACCTCTTCCCTCATGTAATCGACCGAATTTTCACGTGCTTACAGTAAGTGTTGGGGATAAATCCACTTCTTACGTCTATTTAAATTTGTGTTCTTTGTGTTTAAAGCCTTAAACCATTGTTTCCTCTGCGTGCGAGGGCGTTTGAATTTCGAAAATTCTTCAAATTCTTGAAGGCATCTACAAATCAACGAAAAAAGTTTCTGTCTGAAAAGTTTAGGCCTAAAAGATTTAAACTGAATTTAAGGACTTTATTGCTTACAAATTACCCTATGTGCCGTACTGCGTATTCCAATGCCTAATAAAAAATTTCATACATGAGGTATTATAGGGCGTTTGTGAACGAAAAACAGTATAAAATTTTCAAATAATTTCCTTATCAAATAATAAATGTTATAACAGATAAACTATTTGAGATAAACACACAATTCTTCTCACACTTCTCAAGGGTGTACCATAAAAACCCCATGCAAAGTTTTATAACAATATCATTTATACGTTTTGAGAAAATAGTACCTAAAGAGGCATAGTTTTTAAGTAATATTTATTAACTAATTACCTTTTTATATTTTGACTCAGAAACCATAGAACCATTAAAATTTACACCTACGTTGCTTAAGATATGTACGATGTACAGTAAAACATTCATTACAATGCACTGAGAACCTTAAGAGGTATAACGATTTATGTTCCGAACTGAAAATGCAAGCTTGCATATCCATATCCTATTCGGTTCCTTAAAAGGTACAATGTCAGCTTAAACAGTAAAAAATGCTGTGTTTAACACCGAGAGCTAATTTCTCGCAGTTGAACTGTTAAAAGCTATAATGGAGGATAATACGAATATCCAGTGCACGCATACCGAAAGATGGAAGAAAGGAAGTTTTACGTCCGGTCGTCATCTGAAGTCATTAGAAATGGAGTTTTATTTTTTGGAAGAGAAGGGGGTGTGCGTACCGTTTCATTGACACATCCCGACATTTGCTTGAAATGGCAGAGAAAACCACGGAAAACCCAAATTTGGTGGATGACCGGTGATTAAACCCGGGTCCTTTAAATACGAGTCGAGACCTTTGCCTGTATATCAAGCTTGGTCGGTGATGTACACGTGTATGAGTGCGGTCGCGACTCGCAGTTTTCTTTCTCTTACTCACTAACAATACATCTAACACTAAATTTATATAGCTGTAGTAAATTTCAAATAAGAGCTAGAACGTCTTTTCTCATAAATTGTACCAGAATATTTTGTGCCACTTGGTATTGTGCCACGCTTTTCTCGTCCTATCAACTTCAGCACACTGAATTATTTAGAAAGTAAAGAGAAAAACTGTTTTTTTAGTGTTGCATATTTCTTGAATGCTGACGAAGATGATAAGACAGAAGTCGACGCCGTTGAAATGATGTCTGCGGCTTGTATAAGCATACAAACGCCATGGCCCAGACCACCATTTCCAAGGATACCAAGTATTTCTAAAGATGATCCTGGACTTTGGCCTGAAGTTTTAAATTCTGAAGAGGTGCGGTATTTGACAGAAACCACCCAAATACATCAGAAGCATGATCATAAGCGTGACACTTCAAACAGAAGGTTTCCAAATTACTATTATGGAAAGTATTTTCGAAACAGCGAGAAGTATCGCAGAGAATGGCTACTCTACTCAGATTCGAAAAAATGTTGTTTGCTGCTTGTGTTTTAAGGTTTTCGAAACAAAACATAACAAATTTTGTGAGGGAATCAGTGACTGGCAGCATTTAGCTTTATATTTAAACATACACGAGAAAAATTCTGTCACCGCAGTGAACATTAAAATTGGATCGACGTACATAAGTCTTTAAAAACAAAACAACTGTCGACAGCGCGCAAGGAAAACTTGTAGACGCTGAAAAGGATAGCTGGTACAACGTTATTAAAGGGATTGTATATGTGATTCAGTTTTTGAGTTCACAAAACATGGCGTTGCGTGGAAACAGCAGAAAATTATATGACCGGAACAATTTGTAATTTTTTGAAATGCACTGAAATATTAGGAAAACACAATCCAAGTGTTACCGAACACATAAGACGCATGATGAACGATACCAGTGTCAGGAATGTGCCGGAAATTTTTAAACTTATACAAAATTAATAAATATTTTTCAAGTATTCTTGACTATACTCTCGATTATTGACATGCTGAACAAATTAGTATTAATTTTAGATTTTTTGCTCGGCAGCTTGTATTGCAGAAGAGCTACCAAAACATAATTTGGATATAAATAATTCAAGGGGGCAGGGCTATGACAATGGTTCACATATGCGCGATAAAAACAATGTTTTACAAAAACAATTTTTGGAGCTAAATCCGCGGGCTTTGTATGTACCGCGTGCTGCCCATACTTTAAATTTATCTGTTAACGTCGCGGCTAATTTAAATCACTGCACTATAGATTTTTTCAATATAGTTCCAGAGTTGTACAAATATTTTTCATCGTCCACAAAAAATTGGATTTATTAAAAAGCACGTTACTATTTTAACTTAAAAACCGTTGTCTGGGGCAAGATGGACAACTGGAATAGATGCCGTAAGACAGTTGCATAACAATTTACCAGAGATTTATGGTGCTTTATACCAAATAATCAACACTTTTTCTTTTGACCGAAAAGCAAAAAAATATGATGCGCAGTGTCTAGCAGAAAAAATATGTACGTTTTCATTTATTTCTCCAATTTATGTACGGCATGATGTACTGAGAAAAGTAAACTTCGTTAGTGAAATTCTTCAGTCTCTTATTGTGAATATGCAGATCACTTTTTTGATTAGCTGTCAAACTGACGATAAACCTGAAAGAATTGTAAATAATGCCAAAGAAATTGCTGCAAAATTAGAAACAGAAATTAAGTTCGAAACTTACAGACCCCCTAAGACGCCGAAAACTTTCTGTTATGAACATGAAGACCAGACATTTCGAATGGACTCGAAAACCTGTTTCAAGATTAATGTCTACTTCTGCGGCGCTAATATCAGTGAAAGACAGATTTGACTTGTTTAGCCATAAAAACTTTTTTAGTTTTTTACTTAAACTCAGCGATGTTCAAGATAAAAGCCAGCTTGTGATTAACTGTAATCATTTAAAGAAAAGACTTCCCGTGAACGATGGTTTATCAGATATACACTCCTGGAAATTGAAATAAGAACACCGTGAATTCATTGTCCCAGGAAGGGGAAACTTTATTGACACATTCCTGGGGTCAGATACATCACATGATCACACTGACAGAACCACAGGCACATAGACACAAACAACAGAGCATGCACAATGTCGGCTCTAGTACAGTGTATATCCACCTTTCGCAGCAATGCAGGCTGCTATTCTCCCATGGAGACGATCGTAGAGATGCTGGATGTAGTCCTGTGGAACGGCTTGCCATGCCATTTCCACCTGGCGCCTCAGTTGGACCAGCGTTCGTGCTGGACGTGCAGACCGCGTGAGACTACGCTTCATCCAGTCCCAAACATGCTCAATGGGGGACAGATCCGGAGATCTTGCTGGCCAGGGTAGTTGACTTACACCTTCTAGAGCACGTTGGGTGGCACAGGATACATGCGGACCTGCATTGTCCTGTTGGAACAGCAAGTTCCCTTGCCGGTCTAGGAATGGTAGAACGATGGGTTCAATGACGGTTTGAATGTACCGTGCACTATTCAGTGTCCCCTCGACGATCACCAGAGGTGTACGGCCAGTGTAGGAGATCGCTCCCCACACCATGATGCCTGGTGTTGGCCCTGTGTGCCTCGGTCGTATGCAGTCCTGATTGTGGCGCCCACCTGCACGGCGCCAAACACGCATACGACCATCATTGGCACCAAGGCAGAAGCGACTCTCATCGCTGAAGACGACACGTCTCCATTCGTCCCTCCCTTCACGCCTGTCGCGACACCACTGGAGGCGGGCTGCACAATGTTGGGGCGTGAGCGGAAGACGGCCTAACGGTGTGCGGGACCGTAGCCCAGCTTCATGGAGACGGTTGCGAATGGTCCTCGCCGATACCCCAGGAGCAACAGTGTCCCTAATTTGCTGGGAAGTGGCGGTGCGGTCCCCTACGGCACTGCGTAGGATCCTACGGTCTTGGCGTGCATCCGTGCGTCGCTGCGGTCCGGTCCCAGGTCGACGGGCACGTGCACCTTCCGCCGACTACTGGCGACAACATCGATGTACTGTGGAGACCTCACGCCCCACGTGTTGAGCAATGCGGCGGTACGTCCACCCGGCCTCCCGCATGCCCACTATACGCCCTCGCTCAAAGTGCGTCAACTGCACATACGGTTCACGTCCACGCTGTCGCGGCATGCTACCAGTGTTAAAGACTGCGATGGAGCTCCGTATGCCACGGCAAACTGGCTGACACTGACGGCGGCGGTGCACAAATGCTGCGCAGCTAGCGCCATTCGACGGCCAACACCGCGGTTCCTGGTGTGTCCGCTGTGCCGTGCGTGTGATCATTGCTTGTACAGCCCTCTCGCAGTGTCCGGAGCAAGTATGGTGTGTCTGACACACCGGTGTCAATGTGTTCTTTTTTCCATTTCCAGGAGTGTAGATACCGAAGATTTGTCTGAAGAAATTACGCCATGTCAGTCCCTTTATAAAGATCTAAACAATGACGCAACAAAAATCTGGAATTTACATTTTTTAAACTTTAATAATAATAGGCCTTAATGTCACAATTTCACTACAAATTTTAATAACAATGCCAGTCACAGCAAGAAGGGCAGAAAGATCCTTTTCAAAATTAAAATTAATCACGGACGGTTGATCAACGTGGCCCTAATATCGATAGAAGGAAACATTTTAGGTAACATATATACTGAAAGCAAGGGGAAACTACAGCCGTAAATTTTCCCGAGGGCATGCAGCTTTACTGTATGATTAAATGACGACGGCGTCCTCTTGGGTAAAATATTCCGGAGGTAAAATAGTCCCCCATTCGGATCTCCGGACGGGGACTACTCAAGAGGATGTCGTTATCAGGAGAAAGAAAACTGGCGTTCTACGGATCGGAACGTGGAGTGTCAGATCCCTTAATCGAGCAGGTAGGTTAGAAAATTTGAAAACGGAAATGGATAGGTTAAAGTTAGATATAGTGGGAATTAGTGAAGTTCGGTGGCAGGAGGAACAAAACTTTTGGTCAGGTGAATACAGGGTTATAAATACAAAATCAAATAGGGGTAATGCAGTAGTTAGTTTAAAAATGAATAAAAAATAGGAGTGCGGGTAAGCTACTACAAACAGCATAGTGAACGCATTATTGTGGCCAAGACAGACATGAAGCCCATGCCTACTACAGTGGTACAAGTTTATATGCCAACTAGCTCTGCAGATGATGAAGAAATTGATGAAATGTATGATGAGATAAAAGAAATTATTCAGGTAGTGAAGGGAGACGAAAATTTAATAGTCACGGGTGACTGGAATTCGAGTGTAGGAAAAGGGAGAGAAGGAAACGTAGTAGGTGAACATCGATTGGGGGTAAGAAATGAAAGAGGAAGCCACCTGGTAGAATTTTGCACAGAGCATAACTTAATCATAGCTAACACTTGGTTCAAGAATCATAAAAGAAGGTTATTTACATGGGAGAATCGCGGAGAACTAAAAGGTATCCGATAGATTATATGATGGTCAGAGAGAGATTTAGGAACCAGGTTTTAAATTGTAAGACATTTCCAGGGGCAGATGTGGACTCTGACCACAATCTATTGGTTATGAACTGCAGATTAAAATTGAAGAAACTGCAAAAAGGTGGGAATATAAGGAGATGGCACCTGGATAAACTGACTAAACCAGAGGTTGTGCAGAGTTTCAGGGAGAGCATAAGGGAACAATTGACAGCAGTGGGGGAAAGAAATACAGTAGAAGAAGAATGGGTAGCTTTGAGGGATGAAATAGTGAAGGCAGCAGAAGATCAAGTAGGTAAAAAGACGAGGACTAGTAGAAATCCTTGGGTAACAGAAGAAATATTAATTTAATTGATGAAAAGAGGAAACATAAAAACGCAGAAAATGAAGCAGGCAAAAAGGAGTACAAAAGTCTCAAAAATGAGATCGACAGGAAGTGCAAAATGGCTAAGCAGGGATGAGTAGAGGACAAATGTAAGGATGTAGACGCTTATCTCAGTAGGGGTAAGACAGATACTGCCTACAGGAAAATTAAAGAGACCTTTGGAGAAAAGAGAACCACTTTTATGAATATCAAGAGCTCAGATGGAAACCCAGTCCTAACCAAAGAAGGGGAAGCAGAAAGGTTGAAGGAGTATATAGAGAGTCTATACAAGGGCGATGTAGTTGAGGACAATATTATGGAAATGGAAGATAATGTAGATGAAAATGAAATGGGAGATACGATACTGCGTGAAGAGTTTGACAGAGCACTGAAAGACCTGAGCCGAAACAAGACCCCGGGAGTAGACAACATCCCATTAGAACTACTGACGGCCTTGGGAGAGCCAGTCCTGACAAAACTCTACCATCTGGTGAGCAAGATGTATGAGACAGGCGAAGTACCCTCAGACTTCAAGAAGAATATAATAATTCCAATCCCAAAGAAAGCAGGTGTTGACATGTGAAAATTACCGAACTATCAGTTGAATAGGTCACAGCTGCAAAATACTAATGCGAATTCTTTACAGACGAATGGAAAAACTGGTAGAAGCCAACAACGGGGAAGCTCAGTTTGGATTCAGTAGAAATATTGGAACACGTGAGGCAATACTGACCTGACAACTTATCATAGAAGAAAGATTAAGGAAAGGCAAATCTATGTTTCTAGCATATGTAGACTTAGAGAAAGCTTTTGACTATGTTGACTGGAATACTCTCTTTCAAATTCTGAAGGTGGCAGGGATAAAGTACAGGGAGCGAAAGGCTGTTTACCATTTGTACGGAAAGCAGATGACAGTTATAAGAGTCGAGGGGCATGAAAGGGAAGCAGTGGTTGGGAAGGGAGTGAGACAGGGTTGTAGCCTCTGCCCAATGTTATTCAATCTGTATACTGAGCAAGCAGTGAAGGAAACAAAAGAAAAATTCGGAGTAGGTATTAAAATCCATGGAGAAGAAATAAAAACTTTGAGGTTCGCCGATGACGTTGTAATTCTGTCAGAGACAACAAAGGACTTGGAAGAGCAACTGAACGGAATGGACAGTGTCTTGAAAGGAGGATATAAGATGAACATCAACAAAAGCAAAACGAGGATAATGGAATGTAGTCGAATTAAGTGGGGTGATGCGGAGGGAATTGGATTAGGAAACGAGACACTTAAAGTAGTAAAGGAGTTTTGCTATTTGGGGAGCAAAATAGCTATTGATTGTCGAAGTAGAGAGGATATAAAATGTAGACTGGCAATGGCAAGGAAAGCGTTTCTGAAGAAGAGCCATTTGTTAACATCGAGTATAGATTTAAGTGTCAGTAAGTCGTTTCTGAAACTATTTCTATGGAGCGTAGCCATGTATGGAAGTGAAACATGGACAGTAAATGGTTTGGACAGGAAGAGAATAGGAGCTTTCGAAATGTGGTGCTACAGAAGAATGCTGAAGATTAGGTGGGTAGATCACATAACTAATGAGGAGGTATTGAATAGAATTAGGGAGAAGAGGAGTTTGTGGCACAACTTGACTAGAAGAAGGGATCGGTTGGTAGGACATGTTCTCAGGCATCAAGGGATCACAAATTTAGCATTGGAGGGCAGCGTGGAGGGTAAAAATCATAGAGGGAGACCAAGGGATGAATACAGTAAGCAGATTCAGAAGGATGTAGGTTGCAGTAGGTACTGGGAGATGAAGAAACTTGCACAGGATAGGGTAGCATGGAGAGCTGGATCAAACCAGTCTCAGGATGAAGACCACAACAACAACATAGACTCACAACATTTATAAGAACTTTGCAAATAGAAAAGCTAGAATAGTTGATATTGTATAACTGTGTTCAGATTTTCTAATAGCATTCTTATATTTTAATTACGTTGAATATTAAAATTTAGATCCCGGCGATAACCCACAAGAGTAAAACCGCGAAAAAACAGCAAGAAAAATTTTGCTGTTTACACGTAAGAACATATTTTTTTATTATTTTCTTTAAAAAGCGTTTGAGAGATATTATATTTGTCACGAACCTATAAATATGTAACGTCGTGAAACATTATCGCTAAAAAAGTGATGTTCAATAAATATATAATAATGTACAAGAAATAAAATCCTTAATCTCTTATAATTGTTATTTAATATGAGTTTTTTTGACGTGAACTGGTTCACTCACTTACAATGGTGAAGGGCCGCTTCCTTGGTTTCGCACACAAGCGCGGTTCATGGTCGTCTGACCACTTGTGGCGCAGCGTATGTTGTTTAGAGGCCACTGCGTGAAGGTACCAGGGAATCCAAGTGAACAGGGTTGCGTAACTGAATATTATTGATTTCGTATAACTTATGCGATGTATGCAGAGCACAGCAGGAAAGTTGTTTGGAGGCATGATTATTTTGTGTTCCATACAGAATTGGCGTTTGGAGTGACATCTCATGGCAATGAATGTATGTAAAACTTTTACCGCCAGTGTAAATACTTTGTTGTGCGAATTATGGGTATATGTCTGTGTGAGAGATTCAATATGTATTGAAGGCTGGCTGACGTGGCACAAATGAAGGAAAAAAAAAAAAGAAACGTGCATGATCTACATGTTTACCCGGTGTTACGGCACTCTTGTGAAGGTTAGTACGCACTGCGATGCGTTGTTGTGATTCATTGCCGCATTCAGAGTTGCAAACTCTCCAAAATGGATTAAGCTAAATGTTTCTACAAAAAAGCCAGAACGAACATAAAATAAAATAAGGTGTATTGCTGTGTAGTTTTATTTTTGCAGTAATTGTGCTGTGTTAGGAATTTAAGTTGGGAAGGGACGTATACGAACGTCTAGTAAGGTAGACATTGTTGGATGACTTCAACTGTATGAAGAACAATTTGATCAAATTTTATACACAGACAAGCCGAAATATAATCAACGCTGATATTATTTTGATGGACTCTTTTTACTTTGTATTCAAATTCTTGCAAAATAGTCACTCACAGTTGTGTCTTGAAAGATGAACATCAACAAAAGCAAAACGGGCATAATGGAATGTATTAGAATTAAGTCGGGTGATGCGGAGGGAATTAGATTAGGAAATGAGACACTTACAGTAGTAAAGGAGTTTTGCTATTTGGGAAGCAAAATAACTGTTGATGGTCGAAGTAGAGAGGATATAAAATGTAGACTGGCAATGGCAAGGAAAGCGTTTCTGAAGAAGAGAAATTTGTTGATATCGAGTATTGATTTAAGTGTCAGGGAGTCGTTTCTCAAAGTATTTGTATGGGGCGTAGCCATGTATGGAAGTGAAACATGGACGATAAAGAGTTTAGACAAGAAGAGAATAGAAGCTTTTGAAATGTGGTGCTAGAGAAGAATGCTGAAGATTAGATGGTTATATCACGTAACTAATGAGGAGGTATTTAATAGAATTGAGGAGAAGAAGAGTTTGTGGCACGACTTGACTAGAAGAAGGGATCGGTTGGTAGGACATGTTTTGAGGCATCAAGGGATCACCATTTTAGTACTGGAGGGCAGCGTGGGGGGGTAAAAATCGTAGAGGGAGGCCAAGCGATAAATACACCAAGCAGATTCAGAAGGAGGTAGGCTGCAGTAGGTACTGGGAGATAAAGAAGCTTGCACAGGATAAAGTAGCATGGAGAGCTGCATCAAACCAGTCTCAGGACTGAAGACCACAACAACAACAAGTCTAACGATATATATCCGGATGATGAGGTGGTTATCTTTTCGTTATTGGTCATATTTATTACGAGCTGACTAATTCATAATCCGTTGTTTGGAGAATTTGCAGTTAATTATGAGTGTGAAATTGCGATTGTTAATCTGAAGGAAGCAGAAACTGGCTGGCTCAAATTATTGCTAGTTTAAAAGGCAGAGTGAAAAGTAATGTCTCAGGTGGGATCCGATTCCAGGACCTTTCATTTTCCAGCCACAGATTCTACAACTTTTAATTTTTATTGTTTTTGTTTTGTTTTCTTTAATCGAGCCTCCGTCCACCCTTCGTCTTATGCTTTCATGGCCTATCTTCCTTCAGCTGTATTCGTAATTTCTTAACTTAACTAAGCTCTTCTTCTGAAAGTGACCTAACACTTATATTTCTTCTGAAGTGTAATTTATGTGTTAACTCAGCTCTGTTATCTTTCTTTTTAATTTAAGTGACCTAAAGGGCTTTTGCCGTTGCGTCGTTCAGAGGTGGAAGGAAGTGGCAAATAGAGTGGGATACAAATAAAATAATCTACTTTAACTTAACCGAGTTTTTCGTAAGAAAATTAATAAAATAAAATATTACGATTTTTTGTCAGAAGCGTCTCCCTGTATTTCTGGAGAAACCAGATGACGGTATTACTAAAGTAAAACTTCTGACTATGAGCTTAACATGTTTCTGCTATCCCAAGTCACTGCAACTTATTCACATTCCTACGTCTAACTATAAAAAAAGAGTTTTGAAAACACTGTATTTACGGAGTTTTTTAAACTTAAAGTGTTCTTCTGTCACATAAATCTTAAAATCTTCTAACGATGTAATTTTGTTTCTAATGACATAGATTAGTTGGCAAAATTTCCCAGCAGCCAACCATAACTGGGGTATAAACCCCAGTCTGGACAGAGCACATCCGCTACACATACTGCGGTATCCGACGTCCTCTTCATAACGGCTTCTTGTTTTCGCGTCGCGTTTCAGATATTAGTGCAATCTCTGAGATCAAAGGTATGTGTTAGCTTGTGTACCAGATGACAGTGGTAATAATATAGGTGAAGCTTCAGTTTAATCTTCTAGACTTTCTCCAGTTTTCTCTCTGACCATATCAAGTCTGTCGTGTGGATATTGTTGTTTATGTTCTTCCAAACTCTAATTCATCATAATTCAGACAATTTGTACGAAATACAGTCAGTTCCACAATAAAGCGTAGGCCGTAATTTTAAATGTAACGCCCGCAGCAACACCTCTGGTAGTGGTCTCGAATCTGTAATCAATGCACTTTTGCACAGTGTATAGATAAACAGTGTGAGAGTTGAATGTTCTGTTTTGTCGGTTGCAGCTTAAATTAAGTGCAAAATATCTGAAGCGTCACTTATGTGCCTTCTGAGATCCGTTGAGAAGCTGTTTGGTTCGAATGAGGCAAAGTGGGTGCTTCAAGAGGATAATGATCCGAAACAGCGCATCCGTCTCTGTACAGCGTGGAAGCAAGACAATGGGGTGTCCACGATGGATTGGCCTGCAATGTCTTCGGATGCAAATCCGATCAAAAATGTTTTGTCGTATATTAAGATGAAGCTTAAAGCAAACCAAATATATAATTTGAAGCAGCTTTCATATCAGATCAGGACGATATGGAGATCGTTAAGGAGAGAATGTGTAGAAAATTTCGTGAAAAGCATGCCAAAAAGGTGCCAAGACATAATCGATAATGGCGGCGATTGGATTAACTATTACGTAATTGCGCAATTAGCAATAACATGTATTTTCATGTAAACATATATTTATAATAGTGTCTTTTATTTCACGCCGATAACGGCGTACTCTTTGTTGTGGAACTGCCTGTATTAAGATCTTGACAAATGTATAACCGCAACAGCTGTTAAATGATGCTTTATTGAAACGACCGGTTCGCAGGGAATTGATGCGTCCTCAGCAGTACATAATTGATTCATATAAAATCCAGACTGGGGTTAAATGGACGACCCAACACTCTCAGTCAAATAAAAATAAAACATCTGTCGAAGGAACGGTAGTCAGGTAATAAAATCGGCGGAACGATGGAGTCGACCACCCCAGATACACAATGAAATCAAAAGTATCCGGAGACTCCCAAAAACATACGTTATCCATATCAGGTGCGTTGTGCTGCCATAGGTACTCCATATCAGCGACCTCAGTAGTCATTAGGCATCGTTAGAGAGCAAAACGAGGCCCTCTGCGGAACTCACGGACTTCGAACGTGGTCAGGTGATTGGGTATCATTTGTGTCATACGTCTGTATGTGAGATTTCCACATTCCTAAACATCCGTAGGTCCACATTTTCCAATGTGATAGTGCAGTGATAACGTGGAGGGACACGTACAGCACAAAAGCGTACAGGGCTACCTCGTCTGTTGACTGACAGAGACCGCCGACAGTTGAAGAGGGTCGTAATGTGTAATAGGCAGACATCCATCCAAACCATCACGCAGGAATTCCGAACAGTACTATGACAGTTAGGTGAGAGGTGAGAAAACTTGTATTTCATGGTCAAGCGGGTGCTCATAAGCCACACATCACGCCGGTAAATGCCAAACGACGCCTCGCTTGGTGTAAGAGCGTAAATATTGGACGATTGAACAGTGAAAAAAGTTGTGTGGTGTGACGAATCACCGTACACAATGTGGAGATGCGATGGCAGGGTGTTGGTATGACGAATGCCCGGTGAACGTCATCTGCCACGTATGTAGTGCTAACAGTAAAATTCGGAGGCGGTGATGTTATGGTGTGGTCGTGTTTTTCAGGTAGGGGGCTTCCATCCATTCTTTGGCGTAGAACTATCACAGCACAGGCCTACATTGATGTTTTAAGCATCTTCTTGCTTCCTACTGTTGAAGAGCAATTTGGCGATGGCGACTGTATCTTTCAACACGATCGAGCACCTGTTCATAACGCACGGCCTGTGGCGGAATGGTTGCACGACAATATCATCCCTGCAATGGACTAGCTTGCACATAGTCCTGACCTGAATCCTATAGAACACCTTTGGGATGTTTTGGAACGCCGACTTTGTGTCAGGCCTCACCGAGCGACATCGATACCTCTCCTCAGTGCAGCACTCCGTGAAGAATGGACTGCCATTCCCCAAGATACCTACCAGCACATGACTGAACGTATGCCTGCGAGAGTGGAAGCTGTCGTCAAAGCTAAGGGTGGGCAAATACCATATTGAATTCCAGCATTACCGATGGAGGGCGCCACGAACTTGTAAGTCAGTTTCAGCCAGGTGTCTGGATACATTTCACCACATAGTGTAGCAAGGGATCCGTTGGTAAAGCAACATCATGCGGAACAGACTCGTTTGGCAGTAGCATATGGTGGTATGCAGACAAAAAAGCTTGTCAGATAAAAACCATCGTAAAATAGGAAACCAGAATGTGGAACTCAGAAGCCACGTAGCCGGAACAAAATATAGGTGAGAGCCTGTGGAAGAGAGAGTGCACAGGGGCATGGAACCGAACCGCTATCCAAGGATGCGAAACCGGTCGTTTCAATAGACGATCATTTAACAGCTGTTGCAACTCAAGATCTATTTCACAAATGCGGCTGTCCAGAGTATAAAGTGTTCTGAAATATTTACAAGCTATAAACAAAAACGTTCACCGTGAATAGGCTGTCTATTAGTCAAAACCAAAACAAAACCCCTACAGCAGTTCCTGAGATTAGCAGCCTGCATATAGAGACACGGGCACGTGACTTCAGTGTATAGTAGGCCAAATACGGCACAGATGCCGCTCCGGTAGAGGCGTCGCACACACTGGACATAGAGCATCCCACCGTGACCACAAGAAGACATTGTGCATTCTGTATTAGTTTCTTTGTAATAACCACTGTGTGCGGGTGTGGTGCAAGTTGCTCGGATATTACGAAAATTGTAGTCGATATACGGGAGGGGGGTAACCGGCCGGGGTTGGCGGAGCGGTTCTAGGCGCTATAGTCTGGAACCGCGCGACCGCTAAGGTCGCAGGTTCGAATCCTGCCCCGGGCATGGATGTGTGTGATGTCCTTAGGTTAGTTAGGTTTAACTAGTTCTAAGTACTAGGGGACTGATGACCTCAGAAGTTAAGTCCCATAGTGCTCAGAGCCATTTGGGGGGAGGGGGGGGGGGGGGTAAATGTTTCCTTCTGACGAAGTTTTTCCTTGTGTTCATATATAGTGTATTAAGTTGGTTTCAAATGTTTAAATCAGCCATTCTTAGCACAGAAGAGATCATAACTTCAGTATAATAGAGAGTAAGCTTATTTTCGGCCATAGAGTAGGGAGTAAGGTTATTATCGGCCACATTAGCTTTGAGGTACGACAACAGGGAGATGTGGCCTCTCTACGTTGGCAGGAGAGTAGCCGCACACAAGTCCGGTAGAAATGCCTCACTGTTATCACAGTTTGTAGGTGATTTGAAAATATTTCATACCATTCAAAGGATACCGGTGATACCTCATGCTTTTTTAAATAGATAAGTTGTTTAATTTCTTGCATTGTTAACGTCATTGTGACTGTATACAATTCCATTATTTACAGAGGTACGGAAGTATTTATAACATGCCTGCGCAATACAAAAGGAAGGCCACTGCCAAGACAGCTCATTGGACAGAGGAAAATTAAAGAGAAG
This sequence comes from Schistocerca gregaria, assembly GCF_023897955.1. Lineage (NCBI taxonomy): Eukaryota > Metazoa > Arthropoda > Insecta > Orthoptera > Acrididae > Schistocerca > Schistocerca gregaria. The sequence continues at coordinate 76,394,438 of NC_064931.1, forward strand.
CTGTAAAAAGGCTGAAAGCAAAGGAAATACTATTCAGAAAGGCAGAAAGGCACTATGGTATTCTGGCACGAACCTTAAAATGAAGATTGGAGTCCGGCAACCTGGAAAAAGGCAGACTGGATCCGTCGGGTGTAGGTATTTCAATAATCACCCAAGTCAAATTAATAATCTGTAATACTTTTATATTATATTTGATCAAAATAAATACACTACTGCTCATTAAAAGTGCTACACCACGAAGATGACGTGCTACAGACGCGAAATTTAACCGACAGTAAGAAGATGCTGTGATATGCAATTGATTAGCTTTTCAGAGCATTCACACAACGTTGGCGCCGGTGGCGACACCTTCAACGTGCTGACATGAGGAAAGTTTCCAACCGATTTCTCATACACAAACAACTGTTGACCGGCGTTTCATGGTGAAGCGTTGTTGTGATGCCTCGTGTAAGGAGGAGAAATGCGTATCATCACGTTTCCGACTTTGATAAAGGTCGGATTGTAGCCTATCGCGATTGCCGTTTATCGTATCACGACATTGCTGCTCGCGTTGGTCGAGATCCAATGACTGTTGGCAGAATATGGAATCGGTGGGTTCAGGAGGGTAATACTGAACGCCGTGCTGGATCCCAACGGCCTCGTACCACTAACAGTCGAGATGACAGGCATCTTATCCGCATGGCTGTAACGGGTCGTGCAGCCACGTCTCGAGCCCTGAGTCAACAGATGGGGACGTTTGCAACATAACAACCATCTGCACGAACAGTTCGACGAAGTTTGCAGCAGTATGGACTGTCAGCTCGGAGACCTGTGGTGGGGTACTCAACGACGAACCTGGGTGCACGAATGGCAAAACGTCATTTTTTTAGGATGAATCCAGGTTCTGTTTACAGCATCCGTGTTTGGTGACATCGCGGTGAACGCACATTGAAAGCGTGTATTCGTCATCGCCATACTGGCGTATGACCCGGCGTGATGGTATGGGGTGCCATTGATTACACGTCTCGGTCACCTCTTGTTCGCATTGACGGCACTTTGAACAGTGGACGTTTCCTTTCAGATGTGTTACGACCCATGGCTCTACCCTTCATTCGATCCCTGAGAAACCATAGATTTCAGCATGATAATGCACGACCTCATGTTGCAGGTCCTATATGGTCCTTTCTAGATACAGAAAATTTTCGACTGCTGCCCTGGCCAGCACATTCTCCAGATCTCTCACCACTTGAAAACGTCTGGTCAATGGTGGTCGAGCAACTGGCTCGTCACAATAGCCAGTCACTACTCTTGATGAACTGTGGTATCGTTCTGTTTGACTCAATGCCCACGCGCATGAAGGCCGTTATTACGGCCAGAGGTGGTTGTTATGGGTACTGATTTCTCAGGATCTATGCACCCAAATTGCGTGAAAATGTAATCACATGTCAGTTGTAGTATAATATATTTGTCCAATGAATAGCCATTTATCATCTGCATTTCTTCTTGGTGTAGCAATTTTAATGGCCAGTAGTGTATTAATGACAATTAAATAAATATTATGTGCTATAACTAATTTAGATCGAGAAATTTATTTGTTCCCTTTTCCTTTCACAAACTTAGGTTTATTTGGACCACAAAATGAGAAGAAATTTGGTTGCTCATATTAAGGTTCTTGCAGCAGCTGGGTTTGTGCTTGACAGGTTTTTCCTCAGCAAGAGCGGCGGGAATGAGCAAGGAAATTGTTATTAATTGTTTTGAAGTATTGGCAGACGTCCTGAAAAAAATAATTTGTTTGGTAAGCCAGAAAGAATTTTTAACATGAATGAGTTTCAAATGTTCAAATGGCTCTGAGCACTATGGGACTCAACTGCTGTGGTCATTAGTCCCCTAGAACCTAGAACTATTTAAACCTAACTAACCTAAGGACATCACACACATCCATGCCCGAGGCAGGATTCGAACCTGCGACCGTAGCAGTCGCACGGTTCCGGACTGCGCGCCTAGAACCGCGAGACCACCGCGGCCGGCTGAATGAGTTTGGAATGAAGGCAAACAACCGACGTGGTTCTGTGATAGCGAAAAAAGTACCAAACCGGTTCATGTACTAACGTCAGAAGAGAAAGGCAAAAACGTAACGGTTGTGGCTTGTTGTAAAAAAAAATGTTCAAATGGCTCTGAGTACTATGGGACTTAACATCTGAGGTCATCAGTCCCCTAGAACATAGAGCTACTTAAACCTAACTAACCTAAGAACATCACACACATCCATGCCCGAGGCAGGACTTGAACCTGCGACTGTAGCAGCAGCGAGGTTCCGGACTGAAGGGCGTAGAACCGCAAAGTCATCGTACATTAGTACAGACTTGTCCTACAGATGGTTCACGGATCGTTTCCTGAAACACAAGCCCTTTCTCGTTTTAGACGGACACAGCAGGGCTCTGCAGCTGCTTCAGACAGCTGTTGACAACGATGTGGTAATGATTTGCGAACCAAATCACGGCACTCATGCCTCGCAGCCTCTGGATGTGTCGTTTTTCGATCCCCTAAAAGCATATTTCCGGAAAGAAGCTGCAACATAGGTTGCACAAAACTACCAAAGGAAGGTCACTCGATGTCAGATGGGTCGATCGATCGGTGCTGCAGTCATGGACTGTGCGGGTGATTCCGGCGGAGTTTCGAGTCCTCCCTCGGGCATGGGTGTGTGTGTTTGTCCTTAGGATAATTTAGGTTAAGTAGAGTGTAAGCTTTTAGTGACTGATGACCTTAGCAATTAAGTCCCATAAGATTTCGCACACATTTGATACTTTTTTTTTTTTTTTTTTTTGATCAATCGATGCAACTTCGAGTAAAGCCGCGTCTGTAGGAATAGAGCTCAGAAACTTTGAACCCACGGGCATTTGTCCCTTTAACCCAAATCGAGTATATGAACACTTCTCCTCAATGTCACGCACAAATGACTCATCACCATCATCATCAGTTCAACAAACTTTCAGTGCTATGGACTCCTCACTTAACTCCTGCTGATTCTTCCCAGAACTCCCCACACCCTTCCACATGTAGCATGTCACCCGATAAAATGACACCAACGAAACTCTTCCAGAAAATAAGTCCGATGGCAGAACTGCCCAAATAAACGTCAGTAAGACGAAAGCTCAACCCAAAGCACTTACTGACGGATGCTACAAACATTGAAAAGAAGCATAGGGAAACAAAGGCAAAACGAAATTAAGGAAATAAAGCAGAAGGAAAAGGTGGAAACAATATCACCCGTCCCTGTATGAGGCACGACACGACCACCTAAGAGGACAATCTCAGAAACTGGAAAGAACCCAATAAATTCAGAAACCAACCGCTGCTGTGAATGTTGGGAAATTATTTCGTAACCATAAAAAAGGTGACTGGATTCAATGTGTGCGTTGCAATCAATGGCTCCACAAAACATGATCTACATGTGTGGACATGTGTATAGATTGTCGCAGGAAAGATGCTACAGAACAAAGCACTAAGAAGCAATCTACATTCGTGCTCATAAACGAAGGATAATGCTGATACATGGTGAAACAACGCTCCGGTGGGCGGTTTGCGGTTTTAAATCACCTCAGGGTATGACCATTCGGTGCATTTGACATGCGGTCGTCGCACGGTGGCGCTGCCAGCAGTACACAAGCCGAGAGGTGTGTTGGTGCATATCAGAGTACGGTGCAACAAGTAACTGTGCAGACGTTTTCAGACGTCCTAATGGTGACTGTGTGTTGAAAATGGCTCGAAGAACCCATACTGATGACATTATGAGGGTAGAATACTAGGGCGACTGGAGGCTGGTCAAACACAGCGTGTCGTAGCACGGGCCCTCAGTGTGCCACAAAGTGTGATCTCACGATAATGGCAACGATTCCAACAGACAGGAAACGTGACCAGGCGCTACAGTGCGGGACGTCCACAGTGTACGACACCACAAGAAGACTATTATCTCACCATCAGTGCCCGCGGACGGTCACGGAGTCCTGCAGGTAGCCTTGCTCGGGACCTTACCGCAGCCATTGGAACAGTTGTCTCCAGACACACAGTCTACAGACGACGGAATAGACATGGTTTAGTCGCCCGGAGACCTGCAACATGCATTCCACTGACCCCTGGTCACAGGAGAGCCCGTAAAGCCTGGTGTCAAGAACACGTGGGAACAGTGGTCCCAGGTTATGTTCACGGACGAGTCCAGGTATAGTCTGATCAATGATTCTCGCCGGGTTTTCATCTGACGTGAACCAGATAACAACCCCTTAATGTCGTTGAAGGGGACCTGTATGGAGGTCATGGTTTGATGGTGTGGGGTGGCATTATGATTGGTGCACATACATCCCTGCATGTCTTTGACAGAGGAACTGTAACAGGTCAGGTGTATCAGGATGTCATTTTGCACCAGTATGTCCGCCTTTTCAGGAGTGCAGTGGGTCCCACCTTCCTCCTGATGGATGATAACGCATTGTCCCACCGAGCTGCCATCGTTGAGGAGTACCTTGAAACGGAAGATATCAGGCGAATGGAGTGGCCTGACCGTTCTCCAGAACCCCATCTAGCGCGTCTGGAATGCTCTAGGTCGACATATCGCTGCACGTCTTCAAACCCCTAGGACACTTCAGAAGCTCCGACAGGCACTGGTGCAAGAATGGGAGGCTATACCGCAGCAGCTGCTCGACCACCTGATCCAGAGTATGCCAAACCGTTGTGCGGCCTGTGTATGTGTGCATGGTGATCATATCCCATACTGATGTTGGGTACGTGCGCAGGAAACAGTGGCGTTTTGTAGCACATGTGTTTCGGGAAGGTTTTTTCAACTTATCACCAATACCGTGTGTCGTGTGTGTTCCCTATGTACCTATGTTATTAGCGCCAGTTTTGTGAAGTGCCACGTTGTGTGGCACCACATTCTGCAATTATCCTTAATTTATGAGCATTAGTGTATGTATATTTGTACCTTGTACGCTGTAAATTGAAATTAAAGTATTACGAAAATTAATGTTGTAAATTATGATTCATTTCATGTATGCATGTTCAATTGTATGCGTATACTGTCTTGTTGTATCTTATATTGCTCAGTTATGTTAAAGTTAAAGAAATCAACTTAAACTTGATTTTGTTATTAATTATTTTACATGTAGCATCTCTCCCAAGAGAAGTCGGCGTCTATACCGTATTCTCGGGAGATACGCCGTCCATGCAATAGTTCCTTTGTTCCTCCTTTTCTCCCTTTTATTTACACTTACCGACGTTTTGTCACATGTGACGTAATACAAATATTTTAAACTTAAGCTCTATCAATTTGCAACAATATTTAAATTAATTCTACCGTGATTTAACAAATGATTTAAAATGGGCAGCATCTGAGGCATATTTACCTTACAGAGAATTTGTGTGGGGCAGGAACTGCAGGTGATAAGGTTATGGGCTCAAACACTTTTTGCGATAAATAGACAGGGTCAGTTTGTCGCCCGTTTCTGCACTACATATTACCTGCACTACGGGAAAAAATTAGCCTTGCAGAAAGATAACTTGTGTAGTTTATGCATAACACGCCAGCACGCTATTTTCTACGCCTCATACGTGAGTAGCTAACGCAAATGTTTTTTGAGCAGCGATGGCTTAGTTAAGGAGATCCAGTAGCGTGGCCTCTCCGATCTCCTGACCTCAGTCCCTCTGATTTACGGCTACGGGAAGATTAAAAGGCACTGCTATCTTCCACACCGATTGGCAACGTGCATATGTCTCTTGTGTTAGACCTATCCGGCAGCAGCCAAGTGTGTTCGCACAAGTTCGTGATTATTTGAGAAGGAGGGCAGAAGGTTATTTAAGGATGAGCAGTAACTACATTGAACATATCCTGTAGCGTCAATAGACATATGATTATTAAAGGATGGAATGGCCCATATATCAATAAGTATATGTATCGAAACGTATCTGAAACGTAGGAAGCGGAAGGTTGTTCCCAGTGTCAAAAAACATGGAATATATTCGAATTTGGTTTATTTCACGGAAAGTCGGGGGTGCCACAGGGTTATGTTTTGGAGCTATTGCTTTTCTTGATACATACTGCCTCAAGATAGTTAAACGGTCACTGAAGTCAACCATTTTACATTAAGGCTGAGGGTGGAGGGAAGACTGTCTTGGGCGTACCATGTGCAGAAAGTGAATGTTATCTTCACTCTACGAATGATCACAACTGTTTCTGATACTGACAATCTGCTTACTGTCACTCCATTGCCTAGTATGGGGTAACTCTGTGCATTCAGCTAGAATACGTTTAGCCCAGAAATGGGCTGCCAGACTAACCTACGCATCGAGCTTCGCGTAGTCCATTGTTTATGCGTCTCGGAATTCTAACTCAGCTGCCGTTGAAAATACACACATCAAAAAAAGCTTTGCATCACCTCGGTCCCAAGAGTTCCGGAACCTATACAGAAAATTGGAATAGAGATCAACATAAACATCATTTTCGCCCTTTTTATTGCTCATGAAAACCACACAATGCATGTTGTACCACAATACAGCGAGACCTTCAGAAGTGGTGGTTCAGACTGCTGTACACACCGGTACCTCTAATACTCAGTAGCACGTCCTCTTGCATTGATGCATGCCTGTATTCGTCGTGGCATACTATCCACTAGTTCATCAAGGCACTGTTGGTCCAGATTGTTCCACTCCTCAACGGCGATTCGGCGTAGATCCCTCAGAGTGTTGGGTGGGTCACGTCGTCCATAAACAGCCCTTTTCAATCTATTCCAGGCATTCTCGGTAGGGTTCATGTCTGGAGAACATGCTGACCACTCTAGTCGTGGAATGTCGTTATCATGAAGGAAGTCATTCAAAAGATGTGCACGATGAGGGCGCGAATTGTCGTGCATGAAGACGAATGTCTCGCTAGTATGCTGCCGATATGGTTGCACTATCGGTCTGAGGATGGAATTCCCGTATCTCACAGCCGTTACAGCGTTTTCCATTACTACCAGCGGCGTACGTCGGCCCCACATAATACCACAACAAAACAGCAGGGAATCTCCACTTTGCTGCACTCGCTGGACAGCGTGTCTAAGGCGTTCAGCGTGACCGGGTTGCCTCCAAACACGTCTCCGACGATTGTATGGTTGAAGGCATATGTGAAACTCATCGGTGAAGAGAACGTGATGCCAATCCTGGGCAGTTCATTCGGCATGTTTTTGGGCCAATCTGTAACGCGCTGCATGGTGTCGTGGTTGCAAAGATGGACCTCGCCATGGACTTCGGGAGTGAAGTTGCGCATCATGCAGCCTATTGCGCACAGTTTGAGTTGTAACATGACTCATGTGGCTGCACGAAAAGCATTATTCCACATGGTGACGTTGCTGTCAGGGTTCCTCTGTGTCATGATCCGTAGGTAGCGGTCATTCACAGCAGTAGCAGCCCTTGGGTGGCCTGAGCGAGGCATATCATCGACAGTCCCTGTCTCTCTGTACCTTCTCCATGTCGGAACAACATCGCTTTGTTTCACTCCGAGACGCCTGGACACTTCCCTTGTTGAGAGCCCTTCCTGGCACAAAGTAACAATGCAGACGCAATAGAACCGCGGTATTGATCGTCTAGGCATAGTTGAGCTACAGACGACACGAGCCGTGTACCTCCTTCCTGGTGGAATGACTGAAACTGATCGGCTGTCGGACTCCCTCCGTCTAATAGGTGCTGCTCATGCATGGTTGTTTACATCTTTGGGCGGGCTTAGTGACATCTCTGAACAGTCAAAGGGACTGTGTCTGTAATACAATATCCACAGTCAACGTATATCTTCAAGAGTTCTGGGAATGGGGGAGATGCACAACTTTTTTTGGTATGTGTACATTCCGTCACGAAATTTGCTGTTGACAGTAGTGGCTGACTGATAAGAAACTGCAAGTGTTCCAGTGAACACTAGACGGAAAAATGATGTACACTTTGATAACACTTCCTTAAGAAATGTATAGAGTGGTGAGTACTTTTCAACAGGTTTTATTTCCATCAAAAGGAAATTGAGTGACAAACCACAACGCACTCTAATCCAAATTGAAAGGTTTCCTTGTGATACATTCCTTCTATTCTGCACAGTACTTCCTTGCAGTAGTCGAGTACTTTCCTCTGTAATGTGTTTTTTATTTGTAAACTCTCTCAAAATTCTTATCTTCTTATACTATTTTTTTAATTTTTTGTTTATATATTTTCTAATCATCATTTTGTAATCTATGTAGTAACTCGAACCGTGACCAAGTAGCTTTGGCTCACGTGATCCCACAGAACCTAAGAAATAAATAACATAAAAATATGTTTTAAGAATTTTTCTACTTTTGACAGTACCACGTGTTTTATGAGTATAGGGCACGTTTTATAAAACCCTGTATTCTGGTAACTGCAGCTATTCCTCAACGGATCCGTTTCTACTTTGTGATAATGGTGCAAAGAGTAGAAATGATTGGAGTTCAGAGACCCATTGGCATCGAAATCATTACCCGGGGAAGGAATTGCCCTTCAGCGAGTTTGAAGAGCTCATCCACGCATTCGCCTGAACTAATTTAACAAAGCCACAGAAAACTAAATTAGTCTGAGTGGACGGGAATTTGAACTCTGATACTCTGTGATATGAATCCAGTCCCTTAACCACTACGCTCTCTAGCTAAATGAAATGATAATGTTGTAGTAATGTTAGGTATTCTGTAACTCTGTCTCCACCAACATTACTCGTAACTGTCAGTTACAGGCGACTGCTGGAATTGTTCCTTCTTGTGCAGTCCAAGCTTGTGTACTGTCTCCAGTGGTTTTCGCCGTTCCTTCTGTTTGGCTCGCAACGGTAGTTTTATTTCATACCACTACACTTCTCGACAGTGACATTACGACTCTACGTAACAAAATCCTTCCAACTTTGCTGGTCATTACCTCCACTGCCTGTGTGTAAATCATAATTTACCACTTGATCTCTCAATGTATTGACGCTAAGCGTAATATTACAGTCAGTTTCGTGATTTTGGGAACATTTAAAGTATTCTAAAATCCTTTTGAAACTATAAACAGAAAGAATACTTTTTCTATCTCCGTGTTCTGTCCGAAAAGCGGTGAAATCTTGTAGCTTACTTTGAATTATTTTGCTTGTATTGCTTCGAGTCTCATTTATTTAGAATACACATCCAAATATTCTACAGTTACATCTCAAATAATTCACCTCCGCCGTCGTATTTAATTCCAGATTTGTTTTGTACTGTAACGCCTCCAGTGGGTCAGAATTTAGTTTCAAGCGAGTCGAACCCTAGTGAAGTGAATTCCTCTCCAGAGCAAAACTGACTTAGCTGACAGGTAGACACGTCATACTCTGCGCATCCGCTTTTCAGAATTTAGCAAACTAGGAATTATCAGGTGCGCTGCACATCGCCCAAATGAAATAAACTGCTACGTCATGTAAGTCCCAACTACTTGAGGAGTGCGATGAACCGAGGCTGTTGAGCAGGTACGAAAATACTGTTCACTGTTCGGACCGGGTCTATGATCCGTTTTAATGACGCAACGGTAATGCACGGGAGAAGCAAAGTCACGAGTCTGGCGATTTTCCTTCAAATTCAGTTGGTATCAGTCAGCTCATACTGGTTACTGGTGATAGTCTTCAGCTGAGTTTACGGTGCTGGAATCTGAAGAATTATTTGCCAAAAAAATTGCAGCTTAAACCTGAAAGGTAACGTCGCTGTCGTGCAGTCTTATGCTAGATTAGATACTCATGTGCTCACTATATGCAATAGCCTAGCGGTATTTATTACCAATTTCTTTTAATTAAACACAACATCAGATTCTCGTGCGCCACCTAGAGTTATTGATTATCCACTTCCTATATTTTAATGATCAGTGGTTGTGGAAACAGAAACTTTGAACGTGAGTGGAACAGAGTGCGACAGTGTAAGGTCTCCTGTACAACCAACAGCCAAACAATTTAGCGGCCGCAAACCGTTCTAGCAGCCTTGGTACTAAAAAAAAAATTGTTCGCGTTTGGTACGTGAGTTTCACAACTTGTAGGGTAGTTTATTTGTAAGACCCTGGGAAAATGTAGTCAGTGTACAAAGCAGGCTCACTGCATAATTAGTAGTAATTTTCAGTACTGTCGAGTAAAACGCCTTTTCTTACTATTTCAGCATTTGATGTGTTGTGAGTTTCTTTTCATAACAGCTTTCATCCATGACGGAACTTACAGACTTGTATACAGGATCAAAATATTCAGGTTTAAAAAATTATTTGTGAATCTGTTACCTCGGATGTAATACAAAGATTAGGTCAGTGGGCTGTTATTTTAGGACTGCGTGGTTTAAAACTGTGTCCTGTTTCCGATGTGCACGTGTTTCCTTTCCCTTTTTAGTATCTGGGTTTATTTGCGAATACAATATTTTACGGTCTTGATGCTTCCAAGAAACTGTCGGTATAGATTAGTTATATAACTCTGAAGAAAGGAAGGCTAGCAAAAATACGTAGAGTACATGTACCCTGAAACGATGCAAGTACAATCGCTTCCGCGAGCTGAATATTGGAAGTGTTTTTGCTGCCTGTGAACGACACAGTAGGGGGCTCGTTTGGCGATGCTAATCATTATCTGGAACAATCAATACGGCAGGCTTGCGCACTGACTGCTGTTAATAAAGGCTGGCACACAGACTTGTTGCCGGCCGTCCACCTATCACTTCCATAAATAAACGTTTTAACTGCCGTATTTCAATGATGTTCGCTTTTCACGGCCACAGCTTTCTCTCAGTGATTCCGTTTTATGGTTTTTCCTTTATCTGAGTAGGGAGACTCGTCAAGTGGTGACGAGCTTAAAATGTCCGCTCTAATACGAACAATTATTCGTATAGATACTCTTCTGACAGCAAAAAATCTAACACTGTGAGCAGCGGTCTTATGTTGATAGTCTTAGTGGAAGATGCGTAAGTGTTTGGAACCTGACCGCTGCACAAGTTTCCTCAAAAAGATTTGACCTTTAGACGGTCAAGGATTTGATAACAGCGTGTTTATAAAGCCTGCAGCGGTTTACTGTGGCTCACTGTACACCGGTATCTATTCGGAGCACCAGGAATAAATGTGAGTAAAGTGGCTTAAGGCTATGTTGTTGCAGTTGTTAGCTGCTAATTTTCGAAAGAACAGGAATTTTTACTATCGAGGATGGGAATGTTAATGTCGCCAAATACCAATACAAACACGACCGTTAATTGTAGTACAAAATTCTGATAGTGCTTACCTCAGGGTATTACTGAACATTAATGGAAAGTCACTGTAAATGGAAAAATGCAAGAAGCTGGTTAATAGCGGAACTCAGATTTTTCAGCATCATACGAGGCTTCTCGCATTTTAGGCCTGTATTACACTGTAAAATAACTTTGTCAAAGGTCTTTTATAAAATAATTTTTATAAAATATTCGACCGTGCACCGAGGTGCTTTTATCACATTTTATGTAAAAGCTGCAATGTCGTCGTAGCTTTCATAAAAGGTTGGTCAGATATATATGGCAATGTAGTTGGGTCTTACGCAAGTTCTTTCTGACTTCGTATCGTCGAACATGCCCTACTTGTCAGCGAAACACGTAAAGTACGTCTACATCTATATAGATACTCCGCAAGCCACCGTACGGTGCGTGGCGGAGGGTACCCTGTACCACTACCGCTCATTTCCTTTCCCGTTACACTCACAAATTGAGCGAGTGAAAACAACTATCTATGTACCTCCGTATGAGCCCTTATTTCTCGAATCTTTTCTTCGTGGCCTTTACGCACAATGTATGTTGGCGGCTGTAGAATCGTTCGGTAGTCAGATTTAAACGTCGGTTCTCTAAATTTTCTCAACAGTGTTTCCGGAAAAGAACGTCGCCTTCCCACCAGGGATTCCCTGATTTTCGAACCTACCGGTAACAAATCTAGCAATCCACCTCTGAACTGCGTCGACTTCAATTTGACACGGTACAAAACCAAAACACTCGAGCAGTAACCCCGAGAATAGGTCGCACCAGCGTCCTATATGCTGTCTCCTTTCCAGGTGAACCACTCTTTCCGAAAATTTTCCCAATAACCCGAAATCGACCATTCGGCTCCCTTATCACAGTTCTTACGTGCTCGTTCCATTTCATATCGCTTTGCAGCGTTACTTCCAGATATTTAAAGAACTTGACTGGTTCAAAATGGCTCAAATGGCTCTGAGCACTATGGGATTTAACTGCTGAGGTCACCAGTCCCCTAGAATTTAGAACTACTTAAAGATAACTAACCTAAGGACATCACACACATCCACGCCCGATGCAGGATTCGAACCTGCGACCGTAACGGTCGCGCGGTTCCAGACTGTAGCGCCTAGAACCGCTCTGCCACTCCGGCCGGCTGACTGCGTCAAGCAGGACACAAATAATACTGTAACCGAACGTAACACGTTTGTTCTTCCTACTCATCCACATTAACTTACAATTTTCCAAGGTTAGAGCTAGCTGTCTTTCATCACACCAACTAGAAATTTCGTCTAAGTCGTCTTGTGTCTTCCTACACTCACTCAACTTCGACACTCTACCGTAAAGCACAGCGTCATCTGCAAACAACTGCAGACTGCTGCCCACCCTGTCACCCAAATCCTTTGTGTTTATAGAAAACAACAGGTATGTGGCATCAGGGCAGGTACTAGGTACAGTCATCTGTTGTAATTACTCAGATTTTAGAGAGTTTCCTGAATCCAGTAAACAAACGAATCGACATTATCTATTCCTGACTTCATTCACGATGTTGCGAAATCGTACCTCACATCCTCACGATTTTTTGGCTCACACAGTGCCCAGCGACAACGTGGATGGTGGGCAATGGAAATTTCTCAAACAGTGAACAGTAAATCATAAATCACTTTTCTGAAACTCCCTAAATAGGTGGTGTTCACAAACTGAGTATTGCACTGTTGCAGACCATCTTCAGGTAAGGGCGCTTAGTATTTGCTTTACTGTAAGGAGAATAGTGGGTGTACAAAAATCGTTCTAATGGCTCTGAGCACTATGCGACTTAACTTCTGAGGTCATCAGTAGCCTAGAACTTAGAACTAATTAAACCTAACTAGTCTAAGGACATCACACACATCCATGCCCGAGGCAGGCGATCTACCAGAAGGAAACATCCCAACATATGCTTTATGCGACATCAGGATACCACCGAAAACCCAGATCTTCATGGCCGGACAACGAGTTGAACCCCACTGTTACGAATACGAGTTCAGTGCCTTAACCACTGAACAATCTCGGTTGTTGATATTCTACCAGTGCCATTTTCCCTCTTTTCTCTTCGATTCAAAGATTATGCTTACGAATAATGATTGTAAGGATCACCAGCAAAAGCCCGAATTTTTCTAGGTTCAACAAAATGGTCATTACGCTGGGTGTATATGACAGAAAGTAGATTGTTTACTGACTTGGTACTGCAATTTCTGCAGACTAATACGGATATTTGTGTCGATTTTAAACAGCGGAGAAGAGCTCACCAGAAATTCAATAATAAAACGTAAGCGCTCTCACGATTAAAATTAGCATCAGCCTGTGCGACGCGAGGGTGGTCAGGCTGTAACGCTAGATAACAATGAACGGTACAGTACGGTACAGTAGTCATGCTTATCGAGCTCAGAGATTTCAGAAAATATTCTAAAAAATAACGCAGATGACGTAAATCATGTAAAATAAGCCGATGCACTACGAGCCTCAGATGCACACTCCTATTTGCACTTCTTTTTAAAAGACCACCCCAGCATTCGCCTTAAGGGGTCTAGGGATACTACACGAACCTTACCCTCGACGGCCGGATGTGAACCCTGTTTCTCTCCACTGCCGTAATCTTCTACCTGGAGGATAACATCCTCTTGTTAGGTGAACTGTGAAAAGCTACTCGTTGCTCAAATTACGTCCAACACTTCCGGAAACAGGTAAGTTTCAGTTATATTAGGAAATTTCACTTCTTGTAATTTGAGGCAATGATTATTTTTCTGCTTAGTAGATTGTATGTTGCGAAGAACATTCCTGAGAAGTTAAAGTGGCTCTGAGCACTATGGGACTTAACATCTGAGGTCATTAGTCCCCTAGAACTTAGAACTACTTAAATTTAACTAACTTAAGGACATCACCCACATCCATGCCCGAGGCAGGATTCGAACCTGCGACCTTAGCGGTCGCGCGGTTCCAGACTGAAGCGCCTAGAACCGCTCGGCCACACCGGCCGGCGAGAAGTTAAGGTGTTGAGCAGGAATCCGGATTACAGTTCGTTTGCATCACACAGTTTTACTCGTCATAAAAATTGAAATAGTACGAAGCCACACTCGAGAAATTTAATTCCAGTCACAAAGCATAAAATCATTCAGTAATTGTCTGCGGAAACATGAGTACATACAGAGTCTGAAACTTACGTTACTTTCACGTAATAACGGATGAAGTGCATACTGGCGAACTGAAGGCAAACTGCCTCTCAAGAATAGATAAAGTAGTTTTGGAAAATAGCTTCAGTTCTATCGCAACAGTACCAAATATTCCACCCTGCAACTGAAATGTTTTTTATGCGTGTTCCAGGCCAACCGAGGGGACGTTCGAAATTTCGTGATTTATAATTAGTTGAACATTTAATAAATTATTTTGAAATCTTCAGCAAAAAATCGAAACATCTGAGATGTAGAAAAAGAATGACGAATGATCTGCAGGAACTATGAGCAAAAGCTTCTCCAGCGGATACTCCGAAACTTAAAGAATCAATAAATTAACGCTTTCTGTCTTTGATTCTACTTAAGAACTGTGTGACTGAGTGCTGTAAATTGTTTGTATTTCTACATATACTTATTATATGACAGTTATAAGTTTCTTAGTTGACGGAAATATTTCACTCGTACTTTGCAAATGTCTTTTTCGTGTTAGAGGGAATCAAGTATTACTCTATTTGGGCTGCATAACGTCGTCTGTTTTTGTTGTATGTACGTCGTCAGTTTCGACGTAAAGCCATTTTGAAGTAGTGAAGATAGAAACAGTCGCATGACATCGCTTGCTGGGAGACCCCGAGGTGTAGGTTCAGTAGCCTAATCCGAAAGGATTTCCTTTTACCGGGCAAAATAGCCACTTTACACATTGTGATTGAAAGTTATACTGTAATGGGTGTGTATGCAGTGTGGTGTCATGTTGTGTTGTACATGATGAGAGAATGAGCGCGGGGTGGGGGAAGGCGGGGGTGGGGGGTGAATCCTGGAGTCGGGGCATAGCCTGCTCCTCTGGAATACCACCAATGGGACCACCCGACGGACGGATCGCCATCACATCGAGAGACGCTGCGGAAAGGTCTGGAATTTAATCCAGAACATTAGCACGAAGTCTGGCGATCAGGAATCCTACGCCAACACATCGCCTCCCCGTGCCTGACAAATACTGGTTTTTCAAATTTCTCTCCCCGCTACGATTAGAACTGGCTATTTGGGCTACTTGCCACCGGACGGACGTGCGCTTTGCAGCCACATCTACGGAAGTGGGTTTTCCAGCAGTAAATATGATGAAAACAAACATTGTATCACCTATGTATTGCTTGAGGCTTTCCCGACGGACTTGTGTATATGGTCCTCGGGCGAGACGTCGGATGTCATAGTGAAAACTATGACATCCGACGTCTTGCCCGAGAACCATATATACGTACAATTGTATCAGCTACCTTTCCATCCCATTTCAGTGTATTTCACATACAATGTTCCAACTTGTGTGTTAGTATGAGAACTGGGTAATGGATGCCGGCTTCAGCGTTGAGCGTACTATCCAAATAAAACACGGTGTGCTGGTTTCACCATTCGTTATACGGTTTTCATATTCACGCGTAAGCTGAAACTCTGTACTTGTAACAAAATGGTTAAAAAAATGTAAATGTCCTATGCCACTGTTGGCTGATACATCACAAAGGGTGGGTTCAGGCATATGTCGGAAAGGGTATGCTTCCCCCAAGCACACTGGATCCTTTCCTTTCGGATATGTGAAAGTTGTTTGGTATGGTTATTTGTGGAGTGCAGATGAGAATAATGGTGCAATGGTACGTTTATGTCGAATGAATGGGTATACTGAGGGAAGGGAGAGGGTGAAACTCGGTGCCTGCTCCTCTCGGACAGCACCACCGCCTTGTTTAACGTCCTCACCCGACAAACGGGTCACAGTCAACAACGTCGCATGACCTCACTTGGTGAGACACTGCGTACAGGTCTGGAATGCAATCCAGGACTGGTGATCAGGAACTTTACGCCGCCACCTCCCCTCCACTTGCTGACCAAGTATTGGCGGTGAAATTTTCATTCATCATCAGGATTCGAACCGACTTACCTCCGAGTCGAGCCCCAACGCACAGGCGTCTGTTAGTGACCTCGGCTGTAGCGGCGGGAGTCGGGTTGTTTGGGGGAGGAGACCAGACAGAGAGGTCATCGGTCTCATCGGATTAGGGAAGCGTGGGGAAGGAAGTCGGCCGTGCCCTTTCAAAGGAACCATCCTGGCATTTGCCTGGAGGGATTTAGGGAAATCACGGAAAACATAAATCAGGATGGCCGGACGCGGAACTGAACCGTCGTCCTCCGGAATGCGAGTCCAGTGTGGTAGCCACTGCGCCACCTCGCTCGGTGCTGTGGAGGCGGATAACACACTGTTATGGGATGGAAAGCATTCTGACATGACCTTATCGGTTCGCATCTTAACATGCAAGGTGAAACATTTTGTTTGAAATACACTAACGTGGAATGATATTTGCTTGAGCCATAGTTACCGCTCGTAAATGGCTAAAAGAAGACAATACTGTTTAGCTGAGGTGTAACATTGGTTATATCCTTCCCACAGCACGTGAAGGCTGTGGAGCCCCCAATCGACAAATTATATCATTTTCACTTATCGCCCACCGGAGTGGCCGAGCGGTTCTAGGCGCTATAGTCTGGAATCGTGCGACCGCTACGGTCGCAGGTTCGAATCCTGCCTCGGGAATGGATGTGTGTGATGTTCTTAGGTTAGTTAGGTTTAAGTAGTTCTAAGTTCTAGGGGATTGATGACCTCAGGAGTTAAGTCCCACAGTGCTCAGAGCCATTTGAACCTTTTTTTCAGTTATTTTTGAAGCAAACATGGTTAGTCATCTTGTATGTCACTGATTCTGTAAATATAATTATGTCATAAATCTGTTATTGTGCCGAGGACAGATAGGCAGGGATCACTACAAGCTGTTACATGCAGCTCGCTGTACTATGTAGTTGTTTTTATTTTGCAGTCCCTCTCGGTCACACAAACTTTTACACTTCACTATTACCTGTTTCAGTTATTGCTATTTCCAGATCTGTTACAAACAAAAAAGTGGTGTATCCAACTAAGTTCAATTTTCTGCAGATGAATCTATAAAGGGCCTGGCGCTACATAAGAAAAATAAAAAGTATTCACATGGTTAACAATCGTACATACCAGTCATACACACCATAAGATATTCAGATGTAGGTATCATCGTCCAATTATACATGCCGGTACATAGTAAGTGCTAATAATGCCATGGACGCGTCTGGTGTATATACAAATAACTGAGGTCAGCAGAGGGCACTATACCTGGGGTACATGGGTAACCAGTATCGCAAAGTTAACAGTTAAAAGGCAGTATGCGTAGTCATTAATTAAAATTACTTCACAAGGCAAAATAAGTGCCTGACAATAAAACATGTACTGGCATACAATGTGTGGAATTAAATCCATACTTAAAATCCACATAAAAGTGCAAATAGTAAAAATACGAATCTCCTAGCTTGCCAAAGTAAAACACACAATTGTGTAAAAGCCAGTATAAGAAGTTTAAAAATAAAATCACATCTATAAATCGAAACCTTCCAGCATGACAAAACAATTAAACCATAACCGTAAGTGTACGGTGATTAACGAAACAATGACTATTAATTAAAAAGTCGATAGTCTATAATATACCCGGAGTGGGATCTCAATGGCAGCGCCTCGCGCCTTTTCTGAAGTTGTTTTCTTGTGGGAAAGAAGGCCTCAGTCTCTTCGCCGCTTGCTGCCGGCGCTCACGACCGCACGCCAAGCTGCTGGGGCGCTCGACGCTGCTCAAACTAGTAGGTTTCTGAACACATCAAAGTAAGCATTCAGGTCAGTAATTCCGGTTGCCGTTTTCTGTGTACATAAATCTCCATTTCCTCGAGTTAATTCAGTAATTGCCCCTTCGGCGCCCTATGCAACAAGTTCATAGTATCCTCTATGTTTCCTGACGAATGTTTTTCTCTGTCCAAATGTGTACCGAAAAAGCTCTACAATGAGTCTTGAAATTCCTTCCCATCTGACCGATATAAAATTTGTCACAATCTTGGCAGTTGATGTTATAGACATCAGATTCTAAATTGACGTAGCCTAGAACCAATTGTACCTTTCGTTTTAAATCCAATTTTCACTTTCGTTTTTCTGAGAGCTTGTGCAATTCTGTCGGAAAGTGCACCATTATATGGCACAGCAACAAACTTCTTGCCCTCTGGTTCTACTATCTCCTTCTTGTCGCGTATTTTTGACTTTTTATTATAAAGGAGGGGCATGTGATCAGCACACCACTGTCCCGGCCGTTGTCAGCTTTCGCGACTGGAGACGCTACTTCTCAATCAAGTATCTCCTCAACAACTGAATGCATCCCGCTTGCCAACAATGCTCGGCCGTCCCGACCCATCTTCCATCCAAGTGTTAGCCAAGCCAGACAGCGTTTAGCTTGGGTAATGTAACGGGAACTGGTGTTACCAATGCGGCCTCTATAGCAGTCGATAATTGCGGAAGTGTTGCCAATTGGTTCAAATGGCTCTGAGCACTATGGGATTTAACTTCTGAGGTCATCAGTCCCCTAGAACTTAGAACTACTTAAACCTAACTAACCTAAGGACATCACTCACATCCATGCCCGAGGCAGGATTCGAACCTGCGACCGTAGCGGCCGCGCGGTTCCAAACTGTAGCGCCTAGAACCGATCGGCCACTTCGGCTGGCGAAGTGTTGCCGGTGCACGATTTCGTGAACGAACAGACCTTTCAACTATGTCCCATTTTGCAGTGGAATTGTATTCTGGCGATGTGAGTGGCAAAACCATTCACTCGATTTGTCCAGCATGTTCTTCACACCAGTCGCACTGTCATCCATAAAAAATGACATCGTTGTTTGGGAACATGTAGTCCATGAATGGTTAAAATGGTCTCCAAGTAGCAAAACATAACCATTTACTGTCAATGATCGGTTCGGTTGAACGAGAGGACCCAGTACATTCCACGTAAACACGTCCTATGCCATTATGGAGCCGCCACCAGCTTGTACAGTGCCTTGTTGACAACTTGGGTCCGTGGCTTCGTGGAGTCTGCGCCACACACGAACCCTACCATCAACTCTTATCAACTGAAATTGGGACTCATCTGACAAGGTAACAGTTTTCCGGTCTTTTAGGGTCCAAACGATTTGGTCACGAGCCCAGGAGAGGCGACGTAGACGATGTCGTGCTTTAAGCAAAGGTACTCTCGTCGGTCATCTGCTGCCATAGCCCATTAACACCAAATTTCGCCGGACTGTCCAAACGGATCCGTACGTCCCACATTAGTTTCTGCAGTTAGTTCATGCAGTGTTGCTTGTCTGTTAGCACTGACAACTTTAGAAATGTTGCTGATCTCGGTCATTAAGTGAAAGCCGTCGGCCACTGCCTTGTCTGCGGTGAGAGGTCATGTCTGAAATTTGGTATTCTCGTCACACTCTTGACACTGTAAACCTCGGAATATTGAATTACCCAACGATTTTCGAAATGGAGTGTCCCATCCGTCCAGCTCCAACTAGCAATACACATTCAAAGTCTGTTAATTCCCGTCGTGCAGACATAATATGTACGTATAACACAATTATTTTCGTATCGCTGACAATGCGTAGAACAATTACACAAAATATGTTTGGTAAACAAGACAGCAAACGTTTGTGATAAAAGACGAGTGAAACATGTAGCTACAAAAAAAAGCATTTAATTCGCAGCTGAGAACTATGGCTACCAATATAAAATAAAACTTCAGTTTACTTCTTTCATGCCTCTCACCTTTGGGCGCTGAGACAGTAGTTTGTAATTGAACGTTGTTTATGTTAATGTTTTCTTTTCTTGCCGTAAGAAACAAGATTCAGCATCGGAAGTGCGAGGTGACCTGATGAACACTCACCAGTCGACGTGCAGGCAGGGAAATCAGGACGCGCTCGGTGTAAAGACACTTCAGCTATCAGGATATTAGCAGTAAATTTTCATAGCGTTCGGAATAAAGTTCCTGAATTTACTGCCCTCCAGGAAGCGTGTGGCGCGCAAATTATTCTCGGGACTGAGACCTGGCTGAGCCCTGAGATAGGAAGTTCTGAAATATTTAGTGAGGGTTGGAACGTGTATCGGAAAGACAGATTAGACACCGTAGGAAGTGGTGCCTTCATTGCAGTTGACAAAAATATAGTGTCTACTGAATCGAAGTAGAGTGTGATTGTGAGGTTGTCTGGACACGTGTAACAGGGCTAGGAGAAATAAAGTTAACTGTTGGGAGTTATTACCGGCCACCAGGATCCATCGTGACAGTTCTAGAATCATTCAAAGGGAGTCTACACTCTGTATCGCAGAAGTACCAGGATCATGCTATATTAGTCGGAGGCGACTTCAACCTACCTAACATAGACTGCGATGTATATGGATTCATTACAGATGGTACTGACAAGCCGTCATGTAAATTACTTCTGAACACATTATCCGAAAACTGTCTTGAACAGCTAAATCAACAGCCAACGCGTAATGCAAATATTTTGGATCTGGAAGCCACGAACAGACCAGACTTCATCGACGGTGTCAGATTAGTGATCATGATGTTGTCATTACGACTATGGTTACGAAAGTTAAAAAGTCGGTCAAGATGGCTAGGAGAGTATTCTTACTAGAAAGAGCAGATAAGCAGTTGTTAGCATCCCACTTAGTAAATGATTCGATTTCATTTACTTCCGGTACGATGGACGTGGAAGAATTATGGGCAAATTTTAAACACTTTGTAAATCACGCATTGGAGAAGTATGTGCCGAAAAAGTGGGTTACGGATGGAAAAGACCCACGGTGGTGTAACAGCGCAATTCGGAGAATGCTCAGGAAGCAAAGACAGTTTCACTAACGGTACAGGAAAGATCGGGAGAATGAGGACAGGCAAAATTTAGTAGAGATTCGTGCTGCTGTAAGAAGAGCGATGCGCGAAACATACAACCACTACCACCGTCATACCTTAGCAAAAGATCTTGCTGAAAACCCAAGGAAATTCTGGTCTTACGTAAAATCGGTAAGCGGGTCGAAGGCTTTCATCCAGTCACTCACTGATCAGTCTGGCCTGGCAATGGAAGACAGTAAAACGAAAGCTGAAATATTAAATTTATCATTTGAGAAATCTTTCACGCGGGAGAATCGTACAAACATACCGCCGTTTGAGTCTCGTACAGATTCCCGTATGGAGGACATAGTGATAGACATTCCAGGGGGTTGTGAAGCAGTTGAATGGGTTGAAAATAAATAAATCGCCAGGTCTTGATGGGATTCCAGCTCGGTTTTACAGAGAGTACTCTACTGCATTGTCTCCTTACTTAGCTTGCATCTATCGCGAATCTCTTGCCCAACGTAAAGTCCCGAGCGACTGGAAAAAAGCGCAGGTGACGCCTGTATATAAGAAGGGTAGAAGGACGGATCCTCAAAATTAGAGACCATTATCCTTCATACCGGATTGTTGCAGAATTCTCGAATATATTCTTAGTTAGAATATAAAGAATTTCCTTGCGACAGAGAAGTTGCTGTCCATGCATCAGCACGGCTTTAGAAAGCATCGCTCCTACAAAACGCAACTCACCCTTTTTTCACATGATATCTTGTGAACCATGGATGAAGGGTATCAGACGGATGCCATATTCCTTGACTTCCGGAAAGCGCTTGACTCGGTGCCCCACTGCAGACTCCTAACTAAGGTACGAGGATATGTGATTGGTTCCCTAATATGTGAGTGGCTCGAAGACTTCTTAAGTAATAGAATCCAGTACGTTGTCCTCGATGGTGAGTGTTCATCGGAGGTGAGGGTTTGTGCCAAAGTTAACACCATGAAACCGGCAACTACGAAAGAAATTGGCACGTGACCATTGGCACTGGACTTTGACGCAGTGGCAGAGCGTTACATGATGAATCCCGATACCTTCTTCATCGTGCCAATGGGAGGGTGCGAATCCGTCGTGTTCCAGAGTAACAGCTCCTTGAAACCTGTACTACGGAGACGGAGACAAGCAGGCAACGGCTCCATTGTGCTCTGGGGAACATTCACGTGGACATTCATGGGTCCAGAGGAGCTCGTGAAAGGCACCATGACTATCAAGGAGTATAGTAAAAGATCTGGAAATCTGTGGTAGGGTGTTACGGGACCAAACTGTTGAGGTCATCGGTCCCTAGGCTTACGCACTACTTAAACTAACTGACGCTAAGGACAACACACACACCCATGCCCGAGGGAGGATTCGAACCTCCGACGGGGGCAGCCGCGCTGACCGTGACAAGGCGCCCAAGACCATGCGGCTACCAAGGAGTATCGTACACTGATTCCAGACCACGTACACCCTCCGTGGCGATCATGTTTCCTGACGGCAGTGGCATGTTTGAACAAGATAATGCACCATGTGACAGGGCCAGGAGTGTGATGGAGTGGTTAGAGGAACACGATGGCGAGTTCTGATTGATGTGCTGGCTCCCCAGCTCACCAGTTCTTAACCCAGTCAAACCAATCTGGGATGTGATTGAACGTGGCGTCAAATTTCAACGCCCTCTCCCACGGAATTTACGGCAATTAGATAACTTGTGTGTGCAGATGCGGTGCTAGCTTCCTCCAGCGACCTACCACGGCCTCATTGCTTCCATGCCACGACGCGTCTGTGCTGTTATCTGTGCGAAAGTGCGAAAGGGGGACATACCTGCTATTAGTTAGGTGGTCAAAATGTTCTGGCTGATCAGTGTGTATGTTTAGCATAATAGATAAGCACTCCGTCTTCAGGCCACAAGTGACCCATCGGGACCATCCGACCGCCGTGCCATCCTCAGGTGAGGATGCGGATAGGAGGGGCATGTGGTCAGCACACCGCTCTCTCAGTCGTTATGATGGTTTTCTTTGTCCGGAGCCGCTACTGTTCGGTCGAGTAGCTCTTCACGTGGCATCACGGGGCTGAGTGCACCCCGAAACATGGCAACAGCGCATGGTGCCCCGGATGTTCACCCATCCAAGTGCCGGCCACGCCCGACAGCGCTTAACTTCGGTGATCTGACGGGAACCGGTGTATCCACTGCGTCAAGGCCGTTGCCCTCAAAATAGATAAGCAAGATGTTATATCATTTCTTAAACATTTGCTTCAAGCGAGTAGTTGACGAAATTCTATAAATTGTGTCCCTATCAGAATAAGTAAAGGTGGTGGACACCCTCCTTAACATACAGGGAATATTAGCAGTACCTACTGCAAAAAAAGGTACAAAACAAAGCCTAAATCTGCCGATAGCAGATGTTAATTGAAACGATCTCGGCTGTCAGAAGAGCAATGTGTCTAGCCTTCAAGAACTGGCGCAGAAAAATATCACAGGATCTGTCTCGAAACCCGAAGCAATTCTGGTAATATGTTAAGGCTGTCAATGGTACAAACGTTAGTAAGCCTGAATGTTGAATTCTGTCTTGAAGTGTTCCTTTACAAAGGAAACTTATGTAGTGTCATTCGATAGTCGCACAACCGTTATGATGAGTGACTCAGTAGTCACTGAAAGTGGTGTCGGAAAGCAGCTTCAATCGTTAAAGTCAATAAAAGCCCCTAGGACGCGATGAAGTCTATTAAATTTCATGTAGAATTCAAATTTAACTATTTACACTCTTGACCGTAATTTGCCGCAAATCCCTAGATAGTCGATGAGTCCCCTGTAATTTGAAAAGAGCATGGGTCACACTCATCTATACAAAGGAGGGATAACTAGCGTCCTACGTCACTCACATATACTTGTAGCGGAATTCCAGAACGTATTTTGAGCCAAACATTACGACGTACCTGAAACAAAATATTTTTGCCATAGAAATTATTACGGGGTCTGAAAGCATCGATCATGCGAAATTAAATTCGCGCACTTCTGTTGTAATATTGTCATGTGTCGAGAAAATAAGCCTGTTTCTTTTTTTTCTTTTTTTCTTTTTTTTGGAGATTCGGATAGCTTTTGATTCGTTACCACATTTACGTTTTCTAAAGAAAACGCTTTCTTGCCGCAAACCTAACCAGGATTGTGACTGAATCGTTAATTTCCTGACGTGTGGGACATAGCTCGTTATCCTGAATAGATAGTCTTTTACAAACACTGAAGCAGTATCTGGTGTTCTCAAAGAGAGTGTAATAGAATCGTTGCCGTTCATTTTAAACATAATGACTTAGCGAACAGTATAGTTGCAGCCTTCACATTTACCAGTTGATGTGGTGACTTACTAAAAAATTCTTTCCTGTAAGAAACTGTACTAAAGTCCTGTAAGATCTCGACAAAATATCACATTGATACCAAGACTCGTAACTAGATGTCAATGTGTTAATGTTCTTGTAACTAAACGAAGCGTAAAAGATTGGTATCCTTTGACGCAGGATTAGTGACTCACAACCGAAGGAAGTTGTCAGTTGCAGATAACTCATACGGCAGGCTACTGGTAGAAAACTGAGAAACTGTAGAAAGAGACCGCACACTAAAGCGTTGTACGGCTCATAGTAGAGTGTACGGACGCCGTCCCTTAGCGGACTAGAAGGGACAAAGAAGGGCAGCGCGGACGGTCACAGGCTTGTTAGACTGACGACAGAGAGTGAAAAATGTTAGCTGTCAGACTCTCGAAGAGATACGCTGTGCACCTCGTGAGAACCTTCTCAGAGAACTTAAAGAACCGACTTTCAGGGCAGAAATTGCGAATATTCTTCAGTCCTCATTCATCATCTGGTTTCGAACCTCTAGTAGTAACCATGTTTACACACTACATTACTGGATTTCAGGTCCTCCAATTACACAAGCAACTGTTTCGTATTACTGCCCAGACAAGTTTCAGCACCTCTGTGCCGTCGTTAGTGGGTACTTTTATTCATATCTGTAAAGTGCAAAGATGTTTTAAGTAATAATTATTCTAACGAAATTACACCTAAAACAGTTTTTGTCTGTTGCTGTTATTACTCAATTTTGTTTCTAAATTGTCGGGTTATGTAGCACCTCTTTGTATTACTGGATGTTGATAGCTTATCATCAGCAATTAACTGGTGTTACTGTGAGTTTAGTTGGTAAGTTACTTACTTACTCTTACTTACTTACTCACTGGTCATACCGGACTCGAGAGTCCATTACCGCAGCAACGTATTTTCGCCATCTGTCCCTGTCTTGGGCTATTTCCTTCCATTCTCCTTCAATACCTAGGCTCCTCAAATCGGCCTTCTCATTGTCCTCCCATCTACGCCTCGGTCTCCCGACAGGACTTTTTCCTTCTAGGTACTCTGCGCGCTGCCCTGCCCTCATCCATTCGAGCTACGTGACCCACCCATCGCAGCCTACGTGATTTAATAATACTGATTATGTCAGGGCTTGAATAGAGTTCGTGAACCTCTTCGTTATGCAGTTTTCGCCACTCTCCGCTGTCATCCCTTTTTGCTCCGAAAATTTTCTTCAAAATTTTGTTTTCAAATACTCTAAACGGCTTTTCATTTTGCACAGTGAGAGACCACCACCCATACGGCATAACTGGTAGAATAATAGTTTTGTATATTCTAATCTTTAAATTCCTAGACAATATCCGTGATGAAAGTAATCTATTCAGTAAGAAGTAGCACGCATTTCCCGCCCGTAATCTCTTCCTCAGTTCGGATTCAATCTCATTTCTCGAAGTGATGTCCACGCCTAGATACTTAAATGTGTTCACTTTTTCAGACTGCATGTCTCCAATTCTTAACATTTCCTGATCTACTGCTGTTGGCATTCTAGTAGTAAGCACGTATTTAGTTTTGTCTTCACTTATCCTTAGACCTACATTTTCACTAGCCTTGATTAACGCATTCGCATTTGCTGTTACAGATTCTTTCCTATCGCTAATGATGTTTAGATCATCTGCGTACCCTAATATCTTAATATTTCCATTTAACTCCACACCCTCTGAATTATCTGCTGCCATTCGTAAAATATATTCTAGGACCAAATTAAAAAGTAGCGGAGACAGGGCATCTCCCTGCTTAAGTACGTTCTTTATTACAAATTCTTCAGACTCCAATTTCCCCACGCGTACTCTACCTTTTGTGTTTTTCAAACTCACTTCTATAATTCTAACATACTTCTTTGGTATTCCAAGTTCCAAAAGAATTCTGTACAATTTTGATTGCAATACTGAATCATATGCTTTTGTAAAATCTATGAAAAGATTATGAACTGGTTTATTGTATTCCCATTTCTTTTCCAAAATTTGACGCAGGGTGAATATTTGGTCTATAGTTGATCTGTTCCTCCGAAAGCCGGCTTGGTAATCACTCACAGTTTCATCTGCATATGGTGTAAGCCTGCTTAGCAGAATATTCGAGAAATTTTTGGAACATACTGGTAATAGGATATCCCTCTATAATTACTACAATCCATTTTGTCACCTTTCTTAAAAATTGGGATCAGAATCGACCCCTGCCACTCTTCAGGTATCATCTCTGAGTTCCATACTTTAGTTATCACTTTGTGAACTGCTTCCACCAATTTCTGTCCTCCATTTTTAACTAATTCTGCAGTTATGCAATCTGATCCTGGTGCTTTATGGTTTTTCAATTTTTTGATTGCATCTCTTACTTCCTTTAACGTTGGCTCAGGTATCTGGGGTTCTGCTGTATGTATTTCGTACGCCTGCTCATTTCCTGCTTCCTGGTGTACATTTAATAGATGCTCAAAATGCGCCCTCCATTTACTTAATATAGCACTGGGGTCTGTCAGTATTCCCCCAGCATCTCCTCGAAGTGCATTTGTCCTAGCCTTGAAGCCCTTCCTATACCCATTTATGTCTAGATAAGGTTCACTTATGTCTTTTGTTTTACTGTTTGTTTCCATTTCTGTAATTTGATTGTTCAAATAATCCCTCTTCTTTGCCCGTAGCCCACGACCAACTTCCCTTCTCAAGTTCAAGAACTCCTCTCGTTTTCTGTCTCCTATTCTATCCCAATCTAATCGCGCTTTTCTCCTTTCCTCTACCAATTTCTTGCATTCCTCATCAAATTACGGTTTCCTCCTGTTCTTAATTGTTCCTATTGTGACCTTGGCTGCCTCTTTGATATTATTCCTCACAGTGATCCACTGTTTATTTACACCCTCGTCTTGATCTTCGTGGGTCCTGAGAGCATCAAACCTATTTCAAATTTCTATCATGTACCTTCTTCTAAAGTTTTCATCATTTAGCTTGTCAGTGTCGAATTGGTAAGTTAACAAATCATTTTATCTAAACTACATTAAACAGCTCTCATGGATTAGGCCTTAGACGGGCCCTCCCGCCGGAGGTTCGAGTCCTCCTACGGGTATGGGTGTGTTTGTTGTTCTTAGCGTGTTAATTTAAGTAGTATGTAAGTCTAGGAACCGATGACCTCAGCAGTTTGGTCCCTTAGGAATTCTCACACATTTGAGCATTTTTAGGCCTCAGATTTGTACCGACTGGCCGTCTGCTTCCTAAGACGCAGTTCGGGCAACAATCTGTGATCTTGGAACATGTGATCAGCATGTTACCAATTCCTCCAGCCATTATTACCAGTAGAAGAATCCTGGTGGTGCCGCTCCTTCTTTATTCAAGCAGCTCCTCATTTGACCTCGCGAGACTGGGTGGAGTCGACACAGGCCTCCCTACGTCAGAAAAAATCCGAGGAGGAATCAAGAGTCGAACCTGGCTCCTTCCACGGCGAAGGCAGTGACGCAAACTTTTTTCTTCAAAGAGGTTTATAATATTAATGCCCGCTAACAAGCCCGAAAAAAATGAAATATGTGTACAGCATTATTTTTTAAGGGAACATGAGAACATTATTTACAGAAAGTACAGCAAATCAGCAGATAACGTCAGAAAATGCAAGTGAGGAAAACTGATCGTTCCTTATAAGTTGATCGAAGGTAGGGAGATGTGCACGCATGGGGTGCCTCCGGCTCGATGACAGGGCGGGGTTCCGAATGGACAAGGATCAAAAAATGGTTCAAATGGCTCTGAGCACTATGGGACTCAAGTGCTTTGGTCATTAGTCGCCTAGAACGTAGAACTACTTAAACCTAACTAACCTAAGGACATCACACACATCCATGCCCGAGGCAGGATTTGAACCTGCGACCGTAGCAGTCGCACGGCTCCGGACTGCGCGCCTAGAACCGCGAAACCACCGCGGCCGGCGGGCAAGGATCGACCACACGAGGTGTGGCCATTGCGTCCCCAATACTGCCGACAGTGGACAGTTGAAGAAGGAGATACCCAACTGGGGTCATGAAATTCCATGGTCTGTCACAGCAGTGGTAGGTGGGGGAGAGGGGAACTGGAAAACAAAGACAATGCGGTGGCAGGCGCTGCGCCCGTTGCAGGCTCGAAGTAACGTGAGGGGGTGTTACAGACGGCAGTCGAACCCACCGCGCCAGGCACGTTGCAAATGGCTGTCAGCACTATGGGACTTAACGTCTGGCTGAAGCGCCTAGAACCGCTCGGTCACAACGGCCGACGGCACGTTGCAGCTGAGAGAGGGAACGTGGAAAATCCCACGGAGGTAATTGGCGTAGTAGGCGCGGTAGCGTGGGCGTCGCACGTGCATTCTGTGGTAGGGTCCAAAGACGGAGACCCAGTCTGCATAGCCGACCATGGTGGTCTAGCGGTTCCAGGCGCTCTGTCCGGAACCGCGTGACTGCTACAGTCGCATGTTCGAATCCTGCCTCGGGCATGGATGTATGTGATGTCCTTAGGTTAGCTAGGTTTAAGTTGTTCTAAGTTCTAGGGGATTGATGATCACAGATGTTAAGTCCCATGGTGCTCAGAGCCATTTGAGCCAGTCTGCATAAAGGTAGTCAATCGTCCATCTTTGACCAGGCTATCACACGAGTCTCGGCTGCAACCATTCGGCTACGGAGGCAGCCATCGCTCTATTTATGAACGTTATTTTGTTGTGTGACAATATTTCACGATTATATTTTGGGATTACTCATCCCGTAACAAATGGGAAGGCAGATGCCGACGGATATTTCGAAACTGACTGTATGCAATCTCAGAATATAGTTGCAAAATACACTATTGGAAATTGAAATAAGAACACCGTGAATGCATTGTCCCAGGAAGGGGAAACTTTATTGACACATTCCTGGGGTCAGATACATCACATGATCACACTGACAGATCCACAGGTACACAGACACAGGCAACAGAGCATGCACAACGTCGGTACTAGTACAGTGTATATCCACCTTTCGCAGCAATGCAGGCTGCTATCCTCCCATGGAGACGATCGTAGAGATGCTGGATGTAGTCCTGTGGAACGGCTTGCCATGCCATTTCCACCTGGCGCCTCAGTTGGACCAGCGTTCGTGCTGGACGTGCAGACCGCGTGAGACGACGCTTCATCCAGTCCCAAACATGCTCAATGGGGGACAGATCCGGAGATCTTTCTGGCCAGGGTAGTTGACTTACACCTTCTAGAGCACGTTGGGTGGCACGGGATACATGAGGACGTGCATTGTCCTGTTGGAACAGCAAGTTCCCTGGCCCGTCTAGGAATGGTAGAACGATGGGTTCGATGACGGTTTGGATTTACCGTGCACCATTCAGTGTCCCCTCGACGATCACCAGAGGTGTACGGCCAGTGTAGGAGATCGCTCCCCACACCATGATGCCGGGTGTTGGCCCTGTGTGCCTCGGTCGTATGCAGTCCTGATTGTGGCGCTCACCTGCACGGCGCCAAACACGCATACGACCATCATTGGCACCAAGGCAGAAGCGACTCTCATCGCTGAAGACGACACGTCTCCATTCGTCCCTCCATTCACGCCTGTCGCGACACCACTGGAGGCGGGCTGCACGATGTTGGGGCGTGAGCGGAAGACGGCCTAACGGTGTGCGGGACCGTAGCCCAGCTTCATGGAGACGGTTGCGAATGGTCATCGCCGATACCCCAGGAGCAACAGTGTCCCTAATTTGCTGGGAAGTGGCGGTGCGGTCCCCTACGGCACTGCGTAGGATCCTACGGTCTTGGCGTGCATCCGTGCGTCGCTGCGGTCCGGTCCCAGGTCGACGGGCACGTGCACCTTCCGCCGACCACTGGCGACAACATCGATGTACTGTGGAGACCTCACGCCCCACGTGTTGAGCAATTCGGCGGTACGTCCACCCGGCCTCCCGCATGCCCACTATACGCCCTCGCTCAAAGTGCGTCAACTGCACATACGGTTCACGTCCACGCTGTCGTGGCATGCTACTAGTGTTAAAGACTGCGATGGAGCTCCGTATGCTACGGCAAACTGGCTGACACTGACGGCGGCGGTGCACAAATGCTGCGCAGCTAGCGCCATTCGACGGCCAACACCACGGTTGCTGGTGTGTCCGCTGTGCCGTGCGTGTGATCATTGCTTGTACAGCCCTCTCGCAGTGTCCGGAGTAAGTATGGTGGGTCTGACACACCGGTGTCAATGTGTTCTTTTTTCCATTTCCAGGAGTGTATTTTCGCGCAACAAGATGACGTCTATAGATAAAGAGATAAAGTGAGTTGTTAACTCGCCAGTCAGACTCACAGTAATACCGTTTACCTGCATGTGACATGCTAACAATTACCTTAACGAAAACATGGGGCCGGCCCGGGTGGACGAGCGGTTCTAGGCGCTACAGTCTGGAACCGCGCGACTGCTACGGTCGCAGGTTCGAATCCTGCATCAGGCATGGGTGTGTGTGATGTCCTTAGGTTAGTTAGGATTTAGTAGTTATAAGTTCTAGGGGACTGATGACGTCAGAAGTTAAGTCCTATAGTGCTCAGAGCCATTTGAACCATTTTTTGAAAACGAGGTCTTACATATTCCAACAAAGTAAAAGGATTGAGGTAATAACAACAACAGACAAAAATTGAGGTGCGATGTCAGAGTTGGTGCCTACCGACAGGACCACAAGTAAGGACGGCAGCGACGAAAGAGAGACACGCCCATATGCCACCGCTGCCGGAAGAGTACTTACGTCAGAGCGCAGCGCCGCTCACCCCACTCTCTAATCATCGTCACCTAAGGCGCCAGCATCGTCTTACTGCAGATCCAGCAAAGCGTGTTGTATTACAAAGTTTATAGTCAACTGTACATTGAGATGAGACTGTCATTCTGTAATGTATCGAGTGATAAGTTATTGTGTTCGAGCGACAGTAACATACGCAGTTATCATATTTATCATTTTTGTGGACCGGGATTGATTCTAAGTTAAGTATTCTATCTCGTTCACGATTCAGTAAAGTGATTTAATATTTAGTGCGTGCTGTAGTATCTGCTCGATTTCCTCCAGAAGTAATCCTGGGTTTGCGAGGATCCACTTCAGTGCCAATGCGAATGTCTCAAATGGTTTCTTCGTCCACCACTACAGACTGTTCAACCGGTTGGGAAAGGAAACGGGCACATATTTTGAACTCTACGTGAACCAGGAAAAGTGTGCCCCCTACTGCTCCAAATTCAGGACACACAGAGAGGGCGTCACCAAATCTGTTGCCATGCGGCAGCAACAATGGCACCTACTGCGTATGCACCGTACAGGCATCTAAACCTGCACTACATTTGCTTCGATGGAGTTTCACCCCTTAGTATCGCGTGGTAAGTCTCAGCTCGCGCATAAACGCGACGACAGAAAGAGATATGATTCCACATTACGGTCTCTCGGCAACCACTCTCCAACTGTGGTGCAGACGTGGTAGCGGAAGGATTTGATTCCATAGTGGGCAAAGAAATAATCCAGAAGCTATAACTGAACGCTGTGTGTTATAAATAGGTTGCAGAAGTGGCCTTGAGTTAGTACATTTCATGCTCACGTATGATTATTTTTTTTTAGAGATGAACAACTCCTCTGCAGAAATCGGTGAGGATTTGTAATCGAATAAACGATCGAGTCGCACTTTTTTCTTTTAAGTAGCACGACCGGTTTCGGCTCACATCGCTGTCTGTGTACCCTCATGACGACAGACATATAGCCACTGAAAAATGAGCGGTCGTGCCATCTGAAAGAAAAAGAAAGTGCAACTGGTGCGTTTATTCGATTGTAAATCAGTACTACAGTTGTAGAACCTGACCCACTATCCACCGTAAGCTGGGCAAGAAAATAACCAGTAATAATTCCGCAAACGTTGATTCTATAACTCTCAGATTCTTCTGTTCTTTCACGAGATTCAGTAGGCTGCAGTTGGCGGAGCCGGAGTTGATGAGATATCTCTTGACATCTCAAAACGTCCTGTAGCACACTAAATAAGTGCTTATGTTGTTTAGAAACATACATGCGACTGGACTGAAGACTTCCTAGCAGCAAAACTCATAAGTCGCCAATAATCTTGAAGCACCGCCACAAGCTAACGTAGTGTTCGGAGTGTGACTGTTCACGATTTACAGTATGCTTCCGTGACGAAGCTACCTTTGAGGGAAGATGAAGAAGTGAAAGTGTATTAATCTCAAATATCAGACCACGACCCGTAAACTCCTGAATCTAAAGTTATCAGCGGAAATGAGCACATTTAGATTTTATCGTTGGTCCGCTGACGCTAATAAAAATCCAAGAAGGCGAATTTTGTAACAATTTTACTCACTTGCACAGTGTGTTGCATTCGTACCAGTTGTCCTAGAAGGCTTGCCCACGCATCTCCGGAGACAGTACGTAGTCACTCACGAGCTCTGCCGTTCACGATCAAATAACGCTGGGCTTGTTGGAACAGTGCCGCAAGTAGCGATAATTCTTGTCAGAAGATCCTATTCGGGCTCGACATGTTCTTCGTACACAAGACTTTTCACGTGGTACTATAAGAAGAAACCAAATAGGGCCGGATCACATGAACGAGTTTGTCACGAAACTGGCATTTGTTTTTCTACATACCTCTCAGAGAATGTTTGCTGCATGTGTTCGCGACCAATTTGTGCAAAGTTACCTGATACGCCATATTGCTGGAACGATATAGTTTGACGAAGATCAGGTAGGATCTCTACCAAGGCAATGGAAACGTGTCTGTCAGAAACCCGGTGTACACCGTGTGCAGTCAAGTGGGGAGAAAACATACACGGGGCTTATTTCCCAGTCATTGACGATGTGCAGCTACAAGTTCAATACAGAACCACGTCGACGTCTGTTCAAAAATGTAATGTGCGGAGTCTTAATTGCCCAAACATGAACGCTGAGCATTCAGTCTCTGGTACAGCGCGTTTCACCTGAAAAAATAAATACATAGAAAAAATGTAACGTAGTCGTGTGACTAGGGCCTCCCGTGGGGTAGACCGTTCGCCAGGTGCAAGTCTTTCGATTTGACGCCACTTCGGCGACTTCCTCGTCGATGGGGATGAAATGATGATGATTAGGACAACACAACACCCAGTCCCTGAGCAGAGAAAATCTCCGACCCAGCCGGGAATCGAACCCTGGCCCTGAAGATTGACATTCTGTCGCACTGACCACTTTTTCTTTCTTTTAATCTCATTTTGTTCATTTTCATTCGTTGCATCTGCTCGGCGCGGATGTCGCAAGACACCCGTTTCAGATCGTCGTTGATATAGTAACTCAGTTTTTTTATTACAGAGGGTAGCTACCCGTCTGACCGTACACGCTGAGCTACCGTGCCGGCATCCACTCAGCTATCGGCGGCAGACCATAGAAAAATGAAAATCGATCGTAGAGCGCAGCAGCACCCATTGTCTCGACACGACGCGAGGCCCCAAGTTCTCAGGATTTAAAGCATTTCCTGTGATGAAAGGTAGAGGCGCGGTTGCAATTCTCGTTTGCCTGCCCAAAAACGTTAGCAGCTGCGTCCATAATAAGCTTCCCGGACAAAAAATTATTCATCCCAATGCTCACGCACAGATGATTCGTTAAGCCGTTACAGATGGCGCAGCGATCGAGTCACGTGGTCAACCGCGTGTGACTTGCATAAGACAGTAGCGATCACTGAGACATTTATGTTTCAAGAGGACATTGTACGTAAACATGGCAAATGTGACAGAGAGGAAAAAAGGGGCAATCGCGTATGGTCGTGCATATGGTGTGTGAAGTTGCTGGATTTGGTGGTACAAGAAAGGATAGGACCACAGCAATCAGTCGCCACAACCAGATTTCAGTTATAAACATCCATCTTCAGTGCATTTCAGTGAGTTATAATCGAACAACCTCCCAGCAGTACATATCACCACATGAATTTACCGATTTACAGGCAGAGAGAAACAACCTTCTGCTGAAATATGTGTGTGCAAGAATAATAATGAGAAGAATAATAATGCACAATCGCTGTGCACAATGGCTCCGTAGGGAATCAAAGTTGAATTTATTGGCGTTTCGTCGCGGAGTGTTCAGTGTGTCGACAAGCAGTGGTGTAACACACGGGGTCGCGAAACACGACACCAGAACTGCGGTCAGAAAAAAATTCTGAGGAGAGGGATGGGAGATGCGTTTCACAGCTTGAGACCTAACATCACTTCCAAATCCGGCTGAAATTGCCGCAGGCAGTGAATAGATCCGTGCCCGACTGTCAGCGACAGAACATTGGGACGGGAACTACGTGCAATGAATATTCAGAGTCGGTCATCTCGCAAGAGGCCGTTGCTCACACGGGCACGTAAAGACGACAGGGCGAAGTTCATTGGACAAGAAGAATATGTGACTGGTTTTCGGAACACATCTCGACTGGCCTGCAGAATCACCTGAATTGAACTCCATAGAAAATCTGTGGGTCACAGTGGAACAGCGGGTAAAACGCCGACATCAGCATCCCCACAATTTGCTGGAACTGCGCGATCAGATCCTCATTACCAAATCGCCCTGTACATACATAAGTTAGAAGACTATGTTTTTGGCTGTCTGAGGTGCAGACACGTGCACATCGTTATAAAATTGTTATAACATGCTGTAAGACCTGAAGACAATTAGCGCTTATTGTAGAGACTGGCATCTGATACTCAATATAAACATATTTAATGTAATAAGCTGTTGTGTACATAGTTACGTGTAGTCAGCGCGTACAAAACTTTCCCACTAGAGCGCGCCCCACTAAGCACAACAGCGCAGGTGCAGCGCTCGTCCGTCTCCGCACTACGAGATGGCGCTGCCATAGAGACGGACCAATTCTGCTTCCACCGATCCGTGTATTAGTATGTAACGCAGCCAATGAGATTGCTGCTAACGTAGAACCTTTTCTCCTCACGGATCACGCTCGCGTAGTGATACATGAACGCGCGAGGTATTATAACGTGTGTACAGACCTCCGATTAGTCAGTCTGCATTTGTCTGCACCAGTCTGTACCAGTCCGCATTAGTCTGTATCAGTCTGTACGAGTTTTACATTTGCTGTACCAGTCTATAGTCAAGTTTCAGTCTGCACCTAATAAGATTACCATTTTCCTGTACATAGCTATGAAGATAAATGTATAGACACTTTTGTTAAGTATCAGAAATATATGTGAGAATAAGATTAACGTACCAATACCAAAGGAACTACAGATTGTCAATTTTAAATAGCATCCAGAACCAAGTTAAGTAATTTTTATGCTTGTTATTATTTTAATAAATATATGTGAAAATTAAACAAGTTCTATTTAAAGTTGGTCACTGTCAATCTGCTACTCTAAGCGTGCAAGTGGCATTTCTATCGTTGGACCTAACGGCAGAAGATAAACACGTCACGATAAGACCACGAGACATATTGCTGACACTCGCCTACTTCGTCAGAGCGACAAGTCAAATAATCTGATAGTGTGTGTACTGAAGGTGTTATAGTACGCACACCACATAAGCTTAAACAGCTGAATATATCTAACAACGCTTTACCACACGATTGGCATTCTCTCACAGGGATCAGTTGCAGTGCCTACTAACAGCTATGCGG
The DNA here is from genome assembly GCF_023897955.1 of Schistocerca gregaria. Lineage (NCBI taxonomy): Eukaryota > Metazoa > Arthropoda > Insecta > Orthoptera > Acrididae > Schistocerca > Schistocerca gregaria. The sequence goes on from NC_064931.1 coordinate 76,430,583, forward strand.
AGGGCCTTCAAATACAGCGACGACACAGATGTGGTCGTCAAACTGAAATTTATCGGATGAATCATAAGGAACTGTAATTCAATCGCGATGGAGGCCGCTTACAAAGCCCACGTTTGACCAGTTGTTTTGTGCGCCGAATAGGAAGCCATAAAAAGCTGAATTAACAGAAAAGGTAGAGAACATTCAAAGAAGACCTGTGCGGTTTATAATAGGGTTGTTTAATCAGAGTGAGAGCATTACAGTAATGCCCAACAAACTTGAGTGCGAAACGCTACAGAGAAGGCGCTGCCCATCATAAAAGGGCCTTTTTGTGTGAGGAAGGAAGAAGGTTAGAGTATAACGACCCGTCGACAATGAGACGGAGCACGAGCTCGGACTGTGTCAATGGTGAGGAAGGAAATCGGTCGTGCCCTTGTCAAAGACACTATCCCGACATTTGCCTGAGGCGATTTTGCGAAATCACGAAAACCTAAATCTGGATGGCAAGACGCGAATTTGAACCGTCGTCTTCCTGAATACGACTTAACTGTGCTGGGCACTGAGGGTTCAAAATGGCGCTGAGCACTATGGGACTCAACTTCTGAGGTCATTAGTCCCCTAGAACTTAGAACTAGTAAAACCTAAGTAACCTAAGGACATCACACACATCCGTGCCCGAGGCAGGATTCGAACCTGCGATCGTAACGGTCTCGCGGTTCCAGACTGCAGCGCCTAGAACCGCACGGCCACTCCGGCCGGCAGCACTGAGGGCTTCGCCCTCAAAATCCCAAGAGCCGCTTTCCATCCCAAGTTACGAAACACATTCCTTTCTCTAAACTACTCCTCGCGTAATAGGGGTAAAGTTAGAAAAATTATAATTTATACGATGAAGTTCCGACACTCCACCTTCCAGAAAAGATGGGTGGCGGGTGACAGTATTCTGGGGCTTTCGACTCTTCACCATTCTTCGGGCCATGGTTTGCGGAGTGCATATGTAGATATACTTACACTCGTACACTCCAAATCACGACTTGTCTTTCTAGCTACAACGGAGAGAAAACAGCGCTTCGTCGAGCTGGCAGACGACTTCCTGCTGTTTTCGTGTGGCGTGCCGAACACCGTTATACGAGGTGTGTGACATTTTTTTTTTACCTGCCAAACAACTATATCGTCCCTTTGAAAGCAGTTCCCTCCGGTAGCCATACACCGGTGGAGTCGTTGTTCCCAGTCTTGGAGCGCTGAAAAATTTCAACTGGTAGGGCGTTCATGTCGGTCATTCCCGAGTCCCAAGATGACGTCTTTTTAAAAGACATTTTTCAGTTTCGAGATAAGAAAACAAGTCACAAAGACTCAGATCAAGTGAATAGGGGGCTGTCGGAATGCATTTTAAGGTGAAAACTCCCATGATGGAAGTTGCCGTGTGGCAAGGTGCGTTGTCATAACGCAGCATTCACTTGTCTGCAGTGTCCGTTCTCACTCGATTTACCCTTTTCCCGAGCGCTTCAATGACGTCTTTGTAAAACACTTGGTTGATAGTTTTTCCTGGAGGAACAAATCCTTTACGCATGATACCCCTACTGTCAAAAAAGCAAATGAACATTGTTTTGATTTCGCCACTCGAGCGTTTTCCGGGCGAGGAGATGTCCCAGTGTGCCACCCCTCTCTTCGCCGTTTTCTCTCACTATCTACTAAAAAATCCAGGATTCCTCACCTGTGACAACACGACTGAACCATTCGTGGTCATTGGCAGTCCTCTCAAGAAGATCAACGCACTCGTTTCCTCTATTATCCCTCTGCTCAGATTTTGGCACAAACCTTTCGCATTTGCAAATCTTCGGTCAAAATTCGATGTACGTTGAAAGTTTAACAAGTCACCCATCATTCTTATTGTTAAACGTCGGTCTGATCTCACAAAACCGCGCACACTTTCGACGTTTTCGTCGGTTTTTTAGTTGAAGGTACCCTTGAGCGAAGTTCATCTTCGATGTGTTCTCAGCCCTCCAAAAACGATTTATGCCAGCGAGTAACTTGTGCTCTTGATAATGAGTGTTCCTCATAGCCCTGCTTCAACTTTTCAAAGGTCATATTCGCAGATTTCCCAGGTTTAACACAAAATTTTATTGCATAACGTTTCATTTTCGTAATGCACAAAGAAAACACAACTTCACTTTCAATAATGATGTGATGGCTGTAAGGAGCTGAAACGCGGACTGAGCATCTGGAAGGTATGGACACACCGCTATACACAAGCAGAACAACACAGTATTTTAAGATCTCTCGCAGTTTTGTCAGCCTCATTACTTTTCTCACACAACTCGTAGAGCACGACAATGCAATAACATACACCTCAGCACAAGCAAAAAAGTCTGTGATATGTTATGACAGATGGCCACTTCTTACGACTTCTGCACCCCTTGTTAGCAGCAGACACAGTGGCTGCGCCAAAGACTGAGTTACAATTAGTTATTGAACTTCCTTTACAATTTCTCCCTCGTCATCGCTGCCCAGCCCTGCCTGCCTGCTGCTGTGTGGATTCTCCGACAATGCGTGCCACCAGTGCTCCGCTGAAGCCAGGATGCCCTGTGGTTGAGATGAACTCGTCGCCGCTCGGCGCCCCCAGTACGGGCACGCCCACGGAGCCGCGTCGCCGTGAGGTCAGCTGCCGACGCCTGCTGCACCGGCGGCTGGGAAGCCGTCAGTCGCGATGTCCGCCAGGGCCCGTCATGGATGGACCACGCGCCGTGGGGCCAGGCTACCGTGAAGTCCGGGCGTCAGTCCCCAGCGGCGCCTGTGACCAAGACCGTGCTGCGGCCGGTCCTACTGGAAGTTCTCGCTGTAGTTAGTCAGCCACGGTGCCGACCGGACTCGGGCCGACCTCCAGAGCTGAAGCTACATCTGGGGCGAACGGATAACTCCTGCAAGCTGGAACAGACTTCAGGAATCGTCACCTACGAAGATTGAACATTCGGACACTGACCACGTCCGTCCTCAGATCCGAACTGCTTCCTAATGGCTTCTGTTCGTTGCTGCCTGCGCTCCACTATTCATATCCAGCAGGAGAACGTTTTTTACCCTCGGTGGTAGCTTCTTGTTATTACTCCCGCAGTATACTGCAGTGTAACTTAGTGCTGGCCTCACTTCTCCTTACTCAGCACTCTACAGGCTTCGCTCGGCGCTCGGTCTGTGTGTGTCCTTGCGTCATCTTGTTGGTAGACTGCAACTGTCAGCAAGGCTATCTGTGCCGCGCTTACTTCGCAACGCTTCGATCGCCAGCTGCCTCTGTTTTGCCATTCTCCACTGTGTGAAGCAACGCTTACTACATGTGGCCGCAACAGATATGTTAACACCATTTTGTGATCTATGAGGCCCGTGAATTTTCCAGTGGCTGAACACATTCAGGAAGTATTATCACATGATATGATTTTCAATAAGCTCAAAACTCAGACACTGGACGATCTAAGCAGGAAGGACAGTGGCAGAAGAAGATTAAAGTTTCACATGTCATCAGTATCTACGTCATCAGAGACATCGTAGTAGCTCTCTTACATAAGAATAGAGGGGAGAGTTGGCAGTACTCTTATTGAAAGCACTGTCCGCCATTCGCCTGAAATGAAGTAGGAAAACCACCGTAAACTTGAACTCCATTTTTTCGAGTAAAAGTCCATTTTCATTAGTAATGCTCCTATTCTCTAGGAAGTAGTGGCGGAATGTGCATCAGGACACCATTCGGAACATGTTTAGTGTTACTCGTAATTGAATCTATTCCTATATCAGTGATAGGACCCATCGCATTAGCTACCGGCCTCACAATTGGCGCTCTTTGTGTATAGCGTCACGTCGACGTCACTATGTTGACCATTTGCTCTTCTGCTTTCCCTGTAGGTGTGTACGTGGTTCTGGTCCGGTTGGTAGCTGATGGGGCCTTGTCAGTGACACGATTTACATATTCATCTGCGTTCTATCCTTGCGCCTCGATATAAGTGTATAACCATTTTTTCTTGTAACGACGTGTCATCGTTAGAATACATCAGGAATATTTTGTGCAGCTGATAATTACGTGGGCTGAGTTTGGTTGGAGTGATACCCGAGAAACTGGGAGTAAGTGAAATGCCACTCATTCTGAATTTTAAAGCTGATGGTTGAAACATCAGCTCTTCAAAAGGCTCGTCCCTCGGTTACAAGTGCAGAGTTCCCCCTTATTCTTACTCCCAACTGCTTCTCTTACATATTCTGATAATTACTTTCGTAGAGGATTTCGTTGAATACGTTAAAAGGGTAAGAAGGTTCGACTTTAACGTCCCATCGACCTGTAGTTCATTACAGGCAGAGGATAAACATGCAATGTATAAGGGAAACAGATGCGAAGTTTTTGTAAGGAATCGTACTCGAATTTGCCTGTAGATCATAGGAAGACCACGGAAATCTCTTTGTTGTGCGTTAACCACTTCGTTGTTAAAGGGAACTGGAAATACTTGAAGCGTAACAAACCGAGAAATTGAAAGGTTAGTTTTAAGTTATTTGTTTACTGTTCTGCAGAACAACTGCAACTAACCACAACGCAACACCGCTGTGAACGCTATTGTCAGGCACGGGATTGGAAGCTGCTGCTAATCGATGTGTTGGGAGGGTTACTGAGAGATGCATACCAGAGATGCTAAAGGTACTTCACGTATTGCCCCCTCCTGTGGATACTGATATCTTACTACTCGTACCCCATACGAGGGATCAAAGAGATCTCAGGTTATTACACCCATCCACCTACCGAATAAATCGAGCGAGGTGGCGCAGTGGTTAGTACATTGGACACGAATTCGAGAGGACGACGATTCAAGTACGCGACCTGTCATCCATATTCCGTGATTTTCCTAAAGCGCTCCAGGCAAATTCCGGGATGGTTTCTTTGAAAGAAGCACGACCGATTTCCATCCCCGTCTTTTCGTAATCTGAGTTTACGCTCCGTCTCTGATGACTGCACTGTCGACGGAATGTTAAACTTATGAAACGTCACCTTAGAAAAATTGTACACGACTGTGCTTAAACTGACACACAATACTTTAAGCGCAATGCAATCTGACTTTCAATAATCCCTACAAAAGAATGGCCCTGACTAACATGAACCTATACCTTTCACAAATCACTTACCTCACAAAAAATCTTCGTTACTCGAACTACTGCAATACAGCGAGCACCACTACTGCCAGCTAAATAAAAGATTCAAACTACGGAAGGCACTAACTACTGATAGGCACAGTTAGCAAATGAAAGATTTTAATAGAGAACAAACAATGTATTTACCTTAATAATCATTATATATATATATATATATATATATATATATATATATATATATATATATCAGTTCATGACATCAATTCTTACAAATTTCAAAACTCCGCCATCTCTCTCCCCACGTCCACCACTGCTGGCGGCTCACCTCCAACTGCGCAACGCTACGCGCTGTTAGCATCCAGCTGCCGCTGCCCAACACTACAATGGCAGACAACAATGCAAACCAGCCACAGACTGCACACGGCATAGCTAGTGATTTTTATACAGAGTGCTACGTGGCGGCGGGGTTACCAATAAAAAAACCTAAACAGCCTACTTACATAGCCCCCATGCTCCCCACAAAAAAATTTACAAATTGTTTTGGGCAGTGGCCAATACAGATTTGAAAAAATTTTTCATAATTACAATGACAAAGAAATGAAATGCACACACTTATCGATACAATGTTGGTCAAAAGCTAAAATTTTCTCACAGTCCATAAAGAGTGTCCTGATCATTCATCAAAGTAAAAATGCAGTGTTTTTCTCAAAGTCTGAGTAGTAAAAGAAAATGCACACGGAAGTAGTGGATTTCCATGCAGTCTTGAAGAAGTAGTGTTGTCCTTCCAACGGAAAGACAGTGCTGACTCTTGACATGCAGACAGGTAATGGGCCACAACAGAGCAAACCCACAGCAGAGTCAGTCGAAGTTTTGAAGAATATTGGTAGGTAGGTCATCACAGAGTAGACCCCTTGTAGTCCTGGTAGAGATTACGGTATTGGTGGGCCACCAGAGATGCAGACCCACTGTAGACCTTGTAGAAATAATGGTATTGGTGGGTCATCAAAGGTGTAGACCCACTGTAGTCCTTGTAGAGATGGCCAGCAGCCATCTGTTTGACTGTGCAGGCGCACAATCACCATTGAAGAGTCTTGCGGATAATATAGCAAGTCCATAACCACCACTTGTGCACTCACAAAAATTGTTTTTGAAATGTCCTTAGAACCAGCAATGCCGTTATCCAGTCCCTTACTGAATTATTAACACACGTGCAAACACTATCAGTCCCTACTTCTCACATATTGTCCATATACTATGACCAACAGAAACATGTGCAGTGAAATGTAATTTACAAGTTACTTAATTTGATGAAGTGGTGTCAATTACAATTTTATAACATAAGAATACAATAAAAAAGGTACAAAATACATCTTTAAAGAACATAACAATACAGATAACATTTGCAGTAGTACAGGCTTTACAAAAGAATCGAAATAGCAAATACATCGGTGTTACAAAAATTATAAGTACATACATAAAAGATCAGAATAACTTTTGAAACATCAACTTCACACATGAGCATTAGAACAAAACAGAATAAATAATGTGTAAACATCTTTACGAAGTAAATAACATGTTATTAATGCAAATTATGTTTGAGGATAACAGTATTCCTCATCATAGTGAATGTAGCTTAGTATTAGAAGAGAAAAAATTCTATGAAACAGTACACAGAGACAGGAAGAAAACAAATACACAAGGGTACACAAACATATAGTGGGATACATAAAAGGGAAGGACAGGGTTTGTTTTCACGGTAACATTTGGTACTACAGTTCAACCCAAAACTTCATTCTGTAGATCTTTCGTCGTATCTCAACATTTGTTTCCTCCAAAAAAATCCTATCCAAGCATGCTTTCTGTATTCTGTTCACATCCTCTTTCAAAAATAGTTTTTCTCCACTGTACACTACTTTTTTGGCCAAACCATTTTCTTATAGCTTCTCAATGCTTTTCTTCCAAATCATCATAGTTCGATTCTTATATAGTCTACCCCCTCTTAAGCTAACTTAAATCTACTGACCTCAGATGCTAAACTGAGGGACGAGGCAAAGCAGCAGCACAAAACAAATTAATACAAACAGCAATGTCCCAAAAAAATGGAAATTGGTAAAGCAATTGCAATGTTACAACTAATATAAGGCGCTGTGCAGCAAACAAGAAAAACAAATCCCTAGTAAAACTGGCTTAACAGAGTAATACAAAGTCAAATTCAGTAACATTACGCCTGGCACACAGCAGCAGCAAATGCAATAGCTTATAACTAAACATGACAAAGCTCAAGCAGAAAAAATATTACAGTAAAGACAACAATGCAGAAAAGGGAAATGTCTATTCACATATTAATATGTATGTAATTAAAGTGGTGCACCACAAGAAGTTATCCTACCATAAAAATTACCAAGTACTTGAAAAGAAAATTGTGTATGCAGTTCCTGTGAAGGGAAGTCTTTTTGTGCTCCTTCGTTTTTTTAAGTACATCGTAAAGTTATTATTTACTGCATCTGTAGGCATAAAATAACTATATTAGTACATCTATTAAATTGTATTTTAACCAATGCTGCAGTGCAGATAGAAACTAGATATTAAACAAAATGAGTAAATAAATATATAAAGCAATCCATATGGCATTTCTCTTAACTAGAAATACAATAGCCGTGTAATGTTTCTCATCGTTTCATTAGGCATTTTAGTAAATATAATAAATTAAGACCTCCACAGTATAATCATATGTTTTCAAGTTTGAGGGTGTCGTATTTGCGATGCTTTCTACAAAGGAATAAATGTCAATAGCGAGGATAATGGCCTCTTTTCCTTTTTTTACCTGTGTCTCTGAAAGGCACACACTAATGTCTTTCTTTTTGTCAGGTGGTTGTCGCGCAGCTGGGTGCCCACGACGCATTACGTGCAGGTGGTCACTTAACTGTCTTATCGAAATATTTACGACACCAGTTTCCGCTACAGTGGCAGTCTCATATAAAAAATTCACAGTTCAAGAATTTGCGTTACACATCAGTAGAAACAAAATCCTATTGATATAACAGTGTCCAAAAATTTTCGTCGGCATTGTAATATATTCACGCATTTACATACATTTCATAACTCTTAAAGTACGATTCCAACAATCTTTTTCACAAACCAGAGTCCCTAACCTCTACTCATTATTTCTTACCTTATTCGTCGACACTTCTTCAATATACCATCATAACAGATAAGTAGCATAATCAAATAACTCATATAGCATCAGGTTATTGATCATAAACATACCGCAACAGCGTAATACACATCGTCATCATAACATCATAAAACATCAGCCAAATCTCAAAATCGTCCTAGCTTCTTCCAATAATTTCAAAACCTAAAAAAAATTCTCTGCTCATGTCAAAAGTGTCATCTACCTCAACCGTACTTTAAAAATCATGATCTCATACCCAATTATGTCATTCAAAGCTCTCATAGTATCACAATGGTTCCGAAAATGTATGGACAGTTCACAAAGTACAGACAAAATACAATTTCTTAAGTGTGAAGTTATCCAACTGTGTAATTACGTAAACATCTGTCACTGATGTAGTATAATAAATGTTTGTTTCTCTCAGTTAAATGATCAGATAGCTGTGTAATTTATGTGTTAGAGAAATATGGTACCGATGTGTAAAGTTGTATAAGCAAATACCATATTAGCTAGGGCTCCTTGTGCTTGCCATACACATGGTACATAAAGTAAGCGTGTACCCCCCTGAGGATTAATGTAATTATATCCTCAGGTGTTACAGACTACAGCAATGGAATGAAATGTATCACGGAAAACCTTTGTATCATTGTACTTCAAATATCTTTAAAAATAAATGTTTTAAGTACAAAATTAATCACTCAAATACGTGTACTGTAGCGATAAACTGTGCGTCTTGTTTTAAGATAATTATGTGGAAGTGTCGTAGTTATCGTCCTCTGTAAGCAAAGTTCTGCTGAAGTCAATGTACTTACCTCGTAATAAACGAAGTGAATTGCTTTGCGTATAAATATCTTAGTTATTACGCTTATTGCCGTGATGAAGAAAGTACTGTGCTGTAACGTATTGCTGTGCTATGGAAAAGGCTGTCTAATTGTAGCTATACCACAAAAATTACCACTAAAACATGTTTTACTTTCCAGAATAATTCAGAAAAACTGTGCAGATATAAAACAGATACACCGCAAAAGCACAATGTAAATTGTGTCACACATTAGTAGCGTCGTGATATAATCGTGTAGCTATCAAAGAAACCAAACGCTAAGTCATCTTTAATCTCACAAAAAGTACTTCAAATAAAGAATGTCTTTTCAACTGAACCAAAATGTTGCATTAAAACCTCATTAACAGTATATGTTCTAAGTATGTAAGCCTTAATGTCGTTACGTAATCGTGCAACTAACAAGCAAGAATGTACAAATAACAACACTGTGTCGTCTGTTCACTATAACAATGCATTCGTAATTTCTGTTTAAAAATGTTCCCTAGGTTCTAGACTGTATAGTTAACTTCAAAACATTGTTGCATGTTAGCAGTTTCTCAGTGTGACAAAGCATACTATAAATGTGAAGTGAAATGTTTTATGGCAAAGACAAAGTTAAAAAGCAGATTATATTTCAATAAACGGTTTTACATGTGAAATGTGGTGTAAACCTTTACTCTTCCTAGTACGCAGAGTTTCAACTTCAACGCAATTATCATGTGGTATACGTCGGATTCTGTAAGGTCTATTGTAAACTAGAAAGAATTTGTGACTCAAGTGTTTCTTCTTATGTGACAATGAATGAGCTTTAATGAGAACTTTCTGACCAATATATAATTTCTTTGCATTTGCTATACCGTGTTATTTTCTCCTTTTGTCTGCAGCAGAATTTATATTTTTAATAGCCAAGTCAATAATGTCTTTGTGTCGAAGTTTACGCGTATTCGGAAAAGGTACAAGCTCTCTGATTCTGTTCGGTGGTTCTTTATTCTTCAGTACAAGAAAAGGTGGTAAAGCAGTGGAGTCATGAGGCATTTCATTCAGCACGTTTTGAAATAAGTGTAAATATCTGTCCCAATGCTGATGCTTTCTGTGACAATAAAGTTTGCTAAGCTTATTGATTTCTTTCATAATCCGTTCAGACGAGTTACAATGTGGTGAGTACAATGAAATAAAAACAGATTTGATTTTATGGTTCCGAAGCATGCGTGACCAAACAGCAGATCTGAATTGCGGTCCGTTATCTGAAATGACTTTACTAACGTGTGCAACTTCACGTAAGAAATTTTTAACAAAGGCGATGGATACAGACCGTCCAGTGGCTTTACGTAACGGAGTGAAAGAAACAAATTTTGAAGTAAGTTCAACAGCGACTAGAACGTACGAAAATCCATTAGATGTTCTAACAAGCGGTCCCAAGAGATCAACAGCAGCAAATTCTTTTAATTTAGTAGGAATGATAGGAAACAATGGAGCACGATGCGAGACAGTAGATGGTTTCGCCTTTTGACAAAGTTTACAAATAGACAAGACTCTTCGAATTCTCTTTTCCATATTGTTAAAATAACAAGTCGTTCGAAGAATATGATAACATTTTCGTGGACCAAAATGTGCATAGCTGAAATGAATGTACCAAATGAGCTTATTAACAAAATCGTCTGGAATGCAAAGTACCCATAGCTTGTCATCAACAGAGCATCTTTTGAACAGTATGTTGTTTCTAACCAGATAATAATGCCGAATCTGTGTGTGTGTCTTTTCATGCCATTTACTTTTGATGTCTTTCCAAATTGGATCTTTATCTTGTTCATGAGCAATTTCCTTTAAAGATGTGGTGATGAAGTTTTCAAAGGCGTTTTTCTGAATGTAAAGAATAGTGAAATTTTTCTCGAGGTTGCCTTCTGTGTTACTTTTCTCAAGCCCAACCGATGCGCGTGACAGTGCGTCCGCAACAATGTTCTCCTTTCCGGGAATGTAGACTATTGTGAAGTGGAATTCTTGCAGAAACAATGCCCAACGTTTTAACCTGTCATGATATAATTTTGAAGACATAAGAAATTGCAATGCACGATGATCACTGTATACTTTTACGTGCTTACCAGAAAGAAAGAAACGGAATTTGTTAAATGCCCAAACGATAGCTAAAGCTTCTAATTCAGTAACGGAATTTTTTTTTTCAGATTTTGTTAGCACTCGGCTATCAAAAGCAATGGTTTTCTGAACGGTAGTGTCATTTTCTGTGGCTTCTTGAAATAAATGTGCACCAAGACCGACTTTAGAAGAACCCGTGCTAAGGCAGAAATCTTGTGACAGATGTGGGTGAGCTAGTATTAGCGCGTTAAGTAACGCTTCTTTAAAATATTTAAATTCCAACTGCGCTTGTTCGTCCCAGTTCCAAATAGTATTTTTTCCAGTGAGAGAACAAAGTTTTGGTGTAACTAGAATTTGCATATTCAGAAAACGACGGTAAAAATTTACGAGACCTAGGAAACTGCGGATTTGTTTTTTTGTGGATGGAACTCAAATGGCTCTGATTGCTTCTAACTTTTCAGGATCCGGCTGAATGCTTTCAGAAGAAATAATATGTCCCAAAAACTTCACTTTTGTCCTACCGAATTGAGACTTTTCCAAGTTAACTGTAATTCCAGATTCTGCAAAAATATGTAACACGCTGTTGAGGATGCGATTATGTTGTTCCCATGAGGCTTCTGCTATCAGAATATCGTCCGCATATAAGGTGATGTGACGTTTTAAGAGCTCAGGTAATATGGAATTTAGTCCGCGAATGAATGCTGCCGAGGAAATGTTCAAACCAAAAGGAAGTTTCCGAAACTGATAACAAACGCCGAAACAAAGTAAAGCTGTGTATTTTCTACATTCTGGATGAAGTTCGATCTGATAAAAGCTGGATCTGAGATCAATGGAAGACAACACTTTTACACCATTAAAATTTTGAAGAAGTTCTTCCAACGTTTGCGGCCTGTCTGTTTCAGGAATGGTGATAGTATTGATTTGTCTCGAATCTAAGACAAGCCTGATCGATCCATTTTTCTTCTCAACAACATGTAATGGATTTTTGTATGAGCTTACTGCAGGCTCAATAATGCCCTTGTCAAGCATAGATTGTATTTCTGTTCTAACACAGTCCCTAAAATGCGCCGGAATTACGTATGGTCTAACACAAAATGTAGTATGCTCACGAACACGAAATTGGTATTGAAATCCCTTGATTGTTCCTGTTTTGGGAGTAAAAACTGTGGAATGTGCTTGTGAAATCTCAAAAGGGCCTTGCCTATCAGTGTCATTACAATTCTCAATTGTTTGAATTTTATTCTGAATTAACTCATTAGTATCAAATGCGCCGACGACAGCATCCCTGTCAGTACTTGGAGAGTGATTGTTAGTGTCAAGTTCCGTCGAAAATTCCCAACTGTTGTCTAACAGGAGGTAAAGCCGATTCATTTCTTCGTCATGGTTCGAGAGCCAATCTTCAAATTTCAAAGCTATTGACTCACCTTCTTTCTCTAAACTTATTTCAGCATCGTGAAAGTTTAAGATTGCTTTGTATTCATTCAAAAAGTCTACTCCCAGTATAACTTCCGTCGACAATAATGGAACAATAAGAAAGTTCATGGAGAAGCTGTGGCTTTGACAAAAGAATTCTAAGTTGGTTTGTTGGCGTACATCTACACTTTTTCCAGTGACTGCACCTTGTAATTTAATCTTGCGTAACGGAAGTGTGGGGCAATCGTTCGACTTGTTGCATTTGCTAAAAGCTGTTTCACTAATTACTGAAATGGAACTGCCTGAGTCAAGTACTGCCGTAAATTTTACGTCATTTACAGTAATGTGAATCACAGGATATGCAACGTTGTTACGTTTTACGTCGTGTTCCTGGAGTGAGATGTCCCTAATGTCTTCCATTTGTACGTAATTACTAGGTATGGCAGCTCCGTCGTCAGTTTTATACGTACGTTTTGTGGCTGCCAGCGGTATGAGTCATTGCCTATTGTCTCGTTGTTGGCGCGCGTCGTTATTGGGATTTGGAGACCTAACTTCTACAAATTCACCTTGTCGAGAGGGCCCTGCTCTGTTTGAATTCCGCCAGTTCTGCTGCAATTCAGGTCTGTCGTTACGATCATATCGTCTGTCGTCATGTCGGTAGATTCCATAGTTTCTTTCTTGTCGGTCACGTGGTGGAGAATTTCTCTCTGAATCGTAACTGCGCGCTAGACCGTTGCGTCTTAAGTTATTCTGTCTCCCTTGATAATAATTATTTTGGTTCCCATATTGTCTGTTTCTCTGATTGTCTCTGTGATAGTCACTACTGCGGAGAGGTGATCTTTCCCTGTAATTATTACTACTCTGCCAACGGTTGTCATACGGGTGGTGTCTGTTTTGGTCACGATTTGTGTTGTGAGAATAGCCTTGTCGTGTCCAGTTATTATTTCTTTCATCGCGGAATTGCGACGGATGTGACCTGTAATTGTTGTGTTCCTGTTTTCGCGTTCCGCGATTGTCAGTGTCAATTTCTGATTCTTGTAAGAGTCCCTGAAAAGCTTCAATGTCGTCTTTGCAACGGCCTGCCAAAATAATATGCCGTAAATGTTAAGGCAATTTGATTAAGCAAATGCGGATGAGTTCTGACGGGCTGTATGGGTTTGAAAGATACTGATTCTTATGTAACATGTCTTCAAAATATTTCACAAGACTTGAAAATTCAGATTGTTCGAAATTTTTCATCATTATGATGCCATGTTTTACTCGGTCTTGTGTGGCTTGAGACCAATATGCTGAGAGAAAGGCATGGTAAAATTCTCCTTCACTGTGGCAATCGTGAATGACCGATCGCATTCTTACAGCTGGTTCATTCTCTAAATAGCCACACATAAATTCTAATCTGTGCTCTAATGACCAGTTGGTGGGGAAACAATGAGAGAATTGATGAAGCCACGCTTGTGGATGAATGTCGTTGCCAGAATTCTTAAATGTTTTGAATTTACGTGTAGTAATGAACAGCTTATAGTCAAAATCATCGTGTCGGCGGGTCGCATGTCGGTCATTGTTACGTCGTTTCGGCGGTTCCATCTCAAAATTCGGTGTACTTTGCCAATTTCTTTCATAATCTCCAAAGTGCCCTGTGTTATTATTTTGTGGCAGTTCCGTATTTTTATGTCCCTCTTCCCGTATTGGTGTGCGAGAGTCCTCTGAAATACGTAATTCTTGTATTACCTGTGTCAGCTGATCTTGTACTTCCCGGATTTCTCTTTGGTGTTGCGTGTTAATTTGATTTTGATTTTGTTTGAATTTCCTAATTTGTTAGAACTCTTCTGTGTCAGTAAAGACTACCGGTTTTGTGTCATTCAGATTATCATCTACCTTCGTAGATAAATTATTTAGCTGATCCGAAAGTTCAACTACTTTCTCTGATAATGAGCTAATGTCCTCCATGTGTCTTTCTGAACCAATTTACAGAGTATCTACTGTGTCCTTTAAGTTTTCTTGAGTTTTTGCAAGTAGCGTAACCGAATCGGTAGATGCAACGAGTCAATTTTAGCTTGCAAGGTCTTATGATTTTCATGAACAATTGTTTGCAGTTCTTTTATGGCTGCTTCGTGATTCTGTAATGCAATTTCATGCCGCGAAAAAATAGGTTGGAAATGCTCACAAATTTGTGTTTTTACGTCATTACAGACTTTTTGACATTTCGATTCGATTTTATGTAATTCAGTAGTTAAATCTTCACATGTTTGTTCAAGCGTATGTTCCACTGAGTCTAACTTTTGAAGCTTTTGCTCCATTGCGTCTAACTTTTGCTGTGTTTGTCTCAGATTTTGTTCCATTGTGTCTAACTTTTGCTGTGTTTGTCTCTGATTTTGTTCCATTGTGTCTAACTTTTGAAGCTTTTGCTGTGTTTGTCTCTGATTTTGTTCCATTGTGTCTAACTTTTGAAGATTTTGTTCCATTGTGTCTAACTTTTGAAGCTTTTGTCCCATTTGTTTCTGATTTTGTTCCATTTGTTGCATTAATTCCAATAATAATGTATTAGTCTCTGGAATCTGTTTTTCTATGCTTTTTGGCAGTGCATTTTCACCGGCAACATTTACATTTTGACAGGCAGAAAATGTGTCTTGACTCATTTGAGAAAACGGTGAGGATCCATAAACTAAGTCTACAGTATTTGCAATATTGTGTTCTATCATTTAGGATTCCTGAGGCGTGCTGTTGCCGACTGATTGATCGATAATTGTTCCCTGTTCACTACTTGTTTCATTGTCTACACCATTATTTGCCGCCCGCTCCATTTCCCTATGCACAATTACCAAATTACTACTTCGAATGTCTGTTAATTCACTACACAGTGGTGCTGATAAGCGACGCTCGTCGTCACTATTATTTCTCAGTTTACTTTGGAGCCTAGTGTTACGTTTTTCACACGCCATTATTGTCACAATATTTCACACGATAACACATAAAAGCACAATTTGAAGAGCAATAATAAGAGAACACATTAACATAGCACTGAAAATAATATCTTAATTGCAAGCGAAGCTGCGAAATACTTGGTGCAAATGTACATGCATGCCACAACTGTTTTACTGTACAACAATGAAAGACTGCAACTACAAAGGAAATTCTCTCTATGATTACGCGCTAGCAGTAAACAAAGGCTACACTAACTACACAAACTACAAGAAAAAATCAGAAGATTCCATTGAGGTATCCTGGCAGGGTCGACATATGAAACGTACCCGTAGAAAAATTGTACACGACTGTGCTTAAACTGACACACAATATTTTTAGCGCAACGCAATCTGACTTTCAATAATCCCTACAAAAGAATGGCCCTGACTAACATTAACCTATACCTTTCACAAATCACTTACCTCACAAAAAATCTTCGTTACTCGAACTACTGCAATACAGCGAGCACCACTACTGCCAGCTAAATAAAAGATTCAAACTACAGAAGGCACTAACTACAGATAGGCACAGTTAGCAAATGAAAGATTTTAATAGAGAACAAACAATGTATTTACCTTAATAATCTGACATCAATTCTTACAAATTTCAAAACTCCGCCATCTCTCTCCCCACGTCCACCACTGTTGGCGGCTCACCTCCAACTGCGCAACGCTACGCGCTGTTAGCATCCAGCTGCCGCTGCCCAACACTACAATGGCAGACAACAATGCAAACCAGCCACAGACTGCACACGGCATAGCCAGTGATTTTTTTACAGAGCGCTACATGGCGGCGGCGTTACCAATAAAAAACCTAAACAGCCTACTTACAAACTCTAACTCTCCTTCCTTCCTAGAGAACAAATTAGAGCTGTTGTCTTCGATTAATACTGAAATGGCCCAATGACACTCACTTCACCTCTTGAGAAACCTGCCACGTCCTTTGTAAAAGGGGATGCAAATGCAAAAGGACAGGGAGCCATTAACCATTGGCAGTTCAAACGTGTGGCACATTACTGTCAATTTAAGGAAGTGACAGCAAGGGATGAGAAGGATCACCACATGCACCCAGTGTGTAAGCCTGGGGGCCTCACTCAACGTGTTAAGAGGCTATTCAGGCAGCCATTGACGGAACAGGATGCAGCCAACTGCAGATTGTGGCGCACATCGCAACAAACGAAGTTGGCTCGGCTGCGAGATCATACTTGGACCATTCCAATGATTGGCACAGACGGTTGAGAAGACCAGCCTTACTCACAGAGTTTCAACGAAACTAACAATCTACAACATTGTCTCCAGTACTGATTAAGGCTTGAACCAAAGACTTCGAAGGCTCTGTAACAAGCTAGTATGCGAGTTCCTGGACTTGCGCCATAGGGCTGAGAAATGTAGGGCCCTTATAACCGGGTCAGGTGTGGACTACACAGAGATTCTGCTACCCAGGTAGATGACTGTGTGTGGGGGTGCACGCAATAGTTTTAATGGACTAGGCAGCTCTCCATCCAGTTCAGATAACGATAGCTGTAGGGGACCCACAGATGTGGGTATAAGAAAAAATGGCTCCCACAGAGTGCAGTATTAAATCCTAGTGATTAATTGCCGAAGCATTCGCTCATAGTGCCAGGGTTTCAAGCCCTCCTATAAAGTGACGGAGCCTACGTAAAACTAGGTGTAGAAAGCTGGCAAAAATTAGGAAAAATTCAATCGTATATCGAAAGGATACACTAATGAGAAATAAGGGTGCTGTTCTTATCGCAGCAGACAAGAAACCAAAATCCCCCGAAACAAAAATTTATATCCTTCTATCAGCCACAAGACTCACCCTCAACTGCAATCAAAAAATTTAAAGAAAACGTCATTTCGCTAACACGTATGTTCCCCAAGCATACTGTCATCATCAGAGGAGACTTTCATCATCCAGCAATCGATTTGGATAGTTACATACAGTTTTGTAAGTGATGGGCAATACTAAATGCATTTTATGAATACTACCTAGAGCGGATAGTTCAGACGCCCACTCATGATGGAAATATATTGGATCTAACTGCAACTTACAGACCTGACCTCTTTGAGTACGTTCACCATGAAACTGGTATCAGTGATCTGAGGCAGTTGTAGCAACAGTGATTACCAAAGTAAATAGGCTAACTAAAACAAGTAGAAGGATTTATATGTTCAGTAAACTAGACAAAGGGGTTGTGTAACTTCAGACATTTACCCCTGTGTAGGAACACGTAGAAGAACTACTGCTCATGTTAGAATAATTGACCATGCACTTGACAGATATGTACATAGTAGAACAGTTCGTGATATGGGGGACCCTCCATTGTATACAGTCACTCTAAACAAACTTCTAAAGAAACTGAGACTATTGCGTAATAGGTACAAAACAAAGCATGGCGCTATAGATAGAGAGTAGCTGAATGACACACGTTTGGTTGTCAAGAAGGCAATGTGTGGAGCCTTCAACGATTACTGTTGAAGACTATTGTTGAAAGATCTCTCAGACAATTCTGATAATATGTAAAGGCTGTCAGTGGCTCCGAAGTTAATGTCCAGACATTCATGGATGGCACAGAGACTGAAACCGAGGACAGCGAAGCAAATGAAAAAAACTGTAGTGCATTTCAAGTTTTCCTTTACAAAGAAAAATTCAGGTGTAGTACTACAATTTAATTATCACGCCACCATAATGCTTAGCGATGTAGATATTAGTGCCAGTGACACCGAGAAAGAACTGAATATTCTAAAACTGAAAAATGTTCCACGGTCCGATGGAATCCCTATCAGATTCTATACAGAATTTGTGGCTGAGTAAAACCCTCTTTTAGCCCGCCCGGTTAGCCGTGCGGTCTAACGCGCTGCTTTCCGAGCGGGAAGGCGTGCCGAATCTTGGCACGAATCCGCCCGGCGGGTTAGTGTCGAGATGCGGTGTGCAGGCCAGTCTGTGGATGCTTTTTAAGGCGGTTTTCCATCTGCCTCGGCGAATGTGGGCTGGTTCCCCTTATTGCGCCTCAGTTACACTATGTCGGCGATTGCTGCGCAAACAGTTTCTCCGCGTATGCATACACCATAACTACTCTACCACGAAGTCATTGGGGTTACACTCGTCTGGTGTGAGACGTTCCTGGGGGGGTCCACTGGGGGCCGAACCGCACAATAAAACTGGGCTCGGTGTGGGGTGGCGGTGGGGTGAGTGGACTGCTGTAGCCTGTTGTGGGGTTGTGTAGCACTGTGGGCTACGGCGGGGACGAAGCCTCTCCGTCGTTTCTAGGTCCACATTCCCATACAATACAATACAAAACCCTCGAACAAAAAAGTATGCTTACTAGTTGGAAAAAAAGCACAGGTCAAACCCGCGTACAAAAAGGGTAGCAGAAATGATCCACATTCCACAACACTACCGTAATCTCATCGACATCCATCTGTTGCAGAACCCGAGAACATATTCTCAGCTCAAAGGTAATGAGATATCTCGGACGGAATGATGTCCTCCATACCAACCACTACAGATTCCGAAAACATCAATGATGTGAAACCCAACTCCCGTTTTTATTCTCACATGAAAGCCATGGATCAAGGTAGTCAGGTGGATGCAGCGATTATTGGATTTTAAAAGAATTTGAATAATATCGTGCCTACGCTTATCACCGAAAGTAGGAGCATATGGGATATCAAGCGAAATTTGTGACTGAAGGTTTCTTGGCAGGGAGGATACAGCGTGGTGTCTTGAAAGGAGAGTCACCGACAGGTGTAGAGCTAACTTCAAATGTTTCCCTGGGAAGTGTGTAGGAGCCTGTGTCTTAATATTGTACATTAATGATCCGTGTGGGACCCGTACCAAATAGGACTAAAGAGGGACATTTAACGTTTATAAGTAAGAGCAGCACGAATGGCTACAGATTTTTTGATGCATGGGTCACGGAGATGCAGAAAAAACTACAGTGTCAATTTCTTGAAGATAGACACAAACTACGGTGTGAAAACCTACCTACAAAGTTTCAAGAACAGGCTTTAAGCGAGAAATCTAGGAATGCATTATAATCCCCTACGTACCATTACCGGAGGTATCACATGGAGAAAATTTGTGTAATTGCAGAGTGCAGACAAGCATATAAGCACGGGAAGAAATTTTAACGTACGTTTCGGTGGTAGGTACTCTCCGTCATAATTCCCAGAGTACAAATGTAGATGTAGATTACTGTACAGAAATTTTAATCCCGAAGTTGGTTTTCTGCTATTGGGAGCAGACTAGACACCGATATAAAGGACGTTATGGATTCCCTCACTGCCCACGAATCACGATATTAAAAAAAAGGGACTTGTTTCATTCAGTCGTCGTCACGACATTGAAGAAAAATAGTTTTCTCTTCGTGTACAAACATTATGTCTTTATTACAGCTTTCGAGGTGTCTCGGCGGACTACGGAACTCGTATCATAGAGAGTGGAGTAATAATCTCTGTCCGGTTAACACGATTTAGGCTCTTCATGCAAGTGTCCAGGTCATTTCTGTGTAAAGGCCACTGCCAGTTTCCTTCTCTGTAATTATCTAGCTGTTCAAAATGACTCCTTATCGACTGAACATTTTATCCTCTTAAACTAAGAAATCAAAGATTACGTGTTTCGAAGATGATACATTGAAAATATACTTTGTAACACATTCTTGCAAGAAAACTAATAAAGTCATGTTAATGTTTCAGTCGGTGATGTCAACACAGAAGAACACCGTCGTTCTAGCGTATAGCGGAGGACTGGACACTTCATGTATCCTCCGCTGGCTTATCGATAAAGGGTACGACGTCATCGCGTATATGGTAAGTTTTTGTGTTTGCCGGCCGCGGTGGTCTAGCAGTTCTAGGCGCGCAGTCCGGAACCGCGCGACTGCTACGGTCGCAGGTTCGAATCCTGCCTCGGGCATGGATGTGTGTGATGTCCTTAGGTTAGTTAGGTTTAAGTAGTTCTAAGTTCTAGGGCACTGATGACCACAGATGTTAAGTCCCATAGTGCTCAGAGCCATTTGAACCATTTTTTGTGTTTGTTATTTACGAAACTACACTCCTGGAAATGGAAAAAGGAACACATTGACACCGTGTGTCAGACCCACCATACTTGCTCCGGACACTGCGAGAGGGCTGTACAAGCAATGATCACACGCACGGCACAGCGGACACACCAGGAACCGCGGTGTTGGCCGTCGAATGGCGCTAGCTGCGCAGCATTTGTGCACCGCCGCCGTCAGTGTCAGCAAGTTTGCCGTGGCGTACGGAGCTCCATCGCAGTCTTTAACACTGGTAGCATGCCGCGACAGCGTGGACGTGAACCGTACGTGCAGTTGACGGACTTTGAGCGAGGGCGTATAGTGGGCATGCGGGAGGCCGGGTGGACGTACCGCCGAATTGCTCAACACGTAGGGCGTGAGGTCTCCACAGTACATCGATGTTGTCGCCAGTGGTCGGCGGAAGGTGCACGTGCCCGTCGACCTGGGACCGGACCGCAGCGACGCACGGATGCACGCCAAGACCGTAGGATCCTACGCAGTGCCGTAGGGGACCGCACCGCCACTTCCCAGCAAAGTAGGGACACTGTTGCTCCTGGGGTATCGGCGAGGACCATTCGCAACCGTCTCCATGAAGCTGGGCTACGGTCCCGCACACCGTTAGGCCGTCTTCCGCTCACGCCCCAACATCGTGCAGCCCGCCTCCAGTGATGTCGCGACAGGCGTGAATGGAGGGACGAATGGAGACGTGTCGTCTTCAGCGATGAGAGTCGCTTCTGCCTTGGTGCCAATGATGGTCGTATGCGTGTTTGGCGCCGTGCAGGTGAGCGCCACAATCAGGACTGCATACGACCGAGGCACACAGGGCCAACACCCGGCATCATGGTGTGGGGAGCGATCTCCTACACTGGCCGTACACCTCTGGTGATCGTCGAGGGGACACTGAATAGTGCACGGTACATCCAAACCGTCATCGAAACCATCGTTCTACCATTCCTAGACCGGCAAGGGAACTTGCTGTTCCAACAGGACAATGCACGTCCTCATGTATCCCGTGCCACCCAACGTGCTCTAGAAGGTGTAAGTCAACTACCCTGGCCAGCAAGATCTCCGGATCTGTCCCCCATTGAGCATGTTTGGGACTGGATGAAGCGTCGTCTCACGCGGTCTGCACGTCCAACACGAACGCTGGTCCAACTGAGGCGCCAGGTGGAAATGGCATGGCAAGCCGTTCCACAGGACTACATCCAGCATCTCTACGATCGTCTCCATGGGAGAATAGCAGCCTGCATTGCTGCGAAAGGTGGATATACACTGTACTAGTGCCGACATTGTGCATGCTCTGTTGCCTGTGTCTATGTGCCTGTGGTTCTGTCAGTGTGATCATGTGATGTATCTGACCCCAGGAATGTGTCAATAAAGTTTCCCCTTCCTGGGGCAATGAATTCACGGTGTTCTTATTTCAATTTCCAGGAGTGTAAAAGCAGAAAAAATATTTTTGCAATATATTACTTATAAGAGCGATGTTGTCCCAGGCGTTCGTGAGGTTTAACATGCACTGAATTATTAGTTCATCAAACTGACATTGTTGGCTGGGAGACTGCGAGAGGCCTAATTGCAGAATGTCCTCTTTCCGTGCATTGTGTCTTAAGTGTATCTGTTGAGTGTAGGTGACTGTGCGTATAGCGTGGAGTCATGAGTTGTTGTATGATGAGATAAGGGGGAGGTTGATACCTTGCGCCACACATACCCTACTCTCATCAAATGACAGCAAGGGGAGAGCCGAGCTTAACGCCCTCATCTGATGGACGGAACGCCATCCACAATTAATTCAGGACATTGGCGCAAAGTGTGGTGATCAGGAACTTTTCACCCTTGATGCAAAAATAGTGGTGGTGACTCGAACAGGCTAGTTCCGAGTCGAGTACCAACGCACAGATCTACCTCGACTTTGGCTACAGACACAGATAGTTTGCCAGAGACAAGCTAATTTCTCGTACACGGCTCTTGCTCCATCTTCGCTGATCCACTTAACTATGTTTACTAAAGCAATTCGCTGGTGTGAGTAAACAGAGACTCACTGGTTCTCAATGGTATGTTTCCGCCGTTGCTTCAGTATGCAGCGTGGCGCTGGAAGACACCTACGTATGCAATAGCAGTAGGGTGTAACACTCCACATATTTGAACCATTTTATGGGGAGAGATGGAGAGTTTTAGTTTTAGCGAATCAATATTTACGAAGTGAATAAGTATTTTTTATTTATCAGTAACCATTTTCCACGCACAAAAGAGAACATGGATTTTCTTGGATCACAGCGCCAACTAACAGGAATCAAAACAAATGTTTAAGACAAAATGTACGTAGTTTTTATGTAGAATCTGCTTATGCAGTAAAAAATGGGGGTTCCCATTTGAAAGTTTAAAGTTTCCTCCAGCTCCACCCCCAGGGGGCTGGGGTGGCAGGCTAATTTTAACACCAGCAGATGTCCCCCCTCGAAAATAATGAACTTTGGATTCTACACATTTCTTCGTGTGAAGCTTATTTTTCGAGTTAGTCTGGTTTGTCAACTTAAAATTTACACCCTGTATATTCCATAGGTGGTGATGGCGGGGTGTGGGGCAAGTGGTTCCCTCTTGCCCCTCCCGTTGTGGGCGCCTATGGTGGTGCGAGAGTTAGATTGTGCCAATACCACTGAGTTTTTATTTGTGAAGGAACGTCAGAAAACAAAATTCATTGTTTTTGGTTTTGCTCTGCTGCCCTCGATTTCAGACCCTGTCTCGTGCACAAGTACCAGGACGCTCTCGGGTTTGTGTGTTATCTTTCGAGAATATTGTGTTACAGTAGTCGTTGAAGGTTTCAAGCATTGCCCTCTCAACAAAGCTGATCCATCTTCAGAAAACAGCTACGATAATGAAGAGCAGCAATAATTTTTTCCACGAACTAAATGGAATTTCGAAGAGAGCCGACCGGAAGACTCTGAGTACAACAGCATTCGCTTTAGTTTATTCGTCAGTCGAGTACCCTTCAGAGCCAAAACGATTATGGCCACTTATTTAATAGCACGTTGATCCACTTTTGAAACACAGTACAGCGCCGATTCTGCTTGGCATAGAGTCTGCAAATCCTTGATAGGTGTCCAGGAGCATGTCTACTCACAGGTCACTAAATTACAGCAAATTACAGGACGGTCGTTTGTGGGTACGCAACTGGCTCCCTATTAGGGGCATTAGCTGGCTAAGACATCAATGTGAGTTCACTATCATGCTTCTCAGACCATTGCAGCACGATTCTGGCCTTTTGCTGCGGAGAGTTATCCTGCTGGTAGATGTCATCGCCATCAGGGAAGACTTCAATCATGATGGGATGCAGGTGGTCCGCAATAATGTACACGTAGTTCAGTGCTGTCATGGTGTCTTCGAATCCTTCTATAGGCCCCCTAGATCCCCAATTCAATGTACCCCATAGCACTATTCTGCCCTCACCGGCCCGCATCTGTGGCGCGGTGCACGTTTTAAGCACCCATTCGCCTGGCTGAGCGCGTGTAAGGACCCAATCATTGACCTGGTGTAAGAAGAAATCCGATTTATTCGACAGGCCACACGTTTCTATTGATCCACAGTGAAAACTCAGTGATGCTGTGCCCACTGCAGTCGTAACTGACGATGTCGTTGGATTAACAGAGGAACACGTAGGAGTCGTCTGACGTGGAGCCCCATGTTCAACAATGGCCTTTGAACGGTGAGCTCAGAAACACTTGTGCCTTCTCCTACATTGTACTCTGTCGTCAGATCTGCCACAGATTGCTGCCAATCCTGGATAACACAGTGGGGTTTCCTCCGACCTCTACGTTTTGTCACGAGAAGTGGACGTCCAGTACCACACGGCCTACGTGTTCTTCCACTATACTTCAACCGCTTTCCATAAGTGCTCACAACGGTACTACGCAAACAGTCGAGCAGCTTCGCACCTTCAGAGATTCTCGTTTTCAGCTGCAGCCTCACAACAATGTGTCCTTTGTCGAAACCGCTTACATAAGTGGATTTCTTCATTTGCGGCCCGTAGCCTCGCTACAATGACTGCCCATTTGTCTCTCTTCCGCTTATACTGCGTCACATGATCGCAACACCACCAGAAGGCACTCAACCTCGTGATGGGCAGTGGTCATAATGCTTTTGGCTCATGGGTGTATAGCTTAACAGTTGCCGAAGTTACCCAGTGGAGGATCAGCTTCGATAGGCCATGCATATTGTAGGTGGTACGCTTCTGCCTATGTTTGCCGAGTGGCTCCCAGTGCTAGGCAACGTCCGTCGATCTCACGTAGGAGACAGCAAGCTCTTACTACCTTGGTTGTCAGGCAACACTTGGCAAGGAAGCGCTTTGAGGAGAGGCAGTTGTCACCCATTGTTGCAATGTAAGGTACTGTGTACTCGGCGAGGCGTATTTACCGTAGGAAAACAGGTCACACCTCAAGTCCTTGTACACTCAGAGATCCCGTGTTTACTGTCCCTAGAACGGAAGCACAGTTGATAATGAAGATCAGCTCGTGCATGTCCAGCGTTAATACAATGATTCCAGTCCCAACGGTTCATCAAAGAATAAATACAGATAACTGGGACCCGTAGTTCCATAAACAGAAAGGTCATTCGAGGCAGAGCTCACACAGCAGAGGCAGCTGATCGTTGCGTCGACTAAAAGAAGCCTCGCATCATCCATCCGGACCGATTTACAGAAATAAAGCAAAATTTAAATCTTTTATGTTTTGGCAGCTATTCGGAATAAGGAAGGAATTATAGAGCTTAACGTTTCGTCAGTATCGAGTCGATGACAGACGGAGGACAATCTCGGATAGAAAAAGGAGTGATTTATGGGATTTAGCATCCCGTCGGTGACTAGGTCGCCATAAACGGAGCACAAGCTGAGCTACGAGAGAGGTGGGGAAGAAAATCACTTTGTCTTTTAGAAAGGAACTGTTCCGGCTTTCATTCTGATCGATTGATGGAAGTCCTGGAAAATCTAAATCCGGATAGCTAGACGGGAAACTGAGTCCCCGTCCTCTTAACCACCGGCTCAACTGCTCTGTTTGTTGGAGGAGGAACTGCCAGTAGCTACCTTGAGGGGGTGCATCGTGGCAGTCGATCGATGTGATTTACAAAAGTGTGGAAAATCTAAATTTGGAGAGCTGCACCAGCATTTAAACCTTGCTTTTACCGAGTATGGCACCAGTGATTTAACACTGTGCCTCTTCGTTCTATGCGGTTCTCTAATCGCTATTATCCCATGTCAGATTCCAATAATACCAGGCAGTACGTGAGGGGAATACCTATTTCGTGCTCAGTATACTTATATTTCTCGATTTCAAAGGATACTGAAAGAACGTCTTGCATCTAAACAGAATGCACTACAAAGAAATCGGTTGACGATCAGGAACAGAACGCTGGTGTAATTCAATGTTCATGTTCAAAGAAGCAAAGGCACAGTCTTTACTACTGCATTATTTCACTCTGTTAGATCAAAAGAGGTGGTATGGTCGTTAGAATATTAGACACACATTCAGAAAGAGTGGGATTCAAATCCCTGTCCAATCATCCAGATTTAGGTTATCTATGGCATCCTTAACACGACGCAGATGCTAGAACGGTGCCTTTGGAAAGCACTAAGCCAATGTTGTGCTACGTTCGGATCTGTAATCTGTCTCGAATGGTTGCAGCTATTGGAGTTGTGGTTAGCGTTACTGACACTTAGTATCGGGGCTCTGGGTTCGATTGCAGGCCGGGGTGGGGATTTTCTCTGCCCGGGCCTGAGTGTGTTTTGTCCTCATCATCATCGACAAGCAAATCGCCGAAGTCGTGTCAAATAAAAAATCTTGCCCCAGGGAGCCAAACACGTCAGAAGGGGCCCCCTAGCCAAAAATGCCATACATAGATTTCATTTTTTGTCTCGAATTACACCGTTAACAACGGGACGCTGAGCCCAAGACATTCTTCCTACCCGCTTATCCCCCTTTTGTTACGTTTCCGGATTGCAGAAAGTTGAAACGGAATTAGACCTTAATGATTTGCACAGTGTAGCTGATAAAGAATCAATAAAATTTTCAAGGAAGAAAAAAGACGATTGGGAATAAACATGCCGCCGACAACGAGGTCGTTGGGATTGAGCACCAGTTCGGATTAGGCGAGGGTGTGAAAGGTGTGGGTCGAGTGCTTATCAAAGAAGCTACTCTGGTATTCGCTTTACTCGATTCATGGAAGCTTCGGGAAACCTAAATCTGGATGCTGTAGGCTCAAGCCGGGCATTGTTGGGTCAGGAAAATGGTGCTGCGCACTTACTGCTCTAACATGTTTTCATGTTTTCGACGTTGTTTTTCATGTTTTTAACGTAGTTTTCTACTTGGTTAAGCCTGTATTACGGCGTTAAGTATCAAATTTCTAACTTTTTCAAGTAAGCAATGGCGCTTTCTGGGTGGGAAGGTGTGCCGGTCCCCGGCACTAATCCGCCCGGCGAATTAGTGTCGAGGTCCGGTGTGTCGGTTTTTAAGGCGGTTTTCCATCTCCCTCGGAGAATGCAGGCTGGTTCCCAGTATTCCTCCTCAGTTGCACTATGTCGGCGATTGCTGTGCAAACATTGTTTCCACGAACACGCACACCATACGTACTCTACCACGCAAACACTGGGGTTACACTCGTCTGGTGTGCGATGTTCCCGGAGGCGGGGGTCCACTGGGGGCCGAACCGCACAATAACCCTGGGTTCGGTGTGAGGCGGCGGTGGGGTGAGTGGACTGCTGTAGCCTGTTGTGGAGTTGTGTACCACTGAGGTCTACGGTGGGGACGAAGCCTCTCCGTCGTTTCTAGGTCCCCAGTTCAATACGATGCAATAAAATACAAGCAATGGCGTATACCACCCTGGTTAAAAAAAAATGTATGCCATGTGAAGTTGTCACAATAGATATTTTTCCATTGCACACAGATGATTCATGTAAAAAGGTCTCCGACGTGATTATGGCCGCACGACGGGAGTTAACAGAATAATACATTCATGCTCATAAATTAAGGATAATGCTGATACATGGTGAAACAACGCTCTGATGGGCGGTTTGCGGGTTAGATCACCTCAGGATATGACCGTGAGGTGTATTTGACCTGCGGTCGTCACACGGTGGCGCTGGCAACAGTCCAAATACACAGAGGTGTGTTGGTGCATGTCAGAGTACGGTGCAGTGAGTAAGTGTACAGTCGTTTTCAGACCTGCTAATGGTGACTATGTGTTGAAAATGGCTCAAATAACACACATTGATGACGTTACGAGGGGTAGAATACTAGGGCGACTGGAGGCTGGCCAAACACAACAGGTCGTAGCACGGGCCCTCCCAGTGTCACAAAGTGTGATCTCACGATTATGGCAACAATTCCAGAAGACAGGAAACGTGTCCAGGCGATACAGTATGGGTCGTACACAGTGTACAACACCACAAGAAGGCCGATATATCACCATCAGTGCCCGCAGACGGCTACGGAATACTGCAGGTAGCCTTGCTCGGGACCTCACCGCAGCCACTGGAACAGTTATCTCCAGACACGCAATCTACAGACGACTGAACAGACATGGTTTATTCGCCCGGAGACCTGCAAGGTGTATTCTACTGACCCCTGGTCACAGGAGAGCCCGTAAAGCCTGGTGTCAAGAACACACTACATGGTCATTGGAACAGTGGTCCCAGGTTATGTTCACAGATGAGTCCAGGTATAGTCTGAACACTGATTGTTGCTGGGTTTTCATCTGGCATGAACCAGGAATACCAGATACCAACCCCTTAATATCCTTGAAAGGGACCTGTACGGAGGTCGTGGTTTGATGGTGTGGGGTGGGATTATGATTGGTGCTCGTACACCCCTGCATGTCTTTGACAGAGGAACTGTAACGGATCAGGTGTATGGGGAGGTCACTTTGCACCAGTATGTCCGCCTTTTCAGGGGTGCAGTGGGTCCCACCTTCCTCCTGATGGATGATAACTCACCGCCCCACCGAGTTGCCATCGCGGAGGAGTACCTTGAAACAGAAGATATCAGGCGAATGGAGTGGCCTGCCTATTCTCCAGACCTAAACCCCATCGAGCACGTCTGGGATGCTTTCGGTCGACGAATCTTTACATGTCTTCAAACCCCTAGGACACTTCAGGAGCTACGACAAGCACTGTTGTTAGAATAGGAGGCCATACATCAGCAGTTGCTCGACCACCTGATCCAGAGTATGCCAACCCATTGTGCGGCCTGTGTACGTGTGCATGGTGATCATATCCCATATTGATGTCGGCGTACATGCGCAGGAAACAGTGGCGTTTCGTAGCACATGTGCTTCAGGACGGTTTTCTCAACTTATCACCAATACCGTGGACTTACAGATGTGTGTCGTGTGTGTTTCCTATGTGCCTATGCTATTAGCACCAGTTTTATGTAGTGCCACGTAGTGTGGCACCACATTCTGCAATTATCCTTAATTTATAAGCATGAGTGTAGTTGGAGCTAGATGCATGGGGCATTCCGTCTGGGCAATCCTTAGGGAATTCAATAATCCAAGTTCCACAGTGTCAAGAGGGAGCCGAGAAAACCAAATTTCAGGTATTACTACCCACCACGGACAATGCTGTCATTGATGGTCTTCACTTAACGACCGAGAGCAGCGGCGTTTGCATAGAGTTGTCAGTGCTAACAGACAAGCAACTTTGCGTGAAATAGCGTAGTAATCAATGTATGATGTACGACGAACGAGTCGGTTAGGACAGTATGGCGAAATTTAGCGTTAATGGGCTACAGTGGCAGGTGATCGACGCGAGTGCCTTTGCTCACAGCACGACATCGCCTGCAGCGATTCTCCTGGGCTCGTGACCATCTCGGTTGGACCCTAGAGGACTGGAAAACCGTGACCTAGTCAAACGAGTCCCACTTTCAGTTAGTAAGAGCTCATAGTAGGATTAGAGCGTGACGCAGATCCTACGAAGCCAAGGACCCAAGTTGCCAACAGGACACTGTCCAAGCTGGTGGTGGCTCCATAACGGTGTGGGGGGGGGGGGGGCTGTGCTTACACGGAATGGACTGAGTCCTCTGGTGCAACTGAAGCGATCATTGACTGGAAATTGTTAGGTTGTGCTACTTGGAGACCATTTGCAGCCATTCATGGACTTCATGTTCCCAAACTACGAAGGAATTTTTATGGATGACAATGTGCCATGTCATAGGGACACAATTGTTCGAGTTTCCTTTGAAGAACATTCTGGACAAATCGAGGGAATGATTTGGCCACCCAGATCGCCCGACATGAATCCCGTCGAACATTTATGGAACATAATCAAGAGGTCAGTTTCTTGCACAAAATCTTGCACCGGCAACAGCTACAAAAACATTGACATGAATAAAGGCAGAAGGGCTTAATATTTCTGCAGGGGGTTTCCAACGACTTGTTGAGTCGATGCCACGTCTAGCTGCTCCGCTACGCCGGGTAAAAGGATGTCCGACTCGATATTAGGAGGTGTCACATGACTTGTCACCTCGGTGTAAAATTAGGATAGCTGAATATTTTTAGGCGTCGTATCACCGTGAGCCTCCGTGTTAATGGCGAAAGTTCACAATGTCTTCATGAGTTACACAAACAATGAGAAGTCCTCCGACACGACCAACCGATTCAGCTCATATTCAGCAGGTCGCATGTGTACAAGTTGAAGTGAAAGACAGTAAAAGATTTTGGCTCAACAACCTCCCTCTCCCACTCCTCCTCCTCGTTTTACAGAAAACCACCCCTAAAGTACATGACACGTAATCGACGCACAATTCACGGAATTAATAGATAATTGAAAACTGAGCATTTTTATCATCATGTGTAGGGTTCGTAACCCCGTGTTTTCCTAGATACCTAGGAAAGAAACTGTTACGACTGCCATTTATCTACCCATTAGGAAAACACTGTTCAAGGAAAGCGTCGCTGGTGTAGCGACCGAGGCATCTCGCTTGGGAGTAGAAAGCCGGTGTTCGATCCCCTAATGCATTATGCAGTTTCTTTCACTTGTATTTTTTTCCTTAACAAAGTTGGTAGGAATAGCGTTAATAAGGTAATCAACAAGGAATAATAACAAGGTTTGTTGTTGTTGGGGTCTTCAGTCCTGAGACTGGTTTGATGCAGCTCTCCATGCTACTCTATCCTGTGCAAGCTTCTTCATCTCCCAGTACCTACTGCAACCTACATCCTTCTGAATCTGCTTGGTGTATTCATCTCTTGGTCTCCCTCTACGATTTTTACCCTCCACGCTGCCCTCCAATACTAAATTGGTGATCCCTTGATGCCTCAGAACATGTCCTACCAACCGATCCCTTCTTCTGATCAAGTTGTGCCACAAACTTCTCTTCTCCCCAATCCTATTCAATACTTCCTCATTAGCTATGTGATCTACACATCTAATCTTCAGCATTCTTCTGTAGCACCACATTTCGAAAGCTTCTATTCTCTTCTTGTCCAAACTATTTATCGTCCATGTTTCACTTCCATACATGGCTACACTCCATACAAATACTTTCAGAAAAGACTTCCTGACACTTAAATCTATACTCGATGTTAACAAATTTCTCTTCTTTGAAACGTTTTCCTTGCCATTGCCAGTCTACATTTTATATCCTCTCTACTTCGACCATCATCAGTTATTTTGCTCCCCAAATAGCAAAACTCCTTTACTACTTTAAGTGCCTCATTTCCTAATCTAATTCCCTCAGCATCACCTGACTTAATTTTACTACATTCCATTATCCTCGTTTTGCTCTTGTTGATTTTCATCTCTCAAGACACTGTGCATTCCATTCAACTGCTCTTCCAAGTCCTTTGCAGAATTACAATGTCATCAGCGAACCTCAAAGTTTTTATTTCTTCTCCATGGATTTTAATACCTACTCCAAATTTTTCTTTTGTTTCCTTTACTGCTTGCTCAATACACAGATTGAACAACATCGGTGAGAGGCTACAACCCTGTCTTACTCCCTTCCCAACCACTGATTCCCTTCATGTCCCTCGACTCTTATAACTGCCATCTGGTTTCTGTACAAACTGTAAATAGCCTTTCGCTCCCTGTATTTTACCCCTGCCACCTTTAGAATTTGAAAGAGAGTATTCCAGTCAACATTGTCAAAAGTTTTCTCTAAGTCTACAAATGCTAAAAATGTAGGTTTGGCTTTCCTTAATCTTTCTTCTAAGACAAGTCGTAAGGTCAGTATTGCCTCACGTGTTCCAGTCTTTCTACGGAATCCAAACTGATCTTCCCCAAGGTCGGCTTCTACTAGTTTTTTCCATTTGTCTGTAAGGAATTCTTGTCAGTATTTTGCAGCTGTGGCTTATTAAACTGATAGTTCGGTAATTTTCACATCTGTCAACACCCGCTTTCTTTGGGATTGGAATTATTATATTCTTCTTGAAGTCTGAGGGTATTTCGCATGTTTCATACATCCTGCTCACTAGATGGTAGAGTTTTGTCAGGACTGGTTCTCCCAAGGCCGTCAGTAGTTCCAATGGAATGTTGTCTACTCCGGTGGCCTTGTTTCGACTCTGGTCTTTCAGTGCTCTGTCAAACTCTTCACGCAGTATCGTATCTCCCATTTCATTTTCATCTACATCCTTTTCCATTTCCATAATATTGTCCTCAAGTAGGCAAATAAATTTCTCAAATGACTTGGATTAGTAAAAAATTAAAATTTTAATCGTGCTCGCCTTACAGTGGGTCTTTCACCCACTCTGTTACGTATCCTCATTTTCCTTCGATCAACTACATAGACGGTACTTCTATGTAAACATTCGAAGCAGATATACTCGCTGCATCAAGAACATTTAACGAATGCTTCTTCGCGCAACTAGAACTTTCCTTCTGAAGATTTGGCAGAAAACAAAGTTGGTTTTTATTCAAAAATATTCCTTCTTCGGGAATTAATTTTAATTCATACAGCACATACAATAACATGGCTGATAAATCAGTGCTGAGAGTTGATGACGAATTATGCTGTCTGTTGTTGTTACATCCGCGCCGTTGTGCAATTGCCACGAGGTTTCCAGAAGAACACTGCAATTTTGAAATCTCCAAAGGAAGTTCTGTACCGCTCCTCGCTGTAAACAAGCATCGCGCAGTCAGCTGTTTGTGGTCCTACCTGATGAATTCTCAGCAATTTTACTCGGAAGTGTTTTCACACAAGTAGGCTTACTTTATAATTCTTCAGCAATCCAGGTCGTTTGAGAAAATTGTTTGCCACTTTCTTACTATTCCTTACTGATTATCTTGTTAACCGTCTTGTCCTACAAATTTCGATACCGAAAAAAAGTATATAATGCATTAGAGAATCGAACACAGGTTCTCTCCTCCACATCGAGATGCCTCGCTAGCTACCTCAGCGGCGCTTTCGTTCAACAGCGTTTAGCTTGTGGATACCTAAGCAGCAGTAGCGATTTCTAGAAAAATGTGCGTCTGCGGACGTCGTATATGATAACGAAAAATGCTTACTTTTCAATTATCTCTCGATTCCGTCAATTTTGAGTCGTTGGTGGTCATGCACTTTACGGGTGATTTTCTCAAAACCGGAGAGATGTTGAGCCAACATATCTTAAGGGTCGTTCATTTTCGGTTGTACACAAGCTACTTCCAAAATATAGGCGAATCGGTTGGCCATGGAAAATTTGGAAATCTGTGGTAAGGTCGAATGGTACCAGACTGCTGAGATCATGGGTTCCTAAGCATACACACTAGTTAATCTAACGTAAACTAACTTACGATAAGCACAACACACACCCATGCTTGAGGGAGGACTCGAACCTCCGACGGGGGGACTGCGGGAACCGTGACAAGGCGCCCTTAACCGTGCGGCTGGTTGGCCATATCTGGGGCCTTCCCTTCTAACAGAGTATTTGTTTATCAATCTGGAAAATAATAAAATCTACCGCGACATCGCGGTGAACGCACATTGGAAGCGTGTATTCGTCATCGCCATACTGGCGTATCACCCGGCGTGATGGTGTGGGGTGCCATTGGTTACACGTCTCCGTCACCTCTTGTTCGCGTTGACGGTACTTTGAACAGTGGACGTTACATTTCAGATGTGTTACGACCTGTGGCTCTACCCTTCATTCGATCCCTGCGAAACCCTACGTTTCAGCACGATGATGCACGACCTCATGTTGCAAGTCCTGTATAGGCCTTTCTGGATACAGAAAATGTTCGACTGATGCCCTGGCCAGCACATTCTCCAGATCTCTCACCAATTGAAAACGTCTGGTCAATGGTGGCCGAGCAACTGGCTCGTCACAATACGCCAGTCATTACTCTTGATGAACTGTGGTATCGTGTTGAAGCTGCATGTGCAGCTGTACCTGTACAAGCCATCCAAGCTCTGTTTGACTCAATGCCCAGGCGTATGAAGGCCGCTATTACGGCCAGAGGTGGTTGTTCTGGGTACTGATTTCTCAGGATCTATGCACCCAAATTGCTTGAAAATGTAGTCACATGTCAGTTATAGTATAACATATTTGACAATGAATACCCGTGTAACATCTGTATTTCTTCTTGGTGTAGCAAATTTAATGGCCAATAGTGTACTTCTAGAACTTTTTGAAACTGAATCCGGCCTTTTGACGTGGCGTCACCTCTGTCGAACTTGAAAGCGAATTTGTGACGTGTCTGTGTTCCATATCAATAAATACACATCCTGAAAAAAATAGTGCTACACCCAGAATATACGGTCGGATGACAGTGTAACTTCGTGCACATGCACACCATCGTTGGTATGTAAATGATTGAGAGTTGTAATTCTCTGTGACAAGTAGAACGGCCACGGGGATGTATTTGCTTTGTTCGCCTTTATTTTTGTTACCAGGCCTCACACGATATGCTGTATAATTGGCGCGAGCAGCGTCAGATGTTGAGAGATCACCGTCAAGGACGAGGAGGTGTGAGACAGCGTTATCTGAATCTGAGAGACCTCTAAAGAGGCCTCGTTGTGAGTCTAAATTTGGTCGCAATGCTTGACTTGTGGAGCACAAGGGTGTGACAGCAGCCCGATGTTAGACTGCACGGGAATTTGAGGGCAGGCATACTCATCGTCAAGGTTCCAGTTGACCAGGTCTCACCACCACAAGGGAGGACCGCCGTACTGTACATCAAGCACATCGAAACCCCTTCACATCTGCACCTGCAATTCGGGAGCAAGTAATGAACCCTCTGCAACATTGTGTGTCATCCCGCAACATGGGTTGGAGACTAGCGGCAGCCGGGTTAGGGAGTTACCGTACAACGCGTCGGCTGCCGTTGACACCGTGACGCAAATTGCTACGTTTGGAGTGGTGCCGTGACAGACAATCGTGGACTCCTGAAGAACGACATCGCACTTTGTTCAACGTCGTATCATTACTCTGCACTACGTCGGATGACCGTCGTCGGCGATTATGGCAGAGACCTGGGAAGAGGGCCCTTTCTTCCAATGTTTTGCCGCGCGGGGTAGCCGCGTGGTCTCAGACGTCTTACCACGGTTCGCGCGGCTCCCCCCATCTGAGGTTTGAGTCCTCGCTCGGGCATAGGTGTGTGTGTGTGTGTGTGTGTGTGTGTGTGTGTGTGTGTGTGTGTGTGTGTGTGTGGAAGCCTAGGGACGGATGACGTCAGCAGTTTGGTCCCATAGGAACTTACCACAAATTTCCAATTTTTCCAATGTTTTGGAGAGGCACTGCGGTGCTCCTGGCGTCATAGTGTAGGTAGCTATCGGGCATGACTTTAGGTGACGGCTGGTAGTGAGTGAGAGAACTCTGACGGCACAACGTTACATCCCACGGCCTCACGTGTTACCTCTAATGCGACAGTATCTTGGTGCCAGGTCACTGCTCATGCACACGTAGCACGAGTCTCTACGAGCCCGCTACGTGAGGGTAAGGTATTCCCGTGACCAGTAAGATCCCCAGATCTGTTCCCAATAGAACACGTGTGGGGCTTGTTCGGAAGTCACTCCGTCCCAGTGGCTATCGAGGACCAGTTACAATAGCTGTGGGCCATATTCCATCAGCAGAGGATACGGCGTCTTTACAATTCCCAGCCGAATCAGGCCGTGGATCCTGGCCAGAGTGGGTGCAACGTCTTACTGATTTGTGGGCTAATACTTCCAACTTCTTTGTAAATTTGACTCGATTTTGTAATTCCTGACACAGAATTACATACCCTCTCAACAAGTGAAGTTTCTCTCGTCCCTTTCTGGCTGCTTCACTTTTTTCCGAGGCAGTGTATTTTCGATAGCAGTTTCGTGTGTTTCTCAGCAGTTGACATAGCTCGTAGAGCAGCAACTTGTGGGACGAGTACATTATCGTGTAATAACCCCTCCTCTCCCCGTCTTTGAAAGGAAGAAAGAAAACCCTTTTCTGTCGACATCGAGATCTACGAGAGCCGGCGCACTAGCTCAGCTGGAGGAGGACGAGGAAAGCAATGAGGCATCACTTTGTCAAAGTACGATCTCCCCCGATAAGGAATCGGGTCTTGGCTACTGCACCACTTCGCTCGGTACAGCTAAAAGCCGGCCGGTGTGGCCTAGCGTTTCTAGGCGCTTTAGTCTGCAACCGCGCGACCTCTACGGTCGCAGGTTCGAAGCCTGCCTCGGGCATGGATCTGTGTGCTGTCCTTAGGTTAGTTAGTTATAAGTAGTTCTAAGTTCTAGGGGACTGATGACCTCAGATGTTAAGTCCCATAGTGCTCAGAGCCATATGAACCATTTTTGAACAGCTAAAAATATTAAAACCATTACTTTTCTTTTTAAATATTCTACTGATTTTTCTTTGAGTTTCCTTCGGTTTATGCAATTTAAATATTACTGACTTTAAATAAATATTTTCCCTCTTCTTTGACAGGCTAATATCGGGCAGGAGGACGATTTTGATGCTGTGAGAAAGAAGGCCACGGACATTGGAGCAAAGAAGGTAGGTGATTTCTTTCTACATCTGTTTTGGTGTTAACTATGTTGTGATGCATTCACTTATTAAATACATCTTCATCGGCATAGAAATCCAGAAACGTTCCACTGTATTTCTCAGATGGAGAGTATTTTAGTTTTATATCTATGATGTGAAGTACATTATGCTCAGAATTAAGTTCAACACAGTAGTCAACATAATACTCCCGCTATATTGATGGGTATTACAAAGTAAAACACGTCCTTGTAGCTGTTACAACAACATGCATTCAGGTAAATAATAAAAGATTTACAGACCTTTCATGTCCAAGAAAAGGCAAATAACAGCGCACAAGAAATGCGTTCATTGACACTTATACAGCTCCAATATAGCGATCTGAGTGATAGATAATCTTGCATCTTTCTCGAGCATTGTGGCTCCTTGAGACACTGAACTAGTAATTAACTGTGCATAAGCTTATATTTGTGTATTTGTTTAGCCTACCCGTATACTACTAATCACTTATGCTCCACATGATAATGCGTCGTTCAACTAAGCTGTCTGCATTTTACAACTTTCTTATATGTTATATTTGTACATTCATTGCTAAAGCTTACAGATTTGCTTTGCAAAACTGTTAGATGGTAAAAATGTTGCACATCACTGCCCAAAACTATGGAATAATTAAGAGTTGGTTATGCTTGTGATGAACGCAGAAGAAACTGGATGAGCACACGTATTTACTATCAAACACAGAATCAATGTTAATACGCTTGTAGAATCAAAGGTGTCACTTGTGGATAATAGGGTGTCTGTAGACTCTCTAGGAAATTCATTGCAGATGATGATGCGTTCACTGAAAAAGTGACTTCGAACCGATGAGAAAAGGCTTCACTGATCTGTTTCATTGGATAAGGCTAGACATATGTTCATTTGGAACAGACTTGACAAGATAACACGTAACAACAATACAGTAATAACGCTGAGTGACGCGCTTAGAATATTGAGGAGATAACCGTATGCGTGTTCCAACATCATTATGACCTTAGATATATACTGGAACTATTTATGCGACGATTAACTTTAATTGATACAAGATCTGGTAAATATAACAATATTGCATGGAGCTCAATCCAGCAAAATACGTAAAAAAAACTCCAGAAATATCTGTGATGCAGCAGATGATTCTTTTGGAACCAAAGAATGCCCAAGGGCCTGCAACAAGGTCTAACGCGCTGCTTCCGTAACGGGAAGGCGTGCCGGTCCCCGGCACGAACCCGCCGGGCGGATTAGTGTCGAGGTCCGGTGTGCCAGCCAACCTGTGGATGGCTTTTGAGGCGGTTTTCCATCTACCTCGACGAATGTGGGCTGGTTCCCCTTATCCGCCTAAGTTACACTGTGTCGACGATTGCTGCGCAAACACAGTTTCCACGTACGCATACACCATAAGTACTCTACCACGTAAAAATTTTGGGTTACACTCGTCTGGTATGAGACGTTCCCGGGGGTGGGGGGGGTGGGGGTGGGGGGGGGGCACAAGGGCCCCGAACCGCACAATAACCCTGGGTTTGGTGAGGAGCGGCGGTGGGGTGGGTGGACTGCTGTGGCCTGTAGTGGGGTTGTGAACCACTGAGGGCTCCAGCGGGACGAAACCTCTCTGTCGTTTCTAGATCTCCAGTTTAATACATACTTACATAAATGCTCAAGGAGTCAAAATGATCATAATAACAGACACTGTTTAAGTGAAACAGAGTTGACTTGTGTTTCGTGCTTGGCTAACTCAGTCACCAATGGCACAGTCCACAATCACGTATTACAATAATGTTTAAAATATCCAGCAAGTCTACTTCTCTTTCTTAATGTCAATAGTGGTGTGATTTGTATTTTATAAACCCTACTAGTCCAAAGTTCTGTTCGGTGCTAATCATGTTTAAACCCACGCAACAATTTATAGGGCGTTTCGTGTCGGAAGTCGACCCGGCTTTGAACCGTTTGTCCGCCCATCCTGTTAAGCGATGGCAGCTAACGAGATGTAGTCTTCCTACTGACGCGAAAATGTACCTAGGATACGAGGAAAGGGTATGAGGTGGCTGTTAATGTTATCTTAGAGGTGAATGATATTTCATGACAGATAGGTGCAAATGCACCTACTATTCCTCAATATCCATTACATCATGGGTGTCAGCGGAAATTGTTCCAGCCAGGGAGGGGGACGAATGAAGGCGCAAAACTCTAAAAATTAAATGAATTCTTCAGCTTCGAGTCATATTCTACCTTAATAATTGCATTTTATAGATGACATTAAAATTTATTATGTCCCAGAAAACTGATGGTTATATATTTAGCAAATGGATAATGCAAGCGCCCGTTCTTACTCGCCCCCGTTACATCTATGCATTGCATATTGTAGTTTTCTTACTGATGCTGAACTGATGGCTCGGTCTTTTGGATGGCTCGGTCTTTTGGCTATACAGGATGGAAAATCAGCTTACGAACATTTTTGGGGTGGAGGGGGAGCAAGCGGAGGGGGTGCAGGTGCTCTCTCTCCCGGGTACGTCGTTCTGCGGACCCCTTGCCACGAATAGCTTTGGACGGTGCTGATAACTGCTCTCCCCCATCTTGTCTCTCTCTCTCTCTCTCATTCTCCTTTGTGCAAAATCACATTCCGATGTGACGCACCTCGTAATTGAAATGCTGCACCATTGCAGGGGGAATTAAGTATTACTTATGGCTGTACGATCGTATGAGATATCAAATGAAATTTGTGATTCGATTGACGACTTTTCTGTAGGGAGGGCGCAGCATATTATCTTGGTTGGCGAATTATTGACAGATGTAGGGAAGTGCCCCAGAGAAGTGTATTTCGACCCCTGCTGTTCATGTTGTCTCTAATGGGGAATGATAATGATTACACCATACATTTGACAGATAACACAGTTTTCTTTAGTGAAGATGGAAAAGAAAACCTACACAAATTTTCAGTCAGATCCTGATGGGATTTCAAAATGGTGTAAAAATTAATAACTTGTTTCAAATGAACAGAAATATAAATATTCAACGAAATGAAAAACATAGTGTCCTATGACTACAATATAAATGAGTCACAACTAAAATCAATCAACACATAGAAATATCTGGATGGAATGCCCGTTATACACGATGAACGAGTTTTTAATCGATTGGCAATCAGTTGCGTGATTGGCGGCCGTCTGTCGTGTGAATGTTTGGCACTGTTATGCCAGTAGCGGTACGTTGTGTTTACGTTTATCACTTCTGCAAGATCTTGTACGAGTTTTAGTTCGGGCCCAGGAAGTTGGAGCGCTTCAGTGGACCATAATCTTTCTTGAATACTTTCGTTCATCCTCTAACAAGGGCTTAACAATCCGTAGGAACGAGAAATGGAATGATCACATGGGTTTGATCATGGTAAGAGCAGGTAAAAGGCTATCATTCGTCGGGAGAATGTTAGGAAAGTGTAACCAGTCAATAAAGGAGATTGCTTACGAAACGCCTGTGTGACCCATCCTAGAATATTGCGCAACTGTACCAGATAGGACTCATAGGAGATATTCAGTATATACAAAGAAGGGTAGCATGAATTGTCAAATGTGTGTACATAGGGTTGGTTAACTCTTCTAGGAATATACGTTCTCGAAACTTCAACAGTAAACTACATCGTTAAGAAGAAAATATCTCTCTTGTGGTTCCTGCCACTGGACTTGGCTGAGCATCTCCATGACATCAGTAGGTTTCCAGTGCAGGTATAGGAATGTGTTATGGGAGTGCAAGACTGGGCGGAATTATAGTTAAGGGAACTAAGGATAAAAGGAGCAGCCGTGCGGGATTAGCTGAGCGGTCTGAGGCGCTGCAGTCATGGTCTGTGCGGCTGGTCCCGGCGGAGGTTCGAGTCCTCCCTCGGGCATGAGTGTGTGTGTTTGTCCTTAGGATAATTTAAGTTAAGTAGTGTGTAAGGTTAGGGACTGATGACCTGAGCAGTTAAGTTCCAT
The DNA here is from genome assembly GCF_023897955.1 of Schistocerca gregaria. Classification (NCBI taxonomy): domain Eukaryota; kingdom Metazoa; phylum Arthropoda; class Insecta; order Orthoptera; family Acrididae; genus Schistocerca; species Schistocerca gregaria. The sequence continues at coordinate 76,471,070 of NC_064931.1, forward strand.
AAGTTTTCACACGCATTTGAACATTTTTTTGCTAAAAGGAGCAACAGTGGAAAACGTAACTGAAGTAAACATGCAGACAAGGCTAGAGCTGCTGGTGGGAAACTTCCTGATCGTACCGAAACTGACAACTGAGTTGATTATCGGTACCGATATTCTACGCGAGTATAATGCAATACTGGATCTGGGACGTGGTACAGTGACATTCAATAAGGATAAAAGGATCATGCTTCGTTTCATTGATCGGGCAATACGAGAGCAAGTCCCGGAGAGGTGCCCTAAGATCTGCACAGGTTCAGATGACTGGCATTTAGTGAAGAAGAAAAAAGTGCCGAGAGATGGTAGGGGTAACCGCTATGATGGATACTATACGGAGGACGACGTCCGTCATGCGATACAAGAGCGCGTTTGTGGTATTGACAATATTGCGGAAGAGGAGAGGGCAGAACTACAAATCGTGTTACTGAACAACATGGAAGTGTTCCGACCTAAGACAGGAGTGATCAGTAATTTCCAGTATGCGTTCCGTGTCAAAGAACATCAGAAGTTCTTCGTCCCACCTTATCTCATTCCCATCGCATACTGAGAGAGAGTCCGAACAGAAGTACGGAGGATGCTGCAAGAAGGGATCATTGAAACCGGTGTGTCCACATACAACAACCCATTACAAGTAGTTGAAAAGAACGATGGATCGATACGTCTGGTGCGTGATTCGAGGCAGATCAACACGATAATCTTGCCAAAAACAGACCGTCCGGAGAAGCTGGAAGATCTCTTGCAAAGATTTCATGGGGTCAAAGTCTTTTCGTCCATTGACCTCCGTTAAAGTTTCTGGCAAATTGAGTTACACCCTTCGTGTCGTAAATCTTCTTTCTTAGTTGAAGGACACTGCTATCAGTTCCGGCGATTGCCCTTGGGCCTCAATATATCGTCCGCAACATTTATCAGGGGGCTGAACGGAATTTTATCGGAGAGTTTGAGGAACGACATCACGTCCTACGTTGATGTTATCCTCGTCGCAAAGCCTTCTTAGGACGAATACAACAAGGTCCTTGGCGAACTGCTAGGAACACTAAGGCAACATGGTGTCACAATTAATTTAGAAAAAATCATGTTTCGGAACGAGGAAGGTGGATTTCATTGGGCACGTAATTTCTGCAGAAGGAATTGCATCTAATCCGGAAAAATTCGCTATAGCACAATTCCTGAGACCACGGACTAGGAAGGACCTCAGAGGGGTCCTGGGCGTCGTAAATTTTTATAAGTAATTCATTAGAACGGAAGAGAATGGTGCACCAAGGCTTTGTGCCTTAACAGGAAAGAAGACACCGGGGCTAAGGGACGAGGCAGCGGATCATGAATTCAATTAGTCACTATAGTCTATTCTATCTGCGGGGAGTCGCCTTCGAGAACTTCATGACTGCATCATTACGTGATATAAGAAGAGAGCAGGATAAAGATCCGGAACTGAAGCAGCTGAAAGAACGTTGGAAGGGCCGCCAGGAAGTCGAATTACGAACGTTCTACCTAGTAAGAAAGGGGATTTTATTCCACCGACGTAACGCAACCAGCACGATATGGAGCCTTTGTATACCAGACGAGCTAGTCAATAATTTAATCTGGTACACACACTTAAGTTATTGTCACTTCGGACCACGGAAATGCTTCCTTAAATTCAAGGACCTGTGTCATTTTAAACATATGGAAAGACGTATAGCCGGCCTGTGTGGCCGAGCGCTTCTAGGCGCTTTAGTCTGGAGCCGCGCGACCGCTGTGGTCGCAGGTTCGAATCCTGCCTCGGGCATGGATGTGTGTGAAGTCCTTAGGTTAGTTCGGTTTAAGTAGTTCTAAGTTCTAGGGGATTGATGACCTCATATGTTAAGTCCCATAGTGCTCAAAGACATTTCAACCATTTTGAAAGACGCATAAGGAAGGTTCTATCAGTATGCAAGACCGATCAGAAGGCAAAACCTGACAGCCAGACAATGAAGGCATCCCTCCATCCAATCGTTCCAAACAAACTACGACACATGGCGGCCGCGGAATTAATGGGACCGCTCCCGGTCACTCGGCGTGGTTTCCGATACATTTTAGCAGTCGTTGAATTAACATCGAAGTTTGTTACATTAGGCAGGGTGGACAAAATTATTACAGATAACGGGGCTTGTTCAGGTCAAAACGATGGAAGGACACTCTGGAGAGATATAGAATGGCACCCATCTACATATAGGGACATCACCGGAGTTCGAACTCCGCCGGACGATGTATGAAGGACCTGGAAAATCTGTGTCGTATATACTGTCATCTACAGCACAACACATGGGACGTGATGTTGCGGGATTTCCAAAATGTTGTGAATGAACTTCCACATGGTTCCACTCTCTTGGCACCGATAACTGTATTGAAGAACAGAAATACAGCAGAGAAAGTACGGGAGCTGGTGGAATTTCCTCGGCGGAAACAGATTCCGCACAGAGAGACAATCGGGATGGCGCTGGAAAGGATTCGGGAAGCTGGAAGGAGAAGGAAGGAGCGAGAAGATAAGAAGGCTCGGGTCCGGGAATTTCGCGTTGGACAGAAGTTTCTCGTCAGATCGTTTAGGCCCTCAAATAAAGAGAAGAGACAGTGCCAAAAGTTATTCAATGTGTATAATGGACCGCTTCGGATACTCCGTGTCGCGCACGAGAATGCGTATGAGCTTGAGTTCCTGAGATCTGGAGGATGGGCAGGAGTGCATCACATATCGCACATTAAACCCTTTATTGAATAAAGCTGGCGGTCACGACAACAGCAGTTACAGCAGGAGGAAGGAGTAGAGACGAAAATGGGAAGGGGGACATACGATGGCAATTTTCTTATTCTGAACAAGCTGTTTATGGAGGGCTGTGCTTCCACCCTGTATTTTGTTAGCAAAAGACACGGCAAAGCTGAATCTTTTTCTTCCGTTTTCTGCCAATTAACTTTAAAGTCTCTGATTGGTCTAATCGGTTTTCAGTGCAAAGACCATTCTCCGAGCTTACAATGCCAAGCACCAGCTCGCACTTGGCTTGTGCGAAAGTGGGGAAGTCAAAAAAAGAGAAATGTGCTTTTGGAACCGAGCTGAGGAGGAAACACGGAGGAAGGAAGAACGATCACTCTTGTACAAGTCTCTTGTACTGGCGCTTCGTTAGTAAAGAACTTCAGGTCCCTACCTAAACGGTGAGACTTGTGTCCTTTCCTAGTGTGCCACTTAGAGCCTGTGGCGGTCACCTTCTGAACCGTCAGAGGTACTGCTTATATCATCACCGTCACAACAAGTGATGCGTGCGTGTACTTATTTGTCTTGAGTCGGCCGTCTAAACATTTGACGTAGTCTGACACGTACAATCGTGGCACGGAGTCAAATTGGTTTGGCAGACCAGCAAACGGTCCACCTGCACATTGGAATCCATCGGGGTTTCAGACGCTCATAGAGAAATACCTGAGTTTTGAATTAACCGAACGCGAGACCGAGCACTTGCATTTTTCGGGAACACGCATTCAATAACAGATTGCCGCCGTCCACGACTTGAGTCGCAGAACGCATCATGGTGTGCCACCTTGACCAGCAGGACGGTAAAGTATTCGCTGCTGCGACGTAGGGCTATAATATATATTTCTTAGCACCTTGTTCTTTCGAACCATATTTTTCTTTTTTTTTTGTATGGTAGAATATAGATACTTAGTGGTGGCGTAGTTTGATGCCATAACCTGGATTCACGTGTATGAAGTCAGTTAGAGTGAGTAGTGTTCTGGTTAGTGTCGTATGTCGATCCCCAGCAGATCACTTTGTCCACCATAGATCCCATGTTAGTAAGGCATTTGTTAAATAAAAATTTTTTGTGTGATGTTTCTTTAACAAATTCGTTGTCTTGTCATGTTTAAGATCAATAAATCGATTGTGAATTAGACTACAACTTCTCCCTGAGTTCTGATTAACAGTTCTTTCGCATTTTTTTAATGGCAGTCTAGATCTGAAATATAAGGAGTAGCTTTTTCACTTGGTGTCCACTGAGTGGATCTTTTACTTTATTAACAACAATCATCCTTTAGTGTAACGATCTCAAGGTCGCTATAAGGACTTCCCGTGTCAGGTTACACACTTGGCTGACTTATATTCACGGTCCGCCCCTCCCCCTCCCATCCCTCCTCTGCCCCCAGGGAATCACCAGAAACTAGAAACTGATCAGGTGTACTGAGAGAAATCTCTACACAACTTAGGCAATTGTGTGATTTATATTTGAGGTCATCCAGGGCAACCCCTGCCCTACTCACACACCTTAGGCAAGTGGGCTGCTTAAATTCAAGGTCATGACGTACTCGATACTGGTCACATGACATAAAATTGGTGGGAACTCCTAGGACCAACAGGAGCACATTAAAATATAGGGAAACCCCATAGCCCAATAATATTCGAGCTTCCACTCTCCTTATCATCCTTTATGACTAACTCAGCTGTGTTGTCCTCATCATTCCATGTCTGTGCGTCATTGGGGAGAGGTCCAGTTTTGTCATATGCAATAATTGTATATTGGAAGGGATTGAAATATTAACAATGATATAACAAAATTAGCTATAGTTTATCATGAACAACTGCTTTTTGCATTATACTTGCCAGAAAAAAAATAGTTCATCTGGAAAAACGATATCGATTTTGATCTGATGATGGCATATGCCACCTGTGGGATAGCAGATGTACTGATAATGGTTTGGACATCGTCTGTCAACAGACAATGTAGTCGTATAGCAACCAGAGCACCATCTGTGCCTACCCCGTAATAGGGAATCCTCGCTGCCAGAAGGCTCAGTGTGGTGCAGATGTGTGAAGCAAGCAGGCAACCATGCCACAGAGGCACTCATGTTTCCTACAGTCAAGTGAATGAGTTTGAAAGTGGTCAGATTGTGTCCTTTCGAGTGGCGGGATAGTCCTTTTGGGGAACTGCCACACAAGTTAGACGTGCTGCATCAGTTGTGCAATGATGCCAGTATCAGTGGCCACGTGAACGCCCTCACACCTGTAGATGAGGTTCTCAACATCCACGCAGCACATACACCTGCCACGATTGTTGTATTGTAAGGGCAACAGTGACAAATCGTACAGCCACCACAGCACAGATAAGAGAAGGCTTGTGGCCCAGATGTGTCAACATGAAGCGTGGAGAACAGGTTATTAACAGTACTACTAGTGGCATGCACGCCTGTAGCCTGTCTTCCACTTATGCCACAGCATCAGCAGACACGGCTCAACTGCTGTCGTTACAGGATCACTTGGAAGATGGAATGGCTCATTGTCGTCTTCAGCGATGAAAGTAGATTCTGCCTACATACAAGTGATGGTCGTTCGGAAGTATGACAGACCTGGTGAGCTCTGTCCCATTGAGTACATTCGTCCGAGACACACTGCCACCACTCCAAACCTTATGGTCTGGGGTGACATAAGCTACAACTCTCGTCCACCTTTAGTGTTTCTAGCGGGACGCTAATTAGCGCTCGGTACATACAGAATGTTGTTAGGCCTGTTCTTTTGCCATTCTTGCAACAAAGGGCTGATGTGTTGTTCCAACAGGTAATGCTCGCTCACACATTGCCTGTGACACTCAATGTTCTCTATAAGACATGCAGCAACAATCTCCAGACTTGTCCCAAATTGAACATGTGTGGGATATGATGGGACAAGAAGTGACTCATGCAACTCATCAGCCAACAACTCTTACAGAATTACGTGAACATTTTGAGCAGACATGGCATAACATGACATGTTCATGGGACCTTTTTTCTTCCATTTCCAGTCAGAAATCTGTCCACTCAATTTTTAGATTTTATTAGTGTATATAGTATAGTATGTATACAGTATTTACATTTCTGTTAATATATACAATATTTACTTTTCTGATCATTTCTGTATTTTTCAATTGCAATCGTTTATTTCTTTAAACAGTATATAAATGGGAAACTGGGACAATATTTATATGCACATGTAGTGTGCAGTCATGTAGATGGTATCGAAAATATATGTACAGTAGATGCACATATACTGTGCAATCAGACATGTATCCTCACACACACACACACACACACACACACACACACACACACACACATAACTATGAGAAGTGGTTCATCCAACTATTCTGCACACACTCACACATACATGCACTATTTGCAAATGATTAAATACACAGGCACTCCAATGAATAGTGTGAGGATAGAAGGTTGCCAATCCTGTCCCCATAGCCATTTGTGATCATGATTCGACAGCCATACTTTCAGCTGGAGTGCAGTATGTACTTCATCACCTCACGATCAAGAGATAACTTAGTAGACCATATGTGGAGCTATAAAATGCCCTCAAGGAAGTACCTCTTGTTATTATTGATTGTAAGAGCCTTTGAAGTCACACAATGCACAGGCGTAGCCTGCCTCTGGGTGGCACCTGCATTACGCAGTATGTGTACACCTTGATCTGAGCCCCACAATCTGGGACCCACTTGCATCGTCATTCATCAGGTCAATAACATTCTTTTTTATGTGTTATTTCAAAACAATTTTCGGTCGTATATCCAGAAATGTCGAATGGTTTGGGACTGTCCCTGATTACTTCGTATGGATCACAGTCTCTCACCCAGTAGGTGAAACTGTTTCCATATAAAGTAGGTTGGGATCTGCGAAGTTGGGATATTCAAACTCACAGTGAAAGTGGTACATACTGTGTTTGGAGACGTCCAGATCAGACATTCCAATACAGTCAGGCTTTGTGAACTGCACTAAAACCTTGGCTATTTCCACAGCGTCTATAGATTCATTGAAGACTGTGGCCCACTTGAAATTTGACCTTGTGCCATAACGCCCATCACACCAGTAAAGTAAACTAAATCAATTTAGCGATATTCTCTAACATTTTCCATGGATTTTCTGAAAACTGAATTATTCATGAATTTGTAAAAATCTATTTGAAAGTCACACATTGTGATGGCCCTGGCGGCAACCCTGCTTGATTGAGATGCCGTGGGTGATACTAAACAGTTCCATCCTCAACCTGAGACATTGCTGGAGGTTTCTGTAGAGCAGAATACATCGCTGTTTGAGGCCCAGCATTGTCAGCAGCTATGGGATGAAACCATTTCGAGGGAGTAGGCACCCTATACTCAGCGGCAGGTCACTATGATCGTCACGTAAATGGGTGGAGTACGCCACTTCTGCCTCTATAACATATCCCTGCCAACATTCTCATCCACACCATGGATATTTTCATTCAGTCTGGCGATTTCCTCCTCAAGGAGCCATCAGAACCCAGCAAATGGTTGAATTTGATGCACACTATACCTATAGACCTTGTTTAAATTGAGGTAAAGGATGTAACTTAAATCGTTAATATGGCCTGTACCCCTCCTCACTCATTCACAGGTTATTTGCCTTGGCATACCTCTGCATGCATTGGCAAAGTCCACCACGAATCATGCGTTCAAAGAAGAGCTACATATTAACATCATTAACAGTTCAGTGCTGATACATGTTATTCTTAACACTGCATCTCACGAAAGGCCTGGCACAGTGAAATAAAGGGCAGGATCCAGATAGTTTGTGCTCTGGCATACACACCGGAATTTCTGAGAAATGTCCACGAGCAGGTGTACATCTGTGTTCATATAGAATCTAGCATACAAGGGATGCCGAACTCATGGTAAACCTTCACTGTGTGTTCATACTCTGCATCTGTTATGGCAGTGCCTGTTAGTGTACTGGAGAGTGTGGCAATGCGGCTTCATAGAGTCTCTCCGTCGAGTCCAGGTATTCATATGGAAAAACCACCTTATTCGTCACAAGTTGAAACTTAGCATCATCAGTGTATGCAGCTCTGAGGATATGGGTATCCTCCTGATCTGAGGAAGTTTCTGAAGAGATGCTTGCATGAGACAAAGCAAATCCAGGAAACAGAATGTTATTCTTGTTGTGATTGTCTTGGAAAAATAAATGTGCTTTTCAACAGCATCAAGGATAAAACTTGCCTTGTCATCCCTCATATCGAAATAATCCATGTGCTCTATGGGAAAGAGAGCATCATACTCGCGCAAACTGTGAAAAAAATTGGTATGTGCCATGGCAGTTGGTAGTTCAAATTACATGCACTGTGAGCTGCACTGTGGAAGTTCTAAGTTAGATAACAATTGTCTCTACATGGAATTTCCACTTCTCTATCCAAAAGCAGCCTAGGAATGTTGCTGCAATAAATTCTATTAACTTCCTAAGCAAGTTTTTAAGCTCAGTGGGCAACCATCTTGCTTGACTTTCCCTGGTGTATGATTCGAATCTGTCATGACTGGAGCCACACGAGCATACAACTTGATATGCTGCTGCATATGGAGATGCTGTTCTGTGAAGTTATTATGGGAAGCGGTGGGGTCCCCGCCGCAGCCGCAGTGGTCCACAACCCCACGACGACTACCGCAGTCCACTTCAACTCTCCGCCGCCCCACGGCGAACCCAGGGTTATCGTGCGGTTCGGCCCCCGGTGGACCCCCCAGGGAACGTCTCACACCAGACGAGTGTAACCCCTATGTTTGCGTGTTAGAGTAATGGTGGTGTACGCGTACGTGGAGAACTTGTTTGCGCAGAAGTCGCCGACATAGTGTAGCTGAGGCGGAATGAGGGGAACCAGCCCACGTTCGCCGAAGCAGATGGAAAACCACCACAGACTGGCCGGTTCACCGGACCTCGGCACAAATCCACCGGGCGGATTCGTGCCGGGGACCAGGCGCTCCTTCCCGCCCGGAAAGCCGTGCGTTAGACCGCACGGCCAAACGGGCGGGCTATGCAAAATTTAGTTTACTAACAACATTTATTTTCCCAAAACAAAGACACATAAATTATGCTAAACGAGTTGTTATTGTACACTGTAAACAACTAACAGTTGGTTTAAAACACCAGTGGACAAGGACCCTTGGTGGCAGAAGTGAGTCAAGTACTCTGGCCCTATAAATGTGGATAACGCAATCTGAATTGATCTGACGCTGAGCAGACTTTGATTGATAATCTGCAGAAGTTTCTCAATATAGGTGCAGCTGAGAGCAAGTGGCGATTGAGATCTGTATGCTGTGACAAGGCTGGAGTGGCATACGTTATCCTGTGATGTAACCTGCAGCTGGCGACTGTGCGCTCCAGAGGCGAGACGTGACGCGCGGCACCTGCGAATCGACTGCGGCCTCGAAAGAGAGGCAAAAATCTCACGGTCTAGCGATCAGGCAGACGGATCGCAATTTACTCTCTACCAGAGCCCTGAAATCACGGTAGATTCCAGTGTGTGACACATCGGTTCGCTGGTCGTACCGAGGACCAATTTGGCTCATTTATACGACAGAGTGCACAAGGATACCAAACGTCAAGAGTGGTTAACCAAAGACGAATAAGTGTGCCCTTGGCAAACGAGTAGTCCGAGACATTTATAGTCACACTGTCGATACAGTAAGAACTTAACCACAGGCTCCTCAGTCTAAATTACTCGCAAGTGAAGTCAGTCTCAGGACAGGTCCCAAGCACCACCCACACGTGCCAGAGCATCGACCAGAAGCCCCCTTACCAGACCAAAGTCCAGCACCCGAGAGCCTCGTACCTCTACAGAAAAAAATTTGTTTTCCCGTTAAGTGTACGAACGACACAGCCCTCTCACCGTCTTGAGCCAATCAAATGGGCTCTAGAGGCGCTAAATCTCCCCTCCCACACGACAGCACAAACCCCCGTCGAACCAGTGCAAGTGTTAAGAAACCCGCGTCTCTAGGAAAAGAAGAAACCGTTAATTATTGGCTTTTTTAAGTTTTCGGGGAGGGGTAAGATATTTTTCTCTGAAGTCGCGTCGCTTCCCGTGGCAACAAGCAAACAGATACAGTTTTTATTATACGTGGCTCTGCACACAATGCCTGGTTTACGACTCCACTGTGAAGACGCGTCCCTTCAGTCCGTCGCCCCCAGCCCAGCCTTCGGCTGGAGCCAATGCAGGTATTGTTCTGCTGGAGATCTGTCTCAACAAGGGGCTGCTCTGTCTACTCTGTACGGCTGTGTGCCTGTTCGGCAAGATTTACTGAGGGGTGGGCTCGCTGCCAATTGCTTCAAACTCCCAACATCCCATTTCTATGAGCTAAGAATCATCAAAATAGCTTATGCTTTTATCGCTCTACCAGGCTCCATCAACGTCTCTTCAGGCCGTTAACTTTCTAGAGCCTCGCTCAAGGTGCGTCAGGTTACAGTAAAATCTTTAATAATTTTCTGCGTACTAAAAGTAAGTGAGAGAGTATTTTGTCCTCTCTCAAGTTTGCCTTTTTAGGGTAACTGCTATTGCTAGCTAGGAGTGACCATGCAAACTAATATATATCGCTATCATCTAGCGTCTGGACATAAACATATGCCTGTTTAGTGGCAATATATACTGGAAGAGGGGTGTAACTGGATCCCTCCAATAAGTGGAACAGAGACATGCAAGTATATGTTTAGGTGAATTATACTGCTGAACAGCTTACCGGACTCTCTTACTCATGTTTCAGAAAAACGGGCCAGCCTGATCTTCTTGGTTAAAGTTCTGGTGATTACTCATCCTTAGATATCACATCATTAGCCATTGGGGGCCAGCAAGCACAGAATAGTCCACTGTGAGTGCAGGACCTACTTGGTGGTATGCAACAGTGTGGGTGGGGCTGCTGCTGTTGCTAGACACAGCACAATGTCCCAGAGGTTTCCGATGGTGGTGACATTTACGATATGGGTCTTGGAAGGTTCTGAGGGCGTGTCTGAGACCACAAGAAATGGACCAGAGAAGTGATGCCATGCCACAATCAGTCCTGTGGCATTGACAGCCTGGACCGCATCACTAATGACAGACTGTTGCACACCAGTTGTGGGTACAGCGCAAATGACGAACTGGGCTGCTAGTTATGGAGATATCATTGATGATGGGCTGTGCTGTGTGTACATCGTCACAGATGATGGATCAGGCTGCTGCAAGTCCAGCTGCAGATGCACCATCATTGTCAAGTCACTTGTTGTTGCTGCTGCAGGCGCAGTTCTGCCTCCCATTATCTTCTCCATATCACCAGCAAAGAAGAAATGAAGATATTATCATGCTGGGGGAATATCACGCAGACACAAACACACACACACACACACACACACACACACACCACACTATTTCATGAACCAAGGGAGTTTCGATCCACAGGCTGAGCAGGACTGGATATTACTGGAGATGATGGTCATAACTTCCCATGCACTTATATATATATATATATATATATATATATATATATATATATATATATATATATATATATCATGGAATGGACTGAGTCCTCTGGTCCAACTGAACTGACCATTGACTGGAAATGGTCATTTTAGGCTTGTTCATGTTCCCAAAAATCAATAGAATTTTTTATGAATCACAGTGCACCATGTCACCAGGCCATACGTGTTCACAACTAGATTGAACAACATTCTGAACAATCTGAGCAAATGATTTGGCCACACATCGAACATTTATTGGACATAATCAAGAGGTCAGTTTGCGCACAAAATCCTACACTGGCAACACTTTCGCAGTTATGGATGGCTATACAGGCATCATGGCTCAATATTCCTGCAGGGGACTTCCAATGACGTCTTGAGTCCACGCCACATCGAGTTCCTGAACTACAATGGCCAAAAGCAGGTCCAGCATGATATTTGAAAGTATACCATGATTTTCATCACTTCAGTGTATTTCAGTGCAGGTGCGCGGTATATCATATTTTGGGTCATACTGGGCTGCAGCACGTCCAACAAATACTCGTCCAACAGTTTACAGGACTTCCCCATTCATGGTAGAAGTGCTACCCACTCACTCATGTGCCAGCTGCCACCAGCTACCGCTAGCCGCCACGAGGCCACTTTCTGCAGAATCATGCCTACACACGTGCTGCTGGGGCGATATCGCCAGCCGCATGTACAGACATATCCGCTGCTGCTCTGCGCCGGCCGGCCGTCGCAGCTTGGTTGGTTCAAATGGATGGCTCTGATCACTATGGAACTTAACCTCTGAGGTCATCAGTCCCCTAGAACTTAGAACTACTTAAACCTAACTAACCTAAGGACATCACACACAGGCAGGATTCGAACCTGCGACCGTAGCAGTCGCGACGTTCCGGACTGAAGCGCCTAGAACCTCTCGGCCACCTCGGCTGGCGGCAGCTTGGTGTTGAGTGCTAACTGTGAGGCACTGTGCATACATGCAACTGTATATAAAAAGGATAGTGACATAGTCGTGGAATGTGCAGAGAACCTTGTATGGGCCCTCAGATGCATATTGCTGTGGGCAGGTAGCGCTTCAAGAAATGTATTGAGAATTGTTACCCTGGTGCTCAGTGAACCACTCGGGCAGTGTAAGCATCCTGTAAGAGCTTTTAAAAAAAGACAATATCATTTATCGATAATCCAACTTAAAGGTATTTCTACATTATCTGAACACATATATAATCACTTACGTGCCTACCTTTTTCCTGAGTCTCAGATTAGCTGGACAGTCATAATCTTCAAGTTTCAAAATTGACACAGTTCAGAAAATGTCGTGAAGATACAAAACTTTCTCTTGGTCTTTGATGTAAACAATGTTGCCATTGCGATGGTAGAATCAGAGCGATGTTACCATTTCTTCGTTGTCGTCCCACAGCTTTCGTTGATGATGATGCGCTAACCAGGTACCCATCCGTTGATTCTTGGGACTCCGTAGCATTCTAAATGCTTTGGTGATGCAACGGTAGTTGAAAACATTGTCAATACGCATCGAGAGTTGTTGAATACAATGAATTCAAACTCTTTAAACACGAATTTTTCACATTTGTTGTAAAAGCCCTGCACGTCTGCAACTGTGTTCATACTTTGAGGTGCCATCGTTGAATTCCTCCAGTGTGCAGTGCCACGGTCACGTTTGTACATTTTGGAGATAAGACCGTTTCATCCGTAAGTACTTTGCTTATAAACGTGGCCGGTTTTGCAGCACTGTAGGTGCAGCATCAGGTGCAATAAAATCAAGTCATGTTCTGATCGAGAAAAGAGAATGAGGTAACCCAGCGTTCACAGTCACCAGTGAACGATCGGCAAATTACTTCATTTTATATCACCTGATGATGCCGCTACAGTGCTGCGACACTGGCCATGCTTACGAATAAAGTACTTACAGCTGAAGCAGTCTTACCTCCAAAATGGCATATCCAGGCTATTGCACCCTGACTAAAAAGTCTTCTGCAGATTTATAGTGGTCGCTGCATAGTTCCAGTGAGGGGTGCTTAATTAATAACTGGATTGAACAAAAATAATGTAAATGCCATACTGGTTGGAGGGAAATTGTCTGATGATTCAGACTCAATACGGATATCTATAGGACGTACCTCAATACTCTAGCTTTGTTTCGAGCAATCGAACACAACAACAGGTGCTTTATCTTTGAACTTCTGTAGGCTGAGCCTACATCCAAATTCATCACCTTGAGTACATGTCATACAATAGACTGATATTATCATTGTTCGAGCCGTGCTGTAGACTACTGTATAGGAAATACGCTGAATTCAGGAACACTTTTGCCCCGGTTAGGTCACAGTCCTCAAACACATTCCCTCTCCATTCCGTCTGCAGCCCAGAACAACGAACACAGATATTTCTAGTTGAACCGTTGTCTTACTCGTCGTCGCTAGAGCTGGATACTCGTAGAGTCCCCATGAACAGAAACTTAATGGCAGCAAAACTCCATAATTTACCACATGTAAAAGTTTCAGAAGATTCTCATCTGATATTGATATGTGCGGTACTTTCCACACTAACTTATCCAATACAGTTTTATATTGTGTTGCTTTCGCTCCTTGAAAGTACATATTATTATTTGTAGCTCTTCAAATGAGGGTCAGTTCCTACTTGACGTTCATAATGACACACTTATTATCTTCAAAGAACCCCATAAGCATTCTGGGAAGGATACACATATAAAGTGATTATTTATCGATCCATCATTGAAGCATCCTGCATTTTGAAGAACATTCAAGTCCAAATTTGATGTGGATGTTTAAGTTTTGAGTTTAATATGGTTCCAATGTTTCTTATGCTGTCAACTTCGACACCATTATATCTGTATCGTATTTCCTGAAGCAGAAAGGTGAACGTGTTGTGTGTAATCCGTGCTGTTTCTGCTGGAGCGCCTCTATCAGTCTTCATAAATGTACTTTCCAAGCATAGGAAACTGCTGCTCGGAATTGTTAATTCATCATGATGTTGAATCAGAATTCTTATTTCATCGTTACAATTGAATATCGCCAAAGCAAAACGTTTGTGGGAGATAGATTTCTGACTGGTGATTTGTTCATCATGTTGAACTAGAGTTATTATTTCGAGTAACATCATTACGAAGTTGCAATGATATCGACTTGAGGTCAAAAAGTGTGTGAAATCTGATGGTACTTTGCTGCTAAGGTCATCAGTCCCTAAGCTGACACACTACGTAACCTAAATTATCCTAAGGACAAACACACACATCCATGCCCGAGGGAGGACTCGAACCTCCGACAGGACCAGCCACACAGTCCATGACTGCAGCGCCTGAGACCGCTCGGTCGACTTGAGGAACTTGTAATTCTGACGTGTTATCAACTTGTCCTTCAGCTGCATGATGGAACACTGCCTGGTGTGTAGGCTGGTTTTAAACTTTACATAGTGCTACTGCTTTAAATGAAGATGTTCCATGATTTCCTTCCCTCGAAAACCAACCATATTCCCGTCCTGGCCAATGATGTTCTACTTGAGATGATGTAGGCCGGCCGCGGTGGTCGAGCGGCTCTAGGCGCTACAGTCTCTATTCGCGCGACCGCTACGGTCGCAGGTTCAAATCCTGCGTCGGGCATGGATGTGTGTGATGTCCTTAGGTTAGTTAGGTTTAAGTAGTTCTAAGTTCTAGGGGACTGATGACCACATATGTTAAGTCCCATAGTGCTCAGAGCCATTTGAACCATTTTTTTGTTAAATGGTGTAATGTCTGAGCAGTCACTGGGAGATACGTTGTACTGCTGGGCACCTCACTGATTTTGTATCCTCGTCACACTATAGCAGAGAACCCGCAGATGGTATGTATTAATTGGCCATTGAGGTATGATTTTTTTGCGATATTACAGTCAAATGGTTCAAATGGCTCTAAGCACTATGGGACTTAACATCCATCTGAGGTCATCAGTCTCCTAGACTTAGAACTACTTAAACCTAACTAACCTCGCGCGGTTCCGGACTGAAGCGCCTAGAACCGCTCGGCCACCGCGGCCGGCCTGGACAGTGTGTCTACGGCGTTCAGCCTGACCGGATTACCTCCAAACACGACTCCAACGATCGTCTGATTGAAGGCATTTGAGACACTCATCAGCGAAGAGAACGTGATGCCAATACTGAGCGGTCCATTCGACATGTTGTTGGGCCCACCTGTACTGCGCTGTATGGTTTCGTGGTTTGCTCAGTCTTCAAACTTGTAGTGAAGCTGCTGTTAGAGCAGAGCGCCAGCGTTCACAGTATTTCTGTGCCGGTCGGTAATGCACAATACAGATCTTCTAAATTCAGAACACTTGCATATTTTAAATATATACTTGTGTCCTATGAAGTAAATTTTAACGTGGCCTCGCCATATGTATCAACTATTTACACTTTACAGCTATACATATGGACGTCTTCTGGAGCATGGGATGGATCATATTCGTTTATCACATTATTCTTTATGTAGCCCATCATATCACACAAATATTGCCATTCATTCATACCGACACGTTGCACGTTTACTACTTTAGTCACCATGACAACGCGAATATCTGGATTTGGACCCACATTAATACATTTCGATCCACTGGCTGTAACGTTATATGTGCTGGTGAAGAGTGGTGTTCCTGATGGGGACTTGCCTGTAGCTCTGTGAGTTGTATCAATGGTGCTGCTACTACTGTGACTGCGCCAGTGGTACAGCATTGTTGCACAACGCAACGCCCGACAGATCCGAAAGGCCATTTATAGGCACCAGGTGCTGCTGCTGTAGCAGTGCAGACATTACTATGTGGGTGTCCTCATCCAGCAGTTCTATAACTGGAACAATAATAAACCACAAGTGTAATCGAGTATATACATTAATAACAATAATTACAATGTTCTTATATACTTCGTTTTAAATCTAAGTCTTATTCCCCTTGCGCCTGGGAGCGTTGGCCAACTCCTGCTGCTGCCACTTCATACTCTCACATGGAGATCAGATCTTGAATGAAGGGACTCAGACAGCGGGATTCGTAATACAATAAAGGGGAAGAGTGGGAAGATCTTGTTTCCTATTGATGCAGCCTAGGGGGAAGGGTGGGGAGTTTGAGAGGGAGAGAGCGGAAGAGGAGGGGTTGGTGGTACCTCTGCGTTACCTTGATTAACTGCCAGTGATTGCTTGGTGGGGAGAGAAAAAGGGCTGACCGTTAATATAAGTCGCCTAAGTGTGTAGCCTGACACTGGAATCCATATGAGTGACCTCGAGATAAAGTCGTTAATTGCTAGTGTACCCACACTTTTGCTCTTACTACATTAACCTGTTACGAAATTAACTATTCTTCTTTGGATCTTCTGCATTTCCTCTATGAAATGAAATGATCGTATGGCATTACTGACCAGAAGACACTCTCTGAGATAGTTCGGCCGCCTGGTGCTAGTCTTTATATATTACGCCATTTTGGAGACTTGCGGGACGTTGGAGTTCAGATCAAATAACCAGGAAAACACCAATACCCAGTCCCTGAGCTGGGAAGGCCAGGCCCAAAGAATCTAGAGCAGCAACGCAAACCACTAAACCACAAGCCTCGCAGACCTGTACGAATTCTTTCTGGTATGGATCACAGACTGACAAGCAATATTCAAGCACTGGTAGAACGATCGTTTTGGCGATGGACCACTGTGGTGTCACCGCCAGACACAACACTTGCTGGGTGGTAGCCTTTAAATCGGCCGCGGTCCGTTAGTATACGTCGGACCCGCGTCTCGCCACAATCAGTGATTGCAGACCGAGTGCCGCCACACGGCAGGTCTAGTCTAGAGAGAATCCTTAGCACTCGCCCCAATTGTACAGCCGACTTTGCTAGCGATGGTTCACTGTCTACAAACGCTCTCATTTGCAGGGACGACAGTTTAGCATAGCCTTCAGCTACGTCATTTGCTACGACCTAGCAAGGCGCCATATTCAGTTACTATAATTACTTCAAGAATGTATTCTGAACAGATAATATTGTGAATCATGTACCGTCAAGAGCGACGTTCATTATTAATGGATTAAAGTTAAGTATCAAACTAATTATGTCCGCTTTCTGAATTCTCATTCCTTGTGATGTTCCAGACCTCACGCCAGTATAGTTCTTCCCTCCTCACGCCAACCTGCGTGAGCTAAAACGCGTGCACTTCGGCCTCCACTCGTAACACGGTGTTGTCTCTTCTGCTAAAACAAAACCACAATTTTTGAGGATTCTTACAGTGAATCTCGGTCTGGAGTCTGCCTTAGCTGCAATTAGTCACATGTGCCGTTGCACTTCAATCTGCTTTGTACGCATACTCCTAGATGTTTTATGGATACAACTGCTTCCAGTGATTTTTCAGCAATTGAGTAGTCGTACAGTAATAGACCTCTGTATGTTACATTTGTGTATGTTGAACGTCAACTGTCAATCACTGCACCGAGCGTCTGCCCTCTGAAAGTCTTTTGACATTTTGGTACAATTTTCTAGCGTCTATAACACTTCTTTGGGGTATACCCAAAGCTAATTTTACGTTTGAAGATTTCTCTCCACTGGGAATGACATGCTGTATCGTGTTTACTACAATTGACACAGCTGGTCTGATATAGCCTGCGCTCTTGTTTAACTCGTTAGCCGGAAGTGTAGGTGTAGCTTCCTGCAGTTACATTGCTAACTATTTGACGCAGGTGATAATAGAAGACTTGCAAGAGGAGTTTGTGCGGGATTTCGTGTGGCCGGCGGTGAGTGCCGGGCTGCTGTACGAGGGCCGCTACCTGCTGGGGACTTCCCTGGCGCGGCCGTGCATCTCTCGGGGCCTGGTGAAGGTGGCGCGCAGAGAGGGCGCTCAGTTTATCTCGCACGGCGCGACCGGCAAGGGCAACGACCAGGTGCGGCTCGAGCTCGGCTGCTGCGCCTTGTGGCCACAGGTCAAGGTACGTACCACCAGCCGCAGTCGCCTTTCTTCCTCTCTTTGGACTGGTCCCAAAAAATGTGTAATCTGGGCCCAGTAGAAAAAGGGGACATGTTGCACCTCGGACCCTACGTATGCAAAAAGGAATAATCACATAAACATACTATTTGGAAAAAAAAGAGAGCGAACTATTTTACTTATTCCGTCATCTCTCTGCCTTCGTCTGGGATTAGTATTACTTCTTCTTACGATATTTCGGTTGATTATTTTACTGCCATCTTCAAGGTTACCAGCCAAAATATCGAAACAAGACATGATGCTATCCCTCACGCATGCCCAAAACATAGAGGGATATTCTGTCCACCAGGAGAACTTCCAGAAAGACGACACTTATTTGTAGTTGTTTCAATAATTATTTATTTTTGTGGCCTAGGGTTTTCGTTATTACCCCACTTTCTGGGTTAACTGACAAAGCTGATATTGTGCATAATGTTGTAAACATTAACATCAAGGAATATACATTCGTTGAAGAAACTAATTGCAAATGCTAAATATACAGAATAATACATTCACTATCATACAACAATAAACTAAATAACTGGCAGATCCTTTGATAGTGGGGCACAGTTCAAGAAAAAGGACACGACAGCCAGTCAGCTTTAGCAGTACTGAAAAATGTGAAACGTTCGTTCTCCTCCTGTCCATGGAACTTCTGTAGTGTTCGGCCGAAACCCACTCTCGATCACGACCAGAATCTACGCGAGACAAATTACGCGGCATATTGCTCCGTAAAATTCCTGAGAAACGTGGCTTGGAGGACCCGGACTATTTCTTTGCACTGCTTCATAAATACTGTGAAGCTAAATAAGGGTCACCAGCCTCACATTGACCTGTGGGATTGGGTTAAAATAGTGACTTCTTCTAGGTTTGTCATCGTTGCCCTGCAGCAATCCAACTACTTTCAAAAGACTCCCAAATCTGACCTCTGGCTCAAACGCATAACACCCCCTCCCCCCCACCGCCACCACCACCACCCAGTCAGTCACTACACAACTACCAACCAGTTTCTTCCATCTCCTCACACACAGCACAACACAGCATCACAGTCAAAAGTAAAAAAGCGCAAGGACACTCACATGATCTTCTAATAAACTTCCCCAAGTCTGATTCGTTTAACAAGCAACACCTCCACATTGCTAACGGCTCGGCACTCTGCCACACAGCCTCTCTCTGCTGAGTCCGCGTATGCCCTCTTGACGGCAACACCAGCTTTGAAAACAGGCAAACGAAAAAGCCAGTACCTCTACCACAGCATGGGTATGCACTCGCTAAGTCTTTCGAAAATTTCCACACAGAAAGTTTTTCATCGCTAACAACCGACTTCGGAAATACCCACCGCAATAGCCACTATAATCCAGAATTCTCTAAACTTGCCTCCTTCTCCCCACGAGGGCTGCCGAGAGAAGCCATATTGGTTTTGTCGTATTCCGCTGGTTTCTTATTATAACCACCAGTAGGACGTTTCTAGGCAATGGCACACTGAAGACATCATAAACACATCTCTCTCTGTACGGGTTCTTATAATTAAATGTCAGTCAGTGTGAACGAAATACAAGTATGCTCTACAATATTCGGTGTTATTTATACATATGACTGCGCTCTCTCAGGAATGAACTTCTTCGATTTTGTGACAGCTGTCTGATTTGAAAACGAAGGACAAAATTGCTATAAGTGAAACAACCGCCAATGACAGTTGTATTGTTGCTTGTCACAAATACACTCCTGGAAATTGAAATAAGAACACCGTGAATTCATTGTCCCAGGAAGGTGAAACTTTATCGACACATTCCTGGGGTCAGATACATCACATGATCACACTGACAGAACCACAGGCACATAGACACAGGCAACAGAGCATGCACAATGTCGGCACTAGTACAGTGTATATCCACCTTTCGCAGCAATGCAGGCTGTTATTCTCCCATGGAGACGATCGTAGAGATGCTGGATGTAGTCCTGTGGAACGGCTTGCCATACCATTTCCACCTGGCACCTCAGTTGGACCAGCGTTCGTGCTGGACGTGCAGACCGCGTGAGACGACGCTTCATCCAGTCCCAAACATGCTCAATGGGGGACAGATCCGGAGATCTTGCTGGCCAGGGTAGTTGACTTACACCTTCTAGAGCACGTAGGGTGGCACGGGATACATGCGGACGTGCATTGTCCTGTTGGAACAGCAAGTTCCCTTGCCGGTCTAGGAATGGTAGAACGATGGGTTCGATGACGGTTTGGATGTACCGTGCACTATTCAGTGTCCCCTCGACGATCACCAGAGGTGTACGGCCAGTGTAGGAGATCGCTCCCCACACCATGATGCCGGGTGTTGGCCCTGTGTGTCTCGGTCGTATGCAGTCCTGATTGTGGCGCTCACCTGCACGGCGCCAAACAAGCATACGACCATCATTGGCACCAAGGCAGAAGCGACTCTAATCGCTGAAGACGACACGTCTCCATTCGTCCCTCCATTCACGCCTGTCGCGACACCTCTGGAGGCGGGCTGCACGATGTTGGGGCGTGAGCGGAAGACGGCCTAACGGTGTGCGGGACCGCAGCCCAGCTTCATGGAGACGGTTGCGAATGGTCCTCGCCGATACCCCAGGAGCAACAGTGTCCCTAATTTGCTGGGAAGTGGCGGTGCGGTCCCCTACGGCACTGCGTAGGATCCTACGGTCTTGGCGTGCATCCATGCGTCGCTGTGGTCCGGTCCCAGGTCGACGGGCACGTGCACCTTCCGCCGACCACTGGCGACAACATCGATGTACTGTGGAGACCTCACGCCCTACGTGTTGAGCAATTCGGCGGTACGTCCACCCTGCCTCCCGCATGCCCACTATACGCCCTCGCTCAAAGTCCGTCAACTGCACATACGGTTCACGTCCACGCTGTTGCGGCATGCTACCAGTGTTAAAGACTGCGATGGAGCTCCGTATGCCACGGCAAAGTGGCCGACACTGACGGCGGCGGTGCACTAATGCTGCGCAGCTAGCGCCATTCGACGACCAACACCGCGGTTCCTGGTGTGTCCGCTGTGCCGTGCGTGTGAGCATTGCTTGTACAGCCCTCTCGCAGTGTCCGGAGCAAGTATGGTGGGTCTGACACACCGGTGTCAATGTGTTCTTTTTTCCATTTCCAGGAGTGTATTTGTCCGTTTTTCCGAATATATAGCGATTTCAAAGGGTGTGGTTAGGCAGAAACCTAAGAAAACATTTTAAATTTCAGCGACTGAAATATTTAGCTATTGTTCCTGGGATTTCTGAGGATCCACTCGTTCATGAGAGGAGCTGGTGCCAGTGTGACGGTTGGCTTACTCGAAATATGGTGGCGGGCACGTACATGTAGTTTTGACATCACTCTCGACTAAGCGCTGCCAGTCAGGTGGACGGGTCCTGCCACAACTTGTCGAGGGCGTCTGAATAGCTTCTCCCGCCCAGTTAAGCCCATTCTACCCTCCGCAGCCGTACTGGCGTTAAGCCCATGTCGGGCACACCACCACCATTTATCCGAATCAAGCAAAGACTGGACCATTATGTGCAGCTTGGAGATTAGCCCCGTCCCCCAGAAGCTGGAAAACCTGCACTCGCTCACACTAGCCGACATTCGTCGCCAGACAAAGAGGACAGAGTGACGTAGATCTGTTTACTTGTTCCGTAGCTGTTCAGAGTGGCTGTTGTCGTGCTTCTTGGTCTCCACTACGTCAAGTGAAGGCAGGCCCTGCTCGTTGTATCCAGAGTTTAGTATTTATACATTTATTACACTACTGGCCATTAAAATTGCTACACCACAAAGATGACGTGCTACAGACGCGAAATTTAACCGACGGGAAGAAGATGCTGTGATATGCAAACGATTAGCTTTTCAGAGCATTCACACAAGGTTGGCGCCGGTGGCGACACCTACAACGTGCTGACATGAGGAAAGTTTCCAGCCGATTTCTCATACACAAACAGCAGTTGACCGGCATTGCCTGGTGAAACGTTGTTGTGATGCCTCGTGTAAGGAGGAGAAATGCGTACCATCACGTTTCCGACTTTGATAAAGGTCGGATTGTAGCCTATCACGATTGCGGTTTATCGTATCGCGACATTGCTGCTCGCGTTGGTCGAGATCCAATGACTGTTAGCAGAATATGGAATCGGTGGGTTCAGGAGTGTAATACGGAACCCCGTGCTGGATCCCAACGGCCTAGTATCATTAGCACTCGAGGTGACAGGCATCTTATTCGCATGGCTGTAACGGATCGTGCAGCCATATCTCGATCCCTGAGTCAACAGATGGGGACGTTTGCAAGACAACAACCATCTGCACGAACAGTTAGACCACGTTTGCAGCAGCATAGACTCTCAGCTCGGAGATCATGGCTGCGGTTACCCTTGACGCTTCATCACAGACAGGAGCGCCTGCGATGGTGTACTCGACCACGAACCTGGGTGCACGAATGGCAAAACGTCATTTTTTCTGATGAATCCAGGTTCTGTTTACAGCATCATGATGGTCGCATCCGTGTGAGGCGACATCGCGGTGAACGCACATTGGAAGCGTGTATTCGTCATCACCATACTGGCGTATTACCCGGCATGATGGTATGGGTTGCCATTGGTTACATGTCTCGGTCACCTCTTGTTCGCATTGGCAGCACTTTGAACAGTGGACGTAACCAGTAACCAGCATTGTCTAGGGGTCTTCTTTGACATTAATAAGGCGAATGACACTACTTGGCGCCGTCTTATCCTCAATCAACTCCATGAGTGGGGCTTTCGTGGCCGTCTCCCCATCTTCATTCGGTCCTTTCTTTCTCACCGCCTCTTTCGGTATCGGGTTGGTAATGTGCTATCGGATTTGTACGTGCAGGAGAATGGTGTTCCTCAGGGCAGCGTTTTAAGTGTCACCCTCTTTGTCGTCGCTATTAACAGTATCACGTCCACTATCCGGAGTCCTGCCCAATGCTCCTTGTTTGTGGACGATTATGCTGTTTTCTGTTCTTCCTCCAGTCTTGTCACTGCTAGTCGGCAGTTGCAGCTTACGATAAAGCGCTTAGAGGCATGGACTGCAAAGACGGGTTTTACCTTTTCTGCAGACAAATCTGTGTGTGTTCATTTTAATCGTTCTCGGCGTCTTTTTACCTCCCCTGAATTGCGTCTGAGGGACACCGTTCTTCCTTTTAGAGACACTGTGAGGTTCCTGGGCCTCACTTTTGATTCCAAGTTGTCGTGGTTGCCTCACCTTAAAGACCTCAAGGTGCGGGCCCTGAAGGCACTGAATATTTTGAAGTGTCTGAGCCATCGGTCCTGGGGAGCAGATCGGGCGCGTCTGCTGCAGTTTTATAGGGCTTTCGTCCGATCGCGTCTTGACTATGCTTGCACCGTGTATGGGTCAGCAAGGCCTTCGTATCTGAAGATCCTTGACGCAGTACACCATGAGGGTATCAGGCTGGCCACTGGTGCCTTCCGTACCAGTCCCATCTCCAGCCTGTGTGCTGAGGCAGGGGAACCGCCGCTCGCCATTCGGCGGAAACTCCTCATGGTGCGACGGGTGTGTCATTTCCTTGCCTGTCCTACCTCCCCTGCGTATCCTACCGTTGCCCGACCGCCTGTGGAACGTCTCTTTTCCAGTCGTCCCAGGGCAACGAGACCATTTGGGATTCGTGCCAAGCATTTGCTTGATTCCCTTGGTGTGGAGCGTGTGGCCCCCAACGACAAGGTTTTACTCGCCTGCCTCCCTGGTTGCTCCAGAGGCCCAGCATCCTTCTAGACTTGTCGGAGAACCGGAGGAACTACACTCCGGTGTTTATTACCTCCTTATTTTACGATATTTTAAACCAGCATCCGGAACATGTACCTGTATTCACAGATGGCTCTAAACAGGGGGACTCTGTTGGTTGTGCTGTTGTTTTCCCTGATCGAGTCGTCAAGTTACGGCTTCCTGCGGCGTTTACCATCCTCGATGCCGAATTGTTTGCAATCTTGCGGGCATTGGAGCAGATGAGATGTGTTCCCAGTCTTAAGTTCCTCGTCTGTTCTGACTCCCTGAGTGCCCTTCAGACCATGCAACACTTGTACCCAGAGGATACGGTCGTCCAGAACATCCATGATGCCCTACTCCACCTGCAACGGCAGGGGAAGGAGGTTTCTTTCTGCTGGGTGCCGGGGCACGTGGGTATTAGGGGAAACGAACTGGCGGATGTGGCTGCCAAAGATGCATGTTCCCTCCCTCACGTTGTTGAATGTGCCGTCCCCCTTCATGCTGTAACCTCCCTTTTGCGTTTTCGTGTTATGCATCAATGGGAAGAGGAGTGGCTGGCAGTTTCTGACAATAAGCTGTGTCTGGTAAAGGCCACTACGCGACCATGGCGTACGTCCTACCAGTCATACAGGCGGGATGAGGTTCTCCTCACTCGCCTCCGCATTGGGCACAGTCCCTTAACGCATGGTTTTTTACTCCGGCGGGAGGACCCCCCAATCTGCAGTGCTTGTGGCGTCCAGATTACTGTCCGCCACATTTTACTTGACTGTCTTTTATTCTCTGACCAGAGGGCGGTGGTTTCTTTGCCACCGGATTTGCCCTCTATTTTCCAAGACGACGCAGCGACTGTGGTTAAGGTCTTACGGTTTTGTGTCCTGTCCGATCTGTTGCCTCGGATTTTAGGGAGAGGGTTTTAATGTGCTGCTGGGTGACTGGCTCACCCAGGTTTTAGGTAAGAGGTCCGCCAGTCACGATTACCTCCTTGTTTCCCTTCGGTATCTGTTCTCTTTTCCTTGTGTTTCCTTTCCTTTTTTAGTGTGTTTCTTCTCCTCTTGTTTTGCCTCTGTATGTGAGCATTTGGAACTGCGTCAGGCCTGTGTCTTTTAGCCGTTCTCCTTGTTCGGTGTCCGTCTTCGTCCCTTCACCGCATGTGTTCCTGTTTCTATGCGTTTGGGCGCTGATGACCACGCTGTTTAGCGCCCGTAAACCTCAAACACACACACACACACACACACACACACACACACACACACACACACACACACACACACCAACAGTGGACGTTACATTTCAGATGTGTTACGAACCGTGGCTCTACCCTTCATTCGATCCCTGCGAAAACCTACATTTCAGCAGTATAATGCACGACCTGTACGGGCTTTCTGCA
The DNA here is from genome assembly GCF_023897955.1 of Schistocerca gregaria. Taxonomy (NCBI): domain Eukaryota; kingdom Metazoa; phylum Arthropoda; class Insecta; order Orthoptera; family Acrididae; genus Schistocerca; species Schistocerca gregaria. Next base: position 76,496,473 of record NC_064931.1, read on the forward strand.
TACAGGAAATGTTCGACTGCTGTCCCGGCCAGCACATTCTCCAGACCTCGCACCAATTGAAAACGTCTGGTCAATGGTGGCCGAGCAACTGGCTCGTCACAATACGCCAGTCACTACTCTTAATGAACTGTGGTATCGTGTTGTAGCTGTACACGCCATCCAAGCTCTGTTTTACTCAATGTCCAGGCGTATAAAGGCCGTTATTACGGCCAGAGGTGGTTGTTCTGGATACTGATTTCTCAGGATCTATGCATCCAAATTGCATGAAAATGTAACCACATATCAGTTCTAGTATAATATATTTGTCCAATGAATACCCGTTTATCACCTGCATTTCTTCTTGGTGCAGCAATTTTAATGGCCAGTAGTGTACATAACTGTGTCTGGTTTCCAGACAATGTCGCACCAAGGCGTAGTCTGTTTTTGCAACTGCCTCGTTAGGTGGTGTTCTTCAAGTCTGGTGTACATTTACCTATCTGTTTCCTTGCGCAGCGTTGTTTGGAAATCTGACACAGTTATACTATAAGATGGGCTAATAACGCCATATATAGGGAAAAAAAGTCAACAACTACTGAAGCAAATGGCAAAAATGTGTGTTTTTCCATGTCATCATACTTCACCAAGTAAATTCAACAGCAAAAATTTCATTTGATTTTTATCTTTAAAATATTACTCAGAAGTAGCCGATTAACCAAAAATTTTGTTACATTCGATTTCATTACTAATATATTTGTATTAACTCATTGACAACTCGGAACTATCTTGGTGATCCCTCGGACGCAACTAGTCTGTCTTCGCGAGTGATCGTAGATATTATTTGTCTACGGTGTATGGAGGCAAAACTGTGGGGCCAAGTACAAGGATTTTATGGAGTGACGAAGTACGGTGCTTGAAGAGGCACCATGTAAATTATAAATTTGTGGTAAGATCGTATGGGACAAAACCGCTTAGGTCATCGGTCCCTAAGCTTACACCCTACTTATTTCTAAGTTAAACTAACGTACGGTATGGACAACACACACACCCATGCCCGAGGGAGGACTCGAACCTCAGACGGGGTGAGCCGCGCGGGGGGCATCATGTTACGCTTTGTGTTCGACATTTACTTGAGTGTGTTGTGGCTACAGTGAATTCAGTACGGGTGGTGTGATGCCCCGTGGAAGTGTTTTTCACAGATGAAGAGCGGAAATGAAAAATTATCTAAGTGCCATTAAAAAAACGCCTTTTCAGTGTTATTGTGTTCTCGGTACGCTGTTGCATGTCCTTAGACCTTATCCAAGTGTCAAACTACGAAGAAAGTCTTTCAAAATTGTGTTAGTAGATGGCGCATGGTGTCTGTGCCAAACTGTGCTTCCGTATGGACTTCAGAAATTTAAAAGATATGAGATGTGGTTTTTGTTGATTACAGGTTAACTAGTTAAAAATAAAATAATGTATTTCTGTACATGTACTATCACAAATAAAACATAGTGCCTGCCGGCTGCCGTGGCCGAGCGATTCTAGGCGCTTCAGTCCGGAACCGCGCGACTGCTACGGTCACAGGTTCGAATCCTGTCTCGGTCATGGATATGTGTGATGCCCTTAGGTCAGTTAGGTTTAAGTAGTTCTAAGTCTAGGGGTCTGATGACGTCAGATGTTAAGTCCCATAGTACTCAGAGCCATTTGAACCATTTTGAACATAGTGCCTCGGTATTAATGACACCTGAAACAAAAGTTTTCTTCACTCTATTTTGTCGAATCTGACCTTTATGAAGCCGTGGCTGTGTACAAGATAAAAGCTGATTCTTGCAAAGAAAAAAACAGTAACCAGCCGCTATTAATAATGTTATGTATTTACACAAACACGGCTTCTACTGGTTTGAAATCAACAGTTTCGTCTACAGACGCCTGTTCACGTTTATATTACATTTATGGTTGTTTACGTTGGATACTCGCTGCTCTTTTCGACAAGTAATGTAAACAACAAAAAATGTAATATAACGTGAAAAGCCGTCTATAGATGAATGTATCGGTTCGAAATGGATAGTGGCGCCATTTGGTTTCAAAATGGACGGGTCTATTTGTTTAAATAAAAAGCATTATTAAAAGTGCTCGGCCGCTGTTTTCTTCTTTGCAAGAAACAACTTCCTTTTGACAACTAGAGCCAGTCAGTTTTTGGTATGGCACTTAAAACGTTGTTAATAAAGTATTTATTTTCTCATTCATTTCATTATTTTTGGCGGTGATGCGCTGAGCAACATAATTCGCTAGTATCAAGATACTTTCTCAATTTTACGGACACAAGTCAGCTACGCATAAACAGAGATACATTGCTTTTTCATTTTCCTAAGAAATGTCAGATTTGAAGAACTTAGAACGTTTTCATTTCCACTCTTCAAATGATTTTGTCGAAGTGGAAAGCGAGAGGAATGTCAAGCCAGTAACGACATTCCTTGGCGACGAAATTTGTCTTCCTGTACTAAATAACGGCTCGGTTAATGTAAAAGACAACGGAACAGCGAGGGACACACCCATTGACCTACAAGTAAGGTATGCAATGCACGTTACTTTGGAAAGAAAGCGTGTAAATGATGTGAATCGATAAATTAGCGGTAACTGCATGATCTGTATTATACTCGATTTACCAAGGCTGCTGTATAATGGAGTCGGCGTTGTTTTTGAACAAGAAGCTTTCGATAAATGAGAGGACGGGGGGCGAGAGGGGGGGGGGGGGGATGATTCGCGGTGTTATTCACCAAAGAATCCTACACCTAGAGTTCAGTCAACGATGTTGAAATTGTGTACAATTACCGCGTCCCCTCAGAGCTGTGTGGCCAGCGAACAACTCGTGAGAGAGGTTCTGGACATCATCTCCCAAGTGCGCCCATGCCGTGGTTTGTAAGAGGACGGGGCCTAGACCTGGTGATATGGAGCGTTATTAATATTTTGGAAGACGAATGGCGACTTGTAAGCAACCATAAAAATTTATAGTTCCGACCTGTCAAAAACCTGTGTAATACTGACGTTTAAATCATTTTCTCGAAAGGAAAAACCTGACTACACAATTTTTTCCCCCTGAGAGTTATGGGGTTGCGGGCATCACCCCTTCCCTGTTTCCGGGCATGGGCACCCTTGCATCGTCGTAGTTGCGCATTCAGTTGCCGGACCTGTTAATTTGAAATATTACATACAGAATGGCACAAACCCTAGTGTTACTCGCTGACATCTGTTACAGGCCGCCCATAATCTGAACAATACTGCGATATTGTATAAATTACAGCAAATACTATTGACTGCATTTAGCATGAAAAGTGTTATTACCATCATGATTGTGGTGTCAGGATGATCGAGAATGAAAAGGAAAAGATGAGTAGAGTCCCCTCCCCTCCTCCCTCCCCCCTCCCCCCTCCGTTCCTTCTGAAGTGATGTCGCTGGAGTCTCTTTCTGCTGTTGAACTGCAAATTTCTCACCAACAGTGATTACATACAGGGTGTTCGGAAATTTCCGTTACGGACTTCAAGGACTTGTAAAGGAAGTGATTAGATAATATTCCGAATGTTTTGAACTGGAGCCCATGTCCGGAAACGTACCGTTACCGTGCTACAACCATTTGAAAATACGTTGGTTACGCGAGTACAAGTAGCTGGTCAGGCGTGACCCAGTGAATCACTTGTTTTACAGGTCCGCTCATTAATTGCTGAAGAGATTGCTCGTGTACTCGTTGACAGGTTGTCTTCAACGTGATGCAGTACAGCCTCATCCAGTTCGGTTGTTGCTCACAGTGAAGGTACCCTTTCTCGAAGCAGTTTTGTAATTGTGCCGAAAAGGGTATGCGATGGAATCGGACGTTGTCAAGAACGGTCTTCATACAGGCGACGAGCAGCTCTTTCATTACCATGAGCTTCGGCATTCAGAAGGATCATGTCGGCGTATTCTGCAAACGTGTACTCAACCAAGATACTCTGACACTCAGCTCGAACCAGATCAGAGAGATAGAATAGACGTCAAAAGCCTTCAGCCGATCTGATGTAAGCGGTTTTCCCCCAACCCCCAACCCCCCACCCCTCCCACCACCATGACTAGCCTGTTGCATTGCGTGTGTGTGTGTATTGAACTGGGGACCTAGAAACGACGAAGAGGCTTCGTCCCCGCCATAGCCCTCAGTGGTTCACAGCCCCGCAACAGACTACAGCAGTCCACTCACCCCACCGCCGCCTCACACCGAACCTAGGGTTATTATGCGGTTCGGCCCACAGTGGATCCCGCCTCCGGGAACATTGCACACCATACGAGTGTAACCCCAATTTTTGCGTGGTAGAGTAATTATGGTGTGCGCGTACGTGGAAACAGTGTTTGCGCAGCAATCGCCGATATAATGTAACTGAGGCGGAATAAGCGGAACCAGCCCACATTCGTCGAGGCAGATGGAAAACCGCCTAAAAGTCATCCACAGGCTGGCAGGCATACCAGACCTCAACACTAATCCGCCAAGTGGACCTGTGCCAGGGACCGACACGAATTCATGCTCGGAAAGCAGCGCGTTAGACCGCGCGGTTAGCCGAGCGGGCTAGCCTGTTGCATACTTACACTCCTGGAAATGGAAAAAGAACACATTGACACCGGTGTGTCAGACCCACCATACTTGCTCCGGACACTGCGAGAGGGCTGTACAAGCAATGATCACACGCACGGCACAGCGGACACACCAGGAACCACGGTGTTGGCCGTCGAATGGCGCTAGCTGCGCAGCATTTGTGCACCGCCGCCGTCAGTGTCAGCCAGTTTGCCGTGGCATAAGGAGCTCCTTCGCAGTCTTTAACACTGGTAGCATGCCGCAACAGCGTGGACGTGAACCGTATGTGCAGTTGACGCACTTTGAGCGAGGGCGTATAGTGGGCATGCGGGAGGCCAGGTGGACGTACCGCCGAATTGCTCAACACGTGGGGCGTGAGGTCTCCACAGTACATCGATGTTGTCGCCAGTGGTCGGCGGAAGGTGCACGTGCCCGTCGACCTGGGACCGGACCGCAGCGACGCATGGATGCACGCCAAGACCGTAGGATCCTACGCAGTGCCGTAGGGGACCGCACCGCCACTTCCCAGCAAATTAGGGACACCGTTGCTCCTGGGGTATCGGCGAGGACCATTCGCAACCGTCTCCATGAAGCTGGGCTACGGTCCCGCACACCGTTAGGCCGTCTTCCACTCACGCCCCAACATCGTGCAGCCCGCCTCCAGTGGGGTCGCGACAGGCGTGAATGGAGGGACGAATGGAGACGTGTCGTCTTGAGCGATGAGAGTCGCTTCTGCCTTGGTGCCAATGATGGTCGTATGCGTGTTTGGCGCCATGCAGGTGAGCGCCACAATCAGGACTGCATACGACCGAGGCACACAGGGCCAACACCCGGCATCATGGTGTGGGGAGCGATCTCCTACACTGGCCGTACACCTCTGGTGATCGTCGAGGGGACACTGAATAGTGCACGGTACATCCAAACCGTCATCGAACCCATCGTTCTACCATTCCTAGACCGGCAAGGGAACTTGCTGTTCCAACAGGACAATGCACGTCCGCATGTATCCCGTGCCACCCAACGTGCTCTAGAAGGTGTAAGTCAACTACCCTGGCCAGCAAGATCTCCGGATCTGTCCCCCATTGAACATGTTTGGGACTGGATGAAGCGTCGTCTCACGCGGTCTGCACGTCCAGCACGAACGCTGGTCCAACTGAGGCGCCAGGTGGAAATGGCATGGCAAGCCGTTCCACAGGACTACATCCAGCATCTCTACGATCGTCTCCATGGGAGAATAACAGCCTGCATTGCTGCGAAAGGTGGATATACACTGTACTAGTGCCGACATTGTGCATGCTCTGTTGCCTGTGTCTATGTGCCTGTGGTTCTGTCAGTGTGCTCATGTGATGTATCTGACCCCAGGAATGTGTCAATAAAGTTTCCCCTTCCTGGGACAATGAATTCACGGTGTTCTTATTTCAATTTCCAGGAGTGTATATAGCAAACGGCTATAACACGGAGACGGTACGTTTCAGGGCAAGAATCCCTGTTCAAAATATTATGTACTTACTCTCCTCTACAAGTCGTAAATGTTTATATCGGATATTACCGAACTCTCTGTGTAGATGAATTACCATAATTATAAACATCTTGCAGAAGTGAGGAAAGCAACTACGACGCCACTTATCAGTAACGTCAGATACTACTATCATGCTCCATACAATCTCAAATAATGTAGATGGAGTTTCAGGAGAAGTCTAAAGCTTTTGGATGACTCTTATTCTTATGTATACCGTATAGACAGCGTACAAACTCGCAGTAGGTCTCAATGTGTTGTAGGGGCCCTGCCATTTCTGTGTTTTTTTTGTTACGTTCAGTACGACCGATGAATGACAGCCATGTATTCTGGAATTTCCAAAAGAGTTTTTTTTATGTGCAATGATAGGCTCTCAGACAATTAAATATTCTGATGCGGTACCCGGGACAAAACATATCGCGAGTTACAGAGCAGTTTAAAAGAAACCATCTAACATCGAAATCCGACAGTTAATTCTTTCATCGCGACAGTGTTCAAGCACATGTACCAAAAGCTTCTATTGACTACTCATAGCTAACTGTAGTGGGCTCCGAAATTACTGACCATCCTCCTTATGTCCGTCATCTTACTTCATAAGAAAGCTGTAGTTCCTTACATAAAATATAAGCTGAAAGGCTTTCAACAGCTGATGAATTCTTATATGCAGCGGATGATGGAAATAGACGGTTAGAAGGCACATAGACTGAAATTTTTAGAAGGGTAAGGCACATTATCGAATGTAGTGAAAATGGTATTGTATAGAAAGAACCTTGATTTTGTTTCTGACTCTACTGTGTTAACTAAGAAATAACTGTGTAGTGTACTGCTCAGACTCGTTCGCTGAAGTCTGAGCTGCGTTTTGGTGTATGCTTGTTTCGGCGCAGTTCTCCGTATGGGATTGTAACTTCTCCTCTGGTGTTAATAATCATAAGGTGTATTTATCAACATGTTAAAGGATTTTTCATAAGGGTTCGTACTATTAAAACGAGACTGACCTATGAAATGAACTTTATAATTTGGCACGCCTTCTCTCGAACATCGACCACGAGGATAATGACGACATACGCTTTCCATTCTAAACACTTCGACAAGCAGCGGCCGGCCGGAGTGGCCGAGCGGTTCTAGGCGCTACAGTCTGGAGCCGAGCGACCGCTACGACCGCAGGCTCGAATCCTGCCTCGGGCATGGATGTGTGTCATGTCCTTAGGTTAGTTAGTTATAATTAATTCTAAGTTCTATGCGACTGATGACCTCAGAAGTTAAGTCGCATAGTGTTCACAGCCATTTGAACCATTTTTATTTTTTTTTGACAAGCAGCGCTGCTAGTAAATCTTATACGTAAAAAAGACTTACATTCACGAAGAAATGCAAGTACACTACGTGAAATGAGTCTGTAACATTTTTGGTAATTTTTCATTTTGAAACTGATCGAATTGCTCATTAATAAGTCTCTGTAAAAGGTTTGGAGTGGCCTAGAGTGAGTTAAACTTCGATAAAGTCAGTAGAGGACATTGAAGTACAGATTTCATACGTGTACTTTATGTAATGTTAATGAAAACCCTGTAACAGCCCAAGTTAATCCCCATCGACACGCAAGTCGCCAAAGTGGCGTCAGTTCGAAAGACTTGCACCAGGCGAACGGTCTACCCGACGGGAGGCCCTAGCCACTCGGCATTTCCATTTCCAACAGGGTAACTGCAGTTAATAACACCATGCATTCAGTTAAATGTCCCTAATGTTGTTTAGAAAGATGCAAAATGTTTGTTTTTTTGATGACTTATACTTTAACACCTCATTTATGCATTCCTTTAAAAATGAATTTTTTAGATACAATTTTTTATGTAGAAAAGGGAAAACAAGTGTTTGTAAGGAGCAGTGAACGTAATAACGCCAACTTGAAACTCTCTCATTTATGACACCCGACGTCCCATACATTAGCAAACAATGAAAAAGGAGTACAATTGTAACCAATAGTGGAAGTTATACGTTCAACAGTTATGGAAACAATGCAAGATTTGAGCATATAACGAACTTCTAATTCAGCCACTTTAAGTTCAGCACAGCGATTTTCGAACAGTGTACACAGACATGATTTTTTTACAGATCCATTATCATATATTTCACGATACCATGTTTTATGTTGTGTGCACTGAATGCAATCCTTCTCTCCTTTTGTCGTAGAAGTAGCCGCCACAGTCACCGCTGTATAGACCCTTATTGCACGAATTGGAGGGCGCTTTGATTGAGGTTTCCTTGCCAGAATTTGCAAGACAAGATGCTGATGCTGCTAATGAATCAGTATTAAACAACTCTCTTTTGAGAACTGTTGCTTTGGATTACGGTCATGTTTCCTAGGTGGCGTCTTCCATTCATCCTTGTTCAACCAGTCTCGAAGAATTCTTCGTGGGTTGTTAAATGTGCTTGAAGCCACCGCAACAGTAATTCCAGATCTAACTGCTTGAATTGCCTTTCGTAGATCCTCGGTAGTCCACTTTATATGAAGATTTGGACACGGTTTACCGATAACATCGCCTAGGTGAGAAAAATACAGAAACAGAGTTATTAACTGCAGATGTCTTATTAATCTTTTTGCCAAATGCATTGAAAAATATTTAAATATTTTAAGATCTATTTATATGCTTCAATACACGAAAGAACTTATTTTAATCACATAGTAATCAAAACATTAAATGAGAATAACGTAAGAAATTCATACGTATCTCCTTCATCTCACGGAAAACACTTAGTGCCAATAGAAAGCAAACTTCCAGCACGCAACCTCACTCTGACAGCTGTCCGACTCTCACTGAGATTGTTGTCGTGGCAAAGACGCTACAAGCATGCAGTGGAAGTGCGCTGTTTGTTATTTGTTACTTACCGATGCTACCACCATGGGAATCTTTCCAAACTAGGTTTTAAACTACACACAGCCTTAAAACCTGCGCTGTGTTATTACCTTCAGTTACCCTATGTTCTTTAGTGCTGTACTCACGAATACCATAAACGTTTCAACTGCTGTTTTGCAGTAGGTCTCCGCTTATAAACAGCGTATTTAAATGGAGAGCGATAAAAATTCAGACAATTCTAGTAAGTAATTACAGAATACCGTCGACTTTCCTTTACTACTCTCCTTTACGTGATCGAAACGAACGACTTTTATAATGTAGAAGACGTGAATGAAATGCTTTTTTAATGTTTTTCTGCGTTACTCCGACATCAATCATTTCATTTTACAGATACTGGCTCCTTGGAGAATAAAGGAGTTTACAGACAAGTTCCAGGGAAGACAAGATTTGCTACAGTACGCTGCTGCAAATAACATTCCAGTATCAGCCACAAAGGAAGCACCGTGGAGCATGGACGCAAACCTAATGCACATCAGGTATGTTGCATATTGATTGTCCGATAAGCTTCAGAAAGCAATTATTCGCGCTATGAACACAATTAAGTTGCATAACTGACACATGCTGTTACCTCATCACATAGCGAGGGAAATTGCCTCTCAGGAGGCTAGATAATCAATTTCGTCGTATTAGACATACAATGCTTACGACATTTGATATAAGAGAGCGAAAAAATTCTACATAACTTCTTGTTATCACGAGGACAGGAACGGTAACACATGGGCGAAGTGAGCACTCTCAAGATGCGATGACAAACAACTGTTTCGCATTTGTATAAAGTTATTTTGAATACGCAGCTATATGAAACATCTTTTATTACAGTCAGCTTTGATCTCTCATGAAAACCACACATTGCATGTTGTACCACCATACAGCGAGACCTTCAGGGGTGGTGGCCTAGATTGCTGTACCCAACGGTACCTCTAATGCCCAGTAGCACGTCCTCTTGCATTATTGCATGCCTGTAGTCATCGTGACATACTATCCAGAAGTTCATCAAGGCACTGTTGGTCCAGATTGTCCCGCTCCTCAACGGCGATTCGGCGTAGATACGTCAGAGAGGTTGGTGGGTTACGTCGTCTATAAACAGCCCTTTTCAATCTATCCCAGGCATGTTTGATAGGGTTCATGTCTGGAGAACATGCTGTCCACTCTAGTCGAGCGATGTCGTTATCCTGAAGGAAGTCATTCAAATGATGTGCACGATGAGGGCGCGAATTGTCGTCCATGAAGACGAATGCCTCGCCAATATGCTGCCGATATGGTTACATTATCGGTCGGAGGATGGCATTCAGTATCGTACAGCCGTTACGGCGTCTTCCATGACCACCAGCGGCGTACGTCAGTCCCACATAATACTACCCCAAAACAGCAGGGAACCTCCACCTAAGGGGTTCAACGTGACCAGGTTGCCACCAAACACGTCTCCGGCGATTGTCTGGTTGAAGGCATATGCGACACTTATCGGTGAAGAGAACGTGATGCCAATCTTGCGCGGTCCATTCGGCATGTTATTGCACCCATCTGTACCGCGCTGCATGGTGTCGTGGGTGCAAAGATGGAGTTCGCCATGGACGTCAGGAGTAAAGTTGCGCATCATGAAGCCTGTTGCGCGCAGTTTGAGTCGTAACACGACGTCCTGTGGCTGCACGAAAAGCATTATTCAACATGGTGGCGTTTGCTGTCAGGGCTCCTCCCAGCAATAATCCGTAGGTAGCGATCATCCACTGCTGTAGTAGCCCTTGGTCGGCCTGAGCGAGGCATGCCATAGACAGTTCCTCTTTCTCCTCCATGTCCGAAAAACATCGCTTTGGTTCACTCCGAGACGCCAGAGCACTTCTCTAGTTAAGAGCCCTTCCTGTCACAAAGTAACAATGCGGACGCTATCGAACCGCGTTATTGACCGTCTAGGCACGGTTGACCTACAGACACCACGAGCCGTGTACCTCCTTTCTGGTGGCATGACTGGAACTGATCGGCTGTCAGATCCCCTCCATCTGATAGGCGCTTCTCATGCATGGTTGTTTACATCTTTGGGCGGGCTTAGTGGCATCTCTGATCAGTCAAAGCGACTGTGTCTGTGATACAATATTCACATGAAACGTCTATCTTCAGGAGTTCTGGGAACCGGGGTGATGCAAAACTGTTTTATTTGTGTACATAGATCATCTTCACGGTATTTAAAAAATATCACACATTAACTGCGTATCATGTAACTCTGACGCTCCACATACATCGTAGCTAATTTTTTCTGTGGTCCTGTGTTATAGACCCTTTACTGTCGATACTTCATGGAAATTAAGTCATAAGCATAGAACTACAGTGAATATGAACGCTGATTAATGATAAATGGTGACCGTTTATTAATAATGAAAGATGCGTTTCTCTTATGTTTGCCACCTGCTGTGTCCCTGTATAGCATAGAATGTACCAGAGGTTGATGCAATTGCGGGCTCCATAGTAAGTGAACAGTACTGCCCAACGCCACTATGGAGCAGACCATGCAGTTTAGCACAGACCATGGACGGACGTTTGGACCGAAGGAAGATTGAAATGCAGCATTTCGTATATATCAAAGTCAATAAAGATAACAGCTCAGATGGACAAGGATGGTGTATGGAATCGGCCACGACCTTATTCAACAAACCCTCTCACCATTTCTACCAAACTTCGTTTTCGACATCATTTAGTAAGCTGTATGTGACAATTCCGGAGTTACTGTCTTCCAAAACACTTATTTCAGTACTATATTAGTCCACTGTATCTTGTTAACTTTATGCAGTTCTTTCCCTATGTAATCATACTTACAACAAAATAAAATTTCCAGTACGAATGTAAGTCATAACACTTCGTAGACTGCTTTGATCACAGAGAGAGCTGATCAAAACTCAGTCACAGAAACACCGTGTTCTAAAAAATATAGCATCTATGAATGTAGAAAATAAATGTTCTTGGCCGAAGGATTAATTTTTTTGTAGGTCTTGCTTATATTTTCTTATAGTCATAAACCTTTAAGCACAGTTTTTCAGTAAAATGCTTCTGGGTGTTTGAGTGCGTCATTTGTGATTAAACTACCGGCGTTTTGACTACTAGTACAGGTAGTCTTCATGAGGGTGAGTGATGAGAACTGCCTGCAATAGTAAACGAAACGTTGCTAGGTTTATCACATATGGCGCGATCACACCAAAAATAATGTTATTGAAACAGACTACAGTCGTGAAAGTCTACAGTGTTATATTGAGGTAAACTTCAGTATTAGATAAAAACAACAAACAAAGTAAGATTATTTGTTTCTTTAGCACATAAGCTAAGAACTTTACAAGAAGATTCTACATTGCATTGTAATCATTTTACATTTTTATGAATTTTCGTACTTCTTAGTTCCAGAAAGCTTATGAATATTATGTGACTCATAACAGTTCCTGAACTTAAAATACTAGCATTACGGGAGTGTTTGTTTGTATTAAATTTCCTCTATTTATGTCGTCAGTATATTTTTTATTATTTTATGTTTCCATTCGACTTTAATTGTCTATAAAGTATTTAACATCCTGAAGATTTGCAATTCAGCTTCTTTTTCTTTATTTATTTGCTTCTTTACAATCGTTAGCAGTACTTTTTTCTACACTGACGAATTTGTATTGATTATTTTAATCTTCTTTCTTACACTGAAGAGTACATCAACAGAGGCTTAACTCATTCATTTATTCTTGAAGAGGACTCTAAAAGAATTTCACTTTTCTCTTGAGTTTATTTTTCTTTATTTCTGGAAATCGTTTTACACATTTCATGTGTCCTGTTCTACTTAATTGTAATGTTTGATTGTACATTACACAGTATTTCATATGAAAGGACGTTGTTGTCCTTAAATCCTACAACACTCATAAGCTGGGTATTGTATCACATGATTTCCTTCTTTGTAAAGAAAAATTGTAGGAATTGGTATTGAAATTCTGTTATGTGCAGTACACTACTCATTTACGTTTCTTTCACAATTACGTCTTTATGTGAACTATTTTTAGACACTGTAATCCGCTGCAAATTTCATCACACAAGTAAGTAATAATCTGAAAACTCTTTGAATGAAGCACATAACGTGCTAAATCAACTGTGAATAAACGATAAATATTGTCTTGCACGAGTGGAGTTTCGATAACAATTAGTTCAATATAACATGAGTAGTAGGTGGGTCACTTCGGAACAACCCCCTCGTCTAGGGTTAAATTTAACCATAATTTTATTTGTCTGTTATGGTTCGATGAAACCATACAAATAATTTCAATTATCCACTGGATATGGTTCTTGTCAACCATAAACTCTTTTTATTTTTAACGGTTAAAAACCAACCACCCTAGATCACTTGGGAACACCCCCCTCGTCTAGGCTTAAATTTTAACCATAACTTTATTTATCTTTTAAGGTCCCTTTGAACCTTAAAAAATCATTTCACTTATAACTTGGATATGGTTGTTGTCTTCCTTAAACTCATTTTATTTTTAATGGTTAAAAACCAACCACACACTCTCCAATCAGGTTTCGGAAAGTAACTCTTGTTTAAGGTTAAAATCAAACCATATTGAACGGGCCCCCTCGAGGGGGCCCGTTCCAATGTTGTGGTTGTGTTATGGTTCATTTGACTCGAACACGACACATCACCAGTACCATGTTTAGGTTCAAGTGAACCACAATTATCAGGCGTGGACACCGTTTTCAAGCCTAACGCGAACCATAGTTGCTGGAACCAGTCGCTGTTAAGGTCGTTTTTAAGATCGTCAAATTCGTTATGGTTATTAATGAAGCTAAACATGTCTTCGGGTCCTGACTTACGGAACCGATCTGTTTGATCAGCCTGATCACGACCACCATAACCCATCCATGTTAACAATGATGTGTTTAAAATAATTATGTTAGGGTGTCCCCTGCTATAGCAGGTGAACCATAACACGACACATCACCAGTACTACGTTTAGGTTCAAGTGAACCACAATTATCAGGCGTGGACACCGTTTTCAAGGCTAACGCGAACCATAGTTGTTGAAACCAATCACTGTTAAGGCCGTTCTTAAGATTGTTAAATTTATTATGGTTGTTTATGAAGCTAAACATGTCTTCGGGTCCTGAACCATACATTAAGCTATATAGGTGCTTCAAAACCGTAAGCTTAACGTTATGGTTTGGTCTCCTGTTAAGTAGAGCCATAACACCATCCTTGTTAATGTAGATAGCCTTCCCCGTAATGGTTAACTACTTTTGGCAGATTGTGGTTAACGGTCAACCTAGTCATTTGACTAGGTTGACTTTGGAATGGTTTGGTTATGAAGGGTCTGACAGAAGCATGAAACAAAAGTTTGTAGATATGCTTAAACGCAACAACATACCATATCAAGAGCTTAAACACAACGATGAAGATGTTAAGCTTTACCCAACCATAGAAGAGGGAATCAAGATCTGAGCTTAAAGGTACTCTAAAGCAACGATTTTTGCATTGAAAATTTTAATGGTTTAAAAACCATTAAAATTAAAACTTCTCCATCAAAAGTTTTCAGTAATTAGTCCATGCTTAAGATCATAAGCCAAGTTTCTTTTACCATACATAATTATGTATGCTAAAGTGTTGTCAGGAATTGGCGAATTGAAAGTCGCTGATAATTTCATTGCTGTTTTTTGTGCAGTGACAACATTCTTACGCCTGCTCATATTTATTACATAAACAGGGTACGAATTAATGAAATTGTATGCACTAATTTTATGGTCATCTTTCAATTCAGTTATTCTCTTAAAGTCTGCAAATGCATTGTATGCCTTCAAACAAGTGTCTGGAGGATCTATGTTCCACAGTTCTTCAGGAAATATCTCATTTCTGCCATTCTTGAGATAAATGTTTTGGAGATGCACGTGATCATACACTGATGAGTCTGCATCTTGGTTTCCTTTCCTGTTGGTCTGAAACACCACAAATACAAAATAAGGCATGTCAAACTCCATAGAACTGTAGTAATTCGTTATGTCTAGCTCAAAGTTTCTCTTACCACTAATTCCTGCTATTTCCTGCGTCTGAAGATCAAAAAATGAAATCGGGATCTTAGGATCCTTTAGCATCTTTTCTCTTAGCTCTAATTCATAGTTAGGCTCATACTTAACAATGGGTACTCTAATCTCCATATTTGTAATGGTAACTTTACCCAACTCAGGTCGAGAGCCTTCAATATCAGCACCACTATTATTTTTTGAAAACCATCTAAACAAGGCATCGCCAGCATTTGCGCTTCCCACAAATGTTACTGTTAAGCCACCTTCCCACATGATTTCTTTGTAATCCTTAAAAAATCCACCCAACATTTTTAACGGATACAACACCTCGTTTTCCCTTCTTCGTAACTTACCATTGTTAAAGAAATTACCCTCTAATCTAATGTCATCGTCGAGAGAAGAGGTAAGGTGGTATAAAACCGTTGAAGAAATGCTCGGATGCTCTAACCTGTAGATTATGTGACCTCTTTTCTTAACAATTACTGCACTCCATAACTGTGCCGGAAAGTTGGCTACTAGTTTAACATTCGATTTGCCTTCGTAAGAAGTATAGTCTGAGCCATTTGCATGAGTAACGTTATATGTCATATACAAGTATGCGCTGTTGTCAAACCAACCATCACCAACTTTGATGTCTATTTCCACATCTTTGTTCGGTAGGTTCAAATTATTTCTAGTCTTCTCATTTACTGGGAAAGACTGCCACTGATAGCTTTCTAATTCATTTTATTTACTGCAATATTTTAATTTTAAAGCGTTTCTAAAAGAACAGTCACTGTAGCTCCACCAAAATCTATAACACAGTCGTTCTCGTCCGTTACACTTACTTCCAAATTTTGAACTTTATCGTGTACAGGCAAAAATAATGGATAACTCGGTTCGTGTATTATAGGACTACCAAACTGTAAGTGACCACACCCCTCCAATTTGGGTTTAAAAGAAGTAATAATGTTTGTTTCTCGATGAAAGTGTTCAGAATCCTTTACAAACATACCATCATCTAAGTTAAAATGCACTTTATTTTTTTCCAAAGGGATTATTTTTGGTAGGTCATTTGCAACTACATTTTTCGCAGGGTCAAGAATTACATCTCTAAAACCTAGCACCCTCCCAATACTACTTTCCTTGTTAAAATACAGCTTAAAGTCTAAGCTTTCTATCTCAACTCTGTTTAGGATTTCGTTAGCCTTAATCTTTATATTGCTAGCATTGAAAGGTTCCTGGCTCTGAATACACCTCTCTAAACTCTCTAGACTGTACTGTCCTGGAGGAATATTTAAAGTGTGAACCACACCATCTTTCTCATAGTGTAATCTGTTATTATCCTTTGTGACATTTGGAGTTAAGAATGTTGAATCTTATTGGTACATTTAGCCTCTTTTTTAAGTTTGAGGATGTACCACTGATTTCAAAAATTCTATTCATTTATTATCTATTAAAGATATTAATAATAAGTAATAAATAAAGAAGTAAAATGCCTAAAGATACAACTGATTGGGATCCAAAAATCAGAATACGAGAAAAACGAACTGCGAATAGACACGGAAAGTTATTACCTAGTTCAATTCGTTGCGCTATCGTGGGGCCTAGTGGCTGTGGTAAAACAACATTAATGGTTGATAACTATCTGTTGTGCCCAGGCTGGCTTAACTGGAACAATATTAAGCACTTGTACATCTACTCGAAAAGCTTAGAACAGTTTAAGTACAAACATCTTATGGGAAAATGCGAAAGAATTGAAAAGGAACACAACGAGAAGGTAGCAACCTTTGTTAGTAACTGTGATGACGTTATACCATTAGATGAGTGTGAAGACCGCTCTGTTGTGGTGTTTGACGACTTTATACCAGAAAATCAAGATATTGGAAGAGAATACTTTACCAGAGGAAGACATAAGAATATTGACTGTTTCTCCTTAGCTCAAACGTATTCTAAAATACCTAAGCAGCTCGTGAGAGACAACCTTAACTTTTTGAACATATTTAGACAAGACGACATTAATTTGAGCACATCTACGACGAGTTTGTAGGTGGAGACTTTAAATGGAATGACTTTAAAGAGCTTTGCAGTAAGGTGTGGAACGAGAACTTTGGATTCATAACTGTGTACATGACTCGAAAGCTGTATGACGGTAGGTACCGTAATAAAATTAAAACTTTTATCAGATTTTAATGGTTTTTTAACCATTAAAATACCACATTTTTTCTGTTTACCCAACTATTGTGTGAGCTATCAAAACCTAGCCACTTAACAAATACTTTGTCACCCTTTTTTCTTAAACCTTTTTCTACAAGATACACATCTGGATACTTTGTCTTTTGTAAGTCCTGTTCGTAGAAGCTTCCTTTGATTTCTTCTTCACTCGTGTCTTTCAACTTGTATGTAGGCGGATTTGTATTACTGATCTGACTCACTTCAAATATTTCTGTCGACCAATTAGCAGTATAACCTTTTTCGAACAAACCTTTCAATTTACTGATCCTAACTTTGTCACCTATCTTCAACTTGGGCGGATCTGCTTTGAGTTGCATCGTAGGTACCACCTTTTTTGCATTCTTTTCGTTTACGTCTACTGGTTTCATCCCTATTGTTGTGTGTTTCCTGTTGTTGTAATCATAAACCAGTTTTGGAAGTAGCTCAACCCATTTTTGATTGCCCTGGAGTGCAAATTGTTTCCACATTCTTTCTTTTAACGTCCTGTTAAACCTTTCAACTACTGAAGCCTTAACTTCTGTAAACGTAGAATAATGATTTACACCTTCAAGCTTCATCAGCTCCTTGAAGTGTTTGTTGTAGAATTCTTTGCCATTATCTATTTGTAAGTGTTTCGGCGTCCTTTCTTGTAGTATACATTTAAAAGCGCTGGTAATACTTTCACCTATTTATCTTTAACAGGAGTAGCCCAAGTATACTTTGAAAAGACGTCTATTATAGTCAGTAAATACTTCATACCCTTGTTGAATTTAGATATACCTTTAAGGTGACCAGAATCCATCTCAACCAAGTCAGCTTGCCACAAATCATCTATACCGTAGGATGTAACAGGTTTTCTTGGAAAATTCTTTCTCAGTGGCTTGTGAAGCTCATGTATAATTTCTTCACGAATAATTTTACTTGTCGGAGACATTACTTTATTTTTATAAACTTACTTTTCTTGGTATTACACACCCCACAATAGCCCTCAATCCTATGACGACCGTTTTTCGTCACAACTCTCTTGGGATGAAGTGTAGTACTAACTTTTTTGCAGCTTAGACACCAAATGTGTTTGTCATCCATCATTTATTTGTTCGGAAATTAAAAAATCAAGATTCTAAGCCCTCATCGATAGCGTCAGTAATTGATGCAAGTTCACCAAATAGTAAGAGTTTTACGTCCACAGGGACTGTCTTCGCCGACTCTTTTAGTCTTACGGTTAAGAAATTTCCTTTATGAATTAATATTGGGTTATGCTTATTCTCAATTACGTGTACTTTGTCATACATACTTACTGCAACATCAAAATCATTAAATGTTAAATCTTTGTTTATATCTTTTCCAATGACAATAACTTTTTTCAGTACAAAATCATACTCGAAGGTGTACATTTGTTGTTCTAATCCAGTCATAAAAGTGAATTGAACTGCTTGTTTATCACATATTTTGTTCAGGCCTTGTTCAGTTTTGTTAATGTATTGGGATAAATCACCTTTTGTATAATAATCTGAAAAAACTTTTTCTAGGTCCTTTTTACTGTAATAATAGTCGAGGTTGGTTTTACTTACATAATTATTAAGGGTTGTTAGTATAGTTGTGTATTTGGCATTAGCAACATCATTAACAGCATCGAGCTGGCTTTTAGTGACTGCGTCATATCCACCTATGGCATCTGCTACGTTTACAATGCGCCTTCCTTTCAATGATACCCAGTTCTTTGAAAATGAGAAATACTTCTTAATATTAAGTTTACTGATACTAGATTTTAGTCCGTTTATAACTTCTCTGACATCGTCTAGTTGTTCAATACCCTTCTTTACCTTATTTCCAAAAATATCCACTTATTGTATCAAGAATTTTATTAAAATTCCATCCATCTGTAAATAGCTTCAAGACCATCACACATAAGTGGCCACATATAAACTGATCGAAATTTTGAATTCTTTCTGCTTTGTAAAACAAATTATCTGACCCCAAGTAGTGTACTAAGCTAAGTGGAATACTACCACCAAACGAATCAAAAACGAATTTTTCATCACCCTTCTTGAAGTAGCATATCCAGTGAGTACCTACGTGATCAGATGTATCCAAGTTAACTACCACTGATTCAACTTCTTTAGGTTCTGGTGGCAGATCGTCTGCCATGAATACACCTCTAAAGGTCTTGATTTTTAAAAAAATTGCTAACCTCTCTATATCATAGTTGCTCAACGGGTGATCATATTTTTGCACAACTTTTTCGACTTTTTTTAAAGATACCATATCCCGCTTTCTTTTCCATTTCAAGATTATACCTCTTTTGCTCCGCTAACTCTGCGTCTTCCTTTTGCTTCTTGTGCACAGCACTTGTTATTGCCGCAGCACCACCAGCTAAGGACCCGATTGCTCCCAACGCTGCAAGTATCAGTGGTAGAAATCCACCTTCGTGCTTATTCAATCCAGAACCTGCTTTCAATCTCTTAGAGTTTAGGTACTCGAGTATCTTCTTCACAACAGGTATAGAAAATGTTATTAGTAAGCTACCACCTTTTTTAAGTTTATTAGCTTTCTGTTTCATTTGAGTCTCTGTAAGATAAGCATCTAGAAAGCCATGATTTTTCAGGTCGTCATTGTACAGTTTTATTTTAATAGATATCGCTCTCGGATTCCCACTGGAGGGAATGTTGTAGTCAATACTAAATCCTTTCATTTATTATCTCAAATAAATTAAATATTTTAGTGCAACGCTCATATTAAATTTTAATGGGTTGTGATCCGTTAAAATTACACTTCTTCATTCACATTTCACAGTGCCCATCCATTATCATCTAACCCTAGCCCTAGCTTCCTTTTCCCAAACATTATTCCAGCTACAGCTGTTGAAGCTAATCTTTCTCCTAGTGAAGCATCTTTGCTAAACATCCTTTCCTTTGCAGCTTTCTGCAGTTCTTTATCAGCTTGATGTCTTTGTTCCAAATCTTTATGATCCCTGTATGCGATATCATGTCTTTTGCAAGCTTCATCTAGAGAATTTATTCCAGCATCTCCTCTTTCTAATCGTTCTTCTAGTTTGGCACCAGGGCCGCAGTAATTGTATCCAGGTAAATGCATTTCAACAGGAAGATTATTAATTAACGTGTTCACTAAGCCCTTTCCATAACTTTCTGCCTTCCAGAATGTATGAGGGAGATTGTTTAGAAATCTAATTAGGTAAGGTATCCGCTTTGGATTATTTATTATGAAGTCATTAAATTTACTCGTAAGCATTTTGGTTATTCCGACCTTCACATTGTGGCAGTTATTGTTTCCTGCATTCTCTTCACCGTGGATCACCATTAGCCTATCAATTAAGTCTCGGACGTCATTCAACCAGACGTACTCCACCGGTTTGTCTGTATACCTCTTTACAAAACCCATACCACCATATGAGTTTGGCGTGTTGCCACGTTCTTTCTTGAGTGACTGCCATATTGGTTTAATTATGTTGTTGTACTTTTCGCTACTACTTGACTTGGGTTTGTTTGCATTTGGATCATTGTTCTGATATATCGCATTGGTAACCTTCAGCATAGTTGTATAGGTATCAAGGTCGTCAGATGTGTACTCTTCAGGTGATACGGTTTTCTGAGTCAGGAGCTTCATAAACCCATTGGTGGCTTTAAAGGAGTTACCCTTCACCATAATATTATCGTTGTTGAATGTTACTTCGGAGTCACCCATGTAATGCCTCCCATTGTCAAAACGGAGACCAAAAATTGTGTCATTCAGAGCGCCTAAGTATTTTGAAACTTTTGGGCCCAGGTAAGTTGTTGAGTAGTCTGAAACAGCCTTCATCTTCTGCCGTTCCTCGTCTTCAGTTTGTTCCAATATAGGCTCCAACCTCTTACATGTCTTTGGTGTGATGGGGTCATCAACAAATAAGCTTCTCTCAAACGATGTCACCTCAGGAGTAGTGGTATAGGAAACATATCGTCATAGTTTCCATCGTAAGGTAGTAGCTGCTTTTCAATCTCACGATTTTTTTCTATAGCGTCAATCACGTCTTTCCCTATCGCATCTAATTTGTCAATTACTGGTTGGTCCTCCTTTTTGTATTTTTCGTATTCGGTTATAGGCTTAATTTTCCACTCTTTAAATTGGTCTTTGATTTGTTCGAATTTCTTTCTGTTCTTTTTTGCTTGCTTAACAAGCTTTCATCATATTTTGCAAACATTTATTTAAGGAGAAAATATAAAATTATTCGTTGGACGTTGGGACGTTGACGTTGACGTTGGTACGTTGACGTCGACGTTGACGTTGGTACGTTGACGTTGACGTTGGTACGTTTGTAAGTTGACGTTGGTACGTTGGTACGTTGGACGTTGGGACGTTGGATGTTGGGACGTTGGATGTTGGGACGTTGACGTTGGTACGTTGACGTTGGTACGTTGACGTTGGTACGTTGACGTTGGTACGTTGACGTTTTACGATGTAGATAGTTAGTATAGATTTTAATCTCTTTAAAGAGATTAAAAACCATTAAAATCAATTAAAAGAACTCAATATCGTGTACCTTCTTGTCGTTGTTTGTTTCTTTGACACCATTGTATAACATCTTTAATCCAACCAAAGTATTGCAATCACCCCAGCTTAATAATTTGCTGAACCTATCAGGCAATATAACCTTCTCTTCATTGTCGAGTTCTACAAAAATCTTTTGTCCATATTTTGTACTTATATTCTCAGCATTTGTAATGTCATAATATCGTCCCTTTTCTAACTCGTTCAGCTTCGTAAACGTTTTGTTGGCGCTGTTAAGTTTCAATAGCAGTTGATTTCGTTCCATTTTATTATATGAAAAAACGTCACAGTATCTTTTAAGCTCTTCACTAGTGCCGTAAATGAAGATGACTTCTTGGGGCAGTTTATGCCAAATAACGAAAGATCGAATTTACCTGCTCTTATTAGTACGTTTGAGAATTCATTGTATTCATAAAATATGCCGTCCTTGAAGAAGTACAGCAAACCATTTGTGTATCTGAAAACAGAATCAAAGGCTGAAGGCACCCCTGGGAAGCTTTTACTGATAACACCATAAGCCTTTGCTTTAAAGCTACATTCATCTATTTCAGCAAAATATATATGGTCATAAAAAATGAAGGTTCTGCCACAGTAAGTGTTGACAACTCCGTGTACAAAAGAAAAAGCACCCTGGGCATGTGACCAGGGTGGTTCTGCAATGGTTTGGCTATGAAGGGGAATACTTCAGCCAACGGCAACTTTTTATTAGGATGCTTAAGCGTGGCAAATTTAAATTAAATAAAGGGTGAGGAGTAGATTCTTCCGTATTTTCATTGACGCTGGTTCGAGCAGCCGTGTCCCGCCTCGCCTCTTGCGATAGCTTCATTGCCAAGGCCTCTGCGGTAGCGATAGCGGGCTGGGAGGCCAGCGGTGAAGGTCGGTCCGCCGATGTCACGAGTGCCTGCATTAGTCACAACAGAGCTGCTCTAACGTAATATTTTAACTTAAATGTATATTATTCACTTAAACGTAAATGTTCCGCTAATAAATTGTTGTTTTTGGGTGTTGTTGTGTATGTTACACTACGTAATGTAAGTAAAAATATACGGTAAGTCGAATGAAGCGTAATGCTGAGAGAGAGAGAGAGAGAGAGAGAGAGAGAGAGAGAGATTAATACTTACTCGAATGCATTTGCTTCGCCAGCGCGGTAGCTCAGCGCGTTCGGTCAGGAAGACTGGCCACCTTTCTGAAGAAAAAACTGAGTAAAGTTTTCATCGTGGAATTTTGAGTGACGTCATGAGACGTCCGCACAGAACCGCTCTCCCTCATACGTCAGACATGGGACGAGACGCGGAAATAGAGGAGAAAAACCCTGCGGGGCAGAAGAAGAACGATAAGAACAGTTTAAGGAGAAGTCCCCGCAGGGTTCCTCGGCGCCGAGGTTTTGCCATTTTTTAATGAATTTTTTTTTTATTAACCAGCGGTTCTTCCTTTTGAGGTGTTAGGGTACAGAGACCACCAAAAGGCTATTGCAACACATGTTAAGTCAAAGTATAAGCAAGACCTTAAGGCTTTAACAGAGGTCCCTCATGAAACGGGGGGGGGGGCTTGCAGCCAAGAACATTTTTAAGGTTGGAGGGGTCAAGTCTGAGAGCCGCTTCAGCCAATACAATGGTAATAGGGCTGCTGCAGACGAGTGGTTCTAGCATGTTTAAGCTCTTTATATGGTATCTTGCCACGCTTAAGCATATCCATAAACTTACGCTTTTGAGTTCTATCATCTCCTTCATAACCAAACCATTTAATGATCGGCGTACCCACATGGGTACGCCGACCATTAACCACAATCTGCCAAAAGTAATTAACCATAAGGTGTCTGACTGTAGCAGGTAGATACTAAGAAGTTTTTTTCACTTAAAGAAATAAATCAGTCAATAAATAACCATGAGTAATTACCTAATACCTCCTTGTAGCATGACGGCCTTAATGAAAGGCTGTGACAGATCAGCAGAACTTCCTTTTGATATAAATAAGGTACCTGAAAACGTAAGAGATATCGTTTTTAATTATCTAATCAGGCTTCACTACTTACAACTGACTATTATGGAGCACGTAGAAGACGAGAGAGAACTCGCTGAAATAGGTGAAGATATGTCACAACTAGAAAAACAATTTGAAAAGTTGATGGTTGAAATAATACCACAATGTGGTTCCCCATCACCACATCGTAGGTCACCTTCACCAAGACCAAGACCACCTTCACCAAGACCACCTTCACCACAACGTATGGTGTACACAGAAGCTAACCTTGTCGTACGAAAAAAGATTGAACTAATGGATATAGCAAAGGCTATGGGTCTCAACCCAAAGCAAGCCATGACAAAAGCCATATTGGTTAATTTAATTTTAGGTCGTACACAGTTTAAAGTCCAGCCTAGGTCTACGAAACCTTAAAAACTATTTGTAGCAGGTAGTAAGAAGCAGTCTCTATTGGTATGTTTTGTAATGCTTTGTTTGGAACCATTATTTTGATGTTGAGACCAGGGTGGTGCAATAGAGTTCAACACAACAACAGGTGATCTGGCCGACTCCGCTTGAACCACATTTTGGAACGGAAAAATGAGGCAAAGGGGTACCCCACGGTCAAACGGTCCGTTCTGCAACTTTGAAGTTAATGGTTCAATGGCAAGTAATGGTTGGAAAACACTGTGCCCACGTGGGCACGGTGGTTCTGCAATGGTTGTATATGAATATCAGAAACTTCAAAAAGGCTGTAATGGGCCTAAACACCAAGACGGCAGATACCAAACGGGACTATTATGTTAGCCTTGAAGAGTTCATTTTCAGTTATGGTACGTATACCCATAACTTTTTAAACCAAAGGTCACAAGCCCTAACCGAACTTAATCAACTTGAACTGACTTATGCAATGGACCAACTAACCATAAAGGATAAACACACCAAGCTGAACAGGATAGGCTAAAAGAGGAGCTTGCCAAAACCAAGCAACAAGCTTTAGAGGAAGCTAAACAAAAGGAGCGTCTAGAACGTCGTGTTAGGTTGATTGGTAAGCTTACGGATTCAACCACACCACGAACAAAGGATCAATTCATCTACATAGTGAACAAACGATCGTATCTGTCCGAGAACAAGTATAAGGTTGGTGGTAGCCTTAACTACAAGACCCTAAAGTCAAGGATGAACGAGACCCCAAATACTTTTTTTCACTTAAAGAGATGATTGTACCCATAAAAGTAAGCATAACATTAGTAAGATGAAAGAAAATAAATATAACTATGCAGGTAAGCACTGCAACAAGTGTGGAGTGAACATCACTTACAAGAACTGGTCCAGGCACTTGAAATCAAAGAGTCATGTTAAGAATGACCCTAACAATGAAGAGAAGGAGGAGCACAACAAGGAGAAAATAACACGCCAAGACCTTAGAACCATGGCTAAAGATTACAATCTTAGTGGGTTTTCGAAAATGAAGAAATCCGAACTTAAAGAAACTTTGGATAAGACTGTGGACATGTTGTACAAGAAGCAGGATTTGGAAAAGCTAAGGGTACCACAGCTTATAAACATCGGCAGAAGTAAAAACATTAAGGTAACTGTTAGAATGAGGAAGGCTGAAATAATCGAATCCATTTTGAAGACGCAAGACATTGTCTTTCGTAATAAGGTAGCTCAAGAGTTAGGCTTCCACGAGGACTTGATAGAACCACCTAAGGTAGAACGCAAACCACCATACACCATCACAGAGACCAACTCACGATTCATTAAGAAATTTAACGCGACTGAAGTAGACTACACCATTAAAGTTGATAAGTTAATGCAAGTTGAGAACGCCATCAACGCAATGATTAAACTGGCCAAAGAGAAGGGTAACTACAAAAAAGGAGACAAACTGACTATAGTAGCAAGTAATCCGAATTTTAACCATGATATTTCGACTGTGGTTCAATCAGACGTCAGTGCTAGAACATTCATGAGCCATATAGGCAGAATTCTATCTTCTAACGACAACTTAAATATCACACAGACCAGGTTCAATATTAAGATTCTGAATGTACCTAGAGGTCAAGGTAGGTCCAAAATTATAAACCTGTCTGAAGATGTGAGAACCAAAAGATGCATCACCCAAATAAAGAACAAAGATAACTTGTGCTGCCCGCGAGCCATCGTAACAGCCCTGACCTACCACACAAATGAAGTTCTCGGTAGGCAACTGAGTCCTATGGATATTAAGCAGGTCAGAATGAGTAGACCTATTCAAACTGAGCTAACCCTAGAGCTGTGCAAGAGACTAGGTAACTACAACGAAGAAGGCTTCACACTAGAGGACATAAAGAACGTAGAAGGATTGTTGGGTATTCAGATAAAGGTTGTGTGTGCTGAAAATTTTAATTCGGTTATATACTCGGGCCAGGAGAAGGATACTAAACTTTATTTATACAAAAACGGGAACCATTTTGATGTCATAAACAGTATGAAAGCTTTCTTGGGTAGTGTATATTACTGCAATAGGTGCGTTGCACCTTACAACAACAATGATAAGCACAAGTGTAAGAACAACATAAAGGTATGTATCATGTGTAAGAAACCAGCACACCCCACTGAAGATAAGGCTAAAGTTTACTGTGAAGATTGTAATTGGTATTGTTATAACCAGGAATGCTTGAATCATCACTCTGAAGTTTGTAAAGCAGTTTACAAGTGCAGAGGGTGTAATATGATTCTTCAGAGATCTAAGGAACACAAATGTGGATACTCCTTCTGCTTTAACTGCATGGAGCCTTGTAAGACTGGTGAATATCAATTCTACCTACAGAACAAACAACAGAAAGGTGGGAAGTGTGATACAAGGTGTATTTGTAAGGCTACCGATAAGGAGAGTTTTTTGGAACACTTTGTAGCTAAAAACAAGGATAAACTTGTCAAAAATGCAAAGCTCATTAGGCTTCAGAAGAAACTGGCGAACGGAGACATTTCAGAAGAAGAGTATAAAGTACTCTAAACTAACACACTGACGGAAATTGTAACGCTATTCAATGGTTGCGACTATACAGAGAAGTATATTTGGTTCGATTATGAAGCTATGCAAGATACTGGAGTGCACACCCCTAACCTCGTAGTTGCACATTACATCGACGGGACCAAATTAAGCTTTAACACAAATGAAGAGTTCTGTAGGTGGCTGATTTCTAAGAACCATCAAGATTACACCGCCATCGCACACAACGCTAAAGGGTATGACTCACAATTTATCTTGAAATACTGTATAGAGAACACTTTGAAACCATATACTATATACAACGGAACCAAGTTAATGATGCTTGAGGTAAACAGTTTGATTAAGATTATCCATAGCCATAATTTTGTAGCTTCACCCCTGAGTGACTTCCCTAAAACATTCGGGCTGAAAGAACTTAAGAAGGGCTACTTCCCACATTTCTTCAACACAAGAGACAATCAGACTTATGTAGGACCTATTCCTGAGACCAAATACTATGGCGTAGACACGATGAAGACAAAAGCTAGGAAAGAATTCCTCGATTGGTACACCAGCAAAATTAAGGAAAATTACGTGTTTGACTTTCAAAAGGAATTCATGGACTATTGTAACTCTGACGTAGATATTCTGCGTAGAGGTTGCCTAGAGCTGAGGAAACAATTTTTAGAGATTGCTAACATCGATCCTTTTCAGTACATCACGATTGCCAGTGTTTGTATGGGTATTTATAGATCAAAGTATCTCCAGGAAAATACTATGGCTGTGATAAAAAGTGATAAGAAAGAAATGTATAGTGAAGCTTCAATCGGGTGGCTAAACACATTTGAGAACGTACAGCACGCTTTGAATGGTGGTGAAGTCATGATTTGCGGAGCAAAGGTAGACGGCTTCAACAAAGAGACCAATACTGTGTATCAATACCATGGTTGCTTTTGGCACGGTTGTCCTGATTGTTATAATGAAGATACTATCAACAATGTCAACAATGAGACTATGGGAGACTTGAGGGAGAAGACCAAACGAAGAAGTGATCAAATTTTAAGTGGAGGGTATAACTTGATCGAAATGTGGGAATGTAAATGGGTTAAAAGCAAAGAATACAAATCGGCGTTGAGTAAGTGTACACCCGTAGTAGAGCCACTGAACCCTAGAGATGCTTTCTTTGGAGGGAGGACCAATGCGAGCAAGCTTAAAGTACAGAATAAAAAACTGAGCTACATAGATGTATGCAGCCTCTATCCCACAGTACAGTATTTCGATTACTACCCTGACGGTCACCCTGTAAAAATATACAAACCTAAGAGTTACAACGGTGACTGGTACGGTTTGATTAAGTGCAAGGTGTTAGCACCGCGTAAGCTTTACCATCCAGTACTGCCTGTTAAGAAGGAGAAGCTGATATTTGCGTTGTGCGGAAAGTGTATTGAGGAGAAATGTGATGCTTGTCAGCACTCTGATGGTGAAAGAGCAATAATAGGAACGTGGACCACAGACGAAGTTAACAAAGCTATACAGAAGGGCTACAAGGTGGTAGAAGTATACGAGGTTTGGCACTTTGAAGAAAGAAGTAATGATCTATTCAAAGGATACGTTAAGGACTTTATGAAAATTAAGCTAGAAACGAGTCCTTGGAAAGAAGACTTTGAAACTATTGAAGAGTACACCACAGCGGTTAAGGAACATCTTGATATCGATCTGAATTCCGAAGAAGTGGTTCCAAACCCTGGTAAACGCGCTGTTTCTAAGATTTGCTTAAACTCATTGTGGGGTAAATTCGGCCAAAGACAGAACTTGACCCAAAGTGAATACGTAGTGGATGTTAAAAGGTGGTACCAAATAATGTTGGATGACAGAGTTGATCTAAGCAATATGATATTTATTAATGTCAATATAGTTCAAGTCACCTATAAGTATAAAGACCATTTCGTTGAAGACTCCTACTCAACCAATGTGTTTATAGCAGCATTCACTACTTCTAATGCGCGCCTACGGCTTTATGATATGCTAGACAGGCTAGGGTCAAATGTGGTCTACTACGATACTGATAGTATTGTTTATATTGATGATGGTACCAACACTGTTGAAACTGGTTGTATGTTGGGGGAGTGGACTGATGAACTGGGTAAGGATGATCATATCACAGACTGGATTTCTACAGGACCTAAGAGCTACGGGTACGTGACATACAAAGGAAAGGAAACTATGAAGGTGAAAGGCTTCACGTTAAATTATGAAAACTCTAAAGCACTCAACATAAATACCATGAAAAATATTGTGGATAAGGAGATAGATAAGGTTAAATTAAACTACAAAATGATTACGAGAGATACAAAAACCAAAAGCTTGATTAATAAGGATGTTAGTAAGGAATTCAAATTTGACTGTGATAAGATAATGATTAAGCCTGAGGCTGGCAGTATTACTGAAACATATCCTTGGGGATACTAGAGTTAGAAAATAAGGTAGACTTACAGCATAAGTAAAGGTAGACTTACAGCATAAGTTAGGGTTGAATAGAACCACACCGCAATAGACAAGTAAAATAATTTTTAAGGTTAAATAGAACCATAAGACAAGAGATAAGTGAAATGATTTTTTAAGGTTCAAAGGGACCTTAAAAGATAAATAAAGTTATGGTTAAAATTAAAGGCTAGACGAGGGGGGTGTTCCCAAGTGATCTAGGGTGGTTGGTTTTTAACCATTAAAAATAAAAAGAGTTTATGGTTGACAAGAACCATATCCAGTGGATAATTGAAATTATTTGTATGGTTGCATCGAACCATAACAGATAAATAAAATTATGGTTAAATTTAACCCTAGACGAGGGGGTTGTTCCGAAGTGACCCACCTACTACTAACATATTTTATCAGCTTGCTACAATGAAAACGTTTCACTGTTTTTTTAAATTTAAGAGTATCTGTAAAATTTGTCCAGAATGTTATTGTTTCTATATCTACACGCATTTTGCGTAATTTTGTTTGGTGAAATTGTTTCATTCGGAGCATTTTGAAATGTTGTACTATTTTTCCGATATGATCTGTTCTTTTATAAGGAAATATTAGTTACGTTAGTGTTTTCATGTCTAAGCCACGTTACATTATTTTATCGATCTGTTGGTTGTTTGTAATTCTTCAGCTAATATGCTACTTATGTCACTTGCACATAATTTTAATATTATATATTAAGAGGGATACCCAAAAAAACCGGAATTATTTTTTAAAAGCTACATATTTTCAAATTGTTTGCAATACAATCTTATCCCCTTCAAAATACTCTCCATTGGAACCAATACATTTGTCCCACCGCTTCTTCCATTGTTCGAAACATTTTTTGTAGTTATCATTAGAAAGGGCTGACAGCTCCTCCCTCGTTTTTTTCTTGACCTCTTCAATGTTGTCAAATCGGTGTCCTTTCATGCCCTTTCCATGTGCAGAAATAAGAAAAAGTCGCACGGAGTCAGGTCAGGCGAGTAAGGTGCTTGGGGCATCGGAACCATGCCATTTTTATCGAGAAACTGTCTAACAGAGATGGCCGTGTGTGCAGGTGCACTGTCGTGGTGCCAGCAGCCCTTTTCATTCCCAAATGTTCCGCTAAGATTCGCTGAACCGAGCTCCGAGGTAACCCACTAATCTCTCACAGTTGATCAAATGTCTGTCAACTGTCTGTGATCACAAGATCTCGATTTTTTTCAATATTTTCGTCGATTCGGGCAGTTGATGGCCGTCCAGAACGAGGTTTGTCATCAGTCGATATTTCGCCATTTTTAAATCCAGCAAATCACTCGTACACTTGCGTTTTTCCCATAACATCATCATGGTAAGCTATTTGAGACATTGAAATAGTTTCAGCAGCATTTTACCGACTAGAAGACAAAATTTCACAGCTGCACGTTGTTCACTTAATCTTGCCGTCATAAAAAACGCAACAAGAACAAAACAGAACTAGCAAAAACAATCACTGCAGATGAACAGAACAAGCCAGGTCGACAACGCAGGTGGCACTGAACTGGCAACGAGCTGCGTTATACAAGCCTAGCGGCAGAAATGCGTTCATGCGTACTTCACAAGCTTCGTTCGCAGCAATGTAATTTCTTTTTTTTTTTTTTGTATTGGGCTACCCCTCGTATTTTATCGATCTTTTGGCTGTTTGTAATTCTTCTGCTAAAGTGCTATTTATATCACTTCCACATAATTTTAATATTTTATCAGTTGTAGTGATTATATGCTTTTATGCCTGGAAACTTTTAGATGCATTTGAAAAATCTCTTTTTTTTACGTTTTTTGTTTTTCGTGTGACGCTCCCTTAGGTTTCCTCCAAATCCTTATTTTTCTTTCATGTTTTTCTAATGTCGTCGGAAAAAAATTGTCTGCCACTGATTCAACTGGGCCGGCCACTGTGGCGGAACGGTTCTAGGCGCTTCAGTCCGCAGGTTCGAATCCTGCCTCGGGCATGGATGTGTGTGGTGTCCATAGGTTTGTCAGGTTCTACATCTACATACATGCTCCGCAATCCATCATACGGTGCATGGCGGAGGGTACCTCGTACCACAACTAGCATCTTCTCTCCCTGTTCCACTTCCAAACAGAACCAGGGAGAAATGACTGCCTATATGACTCTGTACGAGCCCTAATCTCTCTTATCTTATCTTTGTGGTCTTTCCGCGAAATACAAGTTGGCGGCAGTAAAATTGTACTGCAGTCAGCCTCAAATGCTGGTTCTCTGAATTTCCTCAGTAGCGATTCACGAAAAGAACGCCTCCTTTCCTCTAGAGACTCCTACCCGAGTTCCTGGAGCATTTCCATAATACTCGCGTGATGATCAAACCTACCAGTAAGAAATCTAGCAGCCCGCCTCTGAATTGCTTCTATGTCCTCCCACAATCCGACCTGATAGGGATCCCAAACGCTCGAGCAGTACTCAAGAATAGGTCGTATTAGTGTTTTATAAGCGATCTCCTTTACAGATGAACCACATCTTCCCAAAATTCTATCAATGAACCGAAGACGACTATCCGCTTTCCCCACAACTGCCATTACATGCTTGTCCCACTTCATATTGCTCTGCAATGTTACGCCCAAATATTTAATCGACGTGACTGTGTCAAGCGCTACACTACTAAAGGAGTATTCAAACATTACAGGATTCTTTTTCCTATTCATCTGCATTAATTTACATTTACCTATATTTAGAGTTAGCTGCTATTCTTTACACCAATTACAAATCCTGTCCAAGTCATCTTGTAACCTCCTACAGTCACAGTAGTTCTAAGCCTAGGGGACAGATGACCACAGATTATAAGTCCCATAGTGCTTCGAGCCATTTGAACCTTTTTTTTTATTGTACTGGAAAGAACATGTCTTAAAAATGGCGTCTGTAGCGGAGGTAAGTTCCAACCAGAGAGCTGTCACGAAGTTTCTTTAGCCGGAAAACCAAAGCATCGCAGATATTCGTAGGCGCTGCAGAATGTCTACGGAGACCTGGCAGTGAACAAAAGCACGGCGAGTCGTTGGGCTAGGCGTGTTATCATCGCAAAAAGGTCGCAAAAACCTGTCCGACCTCCCGCGTGCTGGTAGGCCGCACGCAGCTGTGACTCTTACACTGTTGGAATTTGCGGACACTCATTCGAGGTTATCGACGGATCGCAATCAAACACCTCGCTCCACAACTGAGCAAAACGTTGGCTGTGACGTGGACCAGTAGAGTGGTACCGTCCGGGCATACAGGCCATCCCACTAAGGTGGGATAAGGCCGTCGAATTGAACGGAGATTATACTGAAAAATAGGGTTTTTTATTCAAAAGAGTGGTTAATAATATGGTTTGTTGGAATCCTGAATAAAACCAACCTGCTTCCGGAACAAACTGTGTTGCATTGCTTACTCAACGCCCCTCGTGTATGTGTAAGGAATGGAGCATTTGAAGGTCACGTGGTGCAGCAGAAAGAGGTTACAGTTTGTGACCGTCATCTGTGTGGGCCGGCCGAATTGACCGAGCCGTTCTAGGCGCTACAGTCTGGAACCGCGCCACCGCGACGGTCGCAGGTTCGAATCCTGCCTCGGGCATGGATGTGTGTGATATCCTTAGGTTTAAGTAGTTCTAAGTTCTAGGGGACTGATGACCTCAGAAGTTAAGTCCCATCGTGCTCAGAGCCATTTTTAGCCATCTGTGTGGTGACTGCTCGGAACTTCGAGGCTCCTGGCGTGGGGAGTGACGCCTTCTGGTGATGTCGCTATGTGCCGTATGACCGTGTACACAGCTATTCGTTTATGTGAATTTGTTGGTTCATTCAAAGAACCACTGATACAATTCGTTGTTGACTGACACGGTTAAATAACATTCATTTGACATGACAACTGGAGGTAGAATCCTATAACGCCCGTCGTGCAATGAAGACATGTTTCCAAACTGTTGCTACTGTCTTTTGTAAATCTACTGTCGAGTGTATAATCGTTCGAGAAAACCATTATTTACCTTAAAACGCGCCTCTGTAGGATCCGTAAGCAAAATAAAAAGTGTTGAACGGCAATGGACTAGTGGCACTTCGAAAAGCGCAACTGTCTTCAGCGAACGGCTTGCTAATGTAGATCTTCCTGGCAGATTAAAACTCTGTACCAGACCTGCACTCGAATGCAAATTTTGTATTTTCCCATCGACGATTTGCCAATGGATCCATCCAAGTGTAGGTCACAGGACGGCTCAAAATTTCCGTCTGCCCATATTTCTCCACTAAAGCTGAAATTATAGTCAGTCTGTGATGCGTTCTCGAATTTCTCCGTTGGTGAAATGTTTATTGCATTTGTAAAAGCATCCTGGTTCGAATCCCGTCTATTTGATTTTAGATCTAAGAGCCAGGTCTTTTACCACGCCGCTCGAATGACAACAGTAAACATCTCAGCGTAACATGATATTAGTATTTTGATAAAAAAAATGTAAAATATGATCTGTCTGACGTTTTTGTAAAGTTCAGTAGCCTAAAGCGTACCTTGGGTAAGGCTGACACGAAATTTACACGTATTTCATGCTATGTTATGAGTGACAAATTCACAGTGATATGCCAGTATAAGCTACAGTACCTGATCAAAATTACCCGGACGCTCTATGTAATACAGAATCGACCAGCAGATGTCACGAGAGGTATACCAGGTGTACTGGTATGAAATGAGCGTTAAGATACAAATGTGTGCGGGCCGGGGTGGCCGAGCGGTTCTAGGCGCTACAGTCTGGACCCGCGTGACAGCTACGGTCGCAGGTTCGAATCCTGCCTCGGGCATGGATGTGTGTGATGTCCTTAGGTTAGTTAGGTTTAAGTGGTTCTAAGTTCTAGGGGACTGATGACCTTAGATGTTAAGTCCCATAGTGCTCAAAGCCATTTGAACCATACAAATGTGTCGATAGGGAACATTTGTTGTGAACGAGCCTTAATTTTTTTTGTTTGGTTGGTATGACATCTGTCAAAGATATTTAGTATACATCAGGTCATGGAACAAACAACATCATATGTTTTCATCGTGTTAACAATGACGAATTTTGTACCAGAAAGTGATGATTTGCGAAAAACATTAATTTTTTGTTTTCATTTAAAAAAAAGTGCTGCAGAGTCGCATCGAATGCTTGTCGAGGCATATGGTGATCATTCTCTATCAGAAGCAACATGCAAAAGATGGTTTCAACGGTTCAGAAATAATGATTTTGATGTAAGAAATGAAGAACGTGGAAGACCACCAAAAAATTTCGAAGACGCCGAGTTGCAAGCAATATTGGATGAAGATGATACTTTGAGTCAGAAGCAAATGGCATCAATGCTAAATGCTGCACAACAAACAATTTCTGACCGTTTGAAAGCTATGGGAAAGATCGAAAAGTGTGGAAAATGGGTGCCACATGAATTGAATGAAAGACAGATGGAAAACCGAAAAACCATTTGTCAAATTTTGCTTCAAAGACACGAAAGAAAATCAATTTTGCATCGAATTGTTACTGGCGATGAAAAATGGATTTATTTTAAGAATACTAAACGGGCAAAATCATGGGTTAATCCGGGACAACCATCAACATCCCCTGCAAAACCAGATCGATTTGGCAAGAAGACAATGCTCTGTGTTGGTGGGATCAGAAAGGCGTGGTGTATCATGAGCTTCTAAAACTCGGTGAAACTGTGAATACTAACCGCTACAGACAACAAATGATCAATGTGAACTATACATAGATAAAAAAAAAAGAAAACAACCAGGATAGGCTATTGAACGTGGCAAAGTAGTTTTTTTTACATGAAAATCCCCCCCCCCCCCCCACACAAAGCAAACCTGGTTCAGGATACAATCAAAACACTTGGCTGGGAGTTGCTACCCCACCCGCCGTATTCACCAGACTTGGCCCCTTCCGACTACCATTTGTTTTCATCAATGGGACACACATTGGCTGAGGAACACTTCGATTCCTCCGCAGAAGTCGAAAATTGGGTGTCTGATTGGTTTGCTTCAAAAGACGAACATTTCTATTGGCGTGGTGTCCGCAAATTGGCAGAAAGGTGATCAAAATGTATAGAAAGCAATGGTCAGTACTTTGAATAAAATGTTTTTACTTTTCAATTCAAAATTAGTGCTTCATTTTCACAAAGAAACGCTCATTTCATACCGGTACACCTGGTAAAAGGTGGTGGGGAGTATAGTGTTGTCATAGAGAAGCAGTAACAAGAGAATGGGTCAGTCAGAAGACTCAATGACTTCGAATGTAGGCTGGACGTCACCTGAGTAACAAATCAATCAGGGACATTTCAATCCTTCTAAATCTGTCCAAGTCGACTGACAGCGATGTGACTGTGTGGTGGAAACGGGAAAGAAAAGCACAGGTATACGGAGACCAGGCAGACGTGATGTACTGACGGACAGGGACCGTCGAGCATTACAGGTGGTGGGTTGTAAAAACTGGAAAGCACTCGTGAGTTCCAAAGCGCTGCCATCAGCCTAGCTAACAGAATGCGCGTAGGGAGTTAAAAAGAATCCGGTACAATGGTGGAGCAGCCCTCAAAGTCACACATTTCTGTAGCGACACTTGGTCCGATGTGAAGCAAGCGAAGAGTCACCTCTACCCTGCAGCAATCCGGGGGAATGGTTGGCGAATAGCTAGACAACGTCACCCGCCATCATGCGTAGTGCCAACGGTGAAGAACAGACGATGTGGTGTTACAGCACGGGCGTGGTTTTCGTGATTAGGGTGTGATCCTGTTATTCCACTTAAGAAAACGTTAAATGCAGAAGAATATGAATACATTTAATACTATTGCATGCTGTGTTCGTTAGAGGAACAGTCTGGAGGCGATTACTGTATCAGCCTAATGTACCCTGACATAAAAAGCATCTGTGAGGCAATTGAAATGCACTGGCTTGCTAAGAATCCTGCCTTGAACCCAACTGAATACTTTTGGGATGACTTAAAACGTCGACTTCGCTTCAGACGGAGACTTTTGATCAGGTAGTGTATATTAAACTAGTATCAAATAAATAACTTCGTTATAAGTTATTTAGTGTGGCGTTTTGCTGAGAAAAGTTGAGCCAAATGGCTTAATTCTATATGACTATATTGTTCCTTCGTTCACTTTCATTTATAGACGTCGTAGGGAATAATGTTCTGAGCCAACCCAGCTCAGGAGGATACACATATTTTAACCGTACGCGGTGTTGATGCAGGAAGCTCAAATAAGCTTCTGATTATCCAGTTGAGGACTCTTACCCTCACAACTCAGATCAACAGCTCACTTATGAGATTGATTGAACGTACTGAAAAGAAACTGCATGGTCCATTCAGTGAACACTAGGCAGAAGAACGATTTTTATGTTGCGAGCAGATCCTTAGCTTCGGTTTAAAAATACACTATGTAATCAATAGTATCCGGACACTTGGCTGAAAGTGACTTACAAGTTTTTGGCGCCCTCCATAGGTAATACGGGAATTCAATATGGTGTTGGCTCACCCTTAGCCTTGATGACAGCTTTCACTCTCGCAGGCATATGTTCAGTCAGGTGCTGGAAGGTTTCTTCGGGAATGGCAGACCATTCTTCACGGAGTGCTGCACTGAGGAGAGGTATCGATGTCGGTCGATGAGGCCTGGCACGAAGGCGGCTTTCCTAAACATCCCAAAGGTATTCTATAGGATTCAGGTCAGGGCTCTATGCAGAGCAGTCTATTACAGAAACGTTATTGTTGTGTAACCACTCCGCCACAGGCCGTGCATTATGATCAGGTGCTCGATCGTGTTGAAAGATGCACTCGCCATCCCCGAATTACTGTTCAACAGTGGGAAGCAAGAAGGTGCTCAAAACATCAATGTAGGCCTGTGCCACGCAAAACAACAACGGCTGCAAGCCTCCTCCGTGAATAACACGACCACTGTTGGCACTACACACGCTGGCAGATGTTCATCGGGAATTCACCAAACCCACACTCTGCCATCGGATCGCCACATTGTGTACAGTTATTCGTCACTCCACACGACGTTTTTCCGCTGTTCAATCGCCCAATGTTTACGCTCCTTACTTCAAGCGAGGCGTCGTTTGGCATTTACCGGCGTGATGTGTGCCTTATGAGCACGCGCTTGACCATGAAATCCAGGTTTTCTCACATCCCGCTTAAATGTCATAGTATTTGCAGTGGACCCTGTTGCAATTTGGAATTTCTGTGCGATGGTCTGGGGAAACGTCTGCCTATTACACATTACGACCCTCTTCAACCGTCGGCGGTCTCTGTCAGTCAACAGACGAGGTCGACCTGTGCGCTTTTGTGCTGTACGTGTTCCTTCACGTTTCCACTTCACTATCGCACAGGAAACAGTGTGAAAATCTCGCGTACAGACGTATGACACGACACCAATCACCTGACCACGTTTGAAGTCCGTGAGTTCCGCGGAGTGTCCCTTTCTACTCTCTCACGATATCTAATGACTACTGAGGTCGCTGATATGGAGTACCTGGCAGTAGGTGGCAGCACAATGCACCTAATATAAAGAAGGATTTTTTGGGGGTATTCGGATTCTTTTGATCACAAAGTGTATGTAAAGCACACATTTTCGGTAGACTCCCAACTCTTATTTCCAAAACGTAGTCGTTATTGTTGCTTTACGAGATATGTCATTAACTGTCTTATGAAGGTAGAGGCGTTATACAGTTCTCTAATTTAATGCGTTAGGTTACCCCCGAGTCGGCTTCCTGCTACTGAGAAGAACTTGGAGAAAGTGGCTTAACGATGGGTGGGACGGAACGGTGGGAATGAGTGTTTCTGCCACGTTGTTCAGATAAGAGAGTTAAGGTTGAGTAGAGATATAAAGGACACTACTCGTTGATAATACAGTGGAGAAGATAGATGGTATGAAAATCTCTGCGCTTGTCTGGACGCAGCCCTGATAGCTGTGCATATGATTGTGAAATATGATCAAAGAGTCGAACGTTACAGATATAACAGACAGGCATTTATAACCAGCTCGAGGCGCAGTGAGCTTTCCAGAAAAAGACCTTGCCGTATAACATCGTGTAATTAATAATTGGAGGTATAGATGTTTACACACTTTTCTTTTTCAGGTCAAGAGATAAGAGCCTTTTACACTTTTGTAGGACGTAGAGGGATGCCGATGCCTTCCTGCGCATTGCAGTTATGTGCTCAGTCCGACTTAGATTTTCATCTGTTATTACCCCTAGACTCTCTGAAAATGGCTCTGAGCACTATGGGAGCACACATCTAAGGTCATCAGTCCCCTAGAACTACTTAAACCTAACGAACCTAAGGACATCACACACATCCATGCCCGAGGCAGGATTCGAACCAGCGACCGTAGCGGTCGCGCAGTTCCAGACTGAAGCGCCTAGAGCCGCTCGGCCACAGCGGATGGTCCTGTACTCTCTTCTGAGAGAAAGAAGTTGATATTTGTTCCATTAAGGGTTAAACATGGCAGGGATCTGTTCCATTAAGGGTTAAACATGGCGGAATTCACGATATTTCGGGCTGATGAGCGCAGAATGACCTACCAGTACTGCTTGGGTTTTGGATGGGTTGAGCTTTAATCCTATATCCTTCGCCTACTTTTATAGTGCACACAAGTCGGTACTGAGATTCTCGATTGCTGTTTTCAATACGTGTGGTATTTGCGAAGGACAGATCATCTACATAGAATGAAAAGAGTGTAGGACTTAATACCAAACGCCTGGTACTACCTGCCCCCAGCGTGCCACACAGGATGCATTGCTGGTGAGACGTCAGCCATTGCAATATACTTTGAGAGATATTTAGGTGATTTTCTATGCTATTCGGTTGTACTGACTGAAGTAAAAACGATTGTTTATATGCCTCGTCAGCGAACTGTTGGTGCTACTGATTCTACCTGACCCTAGCCGTTCTGCTTAGGGTTTTCTACGGTTTCCGAAAATTTGCCAGGTGAATA
The DNA here is from genome assembly GCF_023897955.1 of Schistocerca gregaria. NCBI lineage: Eukaryota > Metazoa > Arthropoda > Insecta > Orthoptera > Acrididae > Schistocerca > Schistocerca gregaria. The sequence goes on from NC_064931.1 coordinate 76,535,592, forward strand.
CCGCGATGATCCCTATAACACCCAACACCATTTCGTTTTATAGCCAGTAATTAAGATTTGTAAGTTTGTCTTTAACTACATATTTATTATTATTATTATTGGTGAATTCTCCCCAGAAATGGAAGTTGTTAAGCAGATAACTCGATCAATTTTTCTTTGAGTTGTTCTTGTTCTTCCTATAGGCTTTCATTCTTTCCCAAAAGGCTTGCTTACGCTCATCACACCACTTTGGTCTGTACTGTTTTTATTTTGGTTGCTCCGATATAACTTCCCACTTGTTTACTTTGCGAGTGAATGTGTCTCTTTCTAGAGTGTCGGCTGGTCTTATGTTGGCAATATTTAGGTCCTTTCGAATTTCATCTACCCAAGATGTGGAATTCTTAAGTGAGGTTACATAATCTATTATTCTCTTCGTCAATCGATTTTCTGGTAGTCGTCTGACATGATCAAAGAATTTCATTCGCTTTTTCATAATATTAATTTTGATGTTTGAAAACTATTCTGTTGTTTTAATTGACTTTAGCATATAACCCTCTTGGGTATGTCTTCCTCCCAGAATTTTCCTGATGATCTTTCTCTCTTATTTTTGATGTCTTCAAATTGTTGTTTTCTGTTAAGGGTTAGTGTTTCACTTGCTTAGAGGATTGCTGGTTTTATGTCAATATTGTAGTGTTGAATCTTTTCCCCTCTTGACATTGATTTTTTATTGTAGAGGTTTAGCGTTAACTATAAAATTTTTTAAATTTATTGGAGGTCATGTTGCTGTGAGATTTTTTCAATACCTGTCTGTTCGATGAATTCTCAAAGGTATTTAAGGTATGGGCCCCTGCTGATTTTACCATACTTTGTTTTCGAGCTTGCAATTTCAGTTTCTGAAAAAAAGAATTCTGTTTTCTCAAATAAAATTTGTAAATCTACTTTTTCTGCACACTCTTTGAGTATTTCCAGCTGTTTGACTGCAGTCTGCTCACTCTCTGCTAGTATCACCAGGTCCTCCGCAAATTCGCCGGCCGCGGTGGTCTCGCGGTTCTAGGCGCGCATTCCGGAAACGTGCAACTGCTACGGTCGCAGGTTCGAATCCTGCCTCGGGCATGGATGTTTGTGATGTCCTTAGGTTAGTTAGGTTTAAGTAGTTCTAAGTTCTAGGGGACTAATGACCACAGCAGTTGAGTCCCATAGTGCTCAGAGCCATTTGAACCATTTTTCCTCCGCAAATTCAAGATATGGTATGTAAAGGTTGTTCTGGCAACGCCCAGTCGGATTGGCTTCCAAACCCCACATTTCTTGAGTTCTTTCTCCCATTCTTCCATAACTTTGTCTAGAACTAAGTTGAACAGAATAGGAGAGAGTCCATCACCTTGTCTCACACCTGTTTGAATGTCGAAGGGTTCTGAGATCTCCCCCATAAATTTTAATTTAGATTTAGTGCCAATTACTGTTTGTTTTATGATTTCTCGTGTTTTAGGATCTAATCCCCTCTCTTCTAAAATTTGGAATAGTGAGGGCCTGTCTACTGAAACTTATGCTTTTTTGAAATATACAGATGTGCATACTACAGGTTTTTGTCTGAGAGCTCGCGTTTTGAGTATGATTTTGACGTTGAAAATTTGCTCCGGACATGATCTGTTCCGTCTATATCCTGCTTGATATACACCTACTTTGTGTTCTAATTGCTGTTGTGTTCTATTCAAGAGACAAGCTGATACAATTTTGTAGGTGACTGGTAATAGAGAGATCGCCTGTAGTTGTTTACATCTGATTTATTACCTTTTTTACGTAGTGGGTGAATCAGAGCAATCTTCCAGTCATCTGGGATTTTTTCGGTTTGCTAGATGTTTTAGATTATTTGAGTAATTTCTTTGAGCGAATTTGGACCTAAATTTTTCAAGAGTTCTGCTATAATTCCGTCCTCCCTTGATGCTTTATTGCTTTTAAGTTTCTTGATGTGCCCATAAATTTTTTTTATGTTGGAGGTGACGAATTTTGTGGTGAGATTTCTGGTTGCACTTTCGGGAATCTCTCTTTGGGTTCTGGAGAATTGCATACTTATTATTATTATTTTCGATTATTCCCATTTAAACAGAGCGTTTGAACTTGAATTCCTTTATGATGATTGTTTATGTTTTTTCTGAGCCCAAATTTTCTTCATGTGTTCACTGTGCTGTTTCTTTCGCTTTGCTGTCCATTTGCATCCTGGTCTCTTCTGTGTTGTGGTGTCAAATTTATGTTTTTTGAATATGTTCCTGAGTTCAGTTCCATTTTCTGCATCGTTTACTGTTAAGTGTGCTTGTCTGAGGTCCTCTTCAACTTCTTTCATCCATTTTGTTTTTCCCCTGCCTGAGTTGATGACTTTAAGAATTCGCTTTGAAATTCTGTTTTCATTCATCCCGTGGATATGTGCATAGAACTGCATTCTTCTTTTCCTTATTGTATCCGTAATCTTGTCTGTGTATTTATATAATTCTGATGCTGGTCTCTTCTTCCAGATTCCTCGCTCTTGTATCAGGCCAAAGATTTTCCTGAGAATTTTCCTTTCTTGTTTCTCTATTTCTTTGATTTTAGTTTGCCCACCTATTTGTGTTGTTTCAGATGCATACAGAGCCTCCGGAAGTACGACAGTGTTGTAGTGCCTCAATTTTGCGTTAATGGATATGGACTTTTTGTTATAATAGTTCCACGTGAGTTTATATGCTTTCTGTAGTTTTTTTATTCTTTCCTCATTGGCCTTTAGGTTGATCCGTGATGTCTGGATGATTTCTCCCAGGTACTTAAAATGTGGTACTTGTACGATTTTCCCACGGGTTGTCAGAATAGGCAATCTGTCTTGTGGCACTCTTTCTATGTACTGGGTTTTCTCATACGAAATTTGCAGGCCAGTTCTTTATGCAATTTCGTCTAACTTCTCTATGGCGTTAGTGGCTTCTCTTCTATTATTATTATTATTATTAATATTTAGTTGCTTCCGATGTTATCTTCATTAAGAAAATCAAGGTTTTATGATTTTATTTGCCTTTCTTTTAAGCTATTCTGGATATTTTATGAAATATTCTACGCAACCGTGTCATCCACACAACTTAATAAGTAAATAACTAAACACACCCGGCCTGCTGCCGCAGCTACGAGTCGGGCATCTTGGAGGACCCCGCACAGCCGGCGCCGCCCGAGCTCTTCCAGATGACCGTGGACCCCAGCAGTTCGCCGGACTCGCCTTGTCGCCTGCAGATTGATTTCCAAAACGGTAAGCCAATTAAAGCGCAATACACAGAGATTTCTTCGTCTGTACATGCTGCAGCACTATCCCCACAAAATGTTTAACCATCATTTATGTGTCCTCGAGTCTCTTTTTGACTGCAAACATAATACAAATATAATGCTGAAAGAACTCGAAGATACAATCAAAAGTAAAATAAAGATACAAAAACGTTGTATCTACTTCTTTGGTTCTGACTGCTACGTTGGCTACGATTTAAACTCATTGAATAGGATAGCTAAAAACGTGTTGACAGCATTATATTTCGCTTATATGGTCTTCTTTACCAACCAGTATCATTTGCTGTGGAAGGAGCGTCCGATAAACCTGGTGCATTCGTGTACAGGGTGTACCTTTACAGACGTTGAGAACTTGTAGTGGAGACCGAGACGGTTAAGTTTAGCATAGGAACTCGTGTCGGGCAATGTACCGTTTTCCCGATACACGTAAATACAACTCTTTCGGAGCCACTGACCAGTGTATTGCGTATAGTGCGTTATTGACCGATCATCTGATGTTCCGTACCCACCACAGATCTGTTCGTATGCCATTCAGATAACTTTGTGACCTGCCCAGAGATCGCCTTGACCAACGACTCGAACCCGCTAGACTACCGCCTGTGGGATCACATGAAATCCTCGGTTTACGAGACTTCTGTGGCATCCGAGGGCGACCTACTGGTGCGGGTTATGGCTGCGGTGGATGCTGGAGCCGGCCGGTGTGGCCGAGCGCTTCTAGGCGCTTCAGTCTGCAACCGCGCGATCGCTACGGCCGCAGGTTCGAATCCTGCCTCGGGCATGGATGTGTTTGATGTCCTTTGGTTAGTTAGGTTCAAGTAGTTCTGAGTTATAAGGGACTGATGACCTCAGATGTTGAGTCTCATGGTGCTCAGAGGCATTTGAACCATTTTGGATGCTGAAGGACCAGACACTTGTGATCGTGTACACCAATACATGATACGAACATATCGTACCTGTGGTGATATAAGTGGTCGTCACATCGAGACCTGCTTGTAAGTGGACCCAGGCGACAAGCAGCATGAGTCAGAGAGCGACGAGTGTGGTGGTATTCTCCGTGCAGTGGGAAAACAGTACGCTTCTGGACATGCTAAACTTAACCGTCTTGGTTTCTCACTACGAGCCCTCTACGTCTGTAAAGGGAATTTAGATACACCCTGTATGTACAGGGTGTCCCAGGAGAAATGGTCAATATTTAGGGATGTATGCAGGAACGATCACAGAAGCAAAAAACTCTAGTAAGCATTGACTCTAAAATTCATACCTTAAGGGCTATGAACAACATCGCTACCTTAAACACATCTCTTCTACTGAAGAGCCCGCAGTTCGTGGTCGTGCGGTAGCGTTCTCGCTTCCCGCACCCGGGTTCCCGGGTTCGATTCCCGGCGGGGTCAGGGATTTTCTCTGCCTCGTGATGACTGGTTGTTGTGTGATGTCCTTAAGTTAATTAGGTTTAAGTAGTTCTAAGTTCTAGGGGACTGATGACCATAGATGTAAAGTTCCATAGTGCTCAGAGCCATTTGAACCATTTTTCTAGTGAAGAGTTGCCCATGTTTGCTGGGCATTTTTTTCTTATTTTAGTCCATACTACCGCCTCTCAGAATAAGAAAAGCAAAGAACTTTGTAGTGGAAGGGATTTGTGTCTACACTATCGAAGGTTAAGAAGTGCACCTAGTTCTTAAGGCACACATTTTAGGTTCCACGTCTATTAACTTTTATGGTTCGAATGATCGTTCGCGTCATATCCCAGAATACTGGCCATTCCTTCTGGGACACCCTGTATGCATGAAATTGGAACGCGGGAGTTAGGAGCCAACAGCACGAGTACAGTTACTGTCTTCAATTCAATACGCAAATGATTCTCCCAACGTGTCAATGCAATAAAAGTTTCTCGGGTTTCACGTCGCGCCAATTTCCCAAAAGATGACAGGTGAGCCCGTGCCTTCCGCAACGAAGCGGGCATGCTGCTAACCACTGACGCGGCAAGAAACCCGAGAACATTTTATTGCATTTTAGATGTTTGGTTTCACAGGTATTTGCATTTTAACGCAATACGTGCACGATAGAAAGCCATCTAACTAAAATTCCTTCAGCTGTCCAAATTCCTACTCTGACGTGAGGCTAGATGCAAATTGAGACGCGGAGTGTGCGTGCGGAGGTGCTCAGGGCGGCGCGCATTTTTGTAACGTAAGCTCCCTTCACACCGAAGCGAAAACGAGCGAACGCAAGCGAATGCGAATTCGCAGGCAATGCTTAGGGAGTTCGCTTGCGCACGCCACCATTGACTTGTGTCTGCGAATAACCATTTACACTGGAGTGGATGGAAGAGAAAGCATCCGTCGTGTTTTGTGTTTAGGCATCAAAACGTTGTCGCGGTAACGTTGCTTCGCCCATATTCAGCACAGTGTGGCGGAGAAGCGAGATCGTTGTCGGTCATGAAAGCAAAGTGATGTAGACACACAAAATGGGGGTGTCTGAATTTTTGCGGAGGCGAGAGAGAAGTGGTGGTTTGGCTATGTTTAGTGATATAGAGCTGCGACAATCGCTTGCTTTATTCCAAAACTACACCCCCATGTCGATGGAATATTTTCGCATTCCTCTAGCTACGACTAGAAGACAAACTATCGACGATCCATATCAGTGGAAGAGACGCTAGCACTGACTCTGCGATTGTTAGCAAGATGTGACAGTTACGCAAGCCTCAAATACATGTTTCGTATATCGACCGCATCTGTTTCCCAAATAATTCTTGAAGTATTTAGTGCCGTATGCTAAACACTCGTGGATTTTATAAAGGTAAATGCGAGGTAGTTACTGTCATTAAAATGAATAATTTAATACAAAAATATACAAAAGACCAGATGCATCTTTATTGGAGGGGAAGCAGTTTTCACGTATTCTGTTCCTGAATTTAATCTTGGTAAGATAATAGCTAAACTGTGAAAACAAGACAGATACCTTGAATGTAAGCCACGAGAATGATCAAGTCTTTCGTATATTTTTTTAAATATTAATCTACGTTAGCTGTTTATTTTGATGACATTTATCCCTCTTATAGCAGTTGCATGAAAGGGATGAAGAAATAAACAAAAATAATTTCAGAATATCTCAGCAGTCAGCATCAAATATTCGGTGATGAGGACGAAGAGGTGGAGAACAGATGGAAAAAATTCAAAAGCATCGTTCAATATGCCCTAGACAAGTATGTTCCGATTAAGGTTTTAAGGAATAGGAAAGACCCATCACGGTTTAATAGCAGGGTTAGAAAAGCGCCTGTCTAGGGCGTCTTGCCACGGTTCGCGCGGCTCCCCCCGCCGGAGGTTCGAGTCCTCCCTCGGGCACGGGTGTGTGTCTTGTCCTTAGCGTAAGTTAGTTTTAGTTAGATTAAGTAGTGGTAAGCCTAGGGACCCATAATCCTTACCACAAATTTCCAATGTCCAGAAAAGCGCTACGTGAACAAAGAGCGCTTCATCTCAGATTCAAGAGAAGTGAAAACCTAGCTGACAAAGAAAAGCTGAACGAAACGAAAATGAGCGTAAGGAGAGCAACGAGAGAAGCGTTCAATGATTTTAAAAGTAATACGTTGTTAACCGACCTGAGTAAAAAACCCTAAGAGATTTTGGTCGCATGTAAAATCAGTAAATGGGTCTAAATCATCTATTGATTTTCTCAGCGACTACACCGGCACCAAAACGGAAGATAGAGAGAAGACCGAAATATTGAATTCGGTCATCCGAATCTGTTTCACCGCGAAACATCATAGCTCTGTCCCTCCTTTCAATTGTTGTACGAACATCGAAATGGCAGATATTGAGATAATCGATCGCGGAACTGAAAAGCAGCTACAACTGCTTAGTAGTGGAAAGCCTTCAGAACCAGATAAGATACCTATAAGATTCTGTAAATATTATGCGAAAAAACTTGCTCCCCTTCTAGCAGTAATTTATCGTAGATCGCTTGAGCAACGAAAGTTACCTAACCACTGGAAAAAAGTGCAGGTCATTCCAGTTTTAGAGAAAGGCCGTAAGACATATCCACACAATTATAGACCTATATCGTTGACGTCAATCTGTTGTAGAATTATGGAACATGTCTCATGCTCAAGAATTATGACGTTTTTGAAAAATGAACATCTCCTCTATACAAATCAACATGGATTCCGCAAACAGAAATCCTGCGAAACAGCTCGTTCTGTTGATCCATGAGATCCACTGCGCAGTGGACAACGGCGCTCAGGTTTATGGCGCGTTCCTTGATTTCAGTAAGGCATTTGACACCGTCCCGCATTGCCGTTTAATGAAAAAAATACGAGCTTACGGAGTATCGGAGCAGACCAGCGATTGGATTCAAGACTTTCTTGCAGATAGAACTCAACACGTCGCTCTTAACGGAACTAAATCGACAGATGGAAAGATAACATCTGGAGTACCACAGGGTGCTACGGTCGCAGGTTCAAATCCTGCCTCGGACAAGGCTGTGTGTGATGTCCTTAGGTTAGTTACGTTTAAGTAGTTCTAAGTCTAGGGGACTGATGACCTCAGATGTTAAGTCCCATAGTGCTTAGAGGCAGTACCACAGGGAAGTGTGATAGGACCGTTGGTGTTAACAAAATATATAAATGATCTAGTAGAAAGCGTCGGATGCTCTTTAAGGCTATTCGCAGATGATACAGTTGTGTACACCAAAGTAGCAACGCCAGAAGATAGTAAGAATTTGCAGAACGACCTGCAGAGAATTGATGAATGGTGCAGGCTCTGACACTTGACCCTGTTCGTAAATAAATGTAACATATTGCACACACATAGGAAAAGAAATCTACTATTGTACAGCTACACTATTGATGACAAACAGCTGTAGACAGCGTCTGCCGTAAAATATCTAGGCGTAACTATTCAGAGCGACCCTAAGTGGAAGAACTATATAGAACAGATAGTGGGAAAAGCAGCCACCAGGCTCAGATTCATCGGAAGAATCTTCAAGGAAATGTAACTCATTCACGAAAGAAGTGGCTCAGAAGGCGCTTGTTCGCTCGATTCATCTATCTAGGATCCCTATCAGGTAGGACTGATAGAGGAGATAGAGAAGATCTAACGAAGAGCGGCGCGTTTTGTCACGGCATCGTTTAGCTGGCGAGAGAGTGTTACGGAGATGCTAAACAAACTCCGCTGGCAGACGTTACGAGAGAGGTGTTGTGCATCACGGAGAGATTTACTATTGAAATTTCAGGACAGCACTTCTCAGGAGGAGTCGGACAACATATTACTTCCCCCCACATACATCGCGCATATTGACCACGAGGAGAAAATTCGAGAAATTAGAGCCAATACATAGGTTTACCGACAATCATTCTTCACACGCACTATTTGCGAGTGGAGCAGGGTTGGAGGGTCAGATAGTGGTACCGAAAGTACCCTCCGCCACGCACCATTATGTGGCGTAGATGAAACAGGACGTGCAATGCGTACCCGCAGATGTGGAGGGGGAAGAAGAGTATATTACTCCACAGAGGTTTGAAGGCAAACCACTAGGAATTACATTTTTGGACAGGACCCATTCCCGTGATTGTACGTTATTTATCCGTTTCATCACTAAAATAAGATAGTAGTGAGTTCATTTTCTTGTTAACTTCCTCTGTTGGCACGGTCAAGCACCATTTTTTTGTTGAGCATTTTATGCTCAGGATCAGTAGGATGCGCTTTCATCACTCTATTGCCACGAAAATGACACAATAAACAACACCAAGAGTTCGCGCGCGAAACACAGCACACTGCGGCAAAGCGAGTGTACTGCGACTATCGACGATGTTAGCGCCGTAGGGGAGAGGACGCGAACTTCCTTTGACGGTTTGCCCAGCGGATCACAAGGGAACACCACGCGCCAAGCGTTTACAGCAGAGAAAATTCTCGTTCGCTGTTGCGCGTTCCCTTTGGTGTAAAGGGGCTTCATAGGTTCGAGTGGGACCGGGACCTGATGAGCCGCGTCCTGCGTGTGCGTCAGGTCGCGTGGTGTCTTTATGGTTGAGGCACCGCGCATCGCTCTGGCACAGCGGGAGAGGTGAGGCGGGGAGCAGGAAAGCAGTTCTGCCATATGCTTCCTTCGGCACCCCGCATGTGGGCAGTTGTAGTACTGGCCGCCCGAGAAACATTGCCTTACTACTGAACTATATCGTCATTCAATAGTGTTTCGTTTTTCGACATTCGAGCATTCGATATTTTTTCATTAGTACATTATATTTTTGGGAATTTCCAGTGTTGTATCCTCTATGTGCTCCTTGTAACAAGCGTAAAGATCTGATGTATATACACTACTGGCCATTAAAATTGCTACACCAAGAAGAAATGCAGATGATAAACGGGTATTCATTGGACAAATATATTATACTAGAACTGACATGTGATAACATTTTCGCGCAATTTGGATGCATAGATCCTGAAAAATCAGTACCCAGAACAACCACCTCTGGCCTTTATAACGGCCTTGATACGCCTGGGCATTGAGTCAAACACAGCTTGGATGGTGTGTACAGTTACAGCTGCCCATGCAGCTTCAACACGATACCACAGTTCATCAAGAGTAGTGACTGGCGTATTGTGTAGAGCCAGTTGCTCGGCCACCATTGACCAGACGTTTTCAATTGGTAAGAGATCTGGAGAACGTGCTGGCCAGGGCAGCAGTCGAACGTTCTCTGTATCCAGTAAGGCCCGTACAGGAGGACCTGCAACATGCGGTCGTGCATTATCCTGCTGAAATGTAGGGTTTCGTAGGGATCGAATGAAGGGTAGAGCCACGGGTCGTAACACATCTGAAATGTAACGTCCACTGTTCAAAGTGCCGTCAATGCGAACAAGAAGTGACCGAGACGTGTAACCAATGGCACCCCAGACCATCACGCCAGGTGATACGCCAGTATGGCGATGACGAATACGCGCTTCCAATGTGCGTTCACCGCAATGTCGCCAAACACGGATGCAACCATCATGATGCTGTAAACAGAACCTGGATTCATCCCAAAAAATGACGTTTTGCCATTCGTGCACCCATGTTCGTCGTTGAGTACAGCATCCCAGGCGCTCCTGTCTGTGATGCAGTGTCAAGGGTAACCGCAGCCATGGTCTCCGATCTGATAGACCATGCTACTGCAAACGTCGTCGAACTGTTCGTGCAGATGGTAGCTGTCTTGCAAACGTCCCCATCTGTTGATTCAGGGATCGAGACGTGGCTGCACGATCCGTTACAGCAATGCGGATCAGATGCCTGTCATCTCGACTGCTAGTGATACGAGGCCGTTGGGATCCAGCACGGCGTTCCGTATTACCCTCCTGAACCCACCGATTCCATATTCTGCTAACAGTCATTGGATCTCGACCAACGCGAGCAGCAATGTCGCGATACGATAAACCGCAATCGCGATAGGGTACAATCCGACCTTTATCAAAGTCGAAAACGTAATGGTACGCATTTATCCTCCTTACACGAGGCATCATAACAACGTTTCAACAGGCAGATCGCAAGAAGACCCGGCTTGGGACAGCCACGTGGCAATACCGAGAAGGAAGACGATAGTGTTCAGCGTATGGCTTTGGTGCATCGCACTTCGCCTGCAGCACAATTTGAGCAGGAGTTGGCACCACAGTGACACAACCAACTGTTACTTCAGGACAGCTCCGAGTCAGACGCCCTGTAGTGTGTATTCCACTGACCCCAAACCACCGAAATTTGTGACTTCAGTGGTATCAAGCGAGGGCTCATTGAAGGGCAGGCTGGAGCTCTGTTGTGTTTTCCAATGAAAGCTGGTTGTCCCTCGGTGCAAGTGATGGCCCTGAGTTGGTTAGAAAGAGGCGAGTTGATTCGTACAACCAAAGTGTCAGCTTGCTAGACACCCTGGAGCCACACCTGAAGTTATCGTCTGGGTTGTGGTTTCGTATGGCAGTAGGAACACTCTCGTGGTTATCTCACACATATTGACTGCAAATTTTTACGCCAATCTGGTGATTCGACCTGTTGTGGTGCCATCCATTAACAGCACTAAAGGGGCTGTTTTCCAACAGAACAGTGCTCTTTCACATACCGTTGTTGCAACCTGTCGTGCTCTCCCGAGTGTCGACATGTTGCCTTGGCCTGCTCGATCATCAGCGCTGTCTCCAATCCAGCACATATGGGACATCGTCGGACGTCATCTGAAAACTGCATTAACCGCCCCTGCATTGACCGACTCCATCCCACAAACTGACATCCGGCACCTGTTCAACACAATGCTTGCACGTTTGCATGCTTGCATTCAATAGTCTGGCTGTTACAGCTGTTATTAATGTACTAGCATTTCACAAATGTAATGACTTACTTCGCGCTTAAATTAACCAGTGATCTTGCAAAGTTAATCACTTAAATATGTTACCTAGACAAAAGCATTTCCAAAATTTCGTTACTCTACGGGTGCCGCGATCTTATTCCGTCAGTGTACATTGTGGTGTCACCGCCAGACAAACACTTGCTAGGTGGTAGCCTTTAAATCGGCCGCGGTCCGGTAGTATATGTCGGATCCGCGTGTCGCCCCTATCAGTGATTGCAGACTGAGCGCCGCCACACGGCAGGTCTAGAGAGACTTCCTAGCACTCGCCCAGTTGTACAGCGGACTTTGCTAGCTATGGTTCGCTGACTAAATACACTCTCATTTGCCGAGACGATAGTTAGCATAGCCTTCAGCTACGTCATTTGCTACGACCTAGGAAGGCGCCATTATCAGTTACTATTGATATTGTGATCATGTACCGTCAAGAGCGACGTTCGTCATTGATGGATTAAAGTTAAGTATTCCACCAGCTACGTCCGTTTTTCTAAATTCTAATTTCCTTGTCCTGTTCCAGACCTCAAGCCAGCCTGCGTGAGCTAAAACGCGTGCCTTTCGGCCCCCTCTAGTAACACGGTGTTGGCTCTCCTGCCAACCACAACATACATCATTTACAGCAAGGGTTCTAACACACTGCCCCTCCCCCCGAAAGTTAGTTCTACATCTGACGGCGATTCTCCGTCCAAGAAAACATGCTGCGTCCTCTCTACACAGATGTCCTAATGTATTTACAAATTTAGCTTAATACCTCAACCGACCGCATTTTTGGTAATAAGCTTATGAGTCGTATCATACTGAGTGAAGTGCTTTGCAGAAGTCAAGAAATACTGCATTTACCTGGCTCCCTTGCTCTATGACTTTCAGAATGACACTAAAGAAAAGCTCGTGGTTGGTTTCATATGACCGACGTTTTCGAAATAGTGATGGTTGGCATGGAGGAGATCTTTCTGTTGCAAATATCTTACTACATCTGAGCTCAGCACATGTTTTTAGTTTCTACTACAGTTTGATATCAAAGATAATGGACGGCAATTTTTTGGATCGCTTCAGTTTTGACTTGCTCAATCATGCGATTAATCACACCTCGTCTCTTGTATTTGGGATGGATTATATAGTTTAGCTTGTTAGTCCAGCTGGCGTTAATAATAGTCTGCGAGTAGGGCCCATTGGGTTAACAGCCTCAAGAACGGAGATACATACATTTGATTTCTCTACCGGAAAGTAATTAAGCCCTTGTGATCCGACAGGTTTACCGTAAGTTTCTATACTACATATGTGACAAACTGTCCCCTCTAGCTGTCATCTATCTAACGTGTCAGTCGAACTACGATGTGTCCCATAAAATTCAAAGGAAAGGCATAACACCGACACCATGATGAAACAATGGATAATACACGTGCAAAATTAGTCCTATATCTCTGACGTCAGATTATTCGGAGACCAAGTAGATACAAGGTCTCTTAATAACTGGATGTGCTCTGTTCCTCTGTGACGAAATCGTGGGGAATTAAACAAAAAACTTTTTTATTAAATTATGTATCAGTACGTAATATGTAAAGCATGAAGCATCTTGTTAACTTACTTTTTTCTCGAATTCTGAAACTGCCTTATCACTTCGTGACTTGGATAATCTTCCTTACGATTTCATATTGCATACCTTCCCATTTTCGTCCTTCCGGTCGTTTTAAAACACTTTTTACAATGGATAAACTTTTTACCGTAATTCGATTTATTTTGTGACGGACCACTCCCCAGTTTCAATTTCTTTTTTTTTTCTTTTCTGACCACATCACCTCAAATGTTTTCACTCTTTCACCTTGGAATCCATCCATACTCAATTTTTTTCCCTAAACACTTCTGTCAGTTGTTTCATCAGCTTTTATGTTATTTTTTTGTAAATCGTTTTTCGCTTCGTGGATCCAACTTGTTCTTGACTTTTTATTCCACAAGTACACTCCTGGAAATTGAAATAAGAACACCGTGAATTCATTGTCCCAGGAAGGGGAAACTTTATTGACACATTCCTGGGGTCAAATACATCACATGATCACACTGACAGAACCACAGGCACATAGACACAGGCAACAGAGCATGCACAATGTCGGCACTAGTACAGTGTATATCCACCTTTCGCAGCAATGCAGGCTGCTATTCTCCCATGGAGACGATCGTAGAGATGCTGGATGTAGTCCTGTGGAACGGCTTGCCATGCCATTACCACCTGGCGCCTCAGTTGGACCAGCGTTCGTGCTGGACGTGCAGACCGCGTGAGACGACGCTTCATCCAGTCCCAAACATGCTCAATGGGGGACAGATCCGGAGATCTTGCTGGCCAGGGTAGGACTTACACCTTCTAGAGCACGTTGGGTGGCACGGGATACATGCGGACGTGCATTGTCCTGTTGGAACAGCAAGTTCCCTTGCCGGTCTAGGAATGGTAGAACGATGAGTTCGATGACGGTTTGGATGTACCATGCACTATTCAGTGTCCCCTCGACGATCACCAGAGGTGTACGGCCAGTGTAGGAGATCGCTCCCCACACCATGATGCCGGGTGTTGGCCCTGTGTGCCTCGGTCGTATGCAGTCCTGATTGTGGCGCTCACCTGCACGGCGCCAAACACGCATACGACCATCATTGGCACCAAGGCAGAAGCGACTCTCATCGCTCAAGACGACACGTCTCCATTCGTCCCTCCATTCACGCCTGTCGCGACACCACTGGAGGCGGGCTGCACGATGTTGGGGCGTGAGCGGAAGACGGCCTAACGTTGTGCGGGACCGTAGCCCAGCTTCATGGAGACGGTTGCGAATGGTCCTCGCCGATACTCCAGGAGCAACAGTGTCCCTAATTTGCTGGGAAGTGGCGGTGCGGTCCCCTACGGCACTGCGTAGGATCCTACGGTCTTGGCGTGCATCCGTGCGTCGCTGCGGTCCGGTCCCAGGTCGACGGGCACGTGCACCTTCCGCCGACCACTGGCGACAACATCGATGTACTGTGGAGACCTCAAGCCCCACGTGTTGAGCAATTCGGCGGTACGTCCACCCGGCCTCCCGCATGCCCACTATACGCCCTCGCTCAAAGTCCGTCAACTGCACATACGGTTCACGTCCACGCTGTCGCGGCATGCTACCAGTGTTAAAGACTGCGATGGAGCTCCGTATGCCACGGCAAACTGGCTGACACTGACGGCGGCGGTGCACAAATGCTGCGCAGCTAGCGCCATTCGACGGCCAACACCGCGGTTCCTGGTGTGTCCGCTGTGCCGTGCGTGTGATCATTGCTTGTACAGCCCTCTCACAGTGTCCGGAGCAAGTATGGTGGGTCTGACACACCGGTGTCAATGTGTTCTTTTTTTCCATTTCCAGGAGTGTATTTGAAGGCCTTTTTCTTTAAACTACTGTCTTGCATTCGATATAAAGGTCCACAATACACCACTTTTCTTTTCCTCATTACTTTTGGTATGTTAACTATGTTTCGGTAAGTTCTATCATTACTCGTCATTTCCAAGTTCCCATAGTTTTTCGTGGACGTAATATTTTCCTAATGATTCCCTTCTCCAGTATTTCTAATTTATCGGTATTGAAGTGTAATGCTAACCTTTCTCTTGCATGTAGACATTCTGGCTTCACTGCTTTATTGTAATACTTTTTTTCAATATTAGGCATGCATTTTTTTTTAGTATAATAGTCTTTAGTTCTACCTTATAGCCTTCTCATTTTCTGTATCCTTTCCGCGATAGCGGTTTTTCTAAACCATTTTCTTGGATTATCTCCCGATGATGATTAAATTTCTTGTCTGTCTTTTGTTGGCCATTTTCTGTTTTTAAAACTTTCGGTGTATTTTTAATGTCTGTTAAGTTGATTGATTTATTTTTTCTGCAGTACTTCATAAGCATACTGGCAATTTCTTCTAAAATATAACTGTTTCTTCATGTAATTGATAAGACAGATAGTCTTTCTGAGGCCGACTGAAATGTGTGCCCTGTAATGGCATCCCCTTCGTATTTGTGATTGATGGTTTTCCCATTAAAGATTTTTTCCGAGAATCTGATTTCTTGAACTGCTGCAATTTGAATTTTATTTTTTTCTAAAAGGATCTCTAGTTCTTTTTGTTTCCAGTGTTGAGCAAAGAATTTACATTTAATTTAAAAGTCTAAAAATAACTATTTCTTAAAACTTGTTTCAGAAGGATCCCGAGGATGCTCTGATTCAAACCTCTGCTGTTGCTGGGACTTTTCGAATTGCCATCTGGGGCACTGCATTAGTTTAGTCTGATAAACAATTTATACAAATTTCTCTGGTCCTCATTTAACAGGTATTCCAGTCGGGGTGAAGAACATAACAACAGGAGAAGAGGAAACCAATCCACTGAAATTATTCAAACTGCTGAACAAGCTCGGCGGTCTCTACGGTGTTGGCAGAATAGACATCGTCGAAAACAGATTCCTCGGACTCAAGGTAAATAAGTACTGTAACAAGTTGTATAGGTATTTCACATTTGAAACTAAGCTTCTGTGAATATTCTAAGGGAAACAAAAAGCTTATCGCATAGATTTAATGTCGAACAAAATTAACGCATAGAAATAACGGCAAGGCTTCCATGGCATTGATTTTTACTCCATAATAGTCCTATATAGAGGGACAGGCTGCTATGACAGGAAACTCAGTGTATCAAGAACGACTATATACATCCGTGTGCTAGATTACAGAGGGCAATGTGGCGCATTTTTCTCATCGTTAACGAGGTAGGGTACCAACAATGTTCTTTAATGAAACTATATATTTTTGTATCGAAGGAAAGATCCTTCAAAGAGGACTTTAGTGACATAATCTGTTTGGAAATTGAACAAGCAGTACAAGATAAGAGCGTAACAACCACTGTCCCACTGCCAGGGGCAGAAGATATGTCCTACTGCACGAAATGTAAGGCATCGCATAACTCAGATACTATTCCTGTGTTTATTATTATTATTATTATTATTATTATTACTGTCATATCAAGTTCTCTAAATGTGAACTTGAGTATTGACCCATGGTATAAAGCGATTCCGGAGAGACATACTGCACGTTGACTATCATCTGGACTTATCGCAGCACAGGGCTGTGTTTTACTGTGTTTCGTATCTCCGAGAGACTTTGTTTCCAAATAGTCTCCTTCTTTTAATTTTCACCATTGATAAAAGTTCTGAAGCGTTAAGTCTGGTGAGCATGCAGATAATATTGCGTGTACCGAAACATCTAACTGCCTCCAAATATTCTCTTAAGATGGGTTGTAATTATCTTTGTGCAATAGCGGGACATCGTCATGTTGGTACCACGGGATTTCTTTATGTCTTGTGAGATTCCACATGGATTGTGAGATTTCTACGAGGATACTAGATCCTTAAGGCTACTTAGAGTCCCATGACTAAAGCGGGGACCAGTGATACAATTCATGAAAAGCCCACGCCATTCGTTGGCAGGCCAACGTCGTTGTCTATCTAGTACCCTAGGCCAGCGTGGATTTTCAACCGAACATTAAGCATTTTGCGAAGATTAATTTGACCACGGTTTGCAAATGATGCTGGGACATGAACGTCGTGCCAGGCTAATGACAGTTGATACATTGTGATACCTGTCGGAGATATTTGACGAGCCAGTCTATTAGAAATAGCGGGATGTTACCAACAATTAGTATATCTCGAAAGCCACAGACGTCAAAGCTGTAGCTCCTTGAAAATATTCTTGTGTCTGTATGCAAACAAGTCAACCACCTACCGTATATCAGCAGGTGGCACGTTCTCTCAGGAGTGCCACGTTGGTCAATCCTACTTTCAATTCTGTTTTTCTTGTATGTCGATGATATTTCGTCGGTTCTGTGCTTCTGCCGACTACTTTCAGCTTTACTTGAGTCGTGGGCGTGAAGATATGATACCATGGTCGTCTAGATGAATGATGCTTTGTCTTCAGTGGTAACATGGGCACAAAACCTGGGACATAAACTAAATGCCAAGAAAGCTTTGTCTGTGTTCATGCAGTGTCTGCATATTACATTATAATGTCCTTCAGACGCGCACGCATGCCGAAAGGAACAAACACTGTTTCACGATTCACAGCTGTTGTAAGTATTACCAAAAGGATTCGCAAATTACGAATACGTTTTGATGTCAGTTGTATGTTTTGTTAGTGGAACATGAAAATTTGTGCCGTACTAGGACTCGAATCCGGACTTCCCGCTTAGCGTGAGCGGCAGCCTTAACCATTTTTTCCTGTTAAAATTTAAAAAACCGCAAAAAGATTGAAACGAAATGTGACATTAAATTTGTAATTTTTATTTATAGAGGCTTGTAATTCTTTTTACTCAATTCCTTGCGGAATTTTCATGATGAATTATAAATTAAAACAGGCATTTGGAAAAAAAATGAAACAAAAGTAGCATAGACGTGTCTCGAACCAGGGTCGCCTGGACGGGAGTCTCGCTCGCTTGCCAATTTTTTTAAATTCTATCGTCTTTATTTTTTTTATTTTTTTGGTGCATTCTGTCTTCTTCCTTTTTTTCAATAATCTATACTGAACAAACTAACAGTACATATATATACACAATGCAACAGTTGTTCAAGGTACCATTTAAACACATATAAATTATTGTTAGTTAAACAAAAAAATATTAGAAAAACATTAAATACAACAAAATATAACATATTCTGTCTTCTTCTTTCCTTTTTTTGAGGGGCGGGGGGGGGGGGGGGGGAGGGGTCAAGGAAGACGCTGCGGAGGTAACCGGCAAAAGTTTGTCGGTAAGATGGTTTTCGGGTGACGGTGCTATGCACGGTCACAACTTTGTACCAGAAGTCAAGGGCTGTATGCGGACCACTCTGAAAGAGGTTTTCTAAAGCCTGTCCTCGAAACCAGATTAGTGTATGATGCTTAGCAAGAGGGTAGTGAAATGTCTGGGGGCAACAACAAGAAATCTGGGGTTACCGTCGTTGGCGGAGCACGGATGTAAACGCCCAGATTCGTTGAATGAGGACCCATACGTTTCGTTTCAGGGGCACGTAAGACGCTGCTCGTCGGTGTCTTCGAGCAGACAGTCAGGGCAGACTGGTGAGGTGGCTAGTCCTATGCGATGACGTAGATTATTAGCCGGGAATTTGCCATAGACTAAAACGTACCAGACGACGGTAAAAAGGGTGATTGCACACACCCCCAAGCCGTTCGCCAGTTAATGTCAGGGTGCTGTAGCACCGTGGGGTCGCAACGGTTGGACAGCATAAACAAACGATAATCTCTTTTACGGGGAGGACGGGTGACTGGAAGATCAGCCCGGCGTAGCTGGTTCTATGAAACAATTGGCGACGTGGTACAATAATGGAGAAATAGGTGTCACAGTGAGCGGTGGATCGAGAGAAAACCATTTCGGTTATCCCGGGCCGCCCCAAACTTCCGTATGTCATGTTGTCCGTATCCCCTATGCTCGCAATTCGTAATTCCACACAGGGAGAGACAAATTTTCATTATCGTTGTTTTAGCCCGTCGAGGCATATGTACCAATGAATCACACAATGTGGGTGTTTATACAGTGTCTGTATGTTACAGATATTGTGCAGATTGTTGATATGCATGCCTCTGTGGGATAAAATGGGGATAATAAAAATTTTTCTCTCCCCGTGAGGAATTACGAAGTGCGAGCACAGGGGATAGGGACAACATGACAAATGGAAGTTTGGGTCGGTCCGGGAGACGTGCACGGATAGCCGAAATGGTTAAGACGGCCACTCGCGATAAGCGGCAAGTCTAGGTTCGAGTCTTGATCTGGCCCAAATTGTCATGTGCCGCTAATAAAATATAGCCTACAGTTTTCCTGAAAACATATTCGCAGTTTACGGATCCGTTTCGTAATAAATGCAAGAATGTGATAAGTTATCTTGCATCCTATCAGAAATTCGTGAGTTCAGAGGTCCACGAACAATTGCCTCCTCTTCTGTTCGAAAGTATTCCAATACTATCTCAGGCAACAGCGAAGAACTTTGGTGTCACTTTGGATGAACACCTCAAGTAGGCAGAAAATATTATCGCCATCTGCCAGAAGACTTCCGCTCGCCTCTGTGTCTTCAAAAATTTCGGACGGTATTTTCACACGATGTGAAACGGAAACTCGTTCTACCGAACCTTTTGCTATTGTGACGTAATTCAAAACGGCACGAGTAGTAAAACAGTAGGCGGTTACAACTAACCGTGAATTCTTGTATGCGTTACACTTGCAGCATTCATCTGTATGACCATGTCAGTGCTTTCTACTCCCAGTTAGGTTTGTTGCGCCCAGAAAAGTTACGTGACTTCCGTACGCTGTGTCTATTTCATCGGCTCTCCACTGCGCAAGCCCCCACAACAGTATCTCTCCTCAGAGCTTAAATAATCGTCACCTCATCATAAGCTAAACATAAGGTCCTACTTACCTAGTATCCTAGCTCTGCCCATTCATAAAATAGAAACATTGGCAAACTCCATCTCAGTTGTTGGTGCCTGCCATTCGAACAAGCTGCCGTGCACTTTACGCACAGTTCAGTGCTTTGCTTACAAGAAGGAGCCGAAGCTCTTCATCCTCATCACGTTTCCCCAAAGATATGACTAAGTTCTCTTCTGTCAGATAGTGAAATCCATGCTGCAAACTTCACCCAGTTACGCTTCTTTCTCCTTTCCTTCCTCTACGAATCACACCACTTTTTTCTTACCTTATATTCACATTAACTGTGTGTTTATCGCGATATTCTTTACCTCCCTCTTTTCATACCCACTGCTGCAAGCGCTCATCATTAAAACCTACCGTCCCTTAATTTCTAACCGAGCGAGGTGGCGCAATGGTTAGCACACTGGACTCGCATTCGGGAGGACGACGGTCCAATCCGGTCTCCGGCCATCCTGATTTAGGTTTTCCTTGATTTCCCTAAATCGTTTCAGGCAAATGCCGGGATGGTTCCTTTGAAAGGGAACGGCCGATTTCCTTCCCCATCCTTCCCTCGCCCGAGCTTGCGCTCCGTCTCTAATGACCTCGTTGTCGACGGGACGTTAAACACTAATGTCCTCCTCCTCCTTAATTTCTAATTATAAACTGTGTGTGTTTTTTATGCGCAGAAATGAAATTTCATTTTCTGAATTAAGTATAACGTACTAATAGTAAAACGTGTAACGTTAGATATGTGCAACGCCTTGTTAGATGTAAGAGAGGATATGATGTCCACAATCTTGCCAATATAAGAAAAACCAATAATTTAAAAAAATGAATAAAAACTGGAAGCCATCTCCAACGAACATTCCTTATTTATTCATTTGCCACTGCCGTTTACAAATGACTTGTCACCTAGCTGAAATTGTACTTCACAGAATGTGAAAAATATTTGATATTTCTTATTTGTAATAAGGATTAGTAATATTGCAGCTTTAAAATCTTAATATACTTAAAAGTAATTAAGAAATCAAAATCTTAAAATTAATGATTTATGAACACGAGATAGAAATTTAGGGAGATGGAAAGAGGTTATAACATATTATCACTTTATGACATTTTATAAATTCGGAAAAAGTTACTAAAATAGCGAGAATCTTGCATTTCAGAAGAAGAAATAAAAGAAAATAGGAAACTAAGTAGACTTGTATTAGAGATCCTACCACCTAGCTATCTGGGTGTCAGGACTCGGCAAATCATCGAGCGTGTCATATTCGAGATAACGTACAAAATACACCTTTAATACTAATTTGATAAATTTTTGTGACGGATGTGTACTGTATTACTCTTATATTACATTTGTTACAGGTTATTTGTGCGTTATACAGAGCATAATTAAAACATTATTAAACCGACAGCACAGCAGCTTCTAATCACCTATTAAAAGAAAACAGGCTAAGGATGCTTCGGAATGGCCCCATAAGTGTCCTTCCTCGGTCACTACTACTGAATTGTAGGGCTAGAGCAAAGCAATTCCAAAAGCAACGCCCTGCACCTATATCTACATCAATACACTGCAAGCAACCTTATGATTTTTGGCGGAGGGTGCTTCGTGTACCATTGTCGCTTCCTTCTTTCCTGTTTCAGTCGCGAATGATTCGCAAGGAGGACTGCTGTTAACCCTCCGTCTGAGCTCGAATCTCTTTGATTTTGCGTTTATGGTATTTCGCGAGACATACATAAGAATGCGATATATTGCTCGACTCTTCCATGAACGGAACCCCCAGAATTTTGACAGTAAACTATGTCGTGATGCAGAACGCATATCTTGCAGAGTCTGCGACTGGAGTTGGCTAATCAGCTCCGTGCACTTTCGAGCTTATTAAATGAACCTGTAACGAAACAGGCTGCTCTTCTTTGGATCGCCGGCCTTGGTGGCCGAGCGGTTCTAGGCGCTTCAAAAAAATGGTTCAAATGGCTCTGAGCACTATGGGACTTAACATCTTAGGTCATCAGTCCCCTAGAACTCAGAACTACTTAAACCTAACTAACCTAACGACATCACACACATCCGTGCCCGAGGCAGGAATCGAACCTGCGACCGTAGTGGTCCCGGGGTTCCGGACTACAGCGCCTAGAACCGCACAGCCACGGCGGCTGGCAATCTAGGCGCTTCAGTCGGGAACCGTGCGACCGCTACGGTGGCAGGTTCGAATCCTGCCTCGGGCACGGATGTGTGTGCTGTCTTTAGGTTAGTAAGGTTTAAGTAGCTCTAAGTTCTAGGGGACTGATGACCTCAGATGTTAAGTCCCATAGTGCTCAGAACCATGTGAACCATCTTCTTTGGACCTTTTTTATTTCCGCGGTCGATTCTAATGGAACGGATCCCAGACTGACAGGCAACATTCAATTACAACCCGTACGAGCGTTTTGGAAGCTACCTCCTTTGTGGGTGGACTACACTTCTTAAGGAGTCCCAATGAATCTCATTTTGGTATCTGCCTTAAACGCGATTAGTTCTATGTGGTCTGCCCGCGACTATTCTCCGTCGAGTACAATAATAGGTCTTTGTGCCTATTTATGAGCAAAGTGTTATACTTGTTTATGTCGACTGTCAGCTGCCACTCCTTGCACTATGTGGTGATACTCCACAGGTCTTCCCTCATTTCACTACAATTTCCAAGCGTTGCGATTTCTCTGTATGCAACAGCATCATTCATGAAAAGCCTCATGGAACTGCAGACGTGATTCGCTAGCTCATTCATATGCAAGGTGGATCAGAACTCCACCGACAAACTTCCAGAGGGTGTTCAGGGATGCCTTCTGAGTATTTTGGTGTAATGGACACACTCTCTCCAGTAGACCCGCCAGGGTAGCCGAGAGCGCTAACGCGCTGCTTCCTGGACTCGGGTAGGCGCGCCGGCCCCGGATCGAATCCCCCCGGCGGATTAAGGACGAGGGCCGGTGTGCCGGCCAGTCTGGATGTGGTTTTTAGGCGGTTTCCCACATCCCGCTAGGTGAATACCGGGCTGATCCCCGCGTTCCGCCTCAGTTACACGCGTCGCAGAATTTTGAAACACGTTGGCACTCTTCCACGTTTTACACTAGATGCAGACAGCTGGGGTACGCTGATTCCATTCATGGCGGTACGGGGTGGCGGCAGGAAGGGCATCCGGTCACCCCTAAAACTAACATTGCCAAGTCCGTTCTAACCGCGCCGACCCTGCGATCGCTGCGGGACTATGGCGTAAGCGAAAGAAAGAAAGGACGCACACTCACCAGTGGTACGCTACAGAATTATTGCATTTCGTTTGGTAGCTTGCATAATTAGCTTTGTATCTGTATTGCACTCAAAACAGTGCACAGCGGTGCAAATGTCGACAAAATGTGCTCTCTGTCTTGTCTGGAAACAAATTTGTTCCATTCACTCACGGTACTTGTTGTAAACAGTAATGTCCACTTTAGTCTATGCTCTCAAACTAGACTTCAGCACTGCTCGGCTATGTCTTGGGCTTCTTTTTTCGACAATCATATTCTACGTTAACAGTGATACATAGCAGTAAAGATGGATTTAGTGATGACGAGTAGCCCTCCTCTTTGGGCTCGCTGAATGCAGCGGAAGAGGCACACACAGCGCTGTTGCTCTACAGACGGCAACCCACTCGCAGTACTGCAGCATCACACCGAGGTGCGAAAGCCATGGGAAACACATACAGATGGCAGGAGTATCTCATACAAGAGGTATAAAAGGACAGTGTACTGGTGGAGCTGTCATTTGTACTCAGGTGATTCGTAAGGAAAGGTTTCCGACGTGACGTGATTATGGCCGGACGACGCGAATTAACAGACTCTGAATGCGGAATGAGAGTTGTAGTTGTATTGCATTGTATTGTATGGGAATGGGGACCTAGAAACGACGGCTTCGTCCTCGTCGTAGCCCGCAGTGGTACACAACCCCACAACACTCTCTACCGCCGCCCCACACCGAACCCAGGGTTATTGTGCGGTTCGGCCCCCAGTGCCCAGTGGACGTCCCCCCCCCCCCCCGCCCCCCCTCTCTCTCCACCCCTGGGAACATCTAACACCAAACGAGTGTAACCCCAATGTTTGAGTGGTAGAGTAATTATAGTGTACGCGTACATTGAAGGGAAGTGTTTGCGCAACAATCGCCGACATTGTGTAACTGAGGTGGAATGAGGGGACCCAGCCCGCATTCGCCGAGGCAGATGGAAAACCGCCTTTTAAACTATCCACAGACTGGCCGGCACACAAGACCTCGACACTAATCCGCCGGGCGGATTCGTGCCAAGATTCGGCACGCCTTCCCGCCCGGAAAGCAGTGTGTTAGACCACACGGCTAACTGGGCGGGCTACAGCTGTAGTTAGACGCATGGGACATTTAATTTCGGAAATCGTTAGGGACTTCAATATTCAGAGATCCACAGTGTCAAGAGTGTGCCGAGAATACCAAATTTTAGGCATTACATCACGATGGACAGCGCAGTGGCCAACAGACTTCGCTTAACAACCGAGAGCAGCGGCGTATACATGGAGTTGAAAGTGCTAACAGACAAGCAACACTGCGTGAGATAACTGCATAATTCAATCTGGGATATATGACGAAAATATCCGTTAGGACAGTAAGGTGAAATCTGGTCTTAAGGGCAGATGACCGAAGCGAATGCCTTTGTTAACTGCACGACATCGCACGCAGCGCTTCTTCTGGGGTCGTGGCCATATCGGTTGGGCCGTGGACGACTGGAGAACCGTGGCCCTGTCAGATGAGTCTTGATTTTAGTTGGTAAGAGCTGATGGTAGCATCCGAGGTTGTGCACACCCCACAAAGCCATGGACCCAAGTTGCCAACAAGGCACTGTGCAAGTTGGCCGCGCGGTCTTGGGCGCGATGATGTGTGTTGTTCTTCTTAGCATAAGTTGGTTTAAGTTATTTAAGTAGTGTGTAAGTCTAGGGAGCGATGACCTCAGCAGTTTGGTCCCTTAGGAATTCCCACATATTTGAACAGTTTTTCGCAAGCTGGTGGCTCCACAATACTGTGGGCTGTGTTTACACGGGATAGACTGAGCCCTCTGGTCCATCTGAACCGATCATTGACTGGAAATGGTTATGTTCTGCTACTTGAAAAGCCGGCCGGCGTGGCCGTGCGGTTCTAGGCCCTTCAGCCTGGAACCGCGTGACTGCTACGGTCGTAGGTTCGAATCCTGCCTCGGGCATGGATGTGTGTGACGTCCTTAGGTTAGTTAGGTTTAATTAGTTCTAAGTTCTAGGCGACTGATGACTCAGAAGTTAAGTCGCATAGTACTCAGAGCCATTTGAACCATTTTTTTGCTACTTAAAAACCATTTGCAGTTATGCATGGACTTTATCGTCTCAAACTTCGACAGAATTTTTATGAATGACAATGCGCCATGTCATAGGGCCATAGTTGTTCGCGATTAGTTTGAGAAACATTCTGGACCATTCGAGGGAATGATTTCACCACCCAAGTCGCCGAGCACTAATCTCATCGAACATTTATGAGACACAATAGAGACGCCAGTTCGTACACAAAATCCACCACCGGCAACACTTTCGCAACTATGGACGGCTGTAGAGGTAGCATGGCTCGATATTTCTGCTGAGGACTTTCAACGACTTGTTGAGTCGATGCCACGTCGAGTTACTGTACTGTCCCGGCAGGAAGAAGGTCCGACACGATATTAGGAGGTATCCCATGACTTTTGTCACCTCAGAGTATTCCGATGTGTCATAGTTCTGTTTTTCTGGTGATTCCATCAAGGCGGTGTAATTTTTGTTTACATCTGTGTGCCTGCATATTTGCACCTGTATTCAGACTTGTGCACCAGGTGACTGGCTAGTTGTGCTGGGAAGGCAGGACGCACAGTAAGGAACCCGTTGTTTAGCATGCAAGATGCGACCCGTCTTATGCGTGCAGAAGGGACTGGTTCTTGGAGCAAGCAGTACATCGTTATGCAGATCCACCAACGGTCAATCGTCGGTCATTCGCGCGTATGTCTTTGGACTCACATTTCGTTCGATATCGTTCTAAAAACGGAATCAGATTCACTTCATCAATTAGATGGGAAAAATTTCATAGAAACACAAAAGCATTATTAGGGAAACCTACAATGCATGACTCCACCCACTAAAGCCGTAAAATCCACCGACAATTGGTGGGCTGCTGTCCGGTCATTAAGTGTTACAGCAAGTAAATGTGCTTTTCCTGTGTTTCGATATTGATCACAATGTCACAGTCGCTTGAGTAATTGTCCAGAACAACAATAAGTTCAAATGGGTTGCAATTGTGAATCTGAAAAACAAAACGTATGTAGTTTGTCAGCTAATACTATAGCCACATTAATCGTCAATTACGAGACTGTGACACTGGTGAAATGAATTTAGAAATAAAAGTCATGGATTCGATTTCGGGAGGTGTCAAGTTCAAATCCTGGGTCCTGTCGTCTCAGAGAAAATTGGCTTGCAGGGTTTCTGTTAACGACTTCTGGTGAAGAAAGATATATGGCGATAAATACGCACCTTGGTCGATTTGAATCAACAACAGTAACAAAACAAGAAAAGAATATGAAATTCTTGTAAATTACGGCTCCGTTCAAGTACGGTATATGTTTGTTTCGTCAAACCGTTCTAAAGCTGGTATAGTCCTCGTTTTTCCTTACAATTTTTCGCTGCATAATGTTGCCCATGCGTTTTCAGTTAAGTTTCGCATCTTGTTTCTTGTTTCTGTTGCTGCTGTTAATGGCTGTCTAATATCTCCTGTGATCTTCTCGGATTGTCCGTCGGGTTGTACCGTCGTATTGTCGCAACATTTCGACAAGTTTCCTACTTGAAATCTTCAGGTGAAGTCTTTATATGTATTGTGCATAGTTTTTGAACATAAACACTATCATCAAATCATGCATCTGAGTAGGCAGGGTATTTAAAAAGAAGCATGTGATGGATGCGACAACTTTTTTCGTGTTTTAGATCAAAATCTTTTCTGTGCAAAGACCGTTAAGAGTGTGACGGAGGGAGCGTTTTATTGTTTCATATATTAAGGTTTTATCCCATTCCATTCACATAATATAGTGTGGGAAGAGTAACTGCTTCTCTGCGAGAGCAGTTAGTTAACTGAGTCTGTCTGCTCGATCTCTAGAGGATACGTGTTTTTCGAGCTGGGAAATATTTGCAGTTTATTAACTGAAAGATGCTTCTTTAAGTATTTTAAGTATGTTCTCAGGAAATGAACGGCCGTCTTTTCTCAGAGGTCCGTCAGTAAAGATTTTGTCACACTTTTTCACAATTAAAATATATTTGTGGTCATTCACAATGCCCTTGTCATTGAACGATCGACGTATTCTGTTATTTAACGGCTAGCATGTGGCCTCCTGAAATTCTTTCAGTATTCTCATTTCAGTTAACGTAATTAAATGCTAAAAATGTAAGGAAGATTAGACTTTAATGTCTTTTCAACGACGAGGGCATCAGAGACGAAGAACAAGCTCGGGTTGGACTTGTGAGTGGGGTGATGCAGTGGTTAAGGCACTGGACTCGTACTCAGGAAGAACAGTCTATTAATACACGTCGGGCAATCCAGATTTAGCTATAGAATCGTTTCCCTAAATAGTTCGAAGTTAATTTCGGTTTGGTTTTTTTAGAAAAGTATTGGCCTATTTCCTCTTCACCCTTTTGTAGTCTGAGCGTGTATTCCACTCTTAGACTGAGTGATCTGTGGGATGTTAAATCCTAATCTTCCTTACTTTTTTCGTATAAGCTGAGGATGGAACAGGAAATCTGCAGTGAATTTTTCGAATGAACTGTCCTGGCGATGTCAGACTCACTGCAGGAGATACCACTTTCATA
Source organism: Schistocerca gregaria (assembly GCF_023897955.1). NCBI lineage: Eukaryota > Metazoa > Arthropoda > Insecta > Orthoptera > Acrididae > Schistocerca > Schistocerca gregaria. The sequence goes on from NC_064931.1 coordinate 76,563,508, forward strand.
CAAAAAGAAACATTGCGTTTTTAGTGTTAATCCTGGGATGAACTGTTGTGGACGCCAACCTCTGAGTATCTATATCACACAAGAAAAATTGTTCTTGCATAAACTAGCCAGTCCTTCTCGCATGGTTTGTGGAACGTCTGTTTACTACATGTCGCTACGCCTGTGCTTTTTAATGCATTTCTATTCCTACCTAAAACTGCTCTCAAAATTCTAGTACAGTGACGTATAACGACGCAATATTTTTTGTCTACAGTCACGCGGTGTATACGAGACGCCCGCTGGTAAAATTCTGCATGACGCTCATCTGGACCTGGAGACTTTCTGCATGGATCGCGAGGTCCTTAGAGTTAAAACTTTTCTCAAAGACAAGATGTCAGATTATGTTTACAACGGTAAGAAACAAACTCTTTGCTTGATTGATCTGTAGCTTTTTAGGTTACCTGAATTACAAATCTAAAGATAATCCGTCTTATTTTATGATGTATTGCCATATACAGATGGGGACTTAAAATGATTGCTTGATTTTCGTCGTTTCAGGTTTCTGGTTCAGCCCGGAATGTAACTTTGTTCGCGAGTGCATAACTGCATCGCAAAGAAATGTCACAGGATGGGTGCAGGTGGAGCTCTTCAAGGGTTCAGGTATGCACAAATAAGGACACAATTTTACATCTCGCACAGCTGAGGAAAGCTGAAACTAACTACTCAATTTCAAGCGTACTACACACTGTCTCGTCAGTTATGCACATTGGAACCAGATAGTTTCTTGATTCCAAGAGGATAAACTAAACCACATCGCCACAGAAATGTATACAGCTTTGTCAAAATAAAACTGGCTCGGAAAATATTATACGGCTGACACGGAATTTTACCTTGTTAATGGACAGGAGAACAGCCCGTTACAGAAAAAACTGGGAAACATGATTTCGATGCACCAGTTGCTGTCAGATGTGTGCCCATGCATCTACATCTACATATACATCTACATGGATACTCTGCAAATCACATTTAAGTGCCTGACAGATTGTTCATCGAACCATCTTCACAATTCTCTATTATTCCAATCTCATCTAGGGTGCGGAAAGAATGAACATCTGTATCTTTCCGTGCGAGCTCTGAATTCCCTTATTTTATCTTGATCATTCCTCCATATGTAGGTCGGTGTCAACAAAATATTTTCGCATTCGAAGGAGAAAGTTGGTGATTGGAATTTCGTGAGAAGATTCCGTCGCAACGAAAAAGAATTTCTTTTAATGATGTCCAGCCCAAATTTCTGTATCGTTTCTGTGACACTCTCTCCCATATTTCACGATAATACAAAAAGTGCTGCCTTCCTTTGAACTTTTTCGATGTACTCCGTCAGTCCTATCTGGTAAGGAACCCACACCGCGCAGCAGTATTCTAAAACAAGACGGACAAGCATAGTATAGGCAGTCTCCTTAGTAGGTCTGTTACATTTTCTAAGTGTCCTGCCAATAAAACGCAGTCTTTGCTTAGCCTTCCCCACAACATTTTCTACGTGTTCCTTCCAATTTAAGTTGTTTGTTATTGTAATACCTAGGTATTTAGTTGAATTTACGGCTTTTAGATTAGACTGACTTATTGTGTAACCGAAGTTTGAGTTGCTTTTAGCACTCATGTGGATGACCTCACACTTTTCGTTGTTTAGGATCAATTGCCACTTTTTGCACCATTCAGATATCTTTTTTAAATCGTTTTTCAGTTTGTTTTGGTCTTCTGATGACTTTATTAGTCGATAAACGACAGTGTCATCTGCAAACAACCGAAGATGGCTGCTCATATTATCTCCAGAATCGTTTATATAGATAAGGAACAGCAAAGGGCCTATAACACTACCTTGGGGAACGCCAGAAATCACTTCTGTTTTACTCGAATACTTTCCGTCAATTACTACGAACTGTTACCTCCCTGACAGGAAATCACAAATCCAGTCACATAACTGAGACGCTAATCCGTAAGCACGCAATTTCACTACGAGTCGCTTGTGTGGTACAGTGTCAAAAGCCTTCCGGAAATCCAGAAATATGGAATCGATACGAAATCCCTTGTCAGTAACACTCAACACTTCATGTGATTAAAGAGCTAGTTGTGTTTCACATGAACGATGTTTTCTAAACCCACGTTGACTGTGTGTCAATAGACCGTTTTCTTCGAGGTAATTCATAATCTTCGAACACAATATATGTTATAAAATCCTGCTGCATATCGACGTTAACGATATGGGCCTGTAATTTAGTGGATTATTCCAACTACCTTTCTTGAATTTTAGTGTGATCTATGCAACTGTCCAGTCTTTGGGTACGGGTCTTTCGTCGAGTGAATGGTTGTATATGATTGTTAAGTATGAGGCTAATGCATCAGCATACTCCTAAAGGAACCTAATTGGTAAACAGTCTGGACCAGAAGACTTGCTTTTATTGAGTGATTTAAGTTGCTTCACTACTCTGAGGATATTTACTTCTACGTCACTAATGTTGGCAGCTGTTCTCGATTCGAATTCTAGAATATTTACTTCGTCTTCTTTTGTGAAGACATATCGGAAGCCTTTGTTTAGTAATTCTGCACATCTCCGACGCACTCTGTCCCAAGTACTTCGGTGTGCCTTTATGTCTGAGTGAATGAGAGGAGTAGGCGTGATTAATGATCAGTTGAATGCAATACGGAATGGTGCTCACGAGAAAACAGCGCGTGTCGATTGTCGACTGTTACGTGAAGCACAGTGGAAAACGTATGCTTAACCGTTTGCGCAAGAGCTTAAAACTGGAAGTGTTTTGGCAAAATCTCCAGCAAAGTCTACAATCCAACATTTATTGTATATGTGTGACTATTCTCAGCACATCCTTTGACGTTCGTTAACAACGGTCAGTCCCACCTCAGACTTACTGTAAACACACTAACGGAAAAAGTTGCAAGAACCAGTTGTGCGACATAAACGAAAATTGGTAGGCGCTAGTGGCACCACTATGTGGATGCCAATCAGGTTTTCTTTAAATCCCACTATACTGGTTGTGAGATTGAGTTACCTTTGAGATTGGACATGGTGAGTTAATGTTGGTCGAGAATGGCTTTAAGCCGATTAGGACGCCATTATCGACACCTCACTTAATTTCGACGAGATTGTGTAATATGGCTACGAGAATCTGGATGTTCCTTGCTCGATATTGCAGGAAGACTTGGCAGGAATGTAGCCACTATACACGATTGCTGGCAGTGGTGGTCTCGAGAATGTTCGGTCGCGAGAAGACCAGGCTTCGGACGGCGTCACGGTACTACTGAGAAGGAAGGCCGGCACTTTCGGCGAATGGCTCTGGCGCATCGTGCTGATCTGCAGCAGCAATTTGAGCAGCAGCTGGCACCACATTAACACAACGAACTGTTACGAGTCGGTTACCTCAAGGACAGCTCCGAGCCAGACGCCCTGTAGTGTGCATCCCACTGACCCCAAAGCACCGACATTTGCGACTGCAGTGCTATCAAGCGAGAGCTCATGGAGGGCAGGATTGAGGTCTGTTGTGTTTCCTGGTGAAAACTGTTTCTACCTCGGTGCCAGTGATGGCCGCATGTTGGTCAGGAGGAGGCCATATCAGGGCCTGCAACTGACCTGTCTGCGTGCTAGATACACTCGACCTACACGACAACTCCAGTATCATCCACAAACAGCATTAACCGTCCTTGTACTGCCCGACCTAGTGTAACAGGTATGGAACGCCATCCCACAGACTGACATCCGGCATCTGTACAACACAATGAATGCACGTTTGAATGCTTGCATTCAACATTCTTGTGGTTACACCGATATCTGGCAATGTTAATCACTCAAAAATGTTGCGTAGACAAACGTATTCCTGAGACCTCATTACTCTAGATTAATTCTTGGTTTGGTGTTGTGATTTTTTCTATCTGTGTATTTTATTATGGTGAAATCGTACTGCAAAGCTACAGTGGATACAGCAGCGTGTGTGAAGTTAAACATCTTTAAGGAGGGACGCAGACGCTATTGTGTGAACTTCTTTACAACGATGAAAAGAGCGACGGATAGCCCTAGTAAGACAAAACATGAACATTTGCTAATGTAAGCATGAAACTTCAGCACCTTTCACATTTACAGCAAATATTCGGAGCAAACATAACTGTGAAGTGTCGATGACACACAATGTTTGTTATTCTGTGTAGTAGTGTGGTATTACGCAAGACATGTGTTCAGGTTGCATGGGTCAAATACACGTATGGCTAGTTTCATATTGTTTGACGGATTCTCCTAAATTAATTCAGGCGACTTCTGGATAGTTCATTCAGTAAGGCTACGACCAATCCGTTTCGCCATCTCAACCCGCGATCTCTCTCTTTAGACCTCATCGTTAATGGTAAGTTATAGTATAGCCTACCTTCCTGTTATGAAGTATTCAATACTTATGCATGATGGTCTGCAAAGTAAAGAAAGATACAATAGGAAAATTTATGGATTGCTTCTAGCGGTTTTGTATGCAATACTCGTAAAGTATCCCAATAATAAAAAGTCCTTATCCCTCAAGTCAGGATCGTCACAAGTCAAGGTGTTCAGCATCTGCTCGTGATGCAACCTCCTGCAAAATGGTTTCTACCTATGTATACTGCCAAAATTTGAGCTGACTTAAAGTAATAACGAGCAGCTTACCTGGGAAGGACACACTGATCCGACACTGCATCGTAAAGAGAAACGTATACGAACACTTTTTGGGCGCTTTTTGTCAGATTTGATTTCTTTTTCTAACAGAAATACACGAAATTTCTGCCCCATATGATGGACACTGAAACAAATTAATATTCAATACTACAAATTATTACAGCCAGGCTACTGGCAAAAGCATTGTGAAACAAGCATTAACAGTAACGAGAGTTACGAAGACCATGTATACAGGGTGTTACAAAAAGGTAGGGCCAAACTTTCAGGAAACATTCCTTACACACAAATAAAGAAAATATGTTATGTGGACATGTGTCCGGAAACGCTTAATTTCCATGTTAGAGCTCATTATAGTTTCGTCAGTATGTACTGTACTTCCTCGATTCACCGCCATGATTTCATACGGGATACTCTACCTGTGCTGCTAGAATATGTGCCTTTAAAAGTACGACACAACGTGTGGTTCATGCACGATGGAGCTCCTGCACATTTCAGTCGAAGTGTTCGTACGCTTCTCAACAACAGATTCGGTGACCGATGGATTGGTAGAGGCGGACCAATTCCATGGCCTCCACGCTCTCTCCTGACCTCAACCCTCTTGATTTTCATTTATCGGGGCATTTGAAAGCTCTTGTCTACGCAACCCCGGTACCAAATGTAGAGACCCTTCGTGCTCGTATTGTGGACGGCTGTGATACAATACGCCATTCTCCAGGGCTGCATCAGCGCATCAGGGATTCCACGCGACGGAGGGTGGATGCATGTATCCTCGCTAACGGAGGACATTTTGAACATTTCCTGTAACAGTGTTTGAAGTCACGCTGGTACGTTCTGTTGCTGTGTGTTTCCATTCCATGATTAATGTGATTTGAAGAGAAGTAATAAAATGAGTTCTAACATGGAAAGTAAGCGTTTCCGGATACATGTCCACATAACATATTTTCTTCCTTTGTGTGTGAGAAATGTTTCCTGAAAGTTTGGCCGTATCTTTTTCTAACACCCTGTATGTGTATAAAATATTTTAAGCGGGTAATTTTCACCAACCCTGAAGTTAATTAGTACTGCATGCCGCAGTCCACTTTCTCCTTGAGTTGTTGAGTGACTATCTTCTGCACACGCCAGTCGGCGCTATGTCTTGTAACGGCACGTCTTAAAGAAAAGAACTGTTTATTGTATATTCCGTATAATATTTGGTCCGGTGTTGTCTACCACTTGTAAGCAAGGGGCTACTTCAGCCTCAACAAATTCTCTTACGTGGAAATGGGTGAAGAGTACCAGTAATCTGTAGAAACGGAAGCTGCTTATCATAAAAAAGCGCTTTCCACAGAAATGCCTTCCTTTCCCACCGCGTGCTGCGTTCACTGGCGAAAGTAGGACAAACTTAGATTCTTTCCTCCTCTCCCTCCCCCCCCCCCCTTCCGGCCCCACCGGCATATCCCTATCTTTTTGTTTCATCTTGCTTAGATAATTTATTCCTTTATTGAGATTAGCACCGCTTAATAATTAAGTAAAGGGTATATGTTTTAACAATTCTTTTTCACTGTTGTACAGTTCCAAACATGGAACAACACCAGTACAAAAAATGGCTCTGAGCACTATGGGACTCAACTGCTGTGGTCATTAGTCCCCTAGAACTTAGAACTACTTAAACCTAAATAACCTAAGGACATCACACACATCCATGCCCGAGGCAGGATTCGAATCTGCGACCGTAGCAGTCGCACGGTTCCGGACCAGTACAAAGTGACATTGTACACAAGAGTATCGCGTGATTTCTATTTTATTGTTTCAAGCCGATCAATGCAAAGTCGTCACAAATAATAAAAACAAATGCAAAATATACAGATAACGCTTTCGTTTCCTTGTCCAGTCCTACTCCCTTCATGATTCCCAAAAGAGATACACCTCTACTCCTTCTCGTTTCAGTGCACTCCAATCCATTTCTCCCTCCTCCTCCTCCTCCTCCTCCTTTTTCTTCTTCTTCTTCTTCCTCCTCTTCTATTCACCCTGTGTCTTCTTTTTCATCATCATTATCACTTTGTTCTTGTTCCTTTCCTTCTTGTAGTTCTTTCCCATCCTACTTGACCCAGCCCCTTCCTCTTTTCCTTTGCTGTTCCTTTTTGTTTTCGCCTGTCTCAAAACTGTGTCCCCACGGAAACGGTGCCCGGACACGCGTCCCGCAGACAGACCCTTATCTACGCCGCTGGCTCTAATCGCACTGTCCTGTTAGCTATATACAGGGCGGCCCATTGATAGTGACCGGTCCAAATATCTCACGAAATAAGCATCAAACGAAAAAACTACAAAGAACGAAACTCGTCTAGCTTGAAGGGGAAACCTGATGGCGCTATGGTTGGCCCGCTAGATGGCGCTGCCATAGGTCAAAAGGATGTCAACTGCGTTTTTTTTTAAATAGGAACCCCCATTTTTCATTACAAACAGATAACAACTGCGTTTTTTAAAAAATAGGAACCCCCATTTTTTATTACATATTAGTGTAGTACGTAAGGAAATATTAATGTTTTAGTTGGACCACTTTTTCGCTTTGTGATAGATGACGCTGTAATAGTAACAAACGTACAAGTACGTGGTATCGCGTAACATTCCACCAGTGCGGACGGTATTTGCCTCGTGATATACTACCCGTGTTAAAATGGATCGTTTACCAATAGCGGAAAAGGTCGATATCGTGTTGATGTATGACTGTTGTGATCAAAATGCCCAACGGGCGTGTGCTATGTATGCTGCCCGGTATCCTGGACGACATCATCCAAGTGTGTTACATTACTTAAGGAAACAGGAAGTGTTCAGCCTCATGTGAAACGTCAGCCACGACCTGCAACAAATGATGCCCCAGTAGGAGTTTTAGCTGCTGTCGCGGCTAATCTGCACATCAGTAGCAGACAAATTGCGCGAAAGTTGCGAATCTCAGTCGGTGTTGAAAATGCTACATCAACATCGATTGCACCCGTACCATATTTCTATGCGCCAGGAATTGTATGGCGACGACTTTAACGTCGTGTACAGTTCTGCCACTGGGCACAAGAGAAATTACGGGACGATGACAGATTTTTTGCACGCGTTCTATTTAGCGACGAAGCGTCATTCACCAACAGCGGTAACGTAAACCGGCATAATATGCACTATTGAGCAACGGAAAATCCAAGATGACTGCGACAAGTGGAACATCAGCGACCTTGGCGGGTTAATGTATGGTGCGGCATTCTGGGAGGAAGGATAATTGGCCCCCGTTTTATCGATGGCAATCTAAATGGTGCAATGTATGCTGATTTCCTACGTAATGTTCTACCGATGTTTCTACAAGCTGTTTCACTTCATGACAGAATGGCGAGGTACTTCCAACATGATGGATGTCCGGCACATAGCTCGCGTGCCGTTGAAGCGGTATTGAATAGCATATTTCATGACAGATGGATTGATCGTCGAAGCACCATAATACCATGGCCCGCACGTTCACCGGATCTGACGTTGCCGGATTTCTTTCTGTGGGGAAAGTTGGAGGATTTTGCTATCGTGATCCACCGACAACGCCTGACAACATGCGTCAGAGCATTGTCAACGCATGTGCGAACATTACGGAAGGCGAACTACTCGCTAATGAGAGGAATGTCGTTACACGTATTGCCAATGCATTGAGGTCGGCTGACATCATTTTGAGCATTTATTTCATTAATGTGGTATTTACAGGTAACCATGCTGTGACAGCATGCGTTCTCAGAAATAAGTTCACAAAGGTACGTGTATCACATTGGAACAACCGAAATAAAATGTACAAACGTACCTACGTTCTGTATTTTAATTTAAAAAACCTACCTGTTACCAACTGTTCGTCTAAACTTGTGAGCCACATGTTTCTGGCTGTTCTGGCTGTTACATTGCCATATATAACAAAGCGAAAAAGTGTTCCAACTAAAACATTCATATTTCTTTACGTACTACACGAATATGTAATAAAAATGGGGGTTCCTATTTTTAAAAAATGCAGTTGATATCCGTTTGACCTATGGTAGCGCCATCTAGTTGGCCAACCATAACACCATCTGGTTTCCCCCTTCAAGCTAGACCAGTTTCGTTCTTTGTAGTTTTTTCGTTTAACGCTTATTTGGTGAGATATTTGGCCCGGTCATGATCAATGGACCACTCTGCATACGGGACCATCGTTGTAGCCAAAGTTAAAGAAGGCATCATCTGTTAGGAGGCCGCAAGCCACCGTCACTTTCCATCGACCGATGGTGAACATTTTGTATAGATGTAGTAGACTTCTAGAAGCACAGATGTGTTGCAGATACTGAAATGTTGCAGTGTCGGTGGTGGCGCGCTGGTCTCCGGTGGGACTGTACAACCAGCGGCTGGCGTCGATGGACGAGCACGGAGGTTTCGACCCGTCGCACGCCGACGGCTTCATCAACATACACGGCCTCCGTCTCAAGGAGGCGTGCAGGGCAGCTAACAGCCAGCCGTAGCCCCTTCTCCCCTGTTGCCAAATTCTAGCCCTTCTGCTGTCCTTTATGCCTTTGTTGATATTTCACAATTGATACGAAGAACCTCGTTTTATGTCAATATTGCTTCAGCAATCAATTTACATTTGTGCATTGTCAAATCAAAACTGTTCTCCATAGCTGTATACACTGTGTCATATACAAAATAAAAGAACATTTTTGACAGCCAACATTTAATTCGTCAGTTCTCACAACGGGTACTGCTCCCAGCAGACAGCAAGCTCATACCGTGTGACAACCCCCTTGGCTCGTTTCGGCTTCTGCTACGTATCATTCCAAAGAGGGGTTGGCACACACACACACACACACACACACACCACGTTACTTCCTGTTACCAAATTTACAGGGCTCCACGGCGACCAGTGTGATCTGCGACTAAGGTAGCGTGCGTCCAGCTGATATAGTACAAAAGCAAATGGCGTCCAAGCTCGCAGCTAGGACGCCGTGATTAAATGGTGGTGCGGGCACACAACAGCAATTAGGACTCTTTCAAGCTTCCTTTATTCGGGTTAACCTGTAACAGAAGACGTACATTTGAGATACTCGTGTTCTTATAGCCGTATGAGGAGTGAAAACTCCAAACGTTCTAAGTGTCAGTTGTTACACTTGTCGGGAGAATCAGAAAATAATGTATATATTTTTGTACAAAACTTATTTGTATCCAAAAAATTAAGGAGGTATTCTGATATCACGGAATTATACTGCTCACTTCATCACTGCAAAAAATTACGAGACAAATTAGAAAATAAATAATTATCATACCTATAGGGTGGCGTACGAAATGTGTTACCAATTGTTTCTTTCACAATTTACGACGCACATTAGATATCCCGTTGGGATCTGTACGGCAGTGCCAGCAGAGCTTTGAAAAACAACTGAGTTACGAAATGACGTGTAATTCACGGTACTGCCGCTAGGAGAGTAGTAAGCAGCAATGGCTGACAATGGAAGACTGACGACACAGCAACGATCGGCAATTGTTACTTTTTCCTGAAACGAAAAGCCTTGTTGTGACTCAGAGGCGTTTTCGACAACAGTTTAGCACACGATGGGTCCCTTGCAAGAACACCATCCACAGATTGTACCACAAATTTTTACAGGAAGGAACAGTATTGGAAGCGAAGCGACCTCGGCCTAAGCCTGTTTGTTCGCCGGAGAATACTGAACCGGTACGAGTTGCTGTACAGAGAAGTCCGGGGAAATCGTGTAAAAAGGCAAGAGTGCAACTGGGAATATCCAGACGCTCCGATCAACGCATCCTTAAAAGTGACTTCCATATGTACCCATACATGATGACCTGTGCACCGAAGCTCACTGAAGAACACTAGCAGCAGAGACTACTGTTTGCTTAGTGGGCGGAGGATAGGGTAGAAACTCTCAACAACGTTTGGTTTTCAGACGAGGCGGATTTTCATTTAGACGGTGTGGTTAACAAACAAAATGTACACTTTTGGGCCACTGAAAACCCACAAGTGCTTCATGAACGACAACATTATGCTCCGAGGATTACAGCGTGGGCAGCAATTTCCAGTCACGGACTTACTGGACCCTTTTTCTTTGAAGAAACTGTGAACAGCGAGCGTTATTTGAGCAAGCTTAGCAATAGCTTCATTCCACAGCTTCTTGCTACTGCCTTGCCCTTCAACAGGCAGTGGTTCATGCAAGATGGAGCAAGGCCACATACTGCAAACACTGTGTTACAGTTTTTACACGAGCATTTCGACATGCAGATCATTTCACTCAGGTTTCCAGGTAGCTTCAATGACGGACAAAATTAGCCCCCAATAGTCCGGACCTCAATCCATGTGACTTTTTTCTGTGGGGGTACCTAAAGGAAAAGATTTTCCTGAAACGTCCACGTGATTTATCGGAGCTCAGAAGACTTATTCTTCAAGCTTGCAGTGAAATGACGGAAGACATGTGCCGTAGGGTAATCACTAACTTCAGTGTTCGTTTGAAGGAAGTTGTTGTTGTGGTGGTCTTCAGTCCTCAGACTGGTTTGATGCAGCTCTCCATGCTACTCCATCCTGTGCAAGCTTCTTCATCTCCCAGTACTTACTGCAACCTACGTCTTTCTGAACCTGCTTAGTGTATTCATCTCTTGGTCTCCCTCGATGATTTTTACCCTCCACACTGCCCTCCAATGATAAATTTGTGATCCCTTGATGCCTCAGAACAAGTCCTACCAACCGGTCCCTTCTTCTTGTCAAGTTGTGCCACAAACTCCTCTTCTCTCCAATTCTATTCAATATCTCCTCATTAGTTATGTGATCTACCCATCTAATCTTAAGCATTCTTCTGTAGCACCACATTTCGAAAGCTTCTATTCTCTTATTGTCCAAACCATTTATCGTCCACGTTTCACTCCCATACATGGCTACACTCCATACAAATACTTTCAGAAATGACTTCCTGACACTTAAATCTATACTCGATGTTAACAAATTTCTCTTCTTCAGAAAAGCTTTCCTTGCCATTGCCAGTCTACATTTTGTATCCTCTCTACTTCGACCATCATCAGTTATTTTGCTCCCCAAATAGCAAAACACCTTTGCTGCTTTAAGTGTCTCATTTCCTAATCTAATACCCTCAGCATCACCCGATTTAATTCGACTACATTCCACTATCCTCGTTTCGCTTTTGTTGATGTTCATCTTATATCCTCCTCTCAAGACACTGTCCATTCCATTCAACTGCTCTTCCAAGTCCTTTGCTGTCTCTGACAGAATTACAATGTCATCGGCGAACCTCAAAGTTTTTAATTCGTCTCCATGGATTTTAATACCTACTCCGAATTTTTCTTTTGTTTCCTTTACTGCTTGCTCAATATACAGATTGAATAACATCGGTGAGAGGCTACAACCCTGTCTTACTCCCTTCCGAACCACTGCTTCCCTTTCATGTCCCTCGACTCTTATAACTGCCATCTGGTTTCTGTACAAATTGTAAATAGCCTTTCGCTCCCTGTATTTTACCCCTGCCACCTTTAGAATTTGAAAGAGAGTATTCCAGTCAGCATTGTCAAAAGCTTTCTCTAAGTCTACAAATGCTAGAAACGTAGGTTTGCCTTTCCTTAATCTTTCTTCTAAGATAAGTCGTAGGGTCAGTATTGCCTCACGTGTTCCAGTATTTCTACGGAATCCAAACTGATCTTCCCCGAGGTCGGCTTCTACTAGTTTTTCCATTCGTCTGTAAAGAATTCGCGTTAGTATTTTGCAGCTGTGGCTTATTGAACTGATTGTCCGGTAATTTTCACATCTGTCAACACCTGCCTTCTTTGAGATTGGAATTATTATATTCTTCTTTACGTCTGAGGGTATTTCGCCTGTCTCATACATCTTGCTCACCAGATGGTAGAGTTTTGTCAGGACTGGCGCTCCCGAGGCCGTCAGTAGTTCTAATGGGATGTTGTCTACTCCGGGGGCCTTGTTTCGACTTAGGTCTTTCAGTGCTCTGTCAAACTCTTCACGCAGTATTGTATCTCCCATTTCGTCTTCATCCTCATTCTCTTCCATTGCCAGAATATTGTCCTCGAGTACGTCGCCCTTGTATAGACCTTCTATATACTCCTTCCACCTTTCTGCTTTCCCTTCTTTGGTTAGGACTGGGTTTCCATCTGAGCTCTTGATATTCATACAAGTGGTTCTCTTTTCTCCAAAGGTCTCTTTAATTTTCCTGTAGGCAGTATCTGTCTTACCCCTAGTGAGACATGCCGCTACATCCTTACATTTGTCCTCTAGCCATCCCTGCTTAGCCATTTTGCACTTCCTGTCGATCTCATTTTTGAGACGTTTGTATTCCTTTTTACCTGCTTCATTTACTGCATTTTTATATTTTCTCCTTTCATCAATTAAATTCAATATTTCTTCTGTTACCCAAGTATTTCTACTAGCCCTCGTCTTTTTACCTACTTGATCCTCTGCTGCCTTCACTACTTCATCCCTCAGAGCTACCCACTCTTCTTCTACTGTATTTCTTTCCCCCATTTGTGACAATTGTCCCCTTATGCTGTCCCTGAAACTCTGTACAACCTCTGGTTTAATCAACTTGTCCAGGTCCCACCTCCTTAAATAAAGTTAGGAAACGAAATGGTGGGCATATTGAGCATGTGCTGAGTTAGAACAAATCTCCGTGGACGGCTCTTCATTGTAGTATATGTTCCTTTCAGATTGTATTGACAATAAAGTTTATATTCAAAAACAAAATGGTAACACATTTCGTGCGCCACTCTGTAGGAACTGATAGTTCCCACTGACAATAAGCAAGTTTTTATTTCGAGTGTTATTAATACTGATGGTCTACGTTTTATTTGAGATAATACAGGTACGGAAATACAGCAGTAATGGTTTAACTAGTTGTACAGTAGTCGACAAAAATCATTTATCATGTCTTTTAAACAAATTTTTGCGAGAGAATAATAAAATTGAATTCACGAAAAAATCTCTCACTATTGACTTCTGTTTCTTACACGATTCCGTTCTCGGGGATTAGTAGTTGAAAAGTTTACTGTAGAACTCCCTGTCGTATTGAGGAAGAAAGGCAGTTTCGTCAACAGGTCTTGCTGTTTGGAAACTGATAAATATCGCTGATCTTCCAGATGAAGTACTGCAGGGCACACATCAGCCACGGTATTTCATGTTTCGAATAAAATGACATTTTTCCAGTCTTATATTTCACAACGAAAAATTTTAATAACTATTTCAGATGGACGAATACGAGTCACTTTGGTCACAAAATGGTTCAAATGGCTCTGAGCACAAAGGGGCTTAACATCTTAGGTCATCAGTCCCCTAGAACTTAGAAATACCTAATCCTAACTAACCTAAGGACATCACACACATCCATGCCCCGTAGCAGTCGCGCGGTTCCGGACTGAAGCGCCTAGAACCGCTCGGCCACCACGGCCGGCATACTTTGATCACACTGCGTTTCGAAATCTTAAACGCCTGCATTGACAAAAATGTTTGAGCAGCATCTTTAAAATCAAATGAGTAAGTTGTATGAATTAGAATTACATTGAGTGAGTTCATAGCATAAGTTGGTTCAACAACCCTGTGGAAATCTTGCAGAGAAAAGGCTGCCGCGTGGCACTTGAAACTCCAGGCGGAAGCAGTACTTGTCACAAACATCGTGCCTTATCTCATCATGATTATTTGAAACATTTTCTCTATTATTTGGTAATTGGAACAAGTCCAGGGTCAGGCGACTGAGTATCAAGAACACAATAGCATTGAAAACGCGTTTTGTGAAATAATGGCACTTGGGACGTTTGAATTTCCACTCTTCAGTTTTTTGCTTTTAATCCCCTTCCCTGTCTAAAACAGTACCCACGAAGTAGGAAAAAGAACACTGGAATTACTGTTCATTGCTTCTTTATACTTGTTTTTGAGATCACTAAACGTCTTTCGGCGAGAGTAGAATTTAGCTTCTTGCTTCTTGACCGCCTTGAAACTAGTATCAGCGAATTTCACAAACAGCTATAGCCTAAGAAGCTTCAAGTAGATATCACATCTCGATCACATAAATTGACAGAGCATTTACATAACTTGCCATATATGTATACACACGCTAACAATAAACGCTCTCACATAGCGTTTGTATTTGAAAAAAAAGAAGCTTATTAACGGTATATTCTCAGTCCTCGTTAATTTTATCCATTCTAGAGGAAGACGTTTTGCCTAGAACGGTTGAATAACGACACGAGGTTATCTTCCTCATCCCTTTCCCCTCTTTTCTGTACCATTACTTTGTGTTCTTAAAGGAGCAAACTAGCAGGTGCACATGCAAGGATCCAGCTGCTAGAGCTTAAACATGTTTCTCATTGAATTAAATATGCTTGTTTTTAGAAATTGCAAGATAAAGCAGCTGCTTGCACACTTTCTTCTGCGGAAAGACCTCTTTAGAAGAGGACGGGACGAAACTAATAATCGTTTCGTTCATTGCGTCGATGTGTTCTGTTAGTTCATTAAGTCTATGCTCTCCCTCGAAAGCGACACAGCCGTATCTTCTGTTTAGGGTTTAGGTGTTGGTTATGAGATATATTGAGGCAGAATTTCACCCCAAAATATAGTTATTAGCTGGAGGGGAGTGAACACAAAGTTTCTTTTAAAAAATAAATATTATCATTGTTAAGTTTCTATTTCTGATTTTGCATTGGTAATTTCTTTGCATTGATTGTTTGAGAAGTCCATTGAAAACCACGAAACGAAACAGAAGTTAATCTGACTGAGTGATTTCCAAGAAGGTGTACTGAGTCGCCTAATAAAGAAAACCAGATTCTACATAAGTTCCCTTCAAAAATCGTAACACTCTGTTGCATGCTCCTTTACTTATCTGACATGAAATTTGACAATACATTTACTGATTTCGGGTTGAATGAAAGGAAGTCCGTTTAAATCTGAAATATATTTTTTTTTCTTTTTCTCTTTTTGGCTTGCTTGTGGCAATGAATAACGCTCGGGAAACTGCTCTCTGGAAACTGCTACTGCTATTGAAAGCTACTAAAAAGGCTCGTCTCATTTACTGAGTGGTAAATTACTACCGGTGAACTCTGTGTGCAATGAGTCCACGTAATGTGTCTGCATTTTAAACTGCAGTTCTGAAACTTCATCTAGTGAATGACAAAGATTAGAAAATGGAAGATGGCGTGATAAATTACGTTAATGCTGATTCCTTTAAAACATGTATTAGCAAATTTAGAAATGTCGCTTTACAAAAGTATTCTTCGTTATGATCCAGAATTGCAAAGAAAAGATATTACAAAATATATAGGTTCATCGTGTCTTACAAAAAGGTTGCACTAATTGAGTTAATCTTTCCTGAATTGTCGCTAATGTTACCTAATTAACAAGATGGGAAAGTTCTGTGTTGTAGACCAGATTGTTATAATGGTGTGCAGGCAGCAGCTCGCGCGCAATTAAAGCAGGGAAAATTATTACCTTATTGTGAAGTCTTCATCAAATCGTTCAAAAATCTTTCTCTGACACAGTAAAGATATCAATAATCATATTACAAAATGAATTTCCTCAATAATGATAAATTTTCATCATTCTTGTCATGCCGCTCACTTGGCGATTACCCAATGCGGACTCACTGTCGCTGCGACCACCGTCCGTGCGGAACAGCCGAAGCAGAGATATTAATGCAGATGTGCGGCGTCGCAGATGACATTGCACGCTGTCTCAGAAACAAAGTAAGGACGACTGCTGTCTGTGTATCCAAGTTATGAGGGAAGCTAATAGTGAACATCACCACCCACTGAAGATTAGGGAGGGAAACGTTTTCGTAACATAAAGACGGCGTTAGCACCACAGTCCCAACTTGTTAACGGCCTGAAGCGTCGCATTCCGGCACTGCAAGACTCAGTACGAAGTCTCATTTATATAGCAGTTGTGATTGTAGCGGGAGAAAAACAGAACTACTTCGGTGAGTGTGATTGGTTGGTTTGGTGGAGGAGACCACGCAGCGAGGTCTTCGGTTCCGTCGGGTTAGGAAAGGATGGGGAAGGAAGTCGGCTGAGCCCTTTCAAAGGAACCATCCCGGCATTTGCCTGAAGCGATTTAGGGAAATCACGGAAACCTAAATCAGGATGGCCGGACACGGGTTTGAACCAGTGTGCTAACCACTGCGCCACCTCACTCGGTCAGGGTGAGTGTGAGAAATATTCTAAAATCCATACACGGCCGCCGAAAAGGTGTTGACCTCTTCTGTGACATCCGCCCTAAGTCAATAATAGTCGTACGGTTCACTATTTGAATGCGAATCATGTGGAGTACTGTCGTTTTTATAACGATGGTTGTCTCTTGAAGAACGGCTCTCATAATGTTAATCGTCAATGTATGGGGCAAGAACGGGTCCATTCTTAGCGAATGTGAACGTGACTTGAACAAAACGTAATAGTGCACATAACCTGGTGGAACAAAAATTTCTATGATCCATAAGACTTCTTTCACTCAGGGACGCTTCCCCTTGGCTGTAAGGCGATATGTACGACAGACAGTGAAAAATAACATTGCCTCGGCAGTACCACAGAAAAAAACCTCAGAAAATAATACTCCTTAACACGGATAAATGGAGACAAGATTTAAAAAAGTCCTCCGACGTTACTAAACACTAGACTCTCCCAAGGGCGGAAATTCGAAACCGAAAAGCTGCACTGGTTTCCAAAAATCAAGGAGGAACGTGTTATAATTCAGAAGTTTATGTGTAAAATGTGATAAAACTTAGTCAAAGTGTAGAACATAAGAAACACCTAAAATAAAACACGTAACCACATTTTCAACCAAAGAGATTATGTTCGTACGTAAAACGTAGCTTAGACGTATACTGTGGTGCTGTAATTTAGATAGCCGGCCGCCGTGACCGAGCAGTTCTAGGCGCTTCAGTCCGGAACCGCTCGACTGCTACGGTCGCAGGTTCGAATCCTGCCTCGGGCAGTGATGTCCTTGGGTTAGTTAAGTTTAAGTAGTTCTAAGCTCTAGGGGACCTCAGATGTTAAGTCCCATAGTGCTCAGAGCCATTTTTTTGTAATTTTGATATGGTACTAGTAACATCAGTGAAGATTCTGCTTACTAAATCAGCCTTATGTTAATGATGATGCACGAGAGCAGATAACAAAATGCAGTGTACTTTTGATGGCACTGAAATTTGTTGCGTGACATTTGCAATTTTTTAAAGAGTAAAAATACGCACCGGACTATGGCAACATAATTTAAATAAAAAGGAAAAAAAAGAAAAACTAGAAAGAAAGAAAATTGAGTCATCTGCGAGGAATCTGAATGCTAGTACACCAGAACCTGTTTGGGCCACGGATGAGTAAATGTTTGTGTTTTTCTTATGGCTGCTATATCTAGCAATACACAAAGTTTACTTGACATTGAAAATCATTACAAGAAAAATTAAATTGCATTTAATAGTAACTGAGAATGTATTTAAGTTACCTACATTATTAGAATCTCAGACACTATTTTACAAAGAGGGCAAGGCTGTGACATCAGCTATCCTCGATCAATCAACGACGTCCAATGCGCCAGACTGCTTTTCCTCGATACAGAAAATCTCTCGTGGCAGACTAACTAGTGTCCGCTAGCACGGTTACCGTTCGCACAACTGTGGCGCCGGCGGCTATCCCCAGCTAGCATGCAGCAGCTCCGCTAAAGAAATCCCAGATCTAATCACGTCATCAGAAACGCGCACAGTAGACTGCTTAGCCGACATTCATAACAATGATGTTGAACTCTCTCCCAGAAGTGGTCTCCCGTTTCTGCCAATGTCCAGGAAACCTCTCACTGGGGACATTCTCAATCTGACTACCTAAAAAGTCTTTCAGTTTCATGAATCTATTCTGTGGTTATAAAATATATTTGTGCCAAACAACTAGTATTAGCAAAGACGGAAAATTGTTACTCAAATATCTGCGTGCAGTCTCTGAACTGCTCCCCCTTCCGCCACCCTGATAAAGCATACCCAATACGTACTGCTGATCATTGAGATCATATTGACCATGCTTTGAATCCTTTGCCCTTCAAGATATTTATCCACGAGACGGGCTGATACACATAGTCGAGCATTGTCGGTTTGTAGAATGAAATCAACAGCCAGCTGTAGTGATAGCATAAGAATGCAGAGGGGTACCGGTGTCTTTCTTCCTGCTTACCACCGGCGACCGGGAAGGGGGAAAATAATAATGCCACATTATATAACCTCCGCCAGACGCCACACATTGGCTTGTGGAGTAGGGATGTAGATGTAAATTTAGATGCAGGTCATAAAGCATCAGGGATGTCGGCTTTATTGACTTGTGCAGTCTCATTTCAGGAGGAAACATATGGTGGTTTGTGCTCCCTACAACACACAGAAACTGCCTCGTCTAAAGGCGTTTCTTACACTGATGCTTGATAGAAGATAACTGGTTGCAATTAAAATTCTAATAATGTGTCATCATTCTGAAAGCTAAGCCGAGACACACCCTCAAAAAGAAATCACGTCCATTGGTTTAACGTTCAATGTGAACGTTGACGTATTCATTGCAAATGCTTGCGGTTAATTACTCTAATTGTTTTTGTGTCTCTTTTTTGTGTCGTGTCTTGGGGCTAAGCTGAAATCAGAATCTCTAACCCGATCTAACGTAGTATAAAATAGCTGAGAAATATTTATTGCCGAAAGATAAGTACATTATCTGATCAAAAGTATCCGAATACCTTTTAGTAGACATTAATTATGGGCTGGTCCACCTTTTATGACTTCTTGAACTCTGCTGGAGTCACTTCCAATGAAGTATCTGAATGTCTGTGGAGGAATGGCAACCCATTCTTCCTCAAGCGCCGAAACCAGAGAACGTAGTGATGTTGGACGCTGAATGGTGGTAACCTCCATGGGACCAAACTGCTGATGTCATCGGTCCCTAGGCTTACACACTGCTTGATCTAACTTGAACTAACTTACGCTAAAGACAACACACACACCCATGCCCGAGAGAGGACTCGAACCTGCTGCGGGGGAAACCGCACAAACCGTGACAAGGCGCCTCAGGCCGAGAGGCTACCACGCTGGGTTTGGAGTGAAGCCGATAATCTATCTCAAAAGTGATCCATTGGGTTGAGACAGTCCATTTCATGGATGTCACTGTCCGCATACCGTTGCCTCACAGATACTGCTTTATGACAGGGTGCACTGTGCGATCTGTCTTTCTGATGGTGTATTCCAGCCTAATTCTCGGATGTCCGCTCAGGTCACATAAGTTCTCCACGACCATAGTATACTATAGATTACTACACAACCAAGATACGTAGGTAATCTTCCTTCCTCTGGGACTGCGTGATTAAAGAAGTCATTCGAATCAGGGTTTAAGGGGATCTAATTACAACTGAGTCAGGCGTGGACCTCAGCAATGTGCGGGAGCATCCAAAATACCGTACAGTGAGGCCCACAGCTGACTACGATAGCGGGGACACTGGATACCAGAGTTGGCAGCCGGACGTCGTTATCCTTACCACTATTACAATCCCCACCTCCCAGCAAGCATAGCGGCTGGAGCGGAGTGACGGAGGGGTTAACTGGTTGGCTGATTCGGGGGAGAGGACCAAATAGCGAGATCATCGGTTCCATCAGATTTTGCATGGATGGGGAAGGAAGTCGGCCGTGCCCTTTCAAAGGAACCATCCCGTTATTTGCCTGAAGCGTTTTAGGGAAATCACGGAAAACCTCTGCGCCACCTCGCTCGGTGACGGAGAGGGTAACGGTCATTGCATACACGGTGAGTGAGGAGCGAACGTACAACTTTTGAGGGGTGACAGTATTAGTGATTCTGAACAAAAAACTTCATATAGATAAATGCCCTATTCCGAATGTTTTCCGAGATGGAACACATTAATATCACTTTCGTACGTATTTCTCAAATAATTAAAAAACTGGATCCTCCAGTGAAAATATGTCTCAGCACACAATTTAACTACATTAAATTTCCTACGAAAAACGACCTAACCATTTTATCTCTAGCACTAATGGCTTGCGCGAAGAGAGCGCGAGAATATCGGAAACCACGTGCGTCGTTCATGCGCTTGTAGGTTAGCTAGTTTTTGCAGATCAATTTGATGTACCTTCCCGACTTAACTTCCTTTACGCTATTGTGGTGCGTTGTAAACCCTGAAAATGTTTGAATAATACAGAAAATAAATAACGATGTACATTAAATGTGTTCTACCTCGGAAACCTTTCGGAATAGGGCATAATATGTGCATATGCACATAACTAATGAGGAAGTATTGAACAGGATTGGGGAGAAGAGAAGTTTGTGGCACAACTTGACCAGAAGAAGGGATCGGTTGGTAGGACATGTTCTGAGGCATCAAGGGATCACCAATTTAGTATTTGAGGTCAGCGTGGAGGGTAAAAATCGTAGAGGGAGACCAAGAGATGACTACACTAAGCAGATTCAGAAGGATGTAGGTTGCAGTAGGTACTGGGAGATGAAGAAGCTTGCACAAGATAGAGTAGCATGGAGAGCTGCATCAAACCAGTCTCAGGACTGAAGACCACAACAACAACAATGTCCATATGAAGGTTTTTGTTCAGAAACACTAATACTATCACCCCTCAAAGCATGTATCTTTCCTACTGACTCATCCTGTGTAGAGCAGTGGTCATGAAAATGGCAACGAGTCTGTTTGCTGAATATCGTGGACAACTTACGACGTATCCCAGGCGGACACCCGTGGAGCCCACAAGACAGGGTAAATCGCCACACTAATACGAACAATCATCGCTCCCGACCTGTTCCTCTGTTGTACACAGTACATAATGCTATACAACGTGTTCATATCTTTCCTTCGATTCCCGGCGGGGTCAGGGATTTTCCCTGCCTCGTGATGGTTGGGTGTTGTGTGTTGTCCTTAGGTTAGTTAGATATCAGTAGTTCTAAGTTCTAGGGGACTGATGACCATAGATGTTAAGTCCCATAGTGCTCAGCGCCATTTGACCCATATCTTTCCACACTAAGCGTTTTCTGAATCGCAGCAACGGGGCCAAACACTAACCACAAAATATACCTCAGCACTGTGACACCACTTCCTCCATATTTCACTGTCGTCACTACACGTGATGGCAGGTAAGGTTCCCTAGCCATTCGCCAAACCGAAAACATTCCATCGATTGACACAGGGTATATCGTGATTCATCGCTCCAAATCATCAGTTTCCAGTCATCCACTGTCCAGTGGCGTTGCTGTTTACATCACCTCAAGAGTGGTTTAGCGTTCACTACAGACTTGCGCGGCTTATGAAGAGCTGCTTGACCATTAGACCTCATTCCTTTGAGCTCCCTATGCACAGTCACTGTACTAGCTGGACTGCTAGTAGCACTTTAGAACTCACGGGAGGATCCTTCTGTGGATTTCTTGCGATTTTTTACCACCTCCCTCCGCCATGTTCGACGGTCGCTGCCTGTCAGCACGTAAGGTCTTGATTGGTTTCTGTGCGGCTGGTCCCGGCGGAGGATCGAGTCCTCCCTCGGGCAGGGGTGTGTGTGTTTGTCCTTAATATACACTCCTGGAAATGAAAAAAAGAACACATTGACACCGGTGTGTCAGACCCACCATACTTGCTCCGGACACTGCGAGAGGGCTGTACAAGCAATAATCACACGCACGGCACAGCGGACACACCAGGAACCGCGGTGTTGGCCGTCGAATGGCGCCAGCTGCGCAGCATTTGTGCACCGCCGCCGTCAGTGTCAGCCAGTTTGCCGTGGCATACGAAGCTCCATCGCAGTCTTTAACACTGGTAGCATGCCGCGACAGCGTGGACGTGAACCGTATGTGCAGTTGACGGACTTAGAGCGAGGGCGTATAGTGGGCATGCGGGAGGCCGGGTGGACGTACCGCCGAATTGCTCAACACGTGGGGCGTGAGGTCTCCACAGTACATCGATGGTGTCGCCAGTGGTCGGCGGAAGGTGCACGTGCCCGTCGACCTGGGACCGGACCGCAGCGACGCACGGATGCACGCCAAGACCGTAGGATCCTACGCAGTGCCGTAGGGGACCGCACCGCCACTTCCCAGCAAATTAGGGACACTGTTGCTCCTGGGGTATCGGCGAGGACCATTGGCAACCGTCTCCATGAAGCTGGGCTACGGTCCCGCACACCGTTAGGCCGTCTTCCGCTCACGCCCCAACATCGTGCAGCCCGCCTCCAGTGGTGTCGCGACAGGCGTGAATGGAGGGACGAATGGAGACGTGTCGTCTTCAGCGATGAGAGTCGCTTCTGCCTTGGTGCCAATGATGGTCGTATGCGTGTTTGGCGCCGTGCAGGTGAGCGCCACAATCAGGACTGCATACGACCGAGGCACACAGGGCCAACACCCGGCATCATGGTGTTGGGAGCGATCTCCTACACTGGCCGTACACCTCTGGTGATCGTCGAGGGGACACTGAATAGTGAACGGTACATCCAAACCGTCATCGAACCCATCGTTCTACCATTCCTAGACCGGCAAGGGAACTTGCTGTTCCAACAGGACAATGCACGTCCGCATGTATCCCGTGCCACCCAACGTGCTCTAGAAGGTGTAAGTCAACTACCCTGGCCAGCAAGATCTCCGGATCTGTCCCCCATTGAGCATGTTTGGGACTGGATGAAGCGTCGTCTCACGCAGTCTGCACGTCCAGCACGAACGCTGGTCCAACTGAGGCGCCAGGTGGAAATGGCATGGCAAGCCGTTCCACAGGACTACATCCAGCATCTCTACGATCGTCTCCATGGGAGAATAGCAGCCTGCATTGCTGCGAAAGGTGGATATACACTGTACTAGTGCCGACATTGTGCATGCTCTGTTGCCTGTGTCTATGTGCCTGTAGTTCTGTCAGTGTGATCATGTGATGTATCTGACCCCAGGAATGTGTCAATAAAATTTTCCCTTCCTGGGACAATGAATTCACGGTGTTCTTATTTCAATTTCCAGGAGTGTAATTTACGTTAAGTAGTGTGTAAGCTTAGGGACTGATGACCTTAGCAGTTAAGTCTCATAAGATTTCACACACCTTTGAACACATTTTCTGATTGGTTTTGGTTTAGCCACGGTTGTTCCTTCGCATTTACACTTCACAACCACATCAACAACAGTCGATAAAGGCAGCTTTAGAAGGGTCGAAATGTCCCTGACAAATTCGTGTCTCAGGTTACATCCAATATAGTCTGGAACCGCACGACCGCTATGGTCGCAGGTTCGAATCCTGCCTCGGGCATGGATGTGTGTGATGTCCTTAGGTTAGTTAGCTTTAAGTAGTTCTAAGTTCTAGGGGACTGATGACCTTAGAAGTTAAGTCTCATAGTGCTCAGAGCCATTTGAACCATTTCTTACATCCAATAACTAGCTCACGTTCGAAATCACTGAGCCTTCCTGACTGGCCCATTCGACTGTTACCACTTCTCTACTGACAACACAATACCACTCGCCTCCTTTTATACTGGCGGGTCCGCCACTCATGAAATCTTATGGCCAAGTCACATTACATGGAAGTGTCCGTATATTTTTGATCAGATAGATATTTCTTATTTTTTACATAACTGTTGAAAAACCAGCGTCTTTTGTACAATAGTAAAACCAAAATTCGCGTTGGTGTGAATTTTCTTGCTTCAGAATACCGAGGGGCGTCTTTCCTCTCGAATGGACATGTCAGAGATGCAGCTTAATTATTTCGCTGTAGCGCTATGACGGAACGACATATAAACAAGACTACAATGTCTGTGCAGATTTTCAACATCGTCAGACTGCAGTTATAACGTCACAGTTATTAGACACCTACATCACATTTAGCATATTGTAGTAAGGGCTGGAGTTGGGTATATAGTTTGCACTGTTCAGCCAAAATTGGACGCATGAGCACTTTTAACAACGGAGTGGTCAAATCGGACATGTCGAAACCTGCCCTGAAATTATTTTCACAAGAAGAACACCGAAAGAACTACAGTGTCAAAATTCAAGCGGTTAAGGCGGACTGCAAGCACTTAAATAAAACAGTTGAAGTTACTCATTTTTTCCACACGCTGAAGCGCCTTATCGGCGGTTTGTAGACCTTCCCGCCTGGCGCATGAATTGGCGGGTGGGCCGAGCCAGCTGTGACAAAGAGCGCAGCCAGAGAATAACATGCCAGTTTAAAGCGCTGAAATCCTATTGAAAGTATTACATACGACAGATTTTTTAAATTGTTCCTGGTGGATATCGACAGTTAAACTTTGGCAGATAAATTCTTTCAAAGTTAACTAGCAAAAATCATAGCAGGTTTCGATACCACATTAAACACGTCTCTCTCCCTTCAGTTAAATTTGTTGAAATGGAATAGTATATACACGTAAATCATGTTATGACCATTATCGCATCAAGGTTTTTTAATAGTTTTTCACTGCAGAAAATGAATATTGTTGTAATAACATCCACCAGAGCTGATTTTCTATATTTTATTTGTCGCTACCTGATTTGAGCAATGCCTCGTTTTTCATACCTAGTTTATGAACCAGGAATGAAGAACAGACAAAGCAAAAATATTTGGCCAATCAGGAACAGAAAATCGACACTCTACAGTAGACACATGCACTTCCATTCTTTACAGTGCGTAAAAAGGGGGCTACATGAACATCTTAGAGAAAGTAGAAAACTACTCATATCTGGCACGAAATCCGAGTCATATTTTAAACGAACAAACAGCATTTAAAATAAAATATTGAGAACAACTACAAAATTGTTATCGGCCGTAGACAATTAGGAACAAAAGAAGTATGAAGTAGTACATCACATACATAAAGGGAGCAAGATGAACTACCTTGAAATAATGGATATTATTAAACATACGTTTCTCTGCCCAAGTTCAGCACTGAGTGACCAGACACAGTTCTCTTACCCATTTCTTCTAACTGCAGACGCTACTCATAATCACATCCAGGCCATGTTGTAAATTACGCCTCTTACTCAATGATCAATTTTCCTTTATTTCAGTTACTATAATTTTTCTTGTCATAATAAAAAATATTTCAAATGGTTCTAAGCACTATGGGACTTAACATCTGAGGTCATCAGTCGCCTAGAACTTAGAACTACTTAAACCTAACTAACCTAAGGACATCACACACATCCATGCCCGAGGCAGGATTCGAACCTGCGACCGTAGCAGCAGCGCGGTTCCGGATTGAAGCGCCTAGAACCGCTTGGCCACAGCGGCCAGCTAAAAAGATTTTCTTTGCATAATCACGGGTTATTCACTTACCTGCTTAACACTTTCGCTGCGGCATCGTGCGAGTGCGGGCCGGTAACGCTCTGAAGCGGCTGGTATCGCTCGGACCCGACGCTCCTAAGCACGCCTGAACGACAGGCCGACGTCAAAGATCTGTAGGATCGTGTTGTATAATGACTTAATGATGACGCCTAAACTTAGAGGTTTCCAGTTACAGATCCTAGATCCCTCTTTTGTATTTTGGCTCAGCAATATGTTGACTGCGTTATCGTTCGTTTCGTCACCTACAAGTTGCAACAATTCGTCTGTTACCAATAATCTGAAGAACTCCATAGGAGAATTGCCAGCAGGATGAATTTGCAGAACTTCTTTCTTCGTAAATGGGTGATCCTGCATATTATGTGGTTTTTTATGCCATGACTCACCTGGATTATCTCCGTGTGACAGGTCGGGCTCTTTTTCGCCGTCGATTTCCACACAATCGTCGTGATTCGTATCGTCAGATTCGGAACTGTCACGAAACAGATTCGAAAGCTGTGCTTCCACACTATCATCACTCTGCAATTCTTTTGCAGCCTCTAAATGACAGTCTCCGTGGTATGCCTCGTCCTCACTACACAGAAAATCACTGTCGTCTAGTACGCTAAGTAACTGTTCCTCTGTCAATTTGACACTTTTCCTGCTCCTTTTCACATTGGATGGTCCAGGTGTTGGTTCATTAGCCGCCATTACCAACAATATACGTTCGATAACTGGCCACACAAAACAAAAGTTTACACGCTTTGATGCAAGCTTAGACGCTGCAACTAAACTGAGTAATCCGACAGTGAGCGCGGACGCTTATAATCGCCAGCCACACTGGCTCGTGGCTTGGTTCAAATGGCTCTGAGCACTATGGGACTTAACATCTGAGGTCATCAGTCCCCTAGAACTTAGAACTACTTAAACCTAACTAACCTAAGGACATCACACAACACCCAGCCATCGCGAGGCAGAGAAAATCCCTGACCCCGCGGGGAATCGAACCCGGGAACCCGGGCGTGGGAAGCGAGAACGCTACCGCACGACCACGAGATGCGGGCGCTCGTGGCTTGTTTTGACGCTTATAAGCGTCAGCCGCAGCGAAAGTGTTAATCTCACTAGTATATGTTATTTTTTTGTAATTTAGGACCTATTAACGACAAGGTTATTTTGTTCAGTCACACCCTTAGGACATGCCGGCCGGTGTGTCCGTGCGGTTCTAGGTGCTTCAGTCTGGAACCGCGTGACCGCTATGGTCGCAGGTTCGAATCCTGCCTCGGGCATGGATGTGATGACCTCAGAAGTTAAGTCGCATAGTGCTCAGAGCCAGTACACCACTCTAAAATACCATTGGCCTTGCAGAATGACTGAAATTCTGCGGACATGAATTGTGGGCCATTGTCGGAAACAATAGTCTGTGGGAGACCTTCAATGCAAAAGATAGCGGATAACGGTTGGATGGTGGCAGATGACGTCGTGGAAGACATCCGGACAACAAAAGGAAAATTACTGACCTGAATCTACCACAACCAACCATCGAGCATTCCAGAATGGACCAGCAAAATCGATGTGTAAGCGTTGCCAAGGGGAAGTGGCTTTTGGCCATGCAAAGAATTTCCGCGGTAGTGCTGATTGTTGTTCGGCACACACCATGCAAGAAGAGCACATATTCGTAATCGCGGCATCGATTCCGAACCAAGTACAGTGCTGACGAGCAAGTTGTTTCGTTCTCACTATACCCCAATGTCCTTGGTGGAGAAAATGGTTCAAATGGCTCTGAGCACTATGGGACTCAACTGCTGTGGTCATCAGTCCCCTAGAACTTAGAACTACTTAAACCTAACTAACCTAAGGACATCACACACATCCATGCCCGAGGCAGGATTCGAACCTGCGACCGTAGCAGTCGCACGGTTCCGGACTGCGCGCCTAGATTGGTGGAGAAGCTGTAAGACAGAGGACTGTAACGAACGTGGTACTACGACCCAACAGCAAAACACCACGTCGTACAAAAAGTCTCTCCTTGTGAGCAAAAAATCAGCGAACCAACGGATCCCCGATCCGTGACTTTGACGAGGGCCATTGCGTAGCAACAAAACGCAGAACAGGAGCAAGGACAGGGTTAGCAGCTGTGGCTGTAGCTACACGACGAAAATCAATCGGAAACGATTCGACCACGTCATTGGTTTCCGCATCAATGAACATGCAAGCAAGTTCGGAGGAATCGAATGCCCTATCCTCAGAAACAGGCAAGCGGGACAACGCATCGGCGTTTCCGTGCTTAGCAGTGGACCGATACAAGATATCTTAGCGGTACTGCGAGAGGAAAATAGACCAGCGAATGAATTTCTGCGTTGTACGTGGAGGTACAGGCTTGATCGGATGAAAAAGCGATGTCAATGGTTTGTGGTCTGTGATTATGGTAAAGTGACGACCATACAAGAAATCATGAAACTTTGTAACACCAAATACGAGAGCCAATGCTTCTTTCTCGATCTGTGAATAATATCTTTGAGCAGACGAGAGCAATTTGGACGCAAAGCAATAGGACGATCGCGCGATTCATCTTCGTGCGCAAGCACAGCACCGATCCCGAAATCCGATGCATCCACCATCAACAAAAGGGGCTTCTGGGTATCGAATGGCGTAAGGCAAGTATTGGAAAGCAACGCCGATTTCAACTGGCGAAAGGCCCGTTCGCATTCCGTCGTCCAGACGAACGGAACACCTTTACGGCGTAAGCGATGAAGCGGATCTGAAATGGAAGAGGCATGCGGCACATATTTATTGTAATACGTAACTTTTCCCAGCATACTCTGTAGCTGCTTCAAATTCTGTGGCGAAGGCAAGTCTTGTATGGCACGAAGGTGCGTGGGACTGGGATGTATGCCTTGGGCATTAAATATATGTCCCAAGTAGGGCAAGTCCCGAGCAAAAAAGCACACATTTGTCCCTCCGCAAGCGATTACCATTTTGTCGCAAGACCGGAAATAATGTTCTGAGATTGGCCAAATGTTCTTCTTCCGTCTTTACGGAGATCACAATATCGTCCAGATAATTTGCTGCAGTTGGGACCGACGCACAAACAGTTGCTGAAACAATGCACGGGCGGATGCACACCCAAATGGCAGTCGTTTGAATCGATACAAGCCAAGATGCGTGTTAACCACCAAAACGCGGTCGGATTCTTCGTCCACCGGTATTTGCAAGTACGAATCTGCGAGGTACAACTTTGAAAAATATTTACCCGGGCACAGTTTGTCAAAAAGATCTTCTGGACGGGGTAAAGGAAAAGTTGCAATCACTCGTTGTGGATTCACTGTTACCTTAAAGTCTACGCAAAGTCTCAACTTTCCGGAAGGTTTTGGCAAAATTACTAAGGGTGATGCCCAGAGAGAAGCCTGCACACGTTCAATTACACCTTGTGATTCCAAATCGTGTAATGTGTTTGCGACCTCATCACGCAATGCATGGGGAACATTGCGCGCTCTGAAAAATTTAGGTTGCGCGTTTTGTCTGCAGGCACAGTCTGGTCACTGATAGGACCTTATTTACTATAGACAAGTTAAACAACTGAAATAAATCGAGACCAAACAAGTTCACGGCAGAAGAAGAACGAAGGACGTAAAATGACACAAGTTTTGTTTGTGCTTTGTATGCGGCAAGAAGGCTGCACTGTCCTAACACATGGATCTTTTGTCCGGAATAGCTAGATAAGTTAACATTTGCGGCACGCAACGGAGGTGTGCCCAGCAGTGTGTAAGTGTCCTGATTGATCAGTGAAACTGCAGCTCCTGTATCGAGCTGGAACGGTATCACTTTGCCGTTAATGTCCAAGTCTACAAAAAGTTTATTGTCCCGCTGACGACAAGAGCGACTGTCTCGTGTAACGTGAACTGACACTGGTACATAATCACTTGCGACTTGACGGGAGTTCCGGCGATGTCGACGCACACTATTTTTGGGACGATCACAGTCACTGTTAGAGAGAGTGGCACTGGGCGGAGTGGAATGAACTACATGAATGTCCATGGGCGAAGTTTCGCGAGCCTGAGTCTCCTTAGTTCGATTCCAATTCCTGCGCGAAGCAAAGGACCTGGAACGGTTTGGAGCTTCCGATCTGAGCTTTTTCTGGCAAACACTCTGAACATGTCCTTTCTTATTACAATAAAAGCAAATAGCTTGGCGTGACGGGCAATTCTCACGAGAAATGTTAAGTAGCACACCGCGGGCATGATTTGGTCACTACATTTGCGTGCCGGCGCGGCACACGTGGCTGAGAGCATGGCGGCAGCGGCGCGGCCGGGCGCGCGGGCTGTTCACTGCTCCGTGCAGCTCGCCCGGCGGGCCGGTTAACCTGAGACACTGCTGGCAAAGTTTCAAATGATTCCTGAGCAGTCAAGTGTGTCTTGCCGATCCAATATGTCCATCGCTTGTTGAAGGGAGGGATTTACTAGTTTCAAAATCTGTTCCCTTATACGGACATCAGAAACGTTCTGTGCAATTGCATCACGTACCATTGTTGTTGTTGTTGTTGTTGTGGTCTTCAGTCCTGAGACTGGTTTGATGCAGCTCTCCATGCTACTCTATCCTGTGCAAGCTTCTTCATCTCCCAGTACCTACTGCAACCTACATCCTTCTGAATCTGCTTACTGTATTCATCTCTTGGTCTCCCTCTACGATTTTTACCCTCCACGCTGCCCTCCAATACTAAATTGGTGATCCCTTGATGCCTCAGAACACGTCCTACCAACCGATCCCTTCTTCTGGTCAAGTTGTGCCACAAACTTCTCTTCTCCCCAATCATGTTCAGTACTTCCTCATTAGTTATGTGATCTACTCATTTAATCTTCAGCGTTCTTCTGTAGCACAACATTTCGAAAGCTTCTATTTTCTTCTTGTCCAAACTATTTATGGTCCACGTTTCACTTCCATACATGGCTACACTCCATACATATACTTTCAGAAATGACTTCCTGACACTTAAATCTATACTCGATGTTAACAAATTTCTCTTCTTCAGAAACGCTTTCCTTGCCATTGCCAGTCTACATTTTATATCCTCTCTACTTCGACCATCATCAGTTATTTTGCTCCCCAAATAGCAAAACTCCTTTACTACTTTAAGTGTCTCATTTCCTAATCTAATTCCTTCAGCATCACCCGACTTAATTCGACTACATTCCATTACCCTCGTTTTGCTTTTGTTGATGTTCATTTTATATCCTCCTTTCAAGACACTATCCATTCCGTTCAACTGCTCTTCCAAGTCCTTTGCTCTCTCTGACAGAATTACGATGTCATCGGCGAACCTCAAAGATTTTATTTTTTCTCCATGGATTTTAAAACCTACTCCAAATTTTTCTTTTGTTTCCTTTACTGCTTGCTCAATATACAGATTGAATAACATCGGGGAGAGACTACAAACCTGTCTCACTCCCTTCCCAATCGCTGCTTCCCTATCATGCCCCTCGACTCTTATAAATGCCATCTGGTTTCTGTACAAATTGTAAATAGCCTTTCGCTCCCTGTATTTTACCCCTGCTACCTTCAGAATTTGAAACAGAGTATTCCAGTCAAAATTGTCAAAAGCTAGAAACGTAGGTTTGCCTTTCCTTAATCTTTCTTCTAACATACGTCGTAGGGTCAGTATTGCCTTACGTGTTCCAACATTTCTACGGAAGCCAAACTGATCTTTCCCGAGGTCGGCTTCTACTAGTTTTTCCATTCGTCTGTAAAGAATTCGTGTTAGTATTTTGCAGCTGTGACTTATTAAACTGATAGTTCGGTAATTTTCACATCTGTCAACACCTGCTTTCTTTGGGATTGGAATTATTATATTCTTCTTTACGTCTGAGGGTATTTCGCCTGTCCCATACATCTTGCTCACCAGAAGGTAGAGTTTTTTAAGGACTGGCAATCCCGAGGCCGTCAGTAGTTCCAATGGAATGTTGTCTACTCCGGGGGCCTTGTTTCAACTCAGATCTTTCAGTGCTCTGTCAAACTCTACACGCAGTATCGTATCTCCTTTTTCATCTTCATCTACATCCTCTTCTAATTCCATAATATTGCCCTCAGGTACATCGCCCTTGTATAGACCCTCTATATACTCCTTCCACCTTTCTGCTTTCTCTTCTTTGCTTAGAACTGGGTTTCCATCTGAGCTCTTGATGTTCATACAAGTGGTTCTCTTATCTCCAAAGGTCTCTTTAATTTTCCTGTAGGCAGTATCTATCTTACCCCTAGTGAGATAAGCCTCTACATCCTTACATTTTTCCTCTAGCCATCCTTGCTTGGCCATTTTGCACTTCCTGTCGATCTCATTTTTGAGACGTCTGTATTCCTTTTTCCCTGCTTCATTTACTGCATTTGTATATTTTCTCCTTTCATCAATTAAATTCAATATTTCTTCTGTCACCCAAGGATTTCTACTAGCCCTCGTCTTTTTACCTACTTGATCCTCTGCTGCCTTCACTACTTCATCCCTCAAAGCTACCCCTTCTTCTTCTACTGTATTTCTTTCCCCCATTCCTGTCAATTGCTCCCTTACGCTCTCCCTGAAACTCTGTACAATCTCTGGTTCTTTCAATTTATCCAGGTCCCATCTCAAATTCCCACCTTTTTGCAGTTTCTTCAGTTTTAATCTACAGGTCATAACCAATAGATTGTGCTCAGAGTCCACATCTGCCCCTGGAAATGTCTTACAATTTAAAACCTGGTTCCTAAATTTCTGTCTTACCATTATATAATCTACTTGAAACCTGTCAGTTTCTCCAGGCTTCTTCCATGTATACAACCTTCTTTTATTATTCTGGAACCAAGTGTTAACTATGATTAAGTTGTGCTCTGTGCAAAATTCTACCAGGCGGCTTCCTCTTTCATTTCTTTGCCCCAGTCCATATTCACCTACTACGTTTCCTTCTCTCCCTTTTCCTACTACCGAATTCCAGTCACCTATGACTATTACATTTTCATCTCCCTTCACTATTTGAATAATTTCTTTTATTTGATCATATATTTCTTCAATTTCTTCGTCATCTGCAGAGCTAGTTGGCATATAAACTTGTACTACTGTAGTAGGTGTGGGCTTCATATCTATCTTTGCCACAACAATGCCTTCACTATGCTGTTTGTAGTAGCTTACCCGCATTACAATTTTCCTATTCATTATTAAACCTACTCCTGCATTACCCCTATTTGATTTTGTGTTTATAACCCTGTAGTCACCTGACCAGAAGTCTTGTTCCTCCTGCCACCGAATTTCACTAATTCTCACTATATCTAACTTTAACCTGTCCATTTCCTTTTTTAAATTTTCTAACCTACCTGCCCGATTAAGGAATCTGACATTCCACGCTCCGATCTGTAGAACGCCAGTTTTCTTTCTCCTTATAACGACATCCTCTTGAGTAGTCCCCGCCCGGAGATCCGAATGGGGGACTATTTTACCTCCGCAATATTTTACCCAAGAGGATGCCATCATCATTTAATCATACAGTAAAGCTGCATGTCCTCGGGAAAAATTACGGCTGTAGTTTCCCCTTGCTTTCAGCCGTTCGCAGTACCAGCACAGCAAGGCCGTTTTGGTAATTATTACAAGGCCAGATCAGTCAATCATCCAGACTGTTGCCCCTACTGCAACTACTGAAAAGGCTGCTGCCCCTCTTCAGGAACCACACGTTTGTCTGGCCTCTCAACAGATACCCCTCCGTTGTGGTTGCACCTACGGTACGGCTATCTGTATCGCTGAGGCACGCAAACCTCCCCACCAACGGCAAGGTCCATGGTTCATGGGGGGAGGTCACGTACCATAGTATCTGAATAAGGGAGTCCACATTGACACCCAAAAGCACAATCCTTAGTAAGGCTTTGCAAGGTTGCAACCCACTCCAGATTAGTCTGACCTGCCGTACGTTTTGTACGAAAGAAGGTATACCGTTTGGCAACTACATTGACTGAGTTTTTGAAATATGCATCTAATGCAGACAAAATTTCTTCGTAGGACAGAGTTGCTACGTCGCGTCGGAGAAATAATTTGACTATCACACGGTACGTGTTCACCCCTACTGAGGACAATAAAAAGGGCTGCCGCTCGTTACCTTGAATTCTGTAGGCGGCGAGATGGAATCCAAATTGGCGTGATCACTCCGTCCAGCTTTTCAGTGCAGCATCAAAAGGTCGAAAAGTTGGTGCAACTGCGTGTTGTGGCTGCGGTAGTGGTGAAGCGGCTGCTGCCGCATCGTTTTGCATCGCACGTTGACCCTGGACGAGCTGTCCAAGGGCATCCATTAAGGCCTGCGTCTGCTGATTCTGGAAGCGATAAAATTCGGACAGTACATCTGGAGATTGTGGCGAAGCCATGACACAAGTAAATCAGGGTAATTTAGATAAGAACACTTTTACTGTCGTCGCCAATGTTGTGTTTGGCAGGAGAGCCAACCCGTATACCTAAAGGAGGCCGAAATGCACGCGTCTCAGCTCACGCAGGCTGGCGTGAGGTCTGGAACATGACAAGGGAATTAGAATTGAGAAAAACGGACGTAGCTGGTGGAATACTTAACTTTAATCCATTAATGGAGAACGTCGCTCTTTATGGTACATGATTCACAATATCAATAGTACGGATACTGGCGCCTTGCTAGGTCGTAGGAAATAACGTAGCTGAAGGCTATGCTAACTATCGTCTCGGCAAATGAGAGCGTAGAAGTCAGTGAACCATCGCTAGCAAAGTCGGCTGTACAACTCGGGCGAGTGCTAGGAAGTCTCTCTCTAGACCTGCCGTGTGGCGGCGCTCGGTCTGCAGTCACTGATAGTGGCGACAGGCGGGTCCGACGTATACTACCGGACCGCGGCCGATTTAAAGGCTACCACCTAGCAAGTGTGGTGTCTGGCGGTGACACCACATTCTTTACTTGTATTTCTCCGAGAATAAGTAGATTCGTTACAAGTAACGCAGCAAACGCAGCAACAAACAGAATCCAGCTCCTACAGTAGCAATTAGAATGAGGCTGACTGTACGAAGCACGAATGGCGGTGTCGTAGCGATGGGGCTCCGACTGCGTGTGGGTAGAGCAAATGCCGCCGGGCGTGCTATAATGCGGTGGTAGAGTGCGCTCGTAGTCACATGCAATACTTCATCATCTGTTCAAAGCACTATAAGCTCTCGTATGAAGTCACCACTAAATAGTAACACCGTAATCGAGAAATGGATATACTAGAGGTTTTAACACTTTACTTATATCTGGAGTGCTTAGAGAGGCGATGATACTTTCTTACAAACTGAAGTCACATGATCACTCCAGACTAATATCACCAGGTTCCGAGTAACACAGATTTCATCCAGCCTTGACATCCAAATTATTTCGAGCAGTTTCAATTAGGTTTTAATAACGTGGTTGTTTCTACGCTGCTCGTGTGAAAGCTTGACCAGCTTTTAAGAAATCGTAGCGTAGCACACTACTCTCCTGTAACATTTATTTTTAAATGTTAAATTTTGTAATTTCAGCTTTCCTTCTCTTGTTTTCTATTTAGTACTGCACTGAATAACGAATGAGTGTACGGATGATTTCAATACGACAAGTAATCTTACATCGCATCGCAGTTAAATGGTATTCTCTGAAGTTTCTTTTGCTATCGAAGGTTAAAGCTTACCTGTCTGCTACTGCGTAGGATGGTTTGAGTTTTTATTGATCTTGTTGCAGATCGCAATGACTATACTGAATTCTTGGCAGAGTAGCAGGTACGTAGAACCACATGGAATGCTGTCAGAATAGTAGTTGTGTTATGATCTTCAGTCCCAAGACTGGTTTGAAACAGCTCTGTCTTATCCTGTTCTATCCTATGCAAGCTTCCTCCTCTCCGAATAATTACTGTAACCTAAATCCTTTCTGAATCTGCTGACTATATTCCATTGTTGGTCTCTCTCAACGATACTTACACTCAAGTACTAAATTGGTGATCGCTTGATGTCTCAGAATATGTCCTATCAACCGATCCCTTCTTTTGACTAAGTTGTACCACAAATTTCTTGTCTATTTTTCTATTCAGTACCTCCTCATTAATTACGCAGTCTATTCAGCTAATCTTCAGCATTCTTCAGTAGGGTCACATTTAAAAGCTTCCATTCTATCCTTGTCTAAGCTGTTTATCGTCCATGTTTCACTTTCATACGTGGCTACACTCCAAACATACACCTTCCGAAAAAGACTAACACTTAAACCTGTATTCGACGTTAACGAATGTCTGTTTTTCAGAAACGCTTTTCTTGGCACCGCCAGTCAATTTTATAATGTTCCTACATCGGTCATCATCAGTTATTTTCCTGCCCAAATACCAAAACCCATTTACTACTTTTAGTGTATTTTTTTTCTAATCTCATTTCCTGAGCATTTGACTGAATTCCATTACACTTGTTTTGATTTGTTGATCTTCATCTTATATCCTCCTTTCACGACATTGTCAGTTTCCCTCTTCTTCTTCAAGATTAATGGAGATATCAGCGATCCAAATATAATATTTGGAAATAATAACATTCTAGGTCACAAGGGTAGTTTATTAAAAGGAGAGCGATGTAGATCATCACATATTCAAATTCAGACTTACAGGTGTAATACAGTACAGGATATACATTAGTGGGTCTACATTAAAAGAACTTAAAATTTGATATAAAATTTCAGAACGTAAATATACCCATTCTGATGGACACTGAATGAGGATGGACACTGAATGAGGATTCTCAACTGCTGGAGAGAGCGCACTCGCAGCATAATCGCTCGAAATTTGTGGAGTTTTCAGCCCGTGGGGAATGACTCCGAATTCGCTTGATGGACCTACAGTAGGGTATTTTCATTGATGTCGGTTGCCACCTGCTTTGCTGTTGACAAAAACAGAAAAATAGAACATAGTACATGAGGAATTAGGTTTACCTCATGTGTGGTTTTATGGATAACATATGAACATCAATGTCTCCACTACAACTTCGACGTTTGTTATTTGTCACTTGTCCGTGGGGACATTACAATCTGTGACATACCACTCTCGTACAGCCTCACATTCATACAAGTTTTTTTCGTACTGAGAAATAGACTAGGAATATACTGCCCCAGTGATTCCCTTAATATAGTAAATATCCCCAGAACCCACCAAAATAACCCCGGCCAGAGTAGCCGAGCGGTTCTAGGCGCTACAGTCTGCTGTGTTTCCCCATGGCACCGCCTCGGCACTGATGCGAATTTGGGGTAGTGCATGTTGAAACGGGCTCCTGCTGATCGCCAGTATCTGGGTTTTGCTGGTGTTGAAGGAAAGGCACGATTTAGCTGCCCAGCCAACGAGATCATCACAGACCGTTTGTAGGTGGTGCTGTAGTCCGCTGTTCTTGGTATGCCGGACTTATACAGTTTGTACAGTATTGGTCCCAGGACTGACCCCTGTGGTGCGCCTGCAGCTATGCCCCTCGCGGTGGAGATACCTTCATGGGTTCGAACGTGGAATGTTCGTCCTTCGAGGTACGATTTCAGTAGGTGGACGTGTGACATGGGGAGGCCTAGATCTAAATGTCTGTAAAGGAGCCGCTCATGCCACACAGAATCGAATGCTCGGGATACAACCATGAAGACAGCTCCAATGTACTCTCTATGTTCGATAGCACACATCGCTTTTTCAACAAGTCGCAGCAGTTGGTGGGTCGTTGCGTGGTCTCTCCTGAAACCAAATTGTTCTTCAGGTAGAACATTAGGCGGCAGAGGTACAGCCTGTCGAATACTTTCTATAAGGCTGGTAACAGGCTTATTGGTATGTAGTTTGAGGGTTTTCGTGTATCTTTGCCTGGTTCTGGTATTGCCAGGACTTCTGCATGTTTTCATGCCGTGGGATACCTTCTCGTACGCACGTCTTTGTTGAATATTTCTGCTAGGTGATTTGAAGCCGCAGATTGGAGTTTTTTTTATCATCTGATCTGTTAGAAGGTCAGGACCGCCTGCTTTCCTGCTATTGAGATGGCTGAGCTGTTCTTCTACCCACTCTTCAGTTATGGGAGTGTTGTCATCTTCTCCCTGTTCTTTCAGAAATCATGGGAGATGGTCTGCTGCTTCTAGGATCTTAGCAGGGCCTATGGGGTTCGTGATGAGTCGAAAATTTTCGGCCAACGCGTCCGCAAAGGCGGTTGCTTTCTCATCTGGTTCTGTTATTACTTCTCCACCAACTTGTAGTAGAGCTATGCGTTGTAGCTTTCTCAGCATGGATTTGATTACTTTCCAAGCGGAACCGTCTTCTGGTTTGAGTCTGGCAATTTTGTTGCTCCATTGTTGATTTCGATGGGCTTCCACAGAGACCTCGACTTTTTTTCGCATCCTGTTTAATTGGCGCTTGGTGGTTGGCTGCCACGTGATCTGCCATTCACAAAAGGTTCTATTTTTCTCCGCAAAGGCAGCCAGTATTCCTGGTGGTAGGTTCTTTGGTTGGTATTGTTACACATTGTCAGGTAATGTAATTGCCCTAACTGCGTCTAGGGCGCTGGTAGTAAAGTGTTGTAGCATTTGATCTGCTTTTGCTTCTTCTGCACATGGAGCATTCGTCAGTGATGTGGCGAATTCTTCTGTGAAGGCTTGCCAGTTTGTCTTCTCGCTGTTCAGGTTCCTTTAAAATCTGTATACTGCATCAGCAGCTAGTCCGAAGACAACAGGAACATGGTCAGATGATAGGCCTGTCCTGGTCGAAGCTGTTACTTGCTGTGGTATTGCTTTTATCACCGTGATATACAGGATGGCAGGGGCTCCATGCAGCGAGAAGATAATGGGGCTGTTTGGCCCTGCTGTTACCGCTGCGTGTCTTTCTGCTGCTCGGAGTAGGCGGCGGCTGTTTTTGCTAGTTACTCTCAATCCCCATATCACGTGTTTTGCGTTGAAGTCACCGGCCTTGAAGACTTTATCACGTAGAGATTGCAGAGTATCGATGTCTTGTGGGTCTATGAGGCCTCTGGGTGGGCGGTACGCTGCCACGAAGGTCTCTACCACCACTGTAGTCGCCTCTGTCGCCATCAGTGGTGGCGTAGGCATACGATAGTGGCGTAGTGATGTGCGTACGTACACCGCAGTTCCGCCCGTAGCTGTTTGTCTGTCTTTGCTATATCAGGAGTAATTTGCTTCCCGCACATGTTGTCACGCTTCAGGTGTGTCTCCGTGACGAGACACCGTCTACTCTCTCATCATGAAAAAACTGGCGGAATTAACCTGCCTGACGCACAACGCCGTTGGCGTTCCATGTACAGATGATGAAGTCCCTGAGGTGGTCAGCCATTTCATGTGCCATTCTGTGCTGTGATGTTTGCTGCCAGCTGGCAGCGTGCTGGTCATAACTTGAATCATGGTGTTCATGGCCGTCATGTCGGCATTTAGCAGTTCGTTGAGTTCGTCTGGATTTTCGGCCACGATGTCCTGTGTTTGTTCTTTCCGGGCATCTGCGGTCCTCAGTGGTGTCTCGATGGGCGCTTCTTGTGTGTGAGTGGCGCGTCTTTCCATGGGTGAGGGTGGCGGTGGGGCGCTACGTTTCCTGGGGGCTGGAACTGGGGCTTAGCGGCGTTTGGTTTGGGTGACTGGAAGGAACACTATAGCTAAATCGTAAATACTGGAAGCTCCGCCTACTGCTGACAGCGTTAGCCAATCAGGTATAAGCCGAGAGAATTATATACAAAAATATTTACTTGTTAGTAAACAAAACGTCATAATTCAGTGAAATAACTATACAATAAAAACGAAACAGCTTGTTGACACAGTTATTGTTAAATAAATAAACATGACATTCGCTGTGTATAGATTGCCCTCTGGGGACATACTAGAAAATAATTAGTATGTTGTTGGTTCCTATGGCGATGACTGACGCCATGCCAAAGATGTAGCGTCAGAGCGATTTCCAAAGAGATAGCAGGGAATATCGATAGATGATGTCCAGCAGACGACCTTCCATAGACGTACGAAACAGTCGATTACTATGGAGATGGTAGACGCTGATCTTGGACGGGTTCCTTTGAAGCAGCTGTAAGCATCGGATAAATGTAGTAGATAACGCTCTATAGGTACAGACCCAGGATAAAAATAAGCAGTTTCCGTTAATGTAGGTATCGATTTATAGTGGTTGCTGTAGAGCGTAACACTCCAGCTAATAGTGACAAAAGTGGTATGAGAGGCGTGCAGTATTAGAGGAAAAATACGTGCCTATATTTCTAAAATAAACTAGTGAAACTGAGTAACAAGGAAATAAATTAAAATGATTTAATGAAGAACAGATTTAAACTGAAGAGCCAAAGAAACTGTTACATCTGCCTAATATCGTGTAGGGCCGTCGCGAGCACGCAGAAGTGTCGAAAAACGATGTGGCATGGACTCCACTAATGTCTGCAGTAGTGCTGGAGGGACTTGACACCATGAATCCTGCAGGGCTGCCCATAAATCCTTAAGAGTACGAGGGGGTGGAGATCTCTTCTGAACAGCACGTTGCAAGACATCCCACATATGTTCCATAATGTCTGAGGAGTTTGATGGCCAGCGGAAGTGTTTAAACTCAGATAAGTGTTCCTGGAGCCACTGTGTAGCAATTCTGGACGTGTGGGGTGTCGCATTGTCCAGCTGTAATTGGCCAAGTCCGTCGGAGTGCATAGTGGACATGAATGGATGCAGGTGATCAGACAGGATGCTTACGTACGTGTCACCTGCCAAAGTCGTATCTAGACGTATCAGGGGTCCCATACCTCTCCAGCTTTACACGTCTAACACCATTTACAGAGCTTCCACCAGCTTGAACAGTCCCCTGCTGACATGCAGGGTCCATGGATTCATGAGATTGTCCCATACCCGTACACGTCCATTCGCTCGATGCAATTTGAAACGAGACTCGTCCGACCAGGCAACACGTTATCAGACATCAACAATCCAACATCGGTGTTGACAGGCCCAGGCTAGGCGTTAAACTTTGTGTCGTGCAGTCATCAAGGGTACACGAGTGGGCCTTCGGCTCCGAAAGCCCATATCCATGATGTTTCGTCGAATAGTTCGCACGCTGACACTTGTTGATGGTCCGCATTGAAATCTGTAGTGCCGGCCGGTGTGGCCGTGCGGTTCTAGGCGCTTCAGTCTGGAACCGCGAGACCGCTACGGTCGCAGGTTCGAATCCTGCCTCGGGCATGGATGTGTGTGAAGTCTTTAGGTTAGTTAGGTTCAAGTAGTTCTAAGTTCTAGGGGACTGATGACGACAGAAGTTAAGTCCCATAGTGCTCAGAGCCATTTTTTGAAATCTGTAGCAATTTGCGGAAGGGTTGCACTTCTGTCACGTTCAACGATTCTCTCCAGTCGTCGTTGGTCCCGTTCTTGCACGATCTTTTTCCGGCTGCAGCGATGTCGGCGATTTGATGTTTTACCGGATTCCCGATATTCACGGTACACTCGTGAAATAGTCGTACGGGAAAATATCCACTTCATCGCTACCTCGGGATGCTGTGTCTCATCGCTCGTGCGCCGACTATAATACCACGTCCAAACTCACTTAAATCTTGATAACCTGCTACTGTAGCAGCAGTAACCGATCT
The DNA here is from genome assembly GCF_023897955.1 of Schistocerca gregaria. Lineage (NCBI taxonomy): Eukaryota > Metazoa > Arthropoda > Insecta > Orthoptera > Acrididae > Schistocerca > Schistocerca gregaria. The sequence goes on from NC_064931.1 coordinate 76,605,025, forward strand.
AACAACTGCGCCAGATACTTATTGTCTTATATATACGTAGGCGTCACCAACCGCAGCGCCGTATTCTGCCTGTTTACATATCTCTGGATTTGAATACTCATGCGTATACCAGTTTCTTTGGCGCTTCGGTTCAAATGAAAAATACAAGGCTACGACTGACCTAATATGCCAGTTATTTTTAATTTTAATAACAGTGTACAAAGATTTAAGAAACGTAACCTTAAGAGTAATTAAAATATACAATTGGCAAATCTAATAAATATAAAAACTTTGGCATCTACAAAATACAGTGCAACGATTGCGATAAACAATATATCAGAGGAACTGGCAGTAGCTGTGTATTGCTTTTTAGAAAGCATTCTACCTATATTGTATTGTATTGTAGGGAACTGGAAACCTAGAAACGACGGCGAGGCTTCGTCCCCTCCGTAACCCTCAGTGGTACACAACCCCAAAACAGGCTACAGCTGTCCACTCACCCCACACCGAACCCAGTGTTATTGTGCTGATCGGTCCCTAGCGGACCCCTCCGGGAACCTCTCACACCGGACGAGTGTAACCCCAAGGTTTGCGTGGTAGAGTAATTATGGTGTACTCGTACATGGAGAAAGTGTTTGCGCAGCAATCATCGACATAGTGTAACTGAGGCAGGATAAGGGGAACCAGCCCGCATTCGCCGAGGCAGACGGAAAACCGCCTTAAAAACCATCCACAGACTGGCCGGCACACAAGACCTCGACACTAATCCACCGGACGGTTTCGTACCTGGGACCGGCACACCTTCCCGCCCGGAAAGCATTGCGTTAGACCGAACGGCTAACCGGTCTATTCTACCCGTACTCCACGTACCAAATCCTTGTTTGGACAGCATCTGGAAAAATATAATAACTCCGAAGTTTGCATTTCTAGCAATATGAAAATTTTACATAATGCAGCTAAAGGGCTACTTCTTAATACGCTAGGAGAAATCGAAATTTATTCACATTACAAAAACAATCCCTCATCTGTTGTAAATGGGCAACTAGACTTCAAAGACAAACACTTCTTTGAGCTTTTTGACTATCTACATTAGAGTGCGTACTCCGATGACCTGACTTTAAAACCTTACATCCTTCTTCACACTCTTTTTATTGTGACCCATACTGTTGTGTTTCTTTGTTATTTTACTTATATACCATCTGAGGTACACGGCTTCTCTCAGGGAGTTGATATGAGATTGTGTGTTAATTGGAATAAAAGGATAAACTTCAAAGTACAAGAGGTAAAATAAATTTTATTTAAAACATATTCTAACTATTTACAATACTTGTTAAAGTAGAAGAGGTAAATTTTTTATTGAAAATATTTTCTAACTATTTACAAGACTTGCTTATAAACAACATTTTTCATTTTGTTGTCCAATGTATATACGTAAAAATTTTTCGAAAATCCTACTCGAGAGAGAGAGAAAAGTATGAGTATTTGAGGTTGATGCCACAATATTTTAAAATTTTCCCTTGTGCTTTGTTAATTGTAAAATTGTAGACTGATTTGATTGGAAGTCGCAGTCTTTTAAATTGGAATGCCAGTTCAGTGGCGATCACTGGTATTCTGGGATAAATAGTGTATGTCCCTTGTACTTTCCAGTCACTAGTTCGGCTTTGATGATGTTATTCGATAGCTGTTTGACGATCATCCTTGTTCCATTACGTAGTTTTGGTGAGTTGATATTTCTGAGTAGTATGTTCGGAGACCCAATTGTAAGTCGAAGAGAGTGTAATGTATTCCTGGTACTTGCAAAGAGTTTAGAAATACTGTAGGGAAGTTCACTCTTTCTTCAATGTTCACCATCATGTCGATCGATTTGCAAATTCCCTCTTCACTGAGAATTTCTTTGAATATTAAAGCTGATATCGTCTACAATATTAGTTTTAGTTGCCAAAATTGCCCTTTCAAATAGCCAGTCCGGTTTGATATAGTTGTGCACAATGTTTGGATGCGTTTGGTCGTTGAGTTCGTTTTCAGCAGTGGCTATGTTGGAGAAATTACTACTGGCTTTAGTGAGGCCGGTCATCTGATCAGTAGGACATGTGTCTCCGTCTATTTGTAAAAGTTGTTGAGCAAAATGTTCAGTTGTTTCGTCTTTCGAGAATTCAACTCTCATCTTTTTTGTTAGTCGCAGTATTTATATGTGTGGCTAGAGATATGATTTTTTAAAGCATGCATTGATCTCGTCTACTACCGCTAACTTGGGGATAAATGAAGTAAAACTTCCGGGCTGATTAAAACTGTGTGCCGGACCGAGACTCGAAATCTCGACCTTTGCCTTTCGCGGGCAAGTGCTCTACCACTTGAGCTACCCAAGCACGACTCACGGTCCATCCTCACAGCTTTAATTCCGACAGTACCTCGCTTCCTACCATTATTCATTCTGGATAACCGTAAGTGTTTGCCAGAAATCTCCTGAGTATGAGTAGAGTTTCTCCCATCACTTCAGAATACCTCACAAGTCTTGTAATGTTCTGTCCACGGCTTCGAGTAATTTTTTATGTGCCATTGTGCATTCGTCCCAGAAGATAATTTTAACTTGCCTTAGGCGTTCACCCCGCCCACATGCTCTTGAGATTTTACATATCGGGAATTGTTTTTCGGCTATGTTCAACGGTAGTTGTAGGGCGGAATGGGCCGTTCGTCCTTCTTCCATAAGTGTGGCTACCATGGCGGATGATATCAGTACAAGTGCGATGTTTTGTTTAGTACGTATTTCTGCCAGCAATAGATTTATTAGAAACGTTTTTCCGGTGCCGCCTGGTGCGTCCGAGTAAATAATTCCGCCAGCGTTGTTGCCGATCCGATCCATGATAACGTTGTAAATTTACTTTTGATTATCACTGAGGAGTGGCTTGTTGTGAGCAATGTTCTGAAGTAGTTCGTTGATGTTGAAGCGTTTTTTCTCTTTTATTTCGAAGTTTAGCAGACTGATAGCATCATTTCACAGTGCTGCATCCCAAGTTGTACTTAGGTCTGTTTGTTTATTGCTAAATAATTATCTTCCAGGCGAAAGAGTGTTTCATTGAAGAGGTCTTCGTTGAATTCGACAGTCAGTTCAGAATGAGCTTACCGGATATCATACAGTATGTCATCACTCATACTCTCTTTGAAGGAGTCCCATAGCTGTTTTGGATTCATCTCTCATTTATTCAGCTGAGGCTGTGGGTCAGACTTTTTGTAGGGTTCCAGTGCTTGTCATTTCCAGTAGTAATAAGCGTTGTCATGCTTCTCTGTACGTCTTGCATAGGTAACCGTCAACATTCTTGAGATCTGTGAAACTTGTTGGACCCCGTATTTCAAGTTGCAACATCCGAAGACAGAAACATTCGGCGTTGTTCGGATGTACGGTGTATACTCGGGATAATGCGCCAGTTTTCATGATTCCCAGATGATCTTCTACTGGAATTTTTTTTTATCGTTGAAAGATTTTTCTTGTTACGTTGTCTCAACTTCACAGCGCAGACGTACCCCAAGCATACGATAATATTGCGTGGTATCTTTAACTTGTACGGTATCAGCTGGGAAAACTAGACGTACACTATCGGTGGTAAGACAAAAAGTCCTGCAAAATAATACTGACCTCATTTTCAGACAACTGCCTCGATCAGTTGGACTAGTACAACAACCCACAAGCACGATGGATTTGTTTTAAGCTTCCTGGCTGCGGGCGAAACCGACCACTTTGAGTGTGTCACCAGTGAGAGAGAGATTATCGACCTTGATGCTGTCCTAGGGCGATGCTCACCACAGTCAAAAAGGTCTTCAAGAAACAAAAGATTTTATTTCTGATTTGTAGAAAGTCACTAACAATTTAAAAGATGAAGTGAGAATGTTTAGGTCAAATCTGAACAAAGAAAGACAATTGTGGTACAAATTCTAAACCATCATCAAACATGGTCTAAGCAAATACGAACCAATATACATAATAAAAGATGGCAAAGACCCACCAGATGTATCTGTAAGAAGACTGCATGTGAAGCACACAATAACTTCCTCAGTCAGACTGTGGCAAGAGATTTACCATAAAATCCTTGGAAATTCTGGTAATATGCAAAGTCAGTTAAAGTTTCTAAACTTCCCATCCAATATCTTGTGGAGGAGTCTGAAGTTGAAATTGAGGACAGGAGACAACAATGTGTAACCTCCACACACACACACACACACACACACACACACACACACACACACGGGCGCGCGCGCGCGCACACACACACACGCGAGGGCACTGAGGTTAGCCTTGGCACTAAAAAAACAATTACAACAGCCCATAGAGAAGAAGCTATAAGTCAGTACCAAAATACCTATTGTATGCTACATTGAATATGCTGCGAAATGAGCTCTTCCTTAACTCATATTTATCGAGATTTCTTTGTGCACAGACTATGACCGCATAACTGTAAAGGAGCTGAGGTCACTCCAGTTCACAAATCAGGTAAAATAACAGATGCACAGTATTACAGACTGTTGCCACTAACGTCTGTCTATTGCAGGATCGTAAAGCATGTTCTAAGTTCAGACATCATGATGTACTTGAAGGAAAATAAGCTTATCTCAAAGAATGATGACAATTTGAAACGAACCACTAGTGTGAAACACAACTAACTGTATTCAGACACTATATCTTGCAAATTTTATATATATGTGAGTAGTGGGACTGGGTGTAAATGGTCGCTTTGATATATGACCCTTATGTAAAAAAATATCATCTGTCACTTTCAAGGTCACTCCCTTCTCCGCCCTCCTCTCTGAGTAGCCCACTTGCACCCTTGTCCTACCGTAAACAAACCAGCCACTTAGCCTAGTGTCCTTACACAAACAAACCGCCTCACTTGTGCTCTTAAGTTATCTTTGTGCAGGTGTATTTTATGACTGTAATGTAGGCAAACTGGGTATGCGATACACATAGACAGTCATGCGAAATACTTTTAAACACTTTTTCTGGAAACTGTCTTGAACAGTTAGCTAGGCAGCCCACACATAATGGAAACGTCTTAGACCTTGTAGCTACAAAGAGGCCGGACCGCAACGACAATATCAGTATAGAAACGGGGATTAGAGATCGTGATATCATTACAGCAACTATGATTACGAAAGTTAATAAATCAGTCAAGAAGGCTAGGAGAGTAATTCTGCTAGATAGAGCAGATAAGCTGCTATTATCATCTCACTTAGACAGTGAATTGGCACCACTTAGTTCCCTAAGTTGGATGTAGAGGAATTATGGGTGAAGTTTAAACAGATTGTGAATCGTGGTCTGGAAAGTTACGTACCTAGTAAGTGGATAAATAATGGAAAAGACCCACCACGGTTTAATAACGAAATTCGGAGTATGCTGAAGAAGCAGAGGCTGTTGCACTCTACGTGCAAAAGGGGGCGCCAAATGACGGCAAGTTAAGGTTAGTAGAGATTCGTGCGTCTGTGAAAAGATGTATGCGCGAAGCATACAACAACTACCACCGTCACATGTTAGCAAAAGATCTGGCAGAGAACCCGAGAAAATTCTGGTCGTATGTAAAATCGCTAAGCTGGTCTAAGGCTTCCATTCAGTCCCTTGGTGATCAGTCGGATGTGGCAGTTGAATATAGCAAAACGAGAGCCGAAGTTTTAAATTTCAAGTTCAAGAAATCGTTCACACAGGAGAACCGTACAAACATAGTCATTTGACCATCGAACACATCGAACACATAAAAACAAGCATACCTTGGCGTAGAGAAAAAAACTGAAAGATTTGGAAACAAATAAATCACCAGGTCCGGATGGGAACCTCTTTCGATTTTACAAAGAGTACTCTACAGCATTGGGCCCTAACCTAGCTTGAATTTATCGGGAATCTCTTGCCCAGCACAAAGTCCCAAGCGACTGGAAAAAAGAACGGTCCCGCAAAATTACAGACCAATATCCCTATTTCTGTTTACCACAGAATCCTTAAACATATAATAAACTTTCTTGAGACTAAGAAGCTTATGTCCACGAATCAGCATCGTTTTAGAAAGCATCGCTGGTGCAAAACTCGGCTTGCCCTTTTCTCACTTGATATACTGAGAACTATGTATGAAGGGCTACAGGCAGAGTCCATATTTCTACATTTACGGAAAGAATTTGACACGGTGCCCCATTGCAGGCTGTTAACGAAGCTATGAGCATATGGAATAAGTTCACAGATATGTGAGTGTATCGAAGACTTCTTATAAAATATAACCCAGTATGTTGTCCTCGACGGCGAATGTTCATGAGAGAAAGTGTGATGGGATCGCTGTTGTTCTCTATATACACAAATGATTTGGCGGACATGGTGGGCAGCAATCTGCGGTTGTTTGCTGATAATGCCGTGGTGTACGGTAAGTTGAGTGACTGTAGGAATATACTAGATGACTTAGACAAAATTTCCAGTTGGTGTGATGAAAGGCAGCTAGCCCTAAACGCAGAAAAATGTAAGTTAATCCGGATGAGTAGAAAGAACAAACCTATAATGTTCGGATGCAGTATTACTTTGATCCTGCTTGACAGTGTCAAGTTGTCTAACTATCTAGACGTAACGCTGCAAAGTGATATGAGGTTGTAAGAGCATGTGAAAACTGTGGTATGGAAGGCAAAAGGTCGACTTCGGTTTATTGGGAGAATTTTAGGAAAGAGTGGTTCACTTGTAAAGGAGACCGCATATAGGACGCTGGTTCGACCTATTCTAGAGTACTGCTCGAGTGTTTGGAACCCGTACCAGGTCGGACAGGAGGAAGACATCGAAGCAATTCAGAGGCGGGCGGCTGGATTTGTTACCGGTAGGTTCGAATAACACGAAGAGTTACGGAGATTCTTCGAGAACTCAAATGGGAATCCCTGCAGGGAAGGCGACGTTCTTTTCGAGAAACACTGTTGAGAAAATTTAGGGAGCTGGCATTTGAAGCTGACTGCCGAAAGATTCTACTGCCGCTAACACACATCGCGCGTAGGGACCACGATATGAAAAATTAGGGATCATCTTAGGGAACTATGTGATGCCAGTTCACTAAGTGAGTTGTTAATAACAGCTTATCTGTTCTATCTAGCAGAAATACTCCTCATACGGAGGCGTACAGACAGTCGTTTTTCCCTCGGTCTATTTGCCAGTGGAACAGGAGGTGAAATGACAAGTAGTGATACAGGGTACCGTACGCCACGCGCCGTGCAGTGTCTTGCGGAGTATCGATGTAGATGTAGATTTTGCACACTATAAGCCAGACTTTCGCCGAACTCCTAAAGCTCGTTAATTTGTGTAAGTCACGCGACAGAACGTAAAAACTTGAATTTCTTGCACGTGAATGTGGTCGCACAGTTTTGCGTTTACCCACATATCACTATGAATACAATCCCATGCAATTAATGTTAGCAAAGTTAAATGCTATGTGAGAGGACAAAAAATACATTCAAGGTACCATATGCTGAATCGCTTGTGCATGAAGTAAGAGACAACACCGCCTCTTCAGCGTGGAAACCTTCAGGAAGAAGACTTTGGTAGAGAGATGAAGATGCATATAAGCCTTGAACCAATCATCGTAAATTTACAATCACACGGTTAGGACACAGTTTCAGATAACAGTGACGATGGTATTACGATGCAGGCTTTGGAACAAAGCAAAGTAATAATATTTCTTGGTTTAAAGACTCATGGTTTCAAAAATGTGTTTGTCAAAATTTTCACTTGCGTACATAGTATATGAGAACTTCCTAACCTTTACTGATTTGAAATTTGTATCCTGTGGAGTATGCAGACCATAATATTCAACATATTGCCCAAGAAGAAGATAAGATTTTCCCAACGTGTTGTACACTCTGATAGCGAGCGAGATTGCGGACGGATAAATTCTTCAAAACTCCGATATTTCCACAGGACATTTTCAAGGCACGAATCGGAAAATGCCTTCAAATGAAAGCGACGGTTACGTGTCGAGATATCAATGGTTTTCGATGTTATCGGTCAGCATTCCCCCGAGTTATTCACAGAAGATAGTTAATTGTTTGCTTGTTCAATGGATTATAAATTCCGTCTCTCACTGTAATGCCGAACGAATTAGTTTACACTCATAATACCCGTTGACAGGGAAAAAGATAACATACTGACCACTTTTAAGATAGTCTTTTACATTAGACTTTTCTTCAGTTCTCGTTTACACAGAGTAATTACACTTAAGTACAGTCAAACACACCCACATACCACCTTTATACACATTTTTTTTAAAAAAATTATATGGAATGGAAGCAGTTGTCAAGTAAATTTAATGATTTTGGTTAGTGCTTGAAATTAATTTTGTTGTGTTTACATTCTTCTTACAATACAGTCCAAATCGCAATAAATGGCAATTATTGCAAGCCCTTTCAGTGACCTTCTCGTTAGACAACTGTCATTTTGAGAAAAACTGTACTTGACGTCTTCACAAAACTTTGTCAGCTGTTCTAGTTGTCCGACGCCACGCGGACTAAAGCTGTTTAGCAGTGGACGTAAGGTCGACAAGACGTGAAGTAAGATTTCTCTGATGACGATTGATCGAAATCGATTTTAAATCATATTATTCCCTTCATCTTAATACGATGTACCGTAGGTAAATAACCTGATTGTTGCCCGCAGCAGTACTGTTCGGCAACGTGGAATTGGTTTGCCCACTCTCTGCTGCCACGCATGCGCAGATCTCATTCCTGCAACGGTTCCCTACCGCTCCGCCTCTCAAGTGGAAGTGCCATCCTACGTCACGCGGGCAATAGTGTATTACGATAAGCTGCCTATACGTGTTTTATGGGAACATAAATAGGATTCCATCGAGGAAACACAAAGGCTTTCTGAGATTACTTTGTGCCTATACCGAAAACCATATCCATAATGCCTATACGCCACCTTACAGTGTGTGGTGGAAAGTACATTAACACTAATCCCTGCTGCATCAAAATGAAGAACGATTGTCGGTAAATCACCGCATTAGCTGTAATCCCTCATAGTTGTCATTTTGTGAACCATGTAGGAAGCACTGCACTACTTACAACATACTCAAGAGTCCACAGCTGGGAGTTTGTTCTTCAGCGTTTCCGTAACAATGTCACAAAGAATGTGCCGCTCTTCTATTAATATGACCTGATAAAGTTCGCAGAATGACGAGCAATATTCATAAAAATCAGTGGAATAAGGGTTTCGTAAACTGCTCATTTTGTGTATTGATTACATTTCCTTAGGTAGGCATTTCACTTTAGATCGCTCTGGACGGCTGCTCCTAGGTATTATATTGCTACTACTGTTTCCACTAACAGTGTAGTAGTACTGTTCAGGATTTTTTCTCCTATGTATATGCGGTGTATAACATTTACTTACTTCCAGTGTCTGTACCAACGACCCGTCTACTGCAATTCGCTGCAGCCTTCCAGCACTGTCATATTCTTATAGACCACCATATCATCTATGACCAGTTTCCACTGGATCATTTATAGTGCTATGCTTGTTTCACAAGTCCGCCACTACTAAATCAATCATGTAAAGCGATTTTACTTCGATCAAAGATCTGTAATCATACTTGTGTATTACTATAAGCTTCGTACACATTTCTGTTGCTCTACATCCCAAAACATCCACCTAAGCAAGAAATTTATCAGTGTATGTGTATTAAAGTGACCCTTGTATCGTAGACTGACAGGTATGTTACATTCTTGCACATTAAGTTAATACATCCTGCAAATATAATCTACCTGCAGCCTTTCTCATTTATATCAATATACAGGAACGATTGACTGACTGCCAAAGCGGCCCCAGACTGTGCCCTTGTTAGAAAGTGCATGCTGTTCGGAGTTCCTGGTCACAGGTTGATGTTCTTCTTCGAGTAGCAGTTCACATACCTTCGTGCAAGCCCTAATTTCTCTTATATTATCTTTGTGGTCTATACCGAAAATGTGTGTTGAGACCAATCGAATAGTTCTGTATTCAACCTCAAATTCAGGTTCCCTAAATTTTCTCAACAGCGCCCAACGAAAAGAACGCCATCTGCCCTTCAGGGCTTCCCATGCGAGTTCATTAAACATCTAAATACTTGTGTGCTGATCGAACTTTAATCTGAACAGTACTCAAGAATGAGTCGCACTAGAGTTCTAGAAGCGTACTCTATAGATGAGCTACACTTTCCTAACACTGTCCAAATAAACCGAAGGCGAGTATCTGCCTTTCCTACAACCCTCCTTATGTCCTCATTCCACTGCATATGGGTTTGTAACGTTACACCTAGATATTTAATCGAGGTGCCTGTTGTCAAGCAACATACTACTAATGCTCTAGTCAAACATTACAGCCCCCATCTCGTGGTCGTGCGGTAGCGTTCTCGCTTTCTCGCGCCCGCGGTCCCGGGTTCGATTCCCGGCGGGGTCAGGGATTTTCTCTGCCTCGTGATGGCTGGGTGTTGTGTGTTGTCCTTAGGTTAGTTAGGTTTAAGTAGTTCTAAGTTCTAGGGGACTGATGACCATAGATATTAAGCCCCATAGTGCTGAGAGCCATTTGAACCATCAAACGTTACAGGATTGTTTTTACCTACTCATCTCGATTAATTTGCATTTTTCTACGTTTAGAGCAAGCTGCCACTCGTACTCGAAGACACTAAATACTACCAGTCGTCAAACCAATTAAAAATTATGTGTAAGTCATCTTGCATCCTCCTACAGTCACTTAACGATGCCACTTTCCCATACATCATAGCGTCATCAGCGAACAGTCACAAATTGCTGTGCGTGACATCATTTAAGCATATAGAGAACAAGATTAGTCATATCACAGTTCCCTGGCACTCCCGACAAACGCTTGTCTCTGGTGAACACTCGGCCCCGAGAACAATGTACTGCGTTCTATTACTTAAGAAGTCTTTGAGGCACTCACATATCTGGGAACCTAATCCGTATGCTTGGACCTTGGTTAACAGTTTTCAGTTGGGCACCGTGTCAACTGCTTTCTGGAAATCTAAGAATATGAACTCTATTTGTTGCTCTCCATCCATGGTTTGCTGGATATGAAATGAGAAAAGGGCAAGCTGAGTTTTGCAAGAGTGATGCTTTCAAAATCCTTGTTGATTTGTGGACATAAACTTTTCTGTCTCAAGGAAATTTTTAATATTCGAACTCAGAATATGTTCAAGAATTGCCGGCGGGGGTGGCCGAGCGGTTCTAGGCGCTACAGTCTGGAACCGGGCGACCGCCACGGTCACAGGTTTCGAATCCTGCCTCGGGCATGAAAGTGTGTGATGTCCTTAGGTTACTTAGGTTTAAGTAGTTCTAAGTTCTAGGTGACTGATGACCTCAGAAGTTGAGTCCCATAGTACTCACAACGATTTTTGTAACTATGCGGGTCCTTTCTTATAGCTCTCTTACATATAGGGGCCACCTGCACTTCCTTCTGGTTGCTTGGGACTTTGCACTGGGTGAGAGATTCGCGATCAATGCAAGTTAAGCAACGAACAAATGCCGTAGAGTATTCTCCGTAAAACGGAATTGGGATTTCATCTGGACCTGATGATTTCTTTCTTTTCAACTCTTTCAGTTGTTTCTCTACATCAGGGATGTTCATTAGTATGCCCTCCATATGGGAGTCTGTACGACAGTCAACCAATGACTCATTTGCACAATCCTCGTGTGAATGGTTTATTAACTGAGAGATGTAAAACTTCAGGTTTCCTTGTGGGTTCTTTTAAACTCTGGTTATGCAAAACACAGTTTATTTCTTTGTATCTACGCTTTGTTTTTATCAACCCTTTGCTGTATTCTGTTTGATGAGTTGTACCCGTGGTGTAGGGGTTTAGCCGGCACCGTATCTCAGCGTGGTTCGGTCAGAGGGTTACGTGCCCTCTGCAATAAAAAAACTGAGTCAATCGATCAACAACGAACATAAATGGATGTCTTACGACGTCCGCCCCGAGGAGATGCAACGAACAAAAGCGACCAAAATGAGATAAAAAAAGGGGGTAGCGTCTTTGATTCATAATCATAACGTCTTCGGTCCCGGGTTCGATCCCCGCCACTGCCTAAATTTTGATAAATAATCAGCATTGGCGGCCGAAGACTTCCGGCATGAGAAGTCAGCCTCATTCTGCCAACGGCCTTGTCAAAGAGGGCGGAGGAGCGGATAGAGGTTCAGGGCACTCTATGTCCTAGCGGTGGGAAATTGCCCCTAAAGGCGGAAGAATCAGCAATGATCAACGATATGAGGATGCAGAAGGCAATGGAAACCACTGCATTAAAGACACGTAACGTGTATCCACAGGACATGTGGCCTGTAGTTGAAGCAGTGTCATGATGATCTCTCCACTGGCAAAAGATTCCGGAATAGTCCACCATTCAGATCTCCGGGAGGGGACTGCCAAGGGGGAGGTTACTATGAGAAAAAGACTGAATAATCAACGAAAGGATAATGTTCTACAAGTCGGAGCGTGGAATGTCAGAAGCTTGAACGTGGTAGGGAAACTAGAAAATCTGAAAAGGGAAATGCAAAGGCTCAATCTAGATATAGTAGGGGTCAGTGAAGTGAAGTGGAAGGAAGACAAGGATTTCTGGTCAGATGAGTATCGGGTAATATCAACAGCAGCAGAAAGTGGTATAACAGGTGTAGGATTCGCTATGAATAGGAAGGTAGAGCAGAGGGTCTGTTACTGTGAACAGCTCAGTGACCGGGTTGTTCTAATCAGAATCGACAGCAGACCAACACCGACAACGATAGTTCAGGTATACATGCCGACGTCGCAAGCTGAAGATGAACAGATAGAGAAAGTGTATGAGGATATTGAAAGGGTAATGCAGTATGTAAAGGGGGACGAAAATCTAATAGTCATGGGCCACTGGAATGCAGTTGTAGGGGAAGGAGTAGAAGAAAACGTTACAGGAGAATATGGGCTTGGGACAAGGAATGAAAGAGGAGAAAGACTAATTGAGTTCTGTAACAAGTTTCAGCTAGTAATAGCGAATACCCTGTTCAAGAATCACAAGAGGAGGAGGTATACTTGGGAAAGGCCGGGAGATACGGGAAGATTTCAATTAGATTACATCATGGTCAGACAGAGATTCCGAAATCAGATACTAGGTTGTAAGGCATACCCAGGAGCAGATATAGACTCAGATCACAATATAGTAGTGATGAAGAGTAGGGTGAAGTTCAAGACTTTGGTCAGGAAGAATCAATACGCAAAGAAGTGGGATACGGAAGTTCTAAGGTATGACGAGATACATTTGAAGTTCTGTAACGCTATAGATACAGCAATAAGGAATAGCGCAGTAGGCAACACAGTTGAAGAGGAATGGACGTCTCTAAAAAGGGCCATCACAGAAGTTGGGAAGGAAAACATAGATACAAAGAAGGTAGCTACGAAGAAACCATGGGTAACAGAAGAAATACTTCAGTTGATTGATGAAAGGAGGAAGTACAAACATGTTCCGGGAAAATCAGGAATACAGAAATACAAGTCGCTGAGGAATGAAATAAATAGGAAGTGCAGGGAAGCTAAGACGAAATGGCTGCAGGAAAAATGTGAAAACATCGAAAAAGATATGATTGTCGGAAGGACAGACTCAGCATACAGGAAAATCAAAACAACCTTTGGTGACATTAAAAGCAACGGTGGTAACATTAAGAGTGCAACGGGAATTCCACTGTTAAATGCAGAGGAGAGAGCAGATAGGTGGAAAGAATACATTGAAAGCCTCTATGAGGGTGAAGGTTTGTCTGATGTGATAGAAGAAGAAGCAGGAGTCGATTTAGAAGAGATAGGGGATCCAGTATTAGAATCGGAATTTAAAAGAGCTTTGGAGGACTTACGGTCAAATAAGGCAGAAGGGATAGATAACATTCCATCAGAATTTCTAAAATCATTAGGGGATGTGGCAATAAAACGACTGTTCACGTTGGTGTGTAGAATATATGAGTCTGGCGACATACCATCTGACTTTCGGAAAAGCATCATCCACACAATTCCGAAGACGGCAAGAGCTGACAAGTGCGAGAATTATCGCTCAATCAGCTTAACAGCTCATGCATCGAAGCTGCTTACAAAAATAATACACAGAAGAATGAAAAAGAAAATTGATAATGCGCTAGGTGACGATCAGTTTGGCTTTAGGAAAAGTAAAGGCACGAGAGAGGCAATTCTGATGTTACGGCTAATAATGGAAGCAAGGCTAAAGAAAAATCAAGACACGTTCATAGGATTTGTCGACCTGGAAAAAGCGTTCGACAATATAAAATGGTGCAAGCTGTTCCAGATTCTG